>NC_035435.2:92745221-93945221 GCF_002127325.2 Helianthus annuus | reverse complement strand
CATTTCAAGTAGATGTCATGAAGACCTAAGGTGATGCAAGGATTGAGGATCATCTAGTAACTTGCTACAACTCATAAAGCTTTCTTTTCTTCTTCTCATCATCAAGAACACATCTCTAACCTTGTGCTAGTAGTGAGGTCACCTGTTAATGCACTTTGGGTGATAAGTGCATGCCTTCCAATTTGTAGGGTCTTTATTGTTCATGTCTTGAAACTTAGTCCAAGGTTTAACCTTGGACATTTTGTCCAAGTTTTAGTCTAGACTTTTGTCAAGGGTTTATGTTTTGGCAAAAGTTACGGTTTTAGGTTGTGTGGTTTTTGTCCGGGCTTTCTAGTATGTCTTAAAGTCCATGGTTTGTCTTGTATATATACCTTTATGTGGAATAGACAAGACGGCGATTCTGTGTGAAATTCTGTGCACCTTTCTAACCCTAATTATTGTGTGTGTGTTTTGTCTGGGGGCTACTGTGTGTGTGACGTGATTCATCTTCCTCATCAAGAATACTCTATGTATTCATGATTTCTCTCACAAATCTTTGCATTCTAGTGTTTCATCTACAGTGGTTGATCATCAAGTGGATTCCGCACACCTGCTGGTTGCATTAGCTGAGTGAGATCTTGGATTAGGAGGCCTTACAAGTGGTATCAGAGCAGTGTGCTCATACTACTGTAGGTGTTTTTTAGTTTGAAGGTTTTTGTGAGAAAAGTTCAAACCTTGATAGGGTTTAGTGAGTGTTTAGTGAGTTTTTGTGTTTTATTCATGATTCTTCTTTCATTTCTAGTGATTTGGTGATGGATTTTGAGTAGTTTGGTGATTTTTAGTGTTGATCTTCATCTGGGTTTTTACAGGGGTTTTGGTTTTTGTTCATATAGTGTTGAAGGTTGAAAAAGATTCCTAGTTTGATCTTTGGAAGCATTGTCCGTGGTTTAAATTTTGTGTTTGTGTTTCCGGGGTATTGTTGAAACAGGGTGAAGTCACATTGGGGAGATAGTCCGGAGACTGGTTACTGAATCCATTAAGTCTGAGTTTCTTTCCACCTAAATGATCTGAGTTTCTTTACACCATTATATCCGAGTTTTACCTTAGTTTCTTGTGATCCGAGTTTGTTTCATTGTGTCTGGATTTTAAAAGATTTCAAGTGTCCGAATTTTGACAAACACCGAGTTTCATTCTCCGAGTTTATTAATAGTTTATAAGGTTCCGAGTTTTTTAATCATTCCTTTGGTCCGAGTTTTAAAATTCTGTCTGTCTGAGACCGAGTTTTAATTCTCTTAGTGTCCTAGTTCTTAATTTCCTAGTGTCCGAGTTTTAATTCTCTTAGTGTCCTAGTTCTTAATTTCCTAGTGTCCGAGTTTTAATTCTCTTAGTGTCCGAGTTTAATTCTCTTTAAATGATCCGAGTTTTAGTATGTAAATCTATTCCGAGTTTAGTGTGTTATACGAATCCTGCTTGTCCGATTTTAAAACTCTAGTGTTGTGTCCGAGGTTTGTGTTTTATTTCAGGTTTTGATCCGGGTTTTACACTCTGATTAAAGCCACAGACATTTCACTCCGTGTTTTCTCTCCGAGTTTGGACTTAGAAAACTTTCCTAGTGATAGTTCTTGCTTGGAAACCTACTGTTGATTTCTATTTAAACTCACTGTTTCTTTCACAACTACCTAGAAATGGCAAACAACAATCTGACTGCAATGGTGCAAAACCTCAAGCACAATGCTGAGGTAGGGAGTAACGACAAACCTCCTTTGTTGATAAACGAGCTTGATTTTCCTGAGTGGAAGGAGCGTTTCGAAAGGTATGTAAGAGCGAAAGACATCAAGATCTGGTTGTGCATCGTTAAAGGATGTGGAGCTACTCCAGTACGAACGTTAACGATTGATACTTATTTGGCACTCACCGATGACCAAAAAAAATTTTATGATTGTGAAGAGAAAGCTATGTCAATGATTACGATGGCTATGACGCAATCTATACTTCATACTTTCCGTAAGAGAAGTAGCTCGAAGGAGTTGTGGGATAGCATGATCGAGCGCTATGAAGGAAATGCAATGTACAAGAAACGGCGACTCGAACGTTTGAAGACTCAATTCGTTGTGTTTAAAGCTTTAAGAAATGAATCATTTGATGACACGGTGAACCGATTTTATCATCTGTTGAGCGAACTTGATAGAAGTCAAGAGGGTATCTACACTGAATTTGAGAAAGTTGAGAAGTTTCTGAATTGCCTTTCCAAAGAATGGAATATGTACACCGCATTGATTAGAGAAGGTGTTCTCTACGAGGAGCTCTCATTGGAAGAAGCTGTACAAAAACTAAAGGGTTATGCTTGGAATATGGAAGATCAAGCATCTGATTTTGAGAAGATCTTAGATCCTTAGTTGTATAAAGCTTCAAAACCGATGGATAAAGGTAGTAATGGTGGAGCCGGTGTTGCCCTATATTCAGAGAATGAAGTTCCTGCAAGTGAACACGCCTTTATAAGTAACAATGTCAGTTCAAGTGGAACAACCAACTCCAATCAAGGAATGTACTCTTCTAGTGGAGCTCAGAAATCTCAAGGAACAAACTTGAACATTCCAAAGGTAGATGCAAGCTGCTTAAAGTTGATTGAAGAAAACATGAGTCTTTTGGCGTCCTTCATGACTGCCTACGAGAACTTCTGTCTTGGAAAGCTCGTTGAACCGTCAAGTCTCGATGAGGACTTTGACCAGATAGACCAAGACGAAATGGAAGAACTTGATCTACAACTCAATATGGCACTCTTAGTTCGTAGAGCGAAGAAATTTCTGTTGAGAACGGGTAGGAAGTTCATAGGAGGTCAGACAAAGACTCGAATGGGAGTCGACATGTCAAAGGTGAAATGTTACAACTGCGGCATCTACGGGCATTTCGCACGTGATTGTCGAAAGCCGAAAATGGAAAGATCTGACAGAGAAAGCAACTCTCAGGGAAACAATTCAAGACCTCACAACAATGCATCAACTGCTACTTCTAACTCAAGTACTCGTCCAAGTGGTTCTGAAAATCTTACACCTTCGACAAACAATGCTATGGTGGCTCAAACTCTACAAAATGTGACTGAGCCTTACGACTGGGGTTGTGCATTGGAAGATATTTCAGGAGCTATTGTGTCACAAGCCTTTATAGCTGAAATTGTGAACGAAGAAGTGTGTGAACAGGTTACCGAAGAGACTAGCATTGAGGAACTTGCAGTTGTAGCTGAGGTTTTTGGGGAAGAGTTGGATTCGGGGAATGTTGCTGAGAATGAAGATAACTTGAATGAAGAGTCTGTTGAAAAGTCTAACAAAACAGAAGATCGAGAAAAGGGAGAATGCTTTGAGTTCAACATCTCCACAGCTGAAATGCAGCAATTTGCGGATGCAGAAGCTAAAAGGTTGGAAGAAAACTCCGTAGAAAATGAAGCGTGTGCATTCATGGCTGGCATTGAGGTAAAATCATCTTCTGTAGATAAGCGATGTGCTAGATGTGTAGAGTTTGTCACCAAGATTGATAGATATGCACTTCACAACACAAACTTAATTGCAGATTTAGAAAAATCCAGAGAACTCATTGCTGTTTTGTCTAATTCGGATGAAGAACACCGAATTAAGATAAAAGCACTGAAAAATGATATCTCTGAATTTGAGAGACTTGTGGCTCAGGGAACTCTTAAAAATCAGGAATTAAGGTCTGAACTTGAAATGAACCAATATTGTGTTTTGGAAAAGAACAAAATCATTTTGGAAAAAGATAATCTGATTTTAGATTTGCAACGAAAAATTGAGAAGTTCGGGGATTCATCTGAAGTGATGAATTTCTGTATTAACAGCCAACGTCTCAAAGAATCTGAGGAAGAAATGTTCGGCATCGGTTATAAGAAAGTGCCTCCACCGGTAAACCATAACTATACATCGATGCTAAGCATTGATCCTGAATTGGCAAATTTTGTGTCAAAGACCCCTCTGACGGTTGAACCGCAAAGTGAGTCAGAATCTGAGCCAGATGAGGCTTCTGACTCAGAACTGTCGAAAGTGAGTGAAGTTACAAAGAAAAACGAGCTAAATTTTGATAACATTGAGAATTTGATAAGTAATAAACTTTTGGAAATTTTTAATCAAGTTCAAAAATGCGAAGTCAAAACCAACGTCACGTGGGAAACCCAAAAAGAATTTGAAAAATATCCCTACAACTGAGTTTGTTAAAGGGGAAGATTTTATCAAAGAAGAAGAGAATATCGAAACTGGTTCAAACTCTCAGTTTGTCAACCAAATTTTGAAAAATCCCACTAACGCCTCATCATCTTCGACCAGTCATGAGGAACGTCCAAAGAATGCTGCAAAAGTTCGCAAATGTTATAAGTGTCGTGGGAAAGGACACTTAGCAGCAGATTGTCCAGATGACAGGGGTAAATCTCTTGTTGATCCTGATCAAAAGAAACCTTTTGTTGAAAAACCACAAAATGAAGCAGTTAATGTTGAAAAGAAAAACGGTAAAAATCAGAAGGTTGAGAAAAACAAAGTGATTAAACAAGAAGTAAAACCAGTTGTCAAAACAAATGTTAAATCACAACAAAATCAGGATCATGGGGAGAAACCAGTTGTTATTAATCATGGGGAAAGATCGGAAAGTTCTTCTCAAAGACATGATACTCGTGAGAAAACCCCTCACAGACGACAAAATCATGTTACTTTCCAAACACTTGAGAATGACCAACGTTCTGGAGGTTCGAACAACAACTATGTTAGACCTCATGCACAGAACAGATTCATGAATGATCGAAATGCGTCACCCCCCCCCCCCCCCGATTTCCAAATCAAAGACAACATTCGAATAATCATCCACGATCATTCTCAAGACACAACGATGCTCCTAGATTTGGTAGGAATTTTGAGCCACCCAGGAATCAAAATTACAGTTACCAAAACTATGGAAGCCGAGGTTATGGAAACTCTGGTTATACCAACAACCACCGGTTAACTCTCCGGAACCTGAACCCATTGAAGAACCACTTATTGCTGAACCAATTGTTGATGCTTCTATTCAGGACAATGTGTTTGTTCAAGCTCCAGTTTCTACGTCTTCGGCAACAGGAGTTGCTGTAGAAACTGATGAGGTTCTCCTAGAGCTTGATGCGGCTCTAGAAGCGGGTCCATCTTCCCGTGCAGTTGACAAAGGGAAGCGTCCTTTGGAAGAAGTTTCTGTGGATGAATCTGTAAATGTCATGCTAACTGAAAAACAATACCTCCTGTTAGTTATGAAGGACCTTCAAAATCATATCACACCTTCTGAAAGGGAAAAACTTGAGTTATTTTGCGCAAAGGTTGCTTCTTGTAAGGACCGCTTTTCAAAAATAATAGATTAACTATATAAACAAGATTTTTCGGAGAATTAAAATACCACTTTGACGCTTAAAGAAATTTTTACAAAAATTGGGCATGACCCGTTTGTAAAACGGACATACCCCCTGTTTTGACATAACATACAACGTTTACCTACGACCTAATTTACATAAAACCATTCCAACAAAAGTAACGAGTTTTTAAATCTAAAACATTTCAACAAAGTCTAACAAAGTGGCAAAACATGGACCCAAAAGTATGCATATGAGTTGCGGAAGCGCTTGGTATTATAAGGCTTGAACATGCGCTCGTCCCATAACTCCAAATCGCCTATAGAGGTGCTTTACCTACATTAACATTCACAAATTTAATAAGTTAGTTATCTCATAGAAAATCATAACCTTTCGATTTAGCTTTAACCACATAAAACATCCTTACTCTTAAGCATACAACAACCCAATAATTGGGTTAAGCATAACCACTCTCGTAGAGAGTTTGACATACGCATTCGACCCGTGTAATTGGGTTTAGCATAAACACTCTCGTAGAGAGCTAAGCATACGCATTCGACCCATGAAATTGGGTTTAGCATAAACACTCTCGTAGAGAGCTAAGCATACACATTCGACCCATGAAATTGGGTTTAGCATAAACACTCTCGTAGAGAGCTAAGCATACACATTCGACCCATGAAATTGGGTTAGCATAACTCAACACTACTTTCATTAACATACCCAAATCCACAAGGGATTTGTCGCTTGCTTACTACATCGTCGATCTCGTTATATAAGAATAGCTTTTACAACGAAATTTTATATAAATAGGAAATATAATAAAGACTCGTATGACACGAAGCATACCTCGATCTTGTGCTCCTTCCGCTTGCTTAGTGCTTGTACCTTCTTCTTTCACGCCTACATTAGAACATTCGTTCACTTTATTTAGTTTGTGGCATCATTATACTATTTCCACATAAATTCTTCTTTTAGGCATTTCATCGAACACTTGGTAAGCATCATACATAAGGCACAAGGTACAAGTTTACTAAGCATGTCCCTACTAGCTCATCACAACACAAGAATCATCTTCCTCTAAATTCATATAATTTCCATTCTAAAATCAGTTTATCTAGCATTCGAGCATCACAACAATTTCACATATCAATTAACTCATGATCCTAATTCTCATGAATTTCCTATTAGTAACATAATCTTTACAAAGTGGGTTTTTCACTACACTTTTTATAGAACATAATTTCAAGCATGATTCCTATTCTAAAAAGCAATCTTAACTCAGATTCATTACATTGGTTACAAGGAATCGAGATTTGGTCTAACCCCTCATTCTAAAAATCATAAATTCAGAAAATCAAGCTTACCACTTACGAAATTGAGGTTAGTTATTCAGATTTATGGACTCATGCACTAGATTATCTTGAGAATTTAGATCCAATTGCTTGTTTTTGCTTGAGCTAGGGTTTCCCCCTTCTCTCTGCTTGTTCGATCGATCCCCCCCACCAACACCAGTGTGTTGGTTTTTGTTATATTATTATTGTTATTAAAATTTTGTCATAATCACAATTTTAGTCCCTAGGGTTATAAGTGTGGATAGTTATCACACTAATTTTCTTTCTAGTTAACAATTACCAAAATCTTTTGACTTGGTTAATTATTACAATTTATACACCTTTAATAAAACAAGTAAATGAATAGCATATTTTGGGGTGTTACAAGTCTACCCCCCTTAAAAGAGGTTTCGTCCCCGAAATCTGATCACATAACAATTTAAGTATTGACATACCGAAAAGATAAGGGTAGTGCTTCCTCATTTCGTCTTCAGTTTCCCATGTAAGATCCGAACCTTTTCGGTGTCGCCATTGGACCAACACTTGTTTAACAGCTTTATTGCGGAGATTCTTCACCTTGAAGTCCTTAATGGCTACGGGTTTTTCGACATAATTTAACCCTTCATCCAACTCGATATCATCGAGTGGTACTAGTGCTGTCTCATCCGCAAGACACTTTCTTAATTGCGACACGTGGAAGGTATTGTGAATCCCGTTTAGAGCAGGCGGTAATTCCAATCGATACGCAACCCTTCCAACCCGAGCCAAAATTTTAAACGGCCCAATGTAACGAGGACCTAGCTTTCCCCGTTTGCGAAAACGGATTATACCCTTCCATGGGGACACCTTTAGCAAGACAAAATCTCCAACTTGGAACTCGATAGGACGCCTTCTCTTGTCTGCATAAGCTTTTTGCCGATCTTGAGCTGCTTTCAACCTTGTTCTAACCATTTCAATCTTTTCATTCGTTACTGCTATTAAATCACTTGGTGCAAGCTCCCTTTGTCCCACTTCGCCCCAACATACGGGAGTCCTACATTTTCTCCCGTATAATAGTTCGTAAGGTGCCATTTGAATACCACTATGGTAACTGTTGTTATAAGAAAATTCGACCAGTGGCAATTGGTCGTCCCAACTTCCCCCAAAATCTAAGGCACACGCCCTCAACATATCAACGAGCGTTTGAATGGTTCTTTCTGACTGGCCGTCCGTTTGAGGGTGGTAAGCGATACTTATGTGCAACTTCGTACCCACACTCTCGTGAAACTTCCGCCAGTAACGAGAAGTAAATCTAGTGTCCCGATCCGAGACAATCGACACGGGCACTCCATGACGGGATATGATCTCGTTCATATAAATTTCTGCCAATTTCTCGGAAGAGTAAGCTTCTTTGATGGGTAAAAAGTGAGCGCTTTTTGTAAGCCGGTCTACGATTACCCATATTGTATCGTGCCCTTTCTTTGTTTTAGGAAGTTTGGTTATCAAATCCATCGTTAGTTCCTCCCACTTCCATACCGGTATCTCCAAGGGTTGTAATTTCCCATACGGCTTTTGATGTTCTACTTTCACTTGGGAGCATGTTAAGCATTTCGCGACGTATTTAACTATGTCGCGCTTCACACCCGGCCACCAATAATTGGCTTTCAAGTCCCGATACATCTTTGTAGCCCCGGGATGGACCGAATATCGAGACTTATGTGCCTCGTCGAGCAGGGCAGCTTTGACTTCGCAGAATCGCGGAATCCAAATTCGGCCGAACCGCGTCTTAAGCCCGGTCGAATTTTCTTCTAGATCATCGATCACACCTTTTAATCGTTCCCTCTTCAGGTCGTCCGCTCCGAGCGACTTTATCTGGGATTCGCGGATCTCCTCAAGTAATCGTGGTGTAACTACCATCTTCATGGATTTCACTCTTATGGGAGATGGATACTCTTTACGGCTTAATGCATCGGCTACTACATTTGCCCTCCCCGGATGGTAGAGGATATCACAATCATAATCCTTGATAAGTTCCAACCACCTCCGCTGCCTCATGTTTAGGTCTCTCTGTTCAAAGAAATATTTAAGGCTTTTGTGGTCCGAGTAAATGGTGCATTTTGCCCCATATAGATAATGCCTCCAAATCTTTAATGCAAACACTACGGCCGCTAATTCCAAATCGTGTGTGGGGTAGTTCACCTCATGAGGCTTCAATTGTCGCGAAGCATAAGCGATAACTCTCCCTCTTTGCATTAGAACACAACCCAATCCCTGGTGTGAAGCGTCTGAATAGACCACCAGGTCTTCGGTTCCGTCTGGTAACGTTAGGATTGGGGGACTTGATAGTTTTTCTTTCAACGTTCGAAAAGCCTCCTCCTGTTCTTTTTCCCATACAAACTTCTCTTTCTTTCTGGTCAGTTTTGTTAAGGGTAAGGCTATCTTGGAAAAATCTTGTATGAACCTCCGGTAGTATCCAGCAAGACCCAGAAAACTTCTTATCTCTGTTGGGTTTTTCGGAGGAACCCATTTCATTACAGCATCGATCTTTGAAGGATCGACCATAACACCCTCCGCATTTATCACATGCCTACCTCCCTAAGCCAAAAGGCACACTTTGAAAATTTTGCGTAGAGCTTCTCCTTACGGAGAGTTTCAAGTACTTCACGCAAATGTACCGCATGTTCGTCTTTGCTTCGTGAATAAACCAAAATGTCATCTATGAATACAATTACCGATCTATCCAACATGGGTCGGCATACACGGTTCATAAGGTCCATAAATGCCGCCGGCGCATTTGTTAACCCAAAGGACATAACTAAAAATTCATAATGTCCGTAACGGGTTCTAAATGCGGTCTTTGGAATGTCTTCTTCTCGTACTCTAACCTGATGGTACCCCGATCGCAGATCTATCTTGGAGAACCAACTCGCCCCTTGTAACTGATCAAAAAGGTCGTCAATTCTAGGTAAAGGGTAGCGGTTCTTTATGGTTAGCTTATTTAACTCCCTATAGTCGATGCACATGCGCATCGACCCGTCTTTCTTCTTAACAAATAAGACGGGCGCTCCCCAAGGCGACACACTTGGGCGTATAAAACCTTTGTCTAAGAGGTCTTGTATTTGTGTCATTAATTCCCGCATTTCCGTGGGAGCTAATCTATAGGGAGCCTTCGCGACTGGTTTCGCATCCGGATTCAATTCGATATTGAACTCCACTTCTCGCTCGGGAGGGAGTCCCGGCAATTCTTCCGGGAATACATCCGGAAATTCGTTCACAACTTCAACATCTTCAAGCTTTGGAAAGCTTTGTTGAGTATTTGCTACGTAAGCTAAGTATGCTCTACTCCCATTGAGCACGTACTTAGTGGCTTGAACGAGAGTACATAGCTTCGCTTCCATCTTCCTTTCGCCTTGTACATTTAATCGTCTTCCACTTGGAGTTTGAAGAAATATAGATTTGGATTCACATTTTATTTCTGCATGGTTTTGAGACATCCAATCCATACCCACTATTACTTTGAATTCCCCCAAGATCATGGGGATAAGATCAATAGCAAACTCCTCATCCTCAATGGTCAATTTGCAATTTTTACATATTTCGTGCAACAAGTAACTTTTACTATCTGCTATCTCTACTTCTAAGGGCAACGGCATTCGTTCAATCTTAAAGGATGGATGTTGAACAATTTCACTAGAGATAAACGACATGGTAGCTCCGGTATCAAACAAAACGTAAACCGGTATAGAATTTATTAGAAAAATACCTGAGACCACATTTGGCTGGGACTTGGCTTCTTCAGACGTGATCTGAAACATTCTCCCCTTTGCCCTAGAACCCTCTTGCTTCCTATCTTCTTTCTTTGACCCTTGTTGAAGCTTTGGGCATTCCGACTTGATATGCCCTTTTTCGAAACAGTTGAAACAAGTCTTTGGGTTATCCGGGCATTGATAGGACGAATGCCCCTCCTTACCACATTTAAAGCACCCCTTCTTACCTAGCAAACACTCTCCGGTATGGAGCTTTCCACATGTCTTGCATGGTGTAATCCCACCTTTCGACTTACCCTTTCTTCCTTGATCCTGAAACTTCCCCTTTTTGGATGGACTAAAACTTGCACCTTTTTCACTCGGCCTCTTTTCACCTCGCTCCTCTTGCCTTTTAATTTCGATCTCTCTATCCCGCGCTAAATCAATGAGCTCTTCAAGAGTTTCACATTTTGAGGGAGTGATGAACTCTCTAACTTCTGCTTTTAACACGCCATAGAAGCGACTTATCTTCATCCTCTCGGTTGTTACCAATTCTCCACAGAACTTCATCTTATCCATAAAATTGTTTGCTATTTCATTCACTGATTCGTTTTTCTGCCGGAGGCGTAAGAAATCCTCCTGAATCTTGTCGATCGCCGACTGAGGACAATGATATCTCATGAAGGGCCCCTTGAACTCTTGCCAAGTCATAGCTTGCAGCCTATCTTCGCCTATTTCCTTGCTGTGCGCATCCCACCAATCTTTCGCTTGATGGGTTAATAAACCGGTAGCGAACATCACTTGGTCCTCCTTATCGCACCGGCTTCGTATAAACACCGCCTCTATATTCGAGACCCATCTTTGACATTCGACTGGGTCAATTTTACCGTCATACGTCATCGGATGGCATGCCATAAAATCCTTGTAAGTGCACCTTCGTTCCTTACCTTTACTCTTGGATCCTTCGATTAATTCCTTCAACTCTTCGAACTTATTAGTCATCATAGCATCCACAACCCCTAGAACTCGGCTTTCTACTTCTTGAGCCAACCGTGGAAGATTGGCTTGTATAACCCCTTCAGCTACTTCTGTAACTCTGTTCTCGAATGCTTCTTGTCTAGCCGCATCATTGTTATCATCATTATCATCATTGATATTTCTTGCATCGGCCATCTACACAACATCACATTTATATTTAACACAACTAACAAGCTTTCATTACGTCATATTTCATTACTCCAAGTTTATTTCATCCACCTTCCCTTAGTTGAATTTTACTTGCCTTTTAAAATTTTTACTTTTCGTTCATATTATTCGACTCGTCACCTCCGATTATTTCAAGTTCATCACTTCAAAATTTCTATTTATGGTTCCCCATACTTATGAAGTCCCTCATGGACTTTTCATCGCAATTTAGTAGGCTTTCAATTGATACGGGGACTTAGAATGGGTAAAAACAAGGCAAATCAGCGAAACAGACACACGCTAGCTGTCGGCGACGGCAGGGTAGCCCGTCGGCGACGGCTCTTAAAAGTGGGCGTCGGGTAAAAATGTCCATAGACAGGAACTTAGGCCGTCGGCCAAAATAAGGCGTCGGCGACGGACCTACAGGGCGTCGGCGACGGCCTTCCCCTGATCATTTCGCTGCAACTTTATTTTTTTGTGTTTTAACCCATTTCCAGGTCCGTACCAGCTGCCCGGGTTCCGGAATTACTTGTTTTGATGCCCATAATTGTTACTTCACATATTTAACTTAACCTTACATCTTAAACTCATAACATATACTAGCATTTATCGAAATCATACATTATTACCTCATTGGCGATCCGGGAGCGAGCACACTTTCGAACGAGCCATTGGTTTGAGTTCAAGCATCGCGTTAAAAGCTCGAATCCCTCAAACCATGGCTCTGATACCAACTTGTAAGGACCGCTTTTCAAAAATAATAGATTAACTATATAAACAAGATTTTTCGGAGAATTAAAATACCACTTTGACGCTTAAAGAAATTTTTACAAAAATTGGGCATGACCCGTTTGTAAAACGGACATACCCCCTGTTTTGACATAACATACAACGTTTACCTACGACCTGATTTACATAAAACCATTCCAACAAAAGTAACGAGTTTTTAAATCTAAAACATTTCAACAAAGTCTAACAAAGTGGCAAAACATGGACCCAAAAGTATGCATATGAGTTGCGGAAGCGCTTGGTATTATAAGGCTTGAACATGTGCTCGTCCCATAACTCCAAATCGTCTATAGAGGTGCTTTACCTACATTAACATTCACAAATTTAATAAGTTAGTTATCTCATAGAAAATCATAACCTTTTGATTTAGCTTTAACCACATAAAACATCCTTACTCTTAAGCATACAACAACCCAATAATTGGGTTAAGCATAACCACTCTCGTAGAGAGTTTGACATACGCATTCGACCCGTGTAATTGGGTTTAGCATAAACACTCTCGTAGAGAGCTAAGCATACGCATTCGACCCATGAAATTGGGTTTAGCATAAACACTCTCGTAGAGAGCTAAGCATACACATTCGACCCATGAAATTGGGTTTAGCATAAACACTCTCGTAGAGAGCTAAGCATACACATTCGACCCATGAAATTGGGTTAGCATAACTCAACACTACTTTCATTAACATACCCAAATCCACAAGGGATTTGTCGCTTGCTTACTACATCGTCGATCTCGTTATATAAGAATAGCTTTTACAACGAAATTTTATATAAATAGGAAATATAATAAAGACTCGTATGACACGAAGCATACCTCGATCTTGTGCTCCTTCCGCTTGCTTTGTGACAACCGTCACTTTTCCGTACATTCCGTACACTAAATGAACAGTGATCTGTGCCTTAATGAACATACATGATCTAGTTTACAAGAGAAATAAGTTTCTGAATTCCATACAAGTGAATTCATGTACGTTTTATACTACAAATATTGCTTTATGCAAAAACGAGAGCGTTGCGTCAAAAATATTAGTAAACTCACCGGTAAGACACACTGTGTCAACGGAACTGCAGAAAGCAGTCAGACAATAAAATTGGAGCCTAGGTGTAGGTCCAATAACAAGAATACATTAAAACCCAAGAGTAGATACAAGGGTTTAATATATATGCTATATGAAAGCAAAAATAAGCACTAAAAAGCACCCGAAACACACTTTAAGAGCAGAACTAATTGCGACAAAACTGCGAAACGAACGTTGATGGCCGCCCGGATAATATTTAATCCCACAAATATTCTGTTATGATTAAAATTTTATTTTAATCAGGTTCGTGTTGAAATATAAATTAAAACGCTTAAAAACGTTATTTTTCAAGTTTAAGCACGTACCGTGTGTTCCTACGTGACACAGTGCTTACACTGCAAAACGCAGACAACGCAGAAAACCTAGGAATATTCCAGGAATATGCTAGGAATATGCTAAGAATATTCCAGGAATATGCTAGGAATATGCTAGGAATATTCCAAGAATATGCTAGGAATATGCTAAGAATATTCCAGGAATATGCTAGGAATATGCTAGGAATATTCCAAAGAATATGCTAGGAATATGCTAGGAATATTCCAGGAATATGCCAGGAATATGCCAGGAATATGCTAAGAATATTCTAGGAATATGCTAGGAATATGCTAGGAATATTCCAAAGAATATGCTAGGAATATGCTAGGAATATTCCAGGAATATGCCAGGAATATGCTAGGAATATTCTAGGAATATGCCAGGAATATGCTAGGAATATGCCATATGGAATGTCTATAAATACCTTGAGATGGCACACTAGACAATTCACCACCCAACACCACAAAACTACTCTCTCCTCTCCCTCAAAAACTTTCGGCCGAACACCCCTTGATCTTCCATCATATTTTTCGATTTTGTTCTTCACATTCCAACATCATACAAGTGTCAAGTGTTACGCATAAGAAGGCTTGGTGCACTCGGAGCTCGAAGGACCTCTTTCTCTTGCTTTTATCCACCACATTCGCGTCTAGATACTTCCCTAGCCTCGAGCTAGTGGTATGTTGCTTAAAACACATTCTTGAGCTATTTTGAAGTGGTTAATGTGATGTGTAATGATTAAAACTCGAAATCTTACAAAATGGTGCATTAAAGTCTACTAAAAACATGAAAAATGATGGTTAAAAGCTCACTAGTTGTGTAAATGTTGTAGTAATTGAAATTTGTGATCATTTAGGCCCGATCTACGTTGTGGTAGCTCGGATCATCATTTAACCCTGTTTGGTTAAGATCATGGATCTTGACATAAGCTTGTTTGAAATGGTGGAAGGGTTAAAAGGTGAAACTCTACCACACAAGAAACATGAACTTGTGTAAAAGTATTTTTACTTATGAAATAGTGTCTAAAACTAGCCGATCTATGTGTCCACAAGTGGTATTTTCAAAAGACCAAGCGTCAAAAGAAATCACATGTTCTAATCCGGATCTTACACAAACAAAAGTGATTTTTTGTGATCAAACAAGTGTGCGAACACTAGTGTAACAAAACTTTTAACAAAGAAATAATTTTCGTAAAAACCGACTAGAAGTTGTGGAACTTCATATTCTTTAAAAATAAAGTTTTTTTTTTTTTTTTTTTTTTTTTTTTTTTTTAAGAAATTAAACTTATTTTTAAAGATAACAAGACTTACTAAATGTGCTAGTAAATTACTACACATTTTTGTAAATATGCAAGTTCATGAAATGGGGAAAATTAGTGATTGTTGTTGATGATTATTGTTGATAATTGTTGTTGATGATTATTGTTGATAATTGTTGTTGATGATTATTGTTGATAATTGTTGTTGATGATTGTTGACGATTTAAAAGAAAATAAACACATGTTTTGAAAACATGGGAAACCTCCATTTTTAGGGGAAACTCTGTCAAAATTTTTATAAATTTTGACACTTAGAAAAATATAAGTTTTTGAAGAACTTATTCCCTAAAAATGTATTTAAAGGTATTACCAAGGTTTCCCTAATTTTTGGTGATAAGAAATGAGGATTTCTTCAAAATAAAAGTGGATATAAATATGTATATTTTTGAGAGAAAAATATATATTATTTTATCACCAACTTTTGTGCTAAGTGTATATAGTATGTGTTATACGTGCTAGCGTATTGAGACGTAAAGATACACTAAATACTCATGAGGAGTATAAACATGAAAATACACATACAACATGCTTAGACATATACAAGAGGATATATTTATGAAAATATATTACTTGGACAAAATACATAATTCGGGTGCAAAATACAAGATATGTATATTTATTTTTGAGAAAATGATATAAGACAAATAGTTAAAAATATAAATATTTTTAACACAAGAACACAAATACAAAAGATAGTGACTTGCACTTGTGCGATACAAGTCTAGTGACTAACGTTAATAAAACGCGTTTAGGTCACGACGCTAGATAAGCAACTCCGGTGAAGTTTACGACGCAGGAACGCAAAGTTGTGAGTTCATGCTCCCCCTTTTCTTTAACTGTTTTTGGTTTTATAACTCTCGGGGGTGAAATACATGTTACAAATATTATAATTTTTTTTACAAGTAGTAAAAATACAAGAAGCACTCTTGGTGAGAACGAGTACCGAGTGCAATACGAATCGAGAATACAAAAATACGAGAAGCACACTTGGTGAGAACGAGAACCAAGTATGATGTGCTTTAAGAAATGCCTAGAAATTACTAGATCATGTGAGCATAGACTTAATACTAAAAATGCCATAAAGTCTTGGTGAAAACTAGTACCAAGCCATTAAAAACATTCAGTAATTAGGGACGAGGGTTAGATCTAACGGGTACGGCCGAGCCCCACTCATGGTCCTTATGTGACCTCTTGAGTGCTTCGGTGTCCCAGTCGAGGTAAATCGACACAGTCGAGGGTAATCGACACAGTCAAGGGAAATTGACACAGTCGAGGTAAATCGACACAGTCGAGGGTAATCGACACAGTCAAGGGAAATTGACACAGTCGAGGTTAATCGACACAGTCGAGGGTAATCGACATAGTTAAAGGAGCCTACACTAATGCTCCATAAGTCCTCACATGCCTTAAAGGAACCAACACTAATGCTCCATATGTCCTCACATGCCGAAATGTCTTTGTACAAACATTCAATTAGTACGTGGTGTACACAAGAAAACTTGATTTTTGCAAGAATACTTTATTTATACAAGATACATACCATGTTTTCATACTCGGTATGCAAAACGCATGAACTCGCTCAACTTTATGTTGATGTTTTCCAAAATTACATGTATTTCAGGTGACAGGATGGATCTTGGGCGCAAGTGTTGTAACTAGAAGTAGACTACAAGTTTAGATGTCATCCCCTTTTGTTGAATTGTAACCTAGATGAAGGTTGTGTTTTAAAACTTAAATGACAAGTGTTTGTGATCCTCAAAATTTTCCGAATGGATGAACATCGTTTTAAATCATGTAGTTGTTTATTATGATCGAATGCAATGATAACAAGCTAGTCACACATCATACGCTTCCGCAAAAGACAGGGTGTGACAGTTTGGTATCAGAGCTTCGATTGTAGTGAACTAGGATTCCTTCTCGAGTCTAGACTACAATCACTAAAGTGCTTTCACAAAAACATTTTACAAAATGGTTTTCATTGCATTCACGAAAGCGCCAAGATCCACGAGTCAGACACTTTTCAAAGAAAAGACAAGGCAAGGACATTAGTGAGGAATACCCATAGAGTAAGGTGCCAACCAAGGCATAGTCTACAAAAGTTAGACTTGACAAAATGACCCCCCCCCAAAACGAGAGTTATACGTGGTATAATGCATTAAGTTACTTGATTATGCTAAGTAGCATATTTGTTACTTGTATTCATGCATACGAATAAGTGTACGGAATGATTATTGACGTGAATAAAATTCTTTCGACTCCGACTCCTATTACGGTACGTGACTCGCACGATGAAGCTATCGACCTCGCGTCCTTTGCAAAGCTCGTGGCTGGGAGTGATTACTAGAAAAGACTCTGAGCTTACTTCCGTAGGAGATGGCTGCTCTTCCCTCTCGAACGTGAAGATGCCAAACTACGGTGGTGATGACGAGGCAGAGGCGGCGACCTTGAACGAACTCTTAATCAACGGGACGAGATCCCTCCAGATTATGTGAAGCAAAATTGACAACATACTTGACTAGAAAAGGAAGATGAAGTATTCATCACGAAGGTGCCCCTCCAACTACTAGGAATTCTCTCCATTCCTATTCCATCTAATCATCGTGCCTATACGCGCATAACAGTAACGAATGTTAGCGCATGGACCTCCGCAATGGTCCTTTCCATGGCAAGGAGTGTAAGGACAGTAGTGTCCCCTCCTAGATCAATCATCTGCTTGGACGAGAGAAAATTAGGGTAACTGTGCAAGACAATTTATTATTACGGGGGCCCACGTAATAACGACTTGTAGTGCACAGAAATCCTGGTGGACTCTATGGGTCGAGCTAATGAAAACCACACCAAATTCAATGTATAGGTGTCCTCACCTTCATCTGGTAGAACATCACATAGATCAGTGCTTTAGCACGTAAGAAAGTAGGAAGCCTGTCTCAGCCTACTTCGTGACTGACACTTCTACCTGCGTACGAGACGTTTGAGGAAAACGACATTTAAGCAAGTGAAGATGAGAAACATTCAAGAGATTCAGCGACTTTGCACTCTCTATCACCCATACACGAGCAACCCCCTCTAAGGGAAAATGTACGCCCCAGTAAAGCCAAAAACCTAAGAAAACCAATGTAGCGGGAAATAACTGAAACCTAAATGACCGAGGCAATGTAACCTCAAGTTCGTTTTAAGCCAAGTTGGCAAGCCTAAGTGAAGGCTCAGTAACTGTTTCCCGCTCATACATTGAGTATTTATGTATACATGTGAAATTGGGTGATTACATAATGGCTTATGGTGCTATGTACCTCATAGACACCTGGAATGTTGCCTAACCTACTTCATACCGTTTTGGCAGAAGGGAATGCCGCCCAGGCGAGACACAAACACCAGTACGCTACCAAGAACAGAAGCCGAACTGCAAGAATGCATCTCGCAGGCAATTGCACGACATGAAGCCCTCCGCTCTAAGCACATCAATGGCACGACTGAGAATAACCGTCCAACTGGCTGCACCTATAAACAGTTCCTGGACTGCAAGCCTTTGAATTTTGATGGCACAGGAGGTGCCATTGCATTTGTTCGTTGGACAGAAAAGACGGACTCAGTTCTAAGAATGAGTAACTGTTCACCCCAACAAAGCGTTACCTATATCTCAGGGTTATTTCTGGATGGCGCACTCTCATGGTGGAACCTTCAGGTTCAGACCCTTGGTGCAGATGCTGCTTATGCACTGAGCTGGGACGAGCTCAAGGAAATGATGGAAAAGAAATATTGTTCTAGGACTGAAATCCAGAAGCTTGAGGTGGAGTTCTGGAATTTGAAAATGGACGGACCGAAGATTCCTGAATACGTCCAGCGATTTCACGACTTGTCTAGGGTCGTCCCCTACCTAGTCAAACCGGAATTCAAGAGGATAGAACGATTCATTTGGGGACTTGCACCCCAGATTAGGGGCATGGTTACTACCTCAAAACCCTCAACCATCGCAGAGGCTATCGATATGAGTGTCACCCTTACTGAAGAGGCTCTACGTGCGGGAAAATTTTCGGAATCTGAGGATAACAAGAAAGAGACTCATGTGGAGTCGTCAAGCAATAAGAAGAGGAAGTCCTCAAACCTAAAGATGAGCACCCAACTCAACTATGGAAGCTCTAAAGCAAACAAAAGAAAGAAAGTGAATTCGCCACATGGCAGGAGCACTGATGGAGCCATTAATAGGGCAGGTGGTAATGTTTACTCGGGGACTAAGCCGAGGTGCAGAGAATGCACTTTTCACCATAAAGGTCGATGTCTGAAGCCTAGGTGTGGAAAGTGTGGAAAAGAAGGGCACAACAGGGACGCCTGTTGGGCGAAGGACCCAGATGGAAGAAATAAGAGAATACCCGGTTGCTACAAATGTGGTGAAGCAGGGCACTTTAGGAAAGATTGCCCAAAGAAGAAACAAGTAAGGAAGGGTTTTCACGATCGAAACTCGTGAACCACGCTAGGATCCAGATGCGGTTACGGGTACGTTCCCTATTAACCACCCTTATGCATCTATTTCTAATACTGGCATCAACCTTAACCTTGCATGCTTAGAACTTAAGAAACTTCTTGGCCTAGTCTCAAGTAAGATAGACGTCCCGTATTCTTTAGAAATGGGCATATAGAAGGATAGCTTAAACAGTCGAAGCGATTAAGGATCATGATTAGGCACTCAGAGGGCCGTAACCTTCTGTTACCATTGACTCGTGAGGTCATAATAATCAGCATGGATCGGAAATCCAAGTATGCAGCTGAAGTCGTCAATACGAGAAAATCAGACGCATCCCTCGTGCGAATGATGAAACCCAACTTTACTGTAATAGGCGCAAGGATGCTAGACCCCATAAGGCGGCAGATCTACGACATCCTTCATTGGTCGAAGAGGCATAGAAATGCCTCTGAGTAGACTGCAGAACCTGGGAACATCCCCGCGATGGAAGAAGTTCTAGTAGCCTTTTCAAAAGACTTGCCAGAAATGCCCCTTCGCAGCGTCAAGAGAAGTTTAGGATAAACCACGTGCCAAGAGCAGCACCAATGTCGAATAATGTCTTACCGACTAACTTCGTCCGTAAAGCATGAGCTCCGGACGTAACTGCAAGAGCTACCAGACAGAGGAAGTTAAGGACATGACGCCTTTAGTTAGGGATATGAGGAGAAAGTTGGCAGTTCCATTTTGCGTAAATTCCTGAGAATTGAGAATCAGAATCCTTTGCCAACGACTGGCAACATAAACAGACAAAATCATAAGATCCTAGTTGCCACCCAAGGATCAACTTGAGGACAGGATGTCCATGACTGTGTATACCAGAAGGAAGTGTCCCTGAAACGACCTTTAGGACTCGCTTTGGAAGTTACGAGTTCCTTGTCGTACCATTTGGCCTAACACATGCATCGACAATATTCATGGACCTCATGAAATCGAACGTGTAAGCCATACCTAGATAAGCCATATACTTATTGACTACATTATCATATGGCCAATGACCAAGGAAGGTCGTGAGCAACAACTGCAATTTACCTTGCAACTCTTAGAGAAAGAACAGTTAAGCGCTATAATGACGAAAAGCGGATTTCGAATTCGCGAAGTGAGAACTTTCAGATCCATGATGGATAAGAACGAGATTCATGCCAACCCTGCAACCAAGAGCTAAGGAGCTAGAGTTGCAATTATGTGACGCCTCTCGACAAAGTCTCGATTGTACGCCGATGCAACAAGACCACGACATTACATACGTGGCACATTGATTAAGGAATCATGAGAAGAACCCTTGAGATAGGTACAGTCATTGCGCGCAGCAAACTGGGCGTTATTACCTGAAAGAAAACGTTGCACGATCTTTACTGATCGCAAGGGATTGCAGCACACCGATGATCGTAAGAACTCGAATATGAACTGAGCTGTTGAACGATGCAGACTATATGAACAAGATGCGTGCTTGTGTGATAAACTTTGATAAAAAGTTGGAACACTCACTTACCCTTAGTAGAGTCTTCCTACAACAGTATTTATCACGCCGCGTCTAAACCGCTTTGTGTAAAGCTTTAGATGGAACGTAATGAGTCAATTCCCGTTGTGTTGAACGGAGACCGGGAATAATGGATCAACTGGCCGAGATGGTCTAGGAAAAATCTAGAGGCAAGGTCGTTCATATATGCGATTATATCAAGACAGCCCGCAGAACACAGAAAGATTACGCCGATGAGAGGCAGAAATCGTAAGAATTTGAGACAAGAAGCACGACTAAATTGAGAGCCGCGCCTAGAAAGGGCGTAGTGTGAATTGGAAAATGAAAAGATTGAATCCCCGGTGTAGGGATCAGAACCATTGTTCACAAGATGAAGCTTCCAGAAAAAGATCAGTAGTGATCGCGACACATTCATGTGTCTAGTCTTTAGAGGAGTCTGACGCAAGGAACAGTCATAGTTCCCACAAATAAGATTCACGTCAATGATATACTATACAACCTGTTGAGGTTTCGGACCAAGAGTCCACAAAATGCAGAAAAGACATGATTGATTTACTTGAGCATGATAAAATACATGACATGAGAACACAAAGACGTGTTTCAAATATAAGTGACCATATTGGTTTCACAACTCCCCTGCGACCGATGGCATCGCTTGAATTTCGGGACGAAATTCTTTTAACGGGGGGAGACTGTGACAACCGTCACTTTTCCGTACATTCCGTACACTAAATGAACAGTGATCTGTGCCTTAATGAACATACATGATCTAGTTTACAAGAGAAATAAGTTTCTGAATTCCATACAAGTGAATTCATGTACGTTTTATACTACAAATATTGCTTTATGCAAAAACGAGAGCGTTGCGTCAAAAATATTAGTAAACTCACCGGTAAGACACACTGTGTCAACGGAACTGCAGAAAGCAGTCAGACAATAAAATTGGAGCCTAGGTGTAGGTCCAATAACAAGAATACATTAAAACCCAAGAGTAGATACAAGGGTTTAATATATATGCTATATGAAAGCAAAAATAAGCACTAAAAAGCACCCGAAACACACTTTAAGAGCAGAACTAATTGCGACAAAACTGCGAAACGAACGTTGATGGCCGCCCGGATAATATTTAATCCCACAAATATTCTGTTATGATTAAAATTTTATTTTAATCAGGTTCGTGTTGAAATATAAATTAAAACGCTTAAAAACGTTATTTTTCAAGTTTAAGCACGTACCGTGTGTTCCTACGTGACACAGTGCTTACACTGCAAAACGCAGACAACGCAGAAAACCTAGGAATATTCCAGGAATATGCTAGGAATATGCTAAGAATATTCCAGGAATATGCTAGGAATATGCTAGGAATATTCCAAGAATATGCTAGGAATATGCTAAGAATATTCCAGGAATATGCTAGGAATATGCTAGGAATATTCCAAAGAATATGCTAGGAATATGCTAGGAATATTCCAGGAATATGCCAGGAATATGCCAGGAATATGCTAAGAATATTCCAGGAATATGCTAGGAATATGCTAGGAATATTCCAAAGAATATGCTAGGAATATGCTAGGAATATTCCAGGAATATGCCAGGAATATGCTAGGAATATTCTAGGAATATGCCAGGAATATGCTAGGAATATGCCATATGGAATGTCTATAAATACCTTGAGATGGCACACTAGACAATTCACCACCCAACACCACAAAACTACTCTCTCCTCTCCCTCAAAAACTTTCGGCCGAACACCCCTTGATCTTCCATCATATTTTTCGATTTTGTTCTTCACATTCCAACATCATACAAGTGTCAAGTGTTACGCATAAGAAGGCTTGGTGCACTCGGAGCTCGAAGGACCTCTTTCTCTTGCTTTTATCCACCACATTCGCGTCTAGATACTTCCCTAGCCTCGAGCTAGTGGTATGTTGCTTAAAACACATTCTTGAGCTATTTTGAAGTGGTTAATGTGATGTGTAATGATTAAAACTCGAAATCTTACAAAATGGTGCATTAAAGTCTACTAAAAACATGAAAAATGATGGTTAAAAGCTCACTAGTTGTGTAAATGTTGTAGTAATTGAAATTTGTGATCATTTAGGCCCGATCTACGTTGTGGTAGCTCGGATCATCATTTAACCCTGTTTGGTTAAGATCATGGATCTTGACATAAGCTTGTTTGAAATGGTGGAAGGGTTAAAAGGTGAAACTCTACCACACAAGAAACATGAACTTGTGTAAAAGTATTTTTACTTATGAAATAGTGTCTAAAACTAGCCGATCTATGTGTCCACAAGTGGTATTTTCAAAAGACCAAGCGTCAAAAGAAATCACATGTTCTAATCCGGATCTTACACAAACAAAAGTGATTTTTTGTGATCAAACAAGTGTGCGAACACTAGTGTAACAAAACTTTTAACAAAGAAATAATTTTCGTAAAAACCGACTAGAAGTTGTGGAACTTCATATTCTTTAAAAATAAAGTTTTTTTTTTTTTTTTTTTTTTTTTTAAGAAATTAAACTTATTTTTAAAGATAACAAGACTTACTAAATGTGCTAGTAAATTACTACACATTTTTGTAAATATGCAAGTTCATGAAATGGGGAAAATTAGTGATTGTTGTTGATGATTATTGTTGATAATTGTTGTTGATGATTATTGTTGATAATTGTTGTTGATGATTATTGTTGATAATTGTTGTTGATGATTGTTGACGATTTAAAAGAAAATAAACACATGTTTTGAAAACATGGGAAACCTCCATTTTTAGGGGAAACTCTGTCAAAATTTTTATAAATTTTGACACTTAGAAAAATATAAGTTTTTGAAGAACTTATTCCCTAAAAATGTATTTAAAGGTATTACCAAGGTTTCCCTAATTTTTGGTGATAAGAAATGAGGATTTCTTCAAAATAAAAGTGGATATAAATATGTATATTTTTGAGAGAAAAATATATATTATTTTATCACCAACTTTTGTGCTAAGTGTATATAGTATGTGTTATACGTGCTAGCGTATTGAGACGTAAAGATACACTAAATACTCATGAGGAGTATAAACATGAAAATACACATACAACATGCTTAGACATATACAAGAGGATATATTTATGAAAATATATTACTTGGACAAAATACATAATTCGGGTGCAAAATACAAGATATGTATATTTATTTTTGAGAAAATGATATAAGACAAATAGTTAAAAATATAAATATTTTTAACACAAGAACACAAATACAAAAGATAGTGACTTGCACTTGTGCGATACAAGTCTAGTGACTAACGTTAATAAAACGCGTTTAGGTCACGACGCTAGATAAGCAACTCCGGTGAAGTTTACGACGCAGGAACGCAAAGTTGTGAGTTCATGCTCCCCCTTTTCTTTAACTGTTTTTGGTTTTATAACTCTCGGGGGTGAAATACATGTTACAAATATTATAATTTTTTTTACAAGTAGTAAAAATACAAGAAGCACTCTTGGTGAGAACGAGTACCGAGTGCAATACGAATCGAGAATACAAAAATACGAGAAGCACACTTGGTGAGAACGAGAACCAAGTATGATGTGCTTTAAGAAATGCCTAGAAATTACTAGATCATGTGAGCATAGACTTAATACTAAAAATGCCATAAAGTCTTGGTGAAAACTAGTACCAAGCCATTAAAAACATTCAGTAATTAGGGACGAGGGTTAGATCTAACGGGTACGGCCGAGCCCCACTCATGGTCCTTATGTGACCTCTTGAGTGCTTCGGTGTCCCAGTCGAGGTAAATCGACACAGTCGAGGGTAATCGACACAGTCAAGGGAAATTGACACAGTCGAGGTAAATCGACACAGTCGAGGGTAATCGACACAGTCAAGGGAAATTGACACAGTCGAGGTTAATCGACACAGTCGAGGGTAATCGACATAGTTAAAGGAGCCTACACTAATGCTCCATAAGTCCTCACATGCCTTAAAGGAACCAACACTAATGCTCCATATGTCCTCACATGCCGAAATGTCTTTGTACAAACATTCAATTAGTACGTGGTGTACACAAGAAAACTTGATTTTTGCAAGAATACTTTATTTATACAAGATACATACCATGTTTTCATACTCGGTATGCAAAACGCATGAACTCGCTCAACTTTATGTTGATGTTTTCCAAAATTACATGTATTTCAGGTGACAGGATGGATCTTGGGCGCAAGTGTTGTAACTAGAAGTAGACTACAAGTTTAGATGTCATCCCCTTTTGTTGAATTGTAACCTAGATGAAGGTTGTGTTTTAAAACTTAAATGACAAGTGTTTGTGATCCTCAAAATTTTCCGAATGGATGAACATCGTTTTAAATCATGTAGTTGTTTATTATGATCGAATGCAATGATAACAAGCTAGTCACACATCATACGCTTCCGCAAAAGACAGGGTGTGACATGCTTAGTGCTTGTACCTTCTTCTTTCACGCCTACATTAGAACATTCGTTCACTTTATTTAGTTTGTGGCATCATTATACTATTTCCACATAAATTCTTCTTTTAGGCATTTCATCGAACACTTGGTAAGCATCATACATAAGGCACAAGGTACAAGTTTACTAAGCATGTCCCTACTAGCTCATCACAACACAAGAATCATCTTCCTCTAAATTCATATAATTTCCATTCTAAAATCAGTTTATCTAGCATTCGAGCATCACAACAATTTCACATATCAATTAACTCATGATCCTAATTCTCATGAATTTCCTATTAGTAACATAATCTTTACAAAGTGGGTTTTTCACTACACTTTTTATAGAACATAATTTCAAGCATGATTCCTATTCTAAAAAGCAATCTTAACTCAGATTCATTACATTGGTTACAAGGAATCGAGATTTGGTCTAACCCCTCATTCTAAAAATCATAAATTCAGAAAATCAAGCTTACCACTTACGAAATTGAGGTTAGTTATTCAGATTTATGGACTCATGCACTAGATTATCTTGAGAATTTAGATCCAATTGCTTGTTTTTGCTTGAGCTAGGGTTTCCCCCTTCTCTCTGCTTGTTCGATCGATCCCCCCCACCAACACCAGTGTGTTGGTTTTTGTTATATTATTATTGTTATTAAAATTTTGTCATAATCACAATTTTAGTCCCTAGGGTTATAAGTGTGGATAGTTATCACACTAATTTTCTTTCTAGTTAACAATTACCAAAATCTTTTGACTTGGTTAATTATTACAATTTATACACCTTTAATAAAACAAGTAAATGAATAGCATATTTTGGGGTGTTACACTTCTTTCGGTCCCTCTTCCGACTGGAGTATACGCTTAGCTAGTTGGAATGATAGAGCGAACGATTTGGATTCAATCGCTTTTAGCTCTTCTTTTTCTGATGATGAGGATGAAGACCGTCGTCGTCCTGTTACTGATACTGTCCGTGTGTCAGTTCCTCTCAAGACGTATAAGCGACGACGTGTTACTGTTTCGGATGTTCAGTCTTCGAGTCCGATAGTTGCTTCAGTTACGGTTACATCAAGCGCTGCTCCATCAGATTCCAGAGGTCTTCTAAATTTGGAGTTATCTGTAGCTCTCCCGTCACTGTCTTCTTCACTTCCATTCACTTCCTTTGTGGAAGCTACCAGCATGACTACTTCTGTTCAACCGGTAACGCCGATGATGTCTTCTCAGATTCCTGCAGTACCACTTTTTGGGTCGTTATCTTCTCCAATGGGTACGGGCAATTTGTTTGCCTTATCAGGAAGTTCTTCTTTGCCACCGCGACCTAGTGCTTTCACCGATATGCAAGCTGTCACACCCCAACCAATGGCGGAAACATCGGGATGAGACGAAGTGTGAAGATTGCTAGAGACATCATAACGCAATTTGTGACAATATTTAAATAATCCCAATTTCATTTCATAACTTCAAATAGTCAACATTACACAAACTCAAATGACAACAAGTTCCAAAAGTAATACATAACAACATAAGCAAAATTGATACAACATATTAAACCTAAACGTCTATATGTGTATCTAAGCATCAACGCTACTTCTTTTCATAGCATCGTCATCATTAACCTGTAACATGTTTAAAAATACAATTCAATGCAAAAGCAAAGGCGAGTATACAAGTTTGATGCATACATAGCAAGAGATAAGTTTTAAACAATTCCTCATAGCAAGCATGTGATTCAAGATGAACATTTAAATATGGTATGTGTCCAACATATCAAACCAAGAAAACGCAATATGCTCATGACATTACCGAAGATAAAGAGGCGGGTCGTTAATCCTATAACGCTACATATGTCACGGTTTGGCTCGTACGAAGTTAATGATAAATTCAACACATAAGATAAATCCAAGTTTAAAGCATCAAGCTATCACGTATACAAGCATGTTATAGGAATGTTCATGTGTTTAAGCAAAATGTTCATGTGTAAGTTTGTTGATAGATAAACATGTTACACCCCAAAAGTGGTAAAAGTAAAAAGGGAAATACGAGTATACTCACAAAGTTTGCATATGCTTTCCAATTATCCAATTATTGACGAGTTGATGAGGTTAGAAGATTGAATGTGTAGGGTTAAAGTTCAAGTATGCTTAGAGTCGAGATTCGGTATTTAAAACAACATAAAAATAAGATATGAGAATAGCATGTGAAAATAATCATCTTCAACACTTAACACTTGTATGACACTTGGTAACCACAAAGGTGATGATAATGTTTTCATGAGTTGAACACCCATAAGAATCACAACAAGGTTTAGGTCTTAGGTGATGTTCTACTACTTTAACATATAAACACAAGTTCAACATCAAAGGTTCGAATGAGCGTATATATATATATCTAGGTTAAGTACTACATATTATTTAGTCCAATAATTCAAGTAGGAGGTAGAAGATTAGGATCTTCATTTAGGCACCTCGTGTTATCATAGATGTCATGTATGGGGTAGGAAGAACATGCTTCCATTTAGGAACCCCTTGAATGTTCACCACTTCACTTGATGTAAAAACAACCAAGGAGGGTCACGAACTAGGATTAGCACAATAACATAAGCAACCTAACTATAGAGAAATCATCAAATCATGTGAGGATTGTATGTAGGACAACCCAAGTTGTTCCATAATCACTCATTCATCAAGATCTAAGCTTGACATGATTTGTGGGTTAAATACCCTAACAAAACAGAAAGTATTTGAGGTTTTAACCTCTGATTTATAGTGTCTCAACCTTGTTTTTAAGCTTAACCAACCATAAGTGAGGTTGTAAGCATTAGGACATAGGTTTGAGATGAGATAGACTCAAGTTTAGTAAGAAATAACAAGGATTTCATGAAAACAAAAACAATCAGTGGACTTTGGAGCCTTTTTGCCAGAGTTCCAGGGACTTATTTACTGTGAAAAACCCATGGAAACGTAGATAAGGTCAATACAAAGTAGTAGGAAAAAGAATCGAGTGAATCGGATAAGAATTGAGTGAGTTATGCTCATTTTCGTGAAGGGGTGTCAATCTACACGAGCCCTTGCTTTCAGCTACGGTTTGGAGGATGTTTTGAGAGTTTTTAGTGTTGCAAAAGTGGTAGGGAGGCTGGTTATAAGTGGTATTTATAGGGGGAAGGATTAGGGTTTCAATGGGTTGGGCTTTGGAAGTGTTTAGAAGGGGTTACACCTTGAAACTAGCCCACAAAACCCAACTATATGGGGCTGAATTTTGCTGAATTGGGGCTGCCATATTTCTTTATTTTTTTATTTTTAAAACATTATAACGAGTAATTTTGTTAATGAAGTTGTGTAATAATATGCAACAATGTTTCCCCTAACTTGTAACAAGGTAAAATATGAAATAAAACATGATTTAACTAGGTAAAAAGTGTAATGTACAAGTATGTAACATGTTTGTAAGTGACAAGTATATGTCACATATTAGATGATTAACCGTTGTATAAATAAGCATATTATTAGAGGTTTCTAGGTATCAACAATTTAAGGACAACCATGGACATGCATCGTGAATAAGTATCGTATAAGTATGAATTACAAATAAGGATTCGATGTACAATGAATTCGAACGTATGAACATGTATGAATATGTAGATGGTGAATTTAATGAAATACGAATTTTATTTATGATCCAATCCGTGTGGAGACAAAAAAAGGCGGAAATGACCCTTTTTGTAAAGGACCGATTAGTTCACTTTACCGAAAGAGGTTGGAAGCCATGGCAATTCTCACGGACCCATGACCACTATATGGAGGTATCCTCCAACATCGTCAAAAGTTTGGAGCTAGACTCTGTCTCTGAATACGAGGAGTTTCTTCTCGCTTTTAGAAAGGACCCCAAACTCTTAGAGAGCCTTTTTACTAAGTGACTGGCATTTCTTTTTCCCTTTCTTTCCGTTGGTCAACAACCAACAAAACAAAATCGTTTAGTTCTTCACTACTCGTACAGGAAGGCCTCTCTTTCTGTATGGGGGGAATCAAAGAAAGGCAATCAGAGAATGTTTACACTCCATTTTCATTACGAAGATGTATCACGTCAGGATCCGTTGCTCAAACCGAATCACGCCAACGTTATGGAAGTTCCTGGATC
This sequence comes from Helianthus annuus, assembly GCF_002127325.2. Lineage (NCBI taxonomy): Eukaryota > Viridiplantae > Streptophyta > Magnoliopsida > Asterales > Asteraceae > Helianthus > Helianthus annuus. The sequence continues at coordinate 93,915,568 of NC_035435.2, read as the reverse complement.
GTGTAAAATAAGAGTAGTACCAAAGGCAGCACCTTCTGATTTCATGTCTCGGATTTTACAACGAAAAGACGACTACAATAATACAAGATTTCCAAAAATAGCATTACAAGTCGAGCTTTCTAACTATGGAAAGTATGAAAAAGCAGGGCGTTACACAAGCGCCAAAGGCACGACAAGTCCGTCCGAAGGTTGCTTTCGGTCCAAGTCCGCCAGTGCGATCGAAGAAAGGATCTCAGAGATCTCCAGTTCTGCCATCCTCAGGTCCTAGGCCATCCGGTGCACAACCGTCTGGTTCTAGACCTGCTGCTCCTAGACCTTCTACAGTTCTGTTTTGAGACCATCAAGTTCGGGTCAAGAGCAGAATTTTCAAGAGTTTGTTCGTGGAAAATTTCAGGATGTAGCTAAGGTCATGGTACAACATAAGAATCAGATCGCAAAGCAGCAGAAAGAAATTGTTTTCTTGAAGAAAAGGGATGCAGTTCGAGATCAGCAGATGGCACAGTTCTTTCGTCTAACCAAAGACCAGAGTATTCAGTTGGGAATGTTCATAACACAAGATGCCTCGACTTCAGCCCGACAGAAGTCTTTAGCTAGTACCACGGATCGGCTTCTCGGTATTGTGACGGACCTTGTGTCACTCCTTGCTGCTCAGGGGGAGAATTCGGATTTTCAGATTTAGGCTCAATGTAAGATAGATGAGCTAAAGAAAATCAGAGATGATCTTAACAAGGACAAGGATCCCAACGCAGTGAAGCAGGGGGAGCAGTCAAGGAGCGCACGTGCTCCTGAAGCTGCAACCTCGGCTCAAGTTGAGGGGGAGTCCTCGGGTGCAACTGCAGGGGGAGATAAAGGTCCTGTAGATGCTGATACAAGTGCCCTATCTAATTCTGAATTAGATCCTGCTGTTGATTTGGTTTTAGGAGCTGGTGAAGTGGTTGAGGAACTGGTTGAAGACTGGCGAACTTGTTGGTGCATCCGTCTGTCGCCTACGTCTTGTATCGAGTCTTGTATCGGATAGGCTAGAACAGGGCACAAAATTCAAGAAGCTGAAATTGGAGGTGATTCCGCTCCATATGACATATTGTCATCAGGAGCGAAACCCCTTAATAATGATGATTTCGCCTGTAGTGATAATGGTCTGATTCCGCTCATGTGTAACTTTGTAATTCCGCTCGTAGTGTCATTGCATGTTGGAGCGAAATCAGAACACCTATAAATAGGTGTTCTGGAGCGAAATCAGATATAGTTCTAGATCATTGTCATTCCGGTTGCCACGAAGTGCTGCCGAAGTGTTGTGAGAGCTTGTAATCGATTCAGTAATCAATAAAACAACAGTTAAAAGTGAATACGGCTGAGATTGCACCAAAAAATTAGTTTCTGCCTCTTGTTTTGGATAAGAGATCTTCTGATCGACTCATTCAGGGCCGAAAATGATCCTACAAGTGGTATCAGAGCTCAGGAGGAAGAGTTCTTGCCATTTCAGCTGTGTTTTCTGTTTTTCTACTCCTTCTTCTTCAAATTTAAACATTTTTCACGGTAAAACAGGCTCAATTTGCACAAAACACGTGTAATCATGATTTGATAAATCCTTGAAATTTTCAGAATTAAAATCAAAGTAAAATTTGAAATTTTTGTGATTTCGCCTGAAATGTATTTCGGATAAGTGACGTCATACGTGATTTCGCTTGAAATCAGCACCTGATTTCGCTCCAAAAACTTGATTCCGCTCCTGTTGAACATCACATTTGATTCCGCTCCAAACTACAGTGTTGATTCCGCTCCAAGGTTACAAAAGTGATTTCGCTCGAAACATAATTGGTGATTCCGCTCCAAGTTCTGATTTCGCTTGAACTTGAATTGTTGATTCCGCCCCAAGATCCTAATTTTGCCTAAAACTTGGAATTTGTGAACTTTTGGAGAATTGAACAATGGACAACGAATTTTACAATGCCTTTGCTAGTCCGATTACAATCACTCAGAATGCTTTGCTTGAAAATGAAACCGGGACATCTCAGAAACCGCCTAAGCTCATGGATATTGATGATTACAATGCTTGGTCCGAACGGTTTGGAAATTGGGTTGAAGCTTATCACTTGGATGCGTGGGAACATACTGAAGAACAATATGTTAGACCCACAAGGAATGGTATTCAACAAACGATTAGAGAAATGAGTGCTGAAGAGAAAAAGTGATATAGAGTTGAAAAATTGATGGTAAGTCTGCTTCAGCAAGCAATCAAAGAGGACATTTTGATTTTGCTTCAACATGATGGAACTGCTTATTCGATTTGGACTGAATTAGAAGCAAAATTTGTAGGAAGCGATGATATGCTTAAAAACAAAATGTCTCTCATGAAGAAAGAATTTGATCTTTTTCGGGGTTTGAAATCTGAAAACACCAAGCAAATTATTGAAAGATATTGTAACTTGGTGAGAAATATGTCAAAACTTGGTATTAAAAAGGATACTGATGAATTGATTGAAAAACTTGCAGATGCGCTACCACATGAAATCTGGGGAACTTTTCTGATGATGCTGAGAAACAACAGAAAAGAATATAAAAAGCTAACACTGGGAGAATTCATCAAACATCTGGAAGCTCAAGAGATGGAGCAGCGAAAGATTGCCAGGATGAAGAACTACGATGGAGAACAAGACATCAGTCTGTACTTCAAGAGTAGTGTTAGTGAAAAGACAAATCTTTCTCCAAAAATTGAAACAACTTACAATGCAAAAGATTCTTCTGAAAAACCATCTCAGGGATCAAGCAGCACAACAAGATTTTCTTCATTTCCCACATATGATCCTCAGTTCACTACAACAAAGAGTGGCAAAGTTCTTCAATGCAATATTGCTTTAAAGCTGGAAAATGATCAGAACTATACTGAGGAAGTTGCTAAAAGCCACATGTCTTTGTTGGTGACCGTGCTTGAATCCTATGGAGGCCTAGTTGCAGGGAGGATCGGTAATCCAATGCTCACGAAAGAGGATTACGATCAAATCGATGCCGAGGAGATGGAATTAATGGATATTAAATGGTGCATGGCTAGTGTGTTGAGACGGGCTGAAAAGTTCAAACAAATTACAGGCAGAGATGATTTTCGCGAGGCACATGTTTCAACTTTAGGTTTTGATAAGTCTAAAGTTACTTGTTTTCGTTGTAGGGAAAAGGGGCATTTCAAGAGGGAGTGCACAAATCGAGAAGCGAGTGGAGCTCAAAACCCTTTCGGAAACAACGACTACCACAAAAAGGCGATTTATCATCAAGTCACACCACAACCGTATCAACAACAACAGGCACAACATCAAGCACAAACTGCTGATGGTAGAATGGAGATTAAAGATTCAAAGAGAGCTTGTTTGGGGAAGGATGGTGGTTTCAGTTGGGATAATTACATTCCAACAAACAACAAAGTGTGTTTGGCCGATCAAGAAGATGAAAAATTGGCTGAAGGCTTTAGTTGGGACAATTTCTGCCCAGATCAAGAGTTCATGGCCAAAGAGTTGTCAAAAGAGACGTCAAATGTTAAAGCTTTTATTGCTAATGCTTACGATCTGAAATGGGCTGAAAAAATGCAGAAAAGCCCAAGCTGCAGAAGAAAAGCGGAGAAAGATTGAAGAAGAGGAAGAAGAAGAAAGGTTAAAAGCTGAAGCGGAAGCCGAGAGAAAAAGAAGAAATGAATTTTTCCAATCAAATAGAACAGCCAAAGATGTTCCAGAGTTTGAGATCAAAGTTGATATTGAAGCAATCAAAGTTCCTGAAAAGTGTCTGAACTGTGATTCGTTGATCAAGCAAAACAATGAACTGTTGCATAACATTAACAGATTGAAAGAATCATATGATACAATGAACAGAGAGATCAACAAGTACACTGTGTCAAATTGTGAACAAGCTGTTGCAATGAATACCCTCAAAGGAGCTTACATGAGACAGCTTGATGATGTCAACTTTTACACAAAGAAATGTGCTGATCTAGAGTTGAAACTGGCAACACAAAGAATAGTGTTAGGATCGGAGGCTATCATGATTGTGCTTGTTTGTATGAATTTGACAAATTAATGAAGATAAACTAAGAATAAGTGCAGCGGAAATGAAAAACAAACTTTGTAAACACAATCAAGAGAGAAAATAGTTTAGTAAACAAATGCTTCTCATTAAGTTGAATGATTCAATTACAAAGCAAATGATTACAAGTATGCTTACAGAACTAAGCTCCCCCTCAGCCTGATACTCCAAGGTTGGTTGCACAAGATGAAAGGATTGGACTGGAGAAGAAGAATCCACTCAGTCAATTAAATGTAACAGTACAGGGTACTGTTCCATTTATAGGCAAACCAAACCACTGAGGCATCCTAAGCTGACGTCACCATGATAGTGACATCTAACAACCTAACAACCTATAAACACTGTTCTATACAAACTACTGATGTTTAACAATTGATTATAAGTACAATACAAACAAGAGATAACTACTGCTTCACGTTCCGTTGTTGTAGCCTGAGCGCTGATGTTGAGCATCAGCGCTTTCTACAAATGTGATCAGTCCTTGAATGGGCAGTGCTTGTGTCTTCACCAGTACTTAGGAAACAACAATAGATAGAGCAAAAGTGTTTGTCTTCAGCAGTCTTTAGAGTTTCATCAGTGTTTGGTTCATCAGTTGTTATAGTGAGCAATACTTAAGATCTATCAGCTATTAGATTACCACTATCAAGGGGAAAGCCAAGTGTAAACAGCTGCTTATTTTGAGTCCACAGTTGTGATCCGGTTTTGGCTTTCATTATCTGTTCCTCTGGTAGGGTTCAATCCCAACAAATAGAAACTGAGAGAATTAAAAATTTATTGGATAGTTACTCATGTTCTACTTTTGTTGTTGACAAGATTTATCCGATTGTGGAGAGTTTGAAGACTTTTGAAGAAGTAAAGACTTCTGAAGAAAAGAAATCTGTGACAAAAGATGAAGATGAAGTGAAAATTTCTGGTAAGAAACCAAGTGTGGTCTACAATAGATGTCCGCCCCCGGTCGAAAATGGACGCCTCGAAATCCAAATTCCGAAAGAGTCAAAGAGGCAATTAACTTACAATGGGAGTCTGGGCCATCAGATAACTTGCCAGAAAATATTGATGTCACGTACACGTCATCCGACACTGATCATGAGTCAAAGTTGATAAAAAGTGTGGTCGATCAGGTGTTGGATAAAGATGACATAGAGGAGTCAAAACCGGAGTCCAAACCAAAGTCAAAGTCTGGGTCTGATACGTCAAAGCTGACAATCAAAAAGGACAAACGGGTTTATGATAAAGAGTTTTTACTATCAAAATGTAATTTGAATGATGAATCATTCAAAGTAGCATATACTTTGAAAGATTCTGACAAATTATATTCTAATGAGATTTTTCCAATAAGAAGTGTTAGATTTGAAATGATTCAAAAGGTTTTCAAAATTACAGATATTAATATTTCTGAAATAAAAGATTTAAATCTTACCGGAAAACCTAAACAATACACTTCAAGAGACCAACAAAGAATTAACAAGAAAATGGGTTACAATTGTGGTTATAGTTTCCAAAAGAAACCAAACCATAATCGTAATTTCAAAAAGAAAGGTCTTGGATTTAATCAAACGAAAAATTATAAAAATGAAAAAGTTTATAAACCAAAAACTATGTTTGTTTCAGGAAAAACAACAGAGGCTGAGAAAGAGCAAGCTTTCAGAAAGCAGACAAATCAAGAATTCCTTGCAAAGAAGCAAGAAGAGCTGAATAAGAATGTTGTTCAGAAGAAGACAGAAACTAGAACCAGTTTTCAGTGCAAAACTGCTGGACACATTGCTAGAAACTGTCCTAAAACATTCAAACCAAAACAGGAAGTTTCTCGTAAACGAAAAGAGAAAATTGTTGAGAAAACTGAACTTACAACCAAAAAGTTTACAGGCTTTGAAAATTCAACCTTTGAAGTGGGAGAATGTTCAAAGAATGTCGTAAAAAGAAAAGATAATCTGAAAAATCAAAAATGGGTTGTTAAGGGTTCAGAATATAGTTCTGGTGATGAATCTGTCTCCACAAAGGCAGAGGAGCCACGTGTTGAAAGAAAGGTTGATAGATCAGTTCAAACCATGAATGATGAAAATTTTCCACCTTTGCGTGCTAAAAATTTTATGAAGAAAGTTGGAAAGGTTGAAATTTCAAATCAATTTTATTCTGATAAGAAGAAATTTGATGTTGGAAAAGCTTTCAACGGAAATGTGAAACACATTTTTGGCAAAATGGTCAATGGTCAGGCCAAAAATGTCAAAGAATTTTATGCCTCTAAAAGAAGTGTTCACAAGTCCGTTGAAAGTAAAAATGAGGAAGATGTTGTTACACCCAAGGAAGGTCAGGCTTGGATGGATATATTTTTCAAAGAGTAAAAACATGACTTGCCAGAATTCCCAGGTTGGTAAGTGTGGAGTAGGAATCGGCACCTTGAGAATTCAACCAACAGATGATAATTGGTTGAAAGACAGGTTTGAAATGTTTGGTTTTTGATCCTACAAGTAGTTAATCAAGGTCATTAAGTTGAACTTGATTTAACTATCATTTAAAATTTTGGTAAACAATGTGATGAAATGACCCCAAAACCTACAAATGGTTAATAAACAAACTTATTTTCCGGAAAAACCATTCTGATTAAAACAAACTTAAGTGTTTTGAAATCTTAATGGGAAAATAGTTTGTTGTGAGGGGGAGTTCTGATTGTTTATGCCAAGAGGATGGAGAATTGAGGTGATTCATGTCAGTTGTCATGTTTTGTACAGTTTGTTTTCAATTTTTTTTAAATGTTTTTGAATTTTAGGGGGAGTAAGAAATTACATTTTCAGAAAATCCAAAAACATTAGAAAATTTAAGAAAATAAAAAAACATGATAAAATGAAAAATGAGTTATTGTTGCATAAAAGAGGAAATGATAGTACATCAGTGGACTATCACAACATGCTAAAGATATGTAAAGGTAAAAATGTGATTAAACAATCTCACTGTGGATGTGTTAGTAGGTGTTTACACATTTAGTAAATTGTGACGAGATATAAACCTAAAAATTTAAACTTGCTTATTCTGTGGGTATCAACTTCTTGGATATATAGGTAACCCCTGAAATCTTGTTTGAAAGGTCCCGTATTCTGAGATACTAGGTGTTGGTGCAGTCATCTGTCGTCTTCATCTAATGTCGAGTCCGGGTTGCGTTGCGAATCTGATCAAGCATGATGTCATCATGTTTAATGATGACATCATACTTGTGACATCATCATAATATGGTTATCATCAAAGAAACAGTAAACGTTGAAAGTTCACAAGAAGTCAAAATAGTGTATTGTGGCAGTTTGTTGTGATTGGACCATTTGAAGGTCCAATGAGGTTCATTTGAAGGTCCAATACAATCATGAAGGGTTCACTTGAAAGACAATTGGTGTGGTTCGCTTATACGACAATAAGAGAGGTTCGCTTTTACAGAATTGGTGTGGTTCGCTTATACGACATTTAAGAGGGTTCGCTTATTTGGTTTGTGTTGTTTCGAGCGAACCATTAACTGTATAAATAGGCTAGTTGTTATTTCATTTTGTAACGATTCCAGATTGATACCGAGGTATTGTCGGTGTTCCTTGTAACTATAAAAGCTGTAAAATCAATATACAAGAGGTTTAAAGTGTGATTCAAGCTGTGTACACGTCCGTTTCTTTGTTTCCGCCTCTGAAACGGATTTGAGCTCTTCCGAACGACTCGTTTAGGTCGCGACACGATCCTACAATTGGTATCAGAGCCAAGGAGGAAGAGATCTCGCAAAAACAGCTCGTTTTCATCACCTTTTCTATTTCTACACCTTTCTTTTTCGAAAAAAACAGAACTTTTTACGGTCAGAATTGCTTTAAACTCACACAGTGTATGCGTAATCATGTATTAACTAATCCTAGAAAGTTTCATCTTTAAAATCGACTTATTTCGGGTTCAAATCAGTGGTTCTCTTGAAATTGGTTCGTGTTTTGCTGACATCACATAGGTCCGCTCCAAATAAGTACTCTGTGGTTCGCTTATTTGGTCAAATTTCTGGTTCGCTTTTTGAGACATTTGAGGTCCGCTCATAAAACCTTTCAGGTCCGCTCATTGTGCCAAATGTGAGGTCCGCTTTTAAGTCATTTATCTGGTTCGCTCTTGTGACTATCAAAGTCTGTCAGTCATTGAACAAGATAATCACGTAATTTGTTGTCAGTAATTGAGATAAAAGATCATGTGAGTTAAATCAGACTGCATGTGTTGATATATGTGAACATTAAAGGTTGTCGGATATTGAGTCTTATTATCGATATTGGACATGTGATTTGATCTGGCAACCCATGTGATTGGTCATATCAGCGGCCCACTAAGAGTTAATGCAAATTCAAAGTTGTCAGCTCATATTATTGTACATGTGAATCTGATAAAGTGTTCCAATTTATGTGATGAATTTCGGTTCAAGTGAACATCATTAAAGTTGTTGGCTACTAACAATTGTGTTAATAAAAAATTCATTGACATAAGTTCACTAAAGAAAACGGCCCAATCAACAGTCAAATGAACTGAATATTTGTCGGCCATCATTTCATTTGAATAAAAACTATATGTCAGTCTAGTGGATTTAGAAGGCCCAATCCTATGTATTTGATCTTTTGATATTGTCGGCCAAATCACATTAAAAAATTGTTGTCGGATATCAATTCAAATAATCATTCAAGTTGTCAACCAATGTGATGTTCATTTGAGTTTGCATGGTTATAGTATCGGCTTATTAGAAGTTTTTTAATCAACGAGTTATAAGAAATATTTCGGACCATGGTTTGAAATTGTCCACACAAAATTCTACTCACACCAGTTCAGGTTGTTGAAAGTCTGAGTTCCTTAGATCACACGAGTTGTTCAGGTTGCTTGTAAAAGTCATCAGTTCACTTGGAATAGTTAAAATCATTCTTCTGGTCGTACGATTTCCCGATCGTTTGAAGTTTGTACAGTTTGCTTGACGTATTCATCAGGTCATTTGAAAGTCAGTCAATCTACTCGAAAAAGGGTCAAGCCATTTGTATTTGATCAGAGTCATAGCTGTCCGCACAGTTTGTCAATCCTCAATCTGCACAGAATAATCATCAGTTCGAGTACCGTTTCGTTTCCATTAATTGATAAGTCTTTAAACTGATTGTATTTTTTGTTTGTGTGTTTTCAGGTATTTCCCGAAGTATCATCTGAATTTTGAAACATGGCTGAAGAGTTCTACAATGCGTTCGCGACACCCGTTGCCCCTGTAACTCCTGCTGAAGCGTTGTATAATGAGAATGAGACGGGCACTCATCAAAAACCGCCGAAACTCATGTACATTGAAGATTTTCAAGGTTGGAGAAATCGATTTGAGAATTGGGTTCAAGCCTACAGATTCGATGCTTGGTGTTCACTGCTAAAAGACTATGAGAAACCAAAGAATGAGCGTGGATTAGTAAAAGGTTTCGATGATTTTACTGAAGCTGATAAGTTGAAGTACACTAGTGAGAAGATGATGATCAGCATCCTTCAGCAAGCAGTTAAAGAAGATATCTTCATCTTACTTCAACATAACGGAACAGCTAAATCCATTTGGGAAGCATTGATTTAGAAATTCAGAGGGAGTGCTGATATGATCAAAAACAAGAAGGCATTATTGAAGAAATCGTTTGACATGTTTACTGCATTTGATCATGAAACAACCAAACAGACTATTGATAGATACTGTCATTTGGTGTTGGAAATGGGTAGGTTGGATATAAAGAAAGAGGACGATGAGTGGGTTGATAAATTAGCAGAGGCGTTACCACAGCATAAGTGGGGAACATATTTGATGGTTGTGAAACTTATGAGAAAATCCGAGAGTATGAATTTGGCTCAGTTTATTCAGAAAATCGAAGAGCAGGAGCTGGATATTCAAAAGACAGCTCTCATGACAAACCCAAATGCGAAGCAAGATGTCAGTTTGTACTATCGAGGGAACAAGTTTGAGACCACTCCCAGTCAAAGTCCAAAGATTAGTACTGCATTCAGTGCTGATGGTTCTGCAAGTCCAAATGCAAGTACTACAACTCAAAGTGGTGGATCTACTTCATCATTCTCAAGCTTTGATCCAAACAGTAACACACCTAGCCCTCAGAAGCAAAATTCTACAAATCTGCAGTGTAATGTGACCTTGAACATCCAGAATGGTCAAACTCTTTCTCCTGAGGTGGCAAAGCAACACATGGCATCTCTTGTAGCCATGTTAGAGTCGTATGAAAGTTTGATTGCTGGCAGAATTGGTAATCCAATGCTCACAAAGGAAGATTACGACCAAATAGATGCAGAAGAGCTTGAGCTGATGGATGTGAAGTGGTGTTTAGCTAGTGCCTGCAGGAGAGCTGAAAAATTTCAACAGATTACTGGCAGAGACGAGTTTCGAGGAATGGCTGCTTCTCCACTTGGTTTTGACAAGTCAAAGGTTACCTGTTTTCCGATGTAAAGGAAAGGGTCACTTTAAACGGGAATGTAAAAACCAAGAGTCAACTGGAAGTCAAGAAAAGAGCAATTACTATCAGAAATCAATCTTTCATCAAATCGATCAAAAACCTCAACAAAAGGAACCGCAAACTGCTCATGGGAAAATGATTGAAGAAGCCAATAGGAAAGCTTATTATGGGATAATAGATCAAAGTAATGAGTTTGTTGCACAGGGATTTAGCTGGGACAAGTATATACCTAGTGGAACTAAATCTGAAGTTGCACTTGTTACCAGGATTCTGGATCAAAATGAGGATTGTCAGAAAAGGATTCCGATATTTCCAGATCTTGGAAGTGATGTTGATACGGATGATGAGGAAGAGTATCTTAACAAATGTAGAAAAAGCATTGATCCTGATAGTTTTAATTTTTTCTATGCAGATAAAGTTGAGATGCTGAATCAGAAGAAGATTGCTCGATTGTAGAAAGAGCTAGAAGCAGCAAAGTTACTCGCTGATGAAAAGGGGAAGACTGAAGCTGTAGAAACAAAAGATGAAGCAACTGCTGAGATTGCAATAGAGAAGATTGTTGAAGTAGAGAAAGTAGTGGAGAAAATTGTCGAAGTCGAGAAACTCGTGGAAGTTGAGAAAATAGTTGAAGTTGAAAAGGTGGTCGAGGTAGAAAAGATTGTCGAAAAGATTGTTGAGGTCGAGAAACTTGTAGAAGTTGAAAAGACTGTCGAAGTCGAAAAGATAGTTGAAAAGGTGGTTGAAGTCACAAAGCCTTGTGAGAAATGTTCAGAAGCTTGCAAAGTTTGTGAAGAGAAAGACAAAAGGATTGCCGATTTAGAGAAGATTAAGGAAGATTTACTGTCAGATGTGAAGTATGTGAAAGAGTCATACGATGTATTGAACAGGACAGTTGACAGTTTGAAAAGAGCAAATGCAGAATTTGAAAAAGCAAATGACAAGATGAGTGCAACTTTGATGACAAAGCAAAGTGTCATAAATGATTACATTGAAGATTGTGCAAATTTGAAGAAGGAGTTGGAACTTGAGAAGATCGAGAGTGAAAGGATCAACCAATTACTTTTGAGTTATACTACTTGTGATTATCTGATTGATCGTGTTTATCCTACTGTTGCAGGTCTTGAAGCGTTCAAGAAGAAAGAAAAAGAAGAGGATACTGGTAAGAAACCAAGTGTCAAGTATAACAGATGTCCGCCTCCTATCTTTGAGAGTTATTCCCCTAGAAAGCCAAATGAGGAACAAGTAGACAAGGCTCTAAACATCAAATTAAAGTCTGAAATCACTGATGAATTACCAGACAATATTGATGTTACATTCACAGCGTCTGACACTGATCATGAGTCTGAGTTAGTTAAGAGAGTTGTCGATCAGGTGTTGGATATGGATGAAGAGTCAAAGTCGGAGTCTAAGTCTGATAGTTCGAGTTCGTCCGAGAAAAGTCCGAGTTCGCCGGTTAAGAGGAGTTACAATAAAGAATTTCTGTTATCAAAATCTAATTTGAATGACGAATCAATCAAAGTAGCATATACATTGAATGATTCAGACAAATTATATTCTGATGAGGAATTTCCAATAAGAAGTGTCAAAACTGAAATGATCAAACAGGTTTTCAAATTAACAGAAATTAATATTTCTGAAATAAAAGATGTAAATCTTACTGAAAAACCTAAAAGGTACACTTCAAGAGTTCAACAGAGATTGAACAAGAAAAAAGGTTATGATTATGGTTCAGGTTATCGAAAGAAACCAAACCATAATGGTAATCTCAAAAAGAAAGGTCTTGGTTTCAATTCTTCAGAAAATTATAAAAATCAGAAAACTTATAAACCAAAAACAAAATTTGTTTCAGGAGGAAGTTCAGAGGATGAACAGAAGAAACCTTTCTGGAAACAGTCAAATCAAGAGTTTCTTGCTGAAGTGAGGAAGAATGTGAGAAAATCTGCTCAAAGAGTTGACAGAAGAACCTGTTTCAAATGCCAGGAAGTTGGACACATAGCTTGGAATTGTCCCAAGACCAACTACCAAAAACAGGGAGTTTCTTCTAACTCTGTTTTGAGAAAAACTTGTATTGATAAGAAAGAACAATCAGTAAAATTTGTTAAAAAGTTTGAAAATACTACTTCTGAGGAAGGAGAAAGTTCAAAAAGGTTTTACAAAAGAAGAGGTGATTTAAGTAAACAAAAATGGGTTGTTAAATCTGAGGGTAATTCTGACAAAGAATCTGATTCCATAAAATCAGAGGAGTCACTGGTTGATAAAAAGATTGTGAATTCCGTTCCAGTGGTGAACGATGAGAATTTTCCGAAATTGTCAAAAGAAAATTTGATGAAGAAAGTTGGAAAGGTTGAAATCTCAAATCAATTCTTTGCTGATAAAGGAGAATTTGATGTTGAGAAGGCTTTCAACGGGAAAGTCAAACACATTTTTGGGAAGATGGTTGATAAGAAGGTAAAAGGTGCTAAAGAGTTTTATAAATCAAAATGTTGGTGGGACAGATGTGTTCCAAAGTCACCCAAGGCTGGTGAGGCTTGGGTGGACATTATGTTTGAGTAAAACACCGGACTTGCCGGAGATCCCAAGTTTATATCGTGGATCAGGAATCGGCATCTTTCATGATTAATTAGGATAATTTGAAAATGTTTGAAATTGTTAAAATTTTACAGGTTAAAGGACTATGCCGGAGCTTCCAGGTTGGTAAGCGAGGAGCAGGTATCGGCATCTTTCTTGAGGAATTTACTACGGTAATGTCAATCATGCAAACGGTAAAAAGGTTTGTTCGTGTTTGTTTACAAGTGGTTAGTAGATTTGTTTGTGCATAACTTGTGCATACGGTAAATCAAGGACATTAATTTGTACTTGCATTTTCCTACAAGTGATTGAGAGACAAGAGGATGAACCACATCCCCGAACTTAGTATTGATATACTTACAAGTGGTAAAATCAACCAAACTTATTTTCCGGAAAAATCATTTTGATTAAAACAAACTTAAGTGTTTTGAAATCTAAATGAGAAAATAGTTTGTTGATAGGGGGAGTTCTGATTGTTTTATGCCAAGTGAATGGCGAATTGAGGCGATTTGATATCGGTTGTCATGTTTCTATACAGTTTGTTTTCAATTTTTGTTAATGTGTTTGCATTTTAGGGGGAGTAGAAAATTTCAGAAAATCCAAAAACATTAGAAAATTTGAAAAAGACAAAAACATGATAAAAACCAAAAATGAGTTTGTTGTATAAAAGAGGAAATGATAGTACATCAGCGGACTATCACAACATGCTAAAGAATTGAAAAGTTTAAAAGTGTTAAACAATCTTACTGTGGATGTGTCAGTAGATTTTTGCACATTTAATAAACTGTGACGAGATATAAACCTAAATTTCAAACTTGCTTATTCTGTGGGTTAACACAAACTTGGATATATAGGTAACCCCTGAAATCTTGTTTGAAAGGTCCCTTATTATGAGATACTAGGTCTTTATGCTCAGTGATATCTGGGGTATTATCTTGGGACTTCTGCTGTATGGAAGTACTGACCTAGTCCCCGGATAATACTTTCTGCAAATGCTTGAAAAAGCGTCGCCCTCAGCAAATCGATGAAACAATAAAATTGATAGTCATTGCTGTTGTAAAAAAGATCCTCTAAAGGGGACCCACCAAAAGTCGAGCCGTCATCTCTCTGCTGAACGGAAGTTCTGACCTGAGCTCTCACGGTTTCGCACCTAACCCCTTACAGATATCAGCTGTGGTATACTCACCTGTAAGACTGAATATTGGGATCTGGATACGAGAGTATATTCAAGTAGTGGGACACACGGATAAGTTTAAGTGCTTAAAACATTAATATCGTATCTCGGATCAGTTGAACTTTGTGTGGAAATTTAAGTGGACCAGTATACTGACAATCTAGGTGAATTGTTTAGAACTTAAAATGAAATGAAGCTTAACGGTGTTGGTGATTTGTCTAAAAAGCTGATATGATCCTCTTACACAAACTAACAAAAATATTTTTTGTAAATATTTCTTTACTGTATTTTATTTCTCTTATGTCAAAAATCCAAAAAGATTTTTAGTGTGTTTTAGCATAAATTTTTGAAAAAAACAAAAAGATTTTCGACAACTGATATTGAAAAGTTGATTTTCAAAATTCCGGGTGCTAAACTTGATGAACAAATGGTTTGGGAGAGTGTGTTGTTTTTGAAAATTAAAGCGATATATCTTCGAGTGGTTCTTCAAAGATTAATATTGTAAAATCTTTCATTGATTGTATAATTTCTGCAAGTGATTCATTAGATTTTTACATGTTATCATCGGAAGATTTAATTTTGGGTAGAGGATGTGCAGGTTTCAAAGAGATAGAGAACCAGGTTCCGATACCTGAAGACTTTGAGATTTCAACATGCCAGACTGCGATCCCAGCATATCGAAAGGGGAGTCTGAAGACATCCGAGTAGAGATTGTTCGTGGGGAGTCTGTAGATGATGATGAAAAGAGAAGAGAAAGTCTTGAGGATACTTACATTGTGAGATATTTCAGAGAGCGTTCAGACTGATAATGACTGAAGTCGTTGAAGACTCGACACTTAAGACTCGTCAACATCTGAGGGGGAGTCTGTTGGTGCAGTCATCTGTCGTCTTCGTCTAATGTCGAGTCCAGGTTGCGTTGCGAATCTGATCAAGCATGATGTCATCATGTTTAATGATGACATCATACTTGTGACATCATCATAATATGGTTATCATCAAAGAAACAGTAAACGTTGAAAGTTCACAAGAAGTCAAAATAGTGTATTGTGGCAGTTTGTTGTGATTGGACCATTTGAAGGTCGAATACAATCATGAAGGGTTCACTTGAAAGACAATTAGTGTGGTTCGCTTATACGGCAATAAGAGAGGTTCGCTTTTACAGAATTGGTGTGGTTCGCTTATACGACATTTAAGAGGGTTCGCTTATTGGTTTGTGTTGTTTCGAGCGAACCATCAACTGTATAAATAGGCTAGTTGTTATTTCATTTTGTAACGATTCCAGATTTGATACCGAGGTATTGCCGGTGTTCCTTGTAACTATAAAAGCTGTAAAATTAATATACAAGAGGTTTAAAGTGTGATTCAAGCTGTGTACACGTCCGTTTCTTTGTTTCCGCCTCTGAAACGGATTTGAGCTCTTCCGAACGACTCGTTTAGGTCGCGACACGATCCTACACTAGGTCTTTATGCTCAGCGGTATCTGGGGTATTATACCGAGACTTCTGCTGAATGAAAATTCTGACCTAGTCCCTGTATAATGCTTTCTGCAAAATGCTTGAAACATAGCACCGCCCTCAGCAAGTTGATTAAACAATAAAATTGATAGTCACTGCTGTTGTAACAAAAGATCCTCTAAAGGGGACACACCAAAATTCGAAGCCGTCATCTCTCTGCGTATACGGAAGTATCGACCTGAGCTCTCACGGCCCTCGCAATTTAACCCCTTTACAGACATCATCTGTGGTATAATCACCTGTAAGACTGAATATTGGGATCTGGATATGGGAGTATATTGAAGTGGTGGGACACACGAATAAGTTCAAGTAATTAAGACACTAATAGCATATCTTGAAACAGTTGAAATTTGTGTGAAAATTTAAGAGGGCAAACATACTGACAATCTAGGTGAATTGTTTAAAACTTAAAATGAAATCAGGCTTAACGGTGTTAGTGATATATCTCAAAAACTGATATGATCCTCTTGCACGAACTCACAAAAATATCGTCTGTAAATATTTTATTTCTGCATTTACTTTCTTTCAGAAAATCCAAAAAGATTTCAAGTGTGTTTTAGCATAAATTTTATAAAATCCAAAAATATTTTCGACAGCTGGTATTGAAAAGCTGACATTTGAAATTTCAAGTGCTAAACATGAAGAACATGTTTGGGAGAGAGTGAATGAAGATGTTATGTTTACAAGTGGTTTTTATAGAACAAATCATTTTGTATATTTTCTGAAATAGTTTCTAAATTTTAAAGATTTAATCTTTGAGAAACTTATGTGTTGGGTAGAGATTGTGCAGATAACCTGAGCTGGAAGAGAGCCAGGTCATGATCTTAGAATGAGTCATGAATGCGTGAATTCCAGACTACGATCCCAGCAGATTGAGAGGGGGAGTCTGAAGACAAAGTTGAAGAAACAGCTAGAGCCGATGCTGATTCTGAAATTGCTGATGCTGATGAAGCTTAAACATTCAACATTCGAGAGAGAGAGGAGTTTGTTGGTGATAAAGACTGATAAAGATTGAAGGTAGACAACCGAAGACTCGACACTGAAGACTCCGTCAACATCCGAGGGGGAGTTTGTTGGTGCATCCGTCTGTCGCCTACGTCTTGTATCGAGTCTTGTATCGGATAGGCTAGAACAGGGCACAGAATTCAAGAAGCTGAAATTGGAGGTGATTTCGTTCCACATGACATATCGTCATCTGGAGCGAAACCCCTTAATAATGCTGATTTCGCCCGTAGTGATAATGGTCTGATTCCGCTCATGTGTAACTTTGTAATTCCGCTCGTAGTGTCATTGCATGTTGGAGCGAAATCAGAACACCTATAAATAGGTGTTGTGGAGCGAAATTAGATATAGTTCTAGATCATTGTCATTCCGGTTGCCACGAAGTGCTGCCGAAGTGTTGTCAGAGCTTGTAATCGATTCAGTAATCAATAAAACAACAGTTAAAAGTGAATACGGCTGAGATTGCACCAAAACATTAGTTTCCGCCTCTTGTTTTGGATAAGAAATCTTCTGATGATGAACTAGCTGGTAAGTTCAAATTCATTGAGACTGTGCAAGGGAAAAGGATCGAGTACGAGTCCCTACCGGTTAACAGTGATGATATTAGAAGCTTTGTGTTTGGTAGTGAAATGCCTGAAGAAATCTTTAATCCTATTCGAGTTCCCGAGGAAGTTAGTTTGGCAGCTCACAAATGGTTTAAATATCTTCCCGACGAAACTCAAAGGAAGAGGTATATAAACACAAAAGGTGAGTATTCGGGTCAGATTCGAAGTTGGGATTTTGATGAGCAACACAGCTTGGTAATTATCAAAAGGACCGATGGGGTACAGTATTTCAGGCCAAGAGCCAAGTTCCTTCAGACTCTTCCAGCTCGTGATCTCCATCACATTGCTCAGCTGGATCTCAACAACGATACGAATGTTGCTAGCATCAGAGGATTAATTCCTCATCTCGTTGCTGAGAGTCGAGAAAGTAAATGGAAGATTTTCAAGCCAGCAGTTGGTCGAGGAGTTAAGTGCTTAAATAAGTTTACTGGCAAGGAGGAATGGAAGATGGTCTATCCTCCAGCGAGATGCCTCCGTAAAATTCCTATGCGCAAGTTTGATCTCGATAAATTTGACAACATAGGTTATTGGTATCTTAATGGCAAGACTGGGGAAGCGGTGATTACCGAGAAGATAGTGACTGTTGAGATTGCAAAAATTCTGGATCCGATTTGGCTTGTCAACCTAAGGGAAGCACATCTGAAGAAGCTTCGACGCCTGCCTCTGAAATATCTTAAAGAAGATCCTGAGCTAGCTGATCAGTTCATCAAGGTAGTTCAATTCTGTGTGAAGAACAAGGTATGGGCAGGAAGCGAGTACTCGAAGAAAGGATGAAGATCTCAAGACCACATGAAGACCATGCACTGATCAAGGGGGAGTTTGTTAATGCACTTTGGGTGATAAGTGCATGCTCCAATTTGTAGGGTCTTTATTGTTCATGTCTTGAAACTTAGTCCAAGGTTTAACCTTGGATATTTTGTCCAAGTTTTAGTCTAGACTTTTGTTAGGGGTTTATGTTTTGTCAAAAGTCAGGGTTTTAGGTTGTGTGGTTTTTGTCCGGGCTTTCTAGTATGTCTTAAAG
The DNA here is from genome assembly GCF_002127325.2 of Helianthus annuus. Classification (NCBI taxonomy): domain Eukaryota; kingdom Viridiplantae; phylum Streptophyta; class Magnoliopsida; order Asterales; family Asteraceae; genus Helianthus; species Helianthus annuus. The sequence goes on along the minus strand of NC_035435.2, from coordinate 93,897,155 downwards.
TCCGTGGTTTGTCTTGTATATATACCTTTATGTGGAATAGACAAGACGGCGATTCTGTGTGAAATTATGTGCACCTTTCTAACTCTAATTATTGTGTGTGTTTTGTCTGGCGGCTACTGTGTGTGTGACGTCATTCATCTTCCTCATCAAGAATACTCTGTGTATTCTTGATTTCTCTCACAAATCTTTGCATTCTAGTGTTTCATCTACAGTGGTTGATCATCAGGTGGATTCCGCACACCTGTTGGTTGCATTAGCTGAGTGAGATCTTGGATTAGGAGGCCTTACATCATCTAACACTATTTGTATGCTTCTTAAAAAATCATTTGCCAACACTTTGGTATCTGTCTTTCACACTCGTATGAGAAGCATGTATTAACGTTTGATGAACCAAAAGAATAGAATGCCAATATGCAAAATTCGGATGTCTATGAATTGGTATTTGATCCGCATCTGCCCCAACCATTACGCCATCAGGCTCATGTTTGTAGAGGCATATAGTGACAAACCATGGTAAAGAATACGCCTTGGATCTAGCAAAGTATGCACATAAGACCAATGATCGACTCCTTGTTAGATTGATAATCATCTGATCTAGTAACTTAATTTTAGTTTTACTTTTAACTTTTGAGTGTCTTATTATCTTTCTATGTGATTCGTTATGATATATGAAAATTTCCGGAAAATCGCTCATTTTGAACAATTATTATGATGTACGAAAATTTGATTAAATCGATATAAGTCAGCGATAAATTGGTGAAAATGTAAACATAGACAATTAATTATTAAAAGACGATGACCATTAAAAAATACTCCAAAAACATATGTGTTATGATTTATGACAATTGTTAATTGTACCTTTTGTTGAAAGTTATGTCATGTTATACTAACTTGGCCTGCTGGGAAAGGTTCTAAGTCAAAGTTGCTGAACGGTTTTTTAAATAACAAAAATAAACCAAATATGGACCATCTTTATCTATGCCTGACTAATTCACCATGACATAAAAACTTCTTTCCCTCCTTGAAACCCACATGTGACTTGTCACTAATGTTGTTACATCTGAAGTTGATTCAAGAATTTGTATATGGGTTTGAATTGATTTATCACGCGATAAGATACATATGAAAACGTGTTAGGGGACAAGACATGTAACAAAATAACTAGAACATATTTAAGTTTGTGTTTCCATTTTATGTGAGGTATGATTATCCAAGTACATTCGGATAATGTATGAAACCACACAATATATTATATATAAAGTTGCATTTTTAGAACAGGTCCGGGTAGAAATATTAGACCATGAACCCGTCTGCATGTAAAATGTAGACCAAATCATACTTTTAACTTTTCTTTTCTTTTCAATCCCTTGACCATAGTCATATATATATTCAACTCAACAAGAAAAAAAAGAAAGAAAAAAGACAGTACCCAATTTCAATAATCTTCTCTGATAGATAGTTTTGTTGAGCAGAGTTTTCAAGCAATTTTATTTCAATCATGTTGTTCTTCCAGACCCATCTGATCACTTTCTACCTTCTTGTCTTCATCACTTCTGTAGCGTCACTTACCTTCAATTTGACAAATATTGGTCCATCAAATCAGAATCGGGACATAGTTTCAGAAGGTGAAGGATCTTACATCTCCAACGAGGGAATCCAGGTGACCCCGGATGGGATTGGATCGGATAGAAGCCAGAAAGCCGGACGGGCCACATATATCAGGCCACTACATCTTTGGGACAACCGAACTGGTGAGCTAGCAAGCTTCTCTACCAATTTCACTTTTGTAATTGATTCAAACAGGGAGATATTCTACGGTGATGGTCTCACATTCTTTCTCGCTCAGAATAATTCTGTGATAAGCCCAGGGGGGGCCATGGGGCTTCCAGTGAATGAAACAACTGCTGTGGCGCTTAGCCGATTTGTTGCTGTGGAGTTCGATACATTTGGGAACAGCGACTGGGACCCAATTGCACGTACGAATGTTTCCATGGGTGATCATGTGGGTATCAGCATCAGCTCTCTTGCTTCTGTTACGTCTCAGAGATGGTTAAGCAATATAACTGATGGGAGAGTGTGTCAAGCTTGGATTAGGTACGATTCAGTTTCTAATAATCTTAGTGTTTCCTTCACTGGTTTTCAAAACAATAGAGTCGTGCGTCAAGATGGACTAGTTTACACGGTTGATCTCAGGAGAGAGTTACCTGAGTGGGTTATTTTCGGGTTTTCAGCAGCTACCGGGGCTCAGTTTCAGAAGAATAACGTAAGATCTTGGACTTTCGATAGTTCGGATTTACAAGTTGATGAAACTGACAGGATACCACCTAACGCGGGTCCGGGTCCAGGTCCAGTAGAAGAAAAAAACAACAAACTGGGATTGATAGTTGGAATACCGGTTGGAGTGATTTTTCTTTCAATCATTGCCTTTGTCTTATGGAGGAGGCAGAAGAAGGTCACAGAACATGAAGAAGAAAATTCAATTGATGTTGAGATGAACAATGAATTTGAAACGGGCACCGGGGCTAAAAGATATTCTTACCATGAATTAGCTCATTCAACAGGTGACTTTGCCGAAAAGGAGAAGCTTGGAGAGGGAGGTTTTGGTGGAGTTTACAGAGGTTTCTTGAAGGACTCGAGCACATATATTGCAGTTAAAAGGGTGTCGAAGAGTTCTAAACAAGGGATGAAGGAGTATGCATCAGAGGTGAGGATCATTAGCCGATTGAGGCATAGAAATCTGGTGCAACTCATTGGCTGGTGTCACCAGAAAGGCGAACTCATGCTTGTTTACGAATATATGGAAAACGGAAGCTTAGATTCACATCTTTTCAAGGGAAAGAGCTTACTGACATGGGAAACAAGGTATAAAATTGTTCAAGGTCTGGCGTCTGCTTTGTTGTACCTACATGAAGAATGGGAGCAATGTGTTTTGCATAGAGATATTAAATCTAGTAATGTGATGTTGGATTCGAATTTCAATGCAAAGCTTGGTGATTTTGGGTTAGCTAAGTTGGTTGACCATGAGAAAGGCTCACAAACAACTATGTTGGCTGGAACCTTGGGTTATATGGCTCCTGAATGTTTACTCACTGGCAGAGCGACTAAGGAATCTGATGTTTTTAGCTTCGGGGTTGTTGCATTGGAAATAGCTTGTGGGCGAAAAGCCATTGAGTATAAGGCTCAAGAAAAACAGGTACGGTTAGTAGAATGGGTTTGGGAGCTCTATGGCTCTGGGACACTTTTAGAAGGAGTTGATCCGAGTCTAGGATCAGATTTTGACGAAGAGGAAATCAACCGCTTAATGATCGTTGGCTTATGGTGTGTGCACCCTGACTCAGAATCTCGACCATCAATGAGGCAGGCCATTAAAGTACTAAACTCTGATGCTTCCCTACCTTTACTACCCTCAAATATGCCTGTGGCATCTTATTTGACACCTACAGTTTCGTCACTGTTTGATGTCTCCTCCATTGTTCAATACCAATCTTCAAGTAGCACCACTAACACTGAATCGTCAAAGCAAACAATGTCGTCAACAGTTTCTTTTCCTTCGCCCTCTATGTCACTGTTACATTCAATGCAATGAATCTAGAACTTTTTTTAGAGGTTAAATACAATTAAATGACATATTCTTGAGATTACAACTGTCTATTACAGTTTTTTTTTTTTCTTTTGTAATGAATTTTAGTTAAGCTTCTTAAACACAAATATCTAGAAATAGCTGGCAGCCTTAAAACGCTGGATCGAATTGAGTCCAAAAACTTTCCTTATTTTCTTGGACATTGTGTCTTTATGCATAGAGGGAGCAACACCTCCACGGCTCCACGGCTCTACCAAACTAACTTATACTTACTGTCTCAACATGTGATACTATAGTAGTTCTAATCCTATGATAATCAGGTTTACAAAGGTTAAAACATTGCTCAGTTAACTCTCGTGCCTTGTCAAGAAGGTTTTCATGATAAAGCTTAATGTCAAGAGATGCATAATGTGCCTAAAATTTGGTTATTCTACGTCCTTTTGAAGATGTTTCTAAAATATGAAAAGTAACTGCAACCCAACGATATTCACTCACGCATTCAACTTATGTTATGGTCTCACTACGAGAAAAGAGAGTTTTAACAACTACAAAAGTCATTGCTATACGTGGCATAATTCGTTGCTATAGCCTACAAAAGTCGTCGCTATACATATACACACACTAGTAGAAAAATTAACTTTTTGAACGGTTTAAATGGTCCTTTGGGCAGTTTTAGAACCGCCTATAATAATACTACATACATATACATACTTATAAACACACACATATACACATCAAATTCTTAAAAAGAAACTGCTAAATACCTAAAGAAAATTAGTAAATTCCTAAACATATACAACTATATTTAACAATAATTTCGTCCTGAGCCAACAACCCTAGCTTGAAATCCACCTTCAACAGTTCATAAACAGTGAAAAAAAGTTGAAGGTGAGGAAATCACTAACCTACTACAGATTGGTGAAGAAATTTAGCAGGAAATCCCAAAGCGCCAAAATTTCCCTCCGTCACGCCAAGACCTATACACAAATACATACACATCAAATTCTTAAAAAAAAAACAGCTAAATATCTTAAAAAACTAGTAAATTCCTAAATCTATACATACACATACATCATTAAATTAGACAATACCCTAGCTTGAAACCCACCTTAAAAAACTCACAAAAGATGAAGAAAAGAGGTTGGAGGTGAGGAAATCACTTACCAACTAGCTTGAAACCCACCTTAAAAATTTGGAAAATTCATTTTCAATATGTTAAGTAGTACTTAAAGTAATTTCCACACATGCTTTTGTTTATCCATAAGCGTGTTGCCCGTTTACTAACTATCTCGATGTAAATTCATAATACATTAATAAAAAATTTTTAGTTAATTCCCATCAAAGGGTTGTTGTCCCCAAGTGACCAAAAGAACGTTAGCCACTCGTGGCTTTAAAGATAAACATTAACAAACTTGATCGAATTTTATAAATCATCACAAGATTGCAAAATAAGTTAATTAATTTGTTCTTACAATCTTAAAATTACAAAAAAATGTAAATAGTGAGAAGAAGTAGAGTGAGGAAAGGAAATAATTAAGCAAGAAAAATGGAAAGGGGATACTCTAATTTATAGGTTGTTATTGGGTGACAAAGCACGACCCGTGTCAAATATAAGATCTCATAGGATCTTGGTGCTGAAAAAGGCATCGGGCGTGGTCAGTTCTTGTAGGTCCTAGAAGATCTTCAAATGTCAAACCAAACCAGGATCTTTTTGTCTTTCCTAGGAGAGGGTGCTATTCGTGTCTGGCCAATTCCATGATAGAACTATATTTTTTGACTTATTTCACTTTGTCCGTTGTTGGCCATATTGGTCCAGAAATATAAAATAAAATAATTTAAGCCTCTTTCATTTATATTTTCAAGAAACCATTAAAAAGTGGGTTTAAGAATGATAATTTTTTTGTATATTTATACGTATATCAATGCTCAAAAGAAGGGCTTTAGATTTAGGGGTATTGGATCTGATTAACCCCAACTATTCGTTTTTAACCGCTGGCACTCTCAACTTTGATTTTGGCTCCCACCACCTCCAACTTAACACTTGGGTTGTTGTGTCACCCCGTCGTTAACCAGCTACTAACTTGGTTAGTTTCTTTTGCTGACATGACTTATTTCTAATGACTTGGCTAGTTTTTTTATGAAGTGACAAGGTGACATGGATTTGGAGAAAAATAAAATAAAATAAAGAGTAAATTACAAGTTTTGTCATTTATGTTTTTCCCAAATTTCAGGCATTGTCCTTTACCTTTAAAATTGATGAGTTTTGTGCTTAACGTTTCGAAATCCTGCACGTTATATCCTTTATGGCAAACCCAGTTAGAATTTTCTGCTAAGTTATGTCATGTGCATTGCATACGAGGGTAGAACAGTCATTTCCCCTCCCCCACTTGTGTTTCCTCCCATTTAAAACCCTAATAACACCCCCTGCTCATCTTCAACCCCAATTCATCTTCATATCATTCATCTTCATGAACTCATCATCATCATCATAATTTGCTGCAGTACACCACAGAATCAATAAACTTCATGAAGGATGCTTTCTTGAATTTGACTAAATCCCCTTTAATCGATTATATCGATGTTCCTTTTTGAACTTTCAGCTAAACATAATATGGCATGCACTCAGAGCCCTAGGGGTCGGTAACAAGTCAACAAAGCAGAGACCAACATCAAATTTGGCACAACCATGATTCCACCTGGGTTCATAAGCTGAGGAGCATACAGCCCGCCTTAACCGTAGCCCACATTCCTTATCGCACTATCAGAAGTAGCAGTAGCAGGGGTATTTTTGGTAGTTTTGTTTACACATTGATTGTCTACGGCTTGTCTGCACTGCAATTGATAACCGTCAAAAACCTTATTGGGTTCTTCCAAAGCCTTCTTGAATGACGATTAATCGGACTCGGGGGTGACTTCTTCAGGCGATTCTACAAGGGTTTTTGATGATGAGTTTGTTGTGACGGTTGAGAGGAATCTGTATGGACGAGGTTTTTTCCATTCAGTTGAGGTGTGAGAGAGAAATTGTTCTCCAGTGGTGAAGAAGATGGTGAAGAAGATGATGATGAGTTGATGAAGATGAATGATATGAAGATGAATTGGGGTTGAAGATAAACAGAGGGTGTTATTAGGGTTTTAAAAGGGGGAAAACACAAGTGGGAGGGGAAATGATTGTTCTACCCTCGTGTGCAATGCACATGACATAACTTAACAGAAAATTCTAACTGGGTTTGCCCTAAAGGACATAATGTGCAGGATTTTGAAATGTTAAGGACAAAACTCATCAATTTTAAAGGTAAAGGACAACGCCTGAAATTTGGGACAAACATAAAGGACAAAACTTGTAATTTACTCTAAAATAAATAATATATAAATCTACTCTCTCTCTCTCTCTCTCTCTCTCTCTGTATACAAATACCCTCTCCATCTCTCCCTACCTTCTACTGTTTCTCTCTCAAACCACCACGTTTAATAACTAATCAACAATGGCAATTTCCACCGATCATCCCTAACTGTCGTCGTACCGCCTCATAAGAGGCAAATTTACAGTCTTGCCCTTTCGCAACCAGATCAAAACTATCCTTAAAGGACAATCAATAACAGAGAGAAACGTAGATTGCAGATTTCAATGAAGATACAAAAGAAGAGCAACAATTGTTGTAACAAGAGACGTTTACGAGTTCCCTGAATCGGGTTTTGAAGATGGTGGAAAGCAGGGGTGGTGGTGATGAAGATGATGATGTTGATTTTGTGGAGATTGCGAAGATGAGGGGCTTGACTTTTCCTTGTCCTAGATGGTGGCCACCACATGGGTTTAAAGATTAAACACCATGGATCAGAAGATCCATCAACAAATATCCAAACAACTCGCTTAAACGCAAAGTGCAAGCAATTTGACAACACAAACCACGAAAGCACCTCATAATAAAAATCAAAAGCCGGATCCGTTACCATTCTCATAGCACTGGCATGTACGATACAATTTCTGTTTTCTTCTAACATGAGAACGTTTCCTGGAGTGTGTTTTAGGTATTGTGCTAGGTTTGACCGGCGGTGGAGCGACGACGTCGATCAGTAGAGTTTGGGCGCGGCGTTCGAGGCGGCGGCGTTGTGGATCGGGTGGTGAGAGTGTGAGGTTGTGTCGGCGAGTGAGGGAATTTGCCAACTTAGGATAAAAATAATTGCTTTTTGTTTATTTAAAAAATAGCTTAAAGTATTGCTTCAGATCCATGTCAGCATGCCACGTAGGATAAAAAACTAACCAAGTTAGTGAATGGTTAACGACGGGGTGAAAAAACACACAAAGTGTTATGTTGGAGGTGGTGGGAGCCAAAGTCAAAGTTGAGAGTGGTAGCGGCCAAAAGCAAATAGTTGGAGGTGATCAGAACCTTAGATTTAATGGTGATAAAAAAGAAGAAAATATTGTCCATGTTGGAAAAATAGGTGAAAATAGTATTTTTCACAAATATAGGAAAATGATTTTTTCCTATTTTGGACTAGAAATAAATATAATAAAATGAGCGGGTTTTATATATTTATTTCTGGGTTTGTGTTCTATATTGGAAGAGCTTCGCAACGAACTAAACCACGTCCAAAACGGAGCTAAGATGAATGAGATATCGATGCTCAAAGTTGGGTGTTTGGAACATTCAATGCTGAAACTAAAGGGAAAGTAGCACCTTGTCCCACATCGGAGGAGAGATGGAACTTAAATGGGTATTTAAGGTGGAACTCTCCATCCTTATTGTTTCATGGAAGCACACACTAGTGTCCTCGCGAAGGGTGCGGAGCACCCTAACTCGCACTCGCACACGCGCGCGCGCGCGCGTGGCGTGGGCGATGAGGCGCAATGTGGCGCTTTGATGGCGCACTTTGCACTTCGCATCGCCGAGAGCCGCCTTTGTATTTTTGACCACGTGCGCGTGGTGGATCTCAGAGGCTTCAAGGACCAAGTGACGTGCGGGTTCAAAGCGCGTGACGTGACAGTCCGCGCGCGAGTTCACGTGGTTTGGAGGCGCGCGGTTGCGCGCATGGTGCATGGGTCCTGCTGTGTCGGGTGCGGCGCACCAGAGTGAGCCAATACGGCGCGACTGTGTGGCGTGCTCGTATGGGCTCACATGTGACGTGGCGCACGCACGCATGGACCTGGGCCAGTGTGGCGCACGCGCGCATAGCAGTGAGCCAACAGGACGCACCGCGCATGGGCGTGCAGACCCGGGCGCGCGCGCAGAAGCTTCCAGCATTGAATGACAGTGCAGTTTCAGTCCAGCTTCGTAACTGACGAGTTAACAGGCTTTGACTGAGAATTAAATGACGTATTAAATTGCATTGAAGACGTTTAATGCAATTTAAACCTCTCTTTAATTCGTTTTTGACTGTTTCAACCTAGGAGCTGTATAAATACAGCTCCATACCCACAGCAGAGAGACACCAGCTACACAATAGCATACTCAACATTCTCTCTACAACTCTCATCTTTTTCCTAAAAAGTTCAAGGTAACCTTCGGGTTGTAGGCAAATTCCGGCAGTGCTACTGCTCCGGCTGTTGTACCCTGGGAAACAAAACGAGTACTCTTGGGAGACTCGGAATTTGTTTTAAGGGAAGCGTGTTTACACGTGCCTCAGCCATTCTGTTTCTACTCCTTCTTGTATTTTGGTTTATTTCAGTTGTAATTGTACTAGTTCGTGTAATCAAAACCATTCTGTTTGTGATTTAAACCAGTTTTGTTTTCACTCAGTTTGTGTTTTAAAAACAGATTTGTTTTTAGTTTTCATCTTCAAAGGAACGACTTTGGTTGAAAACTAATTTTGGTTACATTCAGATTGTCCTAAAATTTGCTAAAACTTTCTGATTTGGTCTTCAAAGTTGGACTTAGAAGCCAATCAGTAAGTTCTAATATTAAACAGTAAATTTGTGGTAAAATTAAAATTTAGTAGTGTCCGTCTGATTTTGCGTAAGTCAGACTTTTTTGGACTAATCTTTAAAATTTTAATTTTCAGCATGTTGAACGAAAACGTCAACGTTAACAACACTACAAATGTTGTGACGGGAACCCCCTTGAATGCCCCCACTGTGGGATCGTCCACAGTGGCCAATCACGCTGAACGACCCGAGAAGTTCTCGGGTCTACACTTTAAGAGGTGGCAGCAGAAGATGTTCTTCTACCTGACAACCATGAACCTTGCAAGGTTCTTAACGGAAACCGCTCCCCCACTTGTGGAAGGGGAGACCGACACACAAAGACAGTGTGCGGTAGATGCGTGGAAGCATTCGGATTTCATATGTCGTGGCTATGTGTTAAATGGCTTGTCAGATGCGTTGTATAATGTGTACTACAACGTCAAGACTTCCAAAGACCTTTGGGATGCCTTGGACAAGAAGTACAAAACTGAGGATGCTGGCACAAAGAAATTTGTGGTAGCCCGTTTCTTGGATTTCAAAATGGTTAATTCTAAAACAGTTATGAATCAAGTCCAAGAATTCCAAATTATACTTCATGACATCTCTGCGGAAGGCATGACACTTAGCGAGACATTCCAAGTGGCAGCGATGATTGAAAAGTTACCTCCTAGTTGGGTTGATTTTAAGAATTATCTTAAACACAAACGAAAGGAGATGACTATAGAGGACCTTATTGTTCGTCTTCGGATTGAAGAGGACAATAGAATTGCCCTAAAAGGCAGCCTTGCGCAGACTAGTGCTAGCGCAAATTTGGTTGAGCATGGGCAATCCTCTAAGGGCGCGAAGGGTAAGGGGAAAAAGGAAAAAAGGGAAAGCAAAGGCTAGCAACCTTGGACCAAAGAAAGGGGTTGTGAAAAAGAAACCTCAGACGTTCCAAGGGACTTGTTACAACTGTGACGAGCCGGGGCATCGGGCTAACCAATGCAAGAAACCAAATCGTGAGCGTGCGCACATGGTGGATGAAGACGGAATGCCTTTGGTGGCAATGATTTCCGACAAAAGCGCAATGATGGATGAGGTCACTACTGTGACCAACACTCCAAAAGGTTGGTGGGTTGATACGGGCGCGACCCGTCACGTTTGCGCAGAAAAAAGCCTCTTTACCACCTTCAAGGCGCTTTCTGGAGAAGAGATGTTGTATATGGGAAATGCAGCCACCGCTGACATCATGGGTGAAGGAACGGTGATCTTGAAGTGGACTTCGGGGAAGGAGCTCACTCCAAGCAACGTGTTGTATGTCCCGGACTTACGCAAGAATCTAGTCTCGGGATGGTTGCTTAATAAGTTTGGATTTCGTTTAGTTTTTGAGAGCGATCAATTTGTACTAACTAAACGAGGAATGTATGTAGGCAAGGGCTATGCCCAAAATGGTATGTTCAAATTGAATGTAATGGCTGTCAAGAACATGAATAAAATTGCTACTACTTCTACTTATATGCTTGAGTTTTCTGATGCGAATAAATGGCATGGTAGATTAGGTCACGTCAATTTTAATTCAATACGCTATTTAATCAATTTAAATTGTATACCAACATTCCATATTGATTCACACTATAAATGTGAAACTTGCGTAGAATCCAAACTTACAAGATCATCCTCGAAATCGGTTGAACGAATAACCGAACCCCTTGATTTAATTCACACTGATATTTGTGATTTAAAAGCGGTACCCACAAGAGGTCAAAATAAGTACTTCATCACGTTTATTGACGATAGTACTAAATATTGCTATGTATATTTACTAAAAAGTAAAGATTAAGCAATAAGTAAATTTATCTTGTACAAAAATGAAGTTGAGAATCAACTTCAAAAGAAGATAAAAGCTTTGCCAAGCGACCGAGGAGGCGAATATGTTGCACCTTTTGCCGATTTATGCGCAAAAAGTGGCATTGTACATGAGTGTACACCTCCTTATTCTCCACAATCAAATGGCGCGGCGGAACGAAAGAACCGCACATTAAAAGAAATGATGAACGCCATGTTGATAAGTTCTGGGGTGAGCCAGGAAATGTGGGGGGAAGCCATTCTCTCAGCTAATTATCTTTTGAACAAGATACCACTCAAAAAGAGAGACGAAACTCCATATGAGTTATGGAAAAGGAAGAAACCTTCATACAAATACTTGAAAGTATGGGGGTGCCTAGCAAAGGTGATTGTACCACCTCCTAAGGCTCTTAGGATAGGACCCAAAACTGATGATTGCATATTTATTGGGTATGCGCATCAAAGTAGTGCACATCGCTTTCTTGTACATGAGTCCAAGAATCCTGATGTACACGTAAACACTATCACGGTGGTGAATCCTAACGTTGTGTCTTACTTTGAAAATGTGTTTCCTTTGAGAAGACAAACACATGCAACGTCATCAACACCTACTTTTGAAGTAGGTGAAAGCTCTTCTACACCAGTTGATGAGGTAGTTCATGATAAGACACATGAACGACCTGAGGTTGAAGAAAGTGATCGTAGGCGAAGTAAAAGGCCAAGGGTTAAAAAATCCTTTGGTCCAGACTTCGTTAGCTATATGGTTGAGGGTGAGCCCAATACATATCGCGAAGCGGTTTCCTCTTCAGAAGGACCTCAATGGAAAGAAGCAATAAGAAATGAAATAGATTCTATATTGCAAAATCATATTTGGGAGTTAGTAGATCTTCCACCTGGTTGCAAACCAATTGGATATCGTTGGATAATCAAAAGGAAGATGAAAACTGATGGAAGTATTGATAAGTACAAGGCTAGGTTGGTGATTAAAGGATTTTGACAAAAGGAAGGTCTAGATTACTTTGATACCTACTCGCTTGTGACGCACATAACCTCGATTAGATTGGTTCTTGCTATAGTGGCTTTAAGAAATTTGGAAGTTCACCAAATGGACGTCAAAACCGCATTTCTAAATGGCGATTTAGAAGAAGAGATTTACATGGAGCAACCTGAAGGTTTCTCCGCCCCAGGTCAAGAGGGTAAAGTATGTAAACTCGTCAAGTCTTTGTATGGCTTGAAGCAAGCACCAAAACAATGGCACCAAAAGTTTGATCATGTCATGATTGACAATAGATTCAAAATAAATGAGTGCGACAAATGTGTTTATTTCAAAGACACAAATGAAGGTTATGTGATCTTATGCCTTTATGTAGACGATATGCTTATCATTGGAGTAATGATAAAATTATCAAAGCTACTAAAAGCATGTTGAAAGCGAGATTTGACATGAAAGACATGGGTTTAGCGCATGTGATTCTTGGAGTAAAAATCATAAGAACCCAAGATGGTCTTGTGTTAAGTCAATCTCACTATGTGGATAAAATTCTTGAAAAATTCAACTCGGGAGATACGAGTGTAGCTCGAACTCCAGTTGATACCTCCCAACATCTCATGAAAATTAAAGGAGATGGAGTTGCTCAGTTAGAGTATTCAAGAATTATTGGCAGTCTAATGTATCTAATGACATGTACTAGACCCGACTTGGCTTACGCGGTGAGTAGGCTAAGTAGATACACCAGCAATCCGTGCGCGGATCATTAGAAAGCTATCACGAGGGTGCTTAGATACATAAGATACACAAGAGATTATGGACTGCATTATACCCGACAACCAGCAGTGATCGAAGGATACACTGATGCAAACTGGATATCGGATAATAAAGATTCCAAATCAACAAGTGGTTACGTGTTTACACTTGGAGGAGCTGCTATTGCTTGGAAGTCTTCTAAGTAAACGGTCATAGCAAGATCCACAATGGAATCCGAATTTATCGCCTTGGATAAGTCAGGCGAGGGGGCGGAATGGCTACGTCAATTCGTGGAATATATTCCAAGATGGCCAAAGCCTTTGCCAGCCATATGTGTACATTGTGATAGCCAATCAGCGATTGGTAGAGCTCAAAGCTTGATGTACAATGGCAGATCAAGACATATGCGACGTAGACATAACACGATACGACAACTACTCTCAACGGGTGTTATCACAATTGATTATGTGAGATCAGCGGATAACATTCCTGACCCGTTTACAAAAGGCTTAAGCAGAGAGTTAGTAGAAACGTCGTCAAGAGGAATGGGACTAAAGCCCGTGGTAAATGGGAATATGAGGGAAACCTAACTTAGTTGACTGGAGATCCCAAGATCTAAGTTCAATAGGACAACTTAATCATATTACCAAAACGGAGTCACTATGGGGGAGTACCCCAAACTAAATAAAAGGGAGTTATATATACTTCCTAGTCCATTCCAATCAGTGACATGAAGTGAGGTTAAGCATATTAAGGTTAATGATTTTGGGAAATCAAATAACCATGATGCTTTTAATGATTCATGGGAATCACCTATGTTAGAGAGAAGTGGGGTCGCTTAAAATGGATTTGTGGGGTGTGCAAATCCTAGAGCTCTCGCAGAACCAGGCTAGTATTCCAGGACCATAATAGGACACGACAATGAGGAGTTGGCCAAACCAGGTAGGGGTGTTCTTCGGGTTTTTTAATCGGGTTTCGGGTTTTTCGGTTCGGGTTTTTCGGGTTTTCAAAACTAAATATTTAACCCGATGACCAAACCTTTCTAGGTTCGGTTTCTTCGGTGTTCGGGTTAAATGGTTTGGGTTAGAACGGGTTGGGTTAGATCGGGTTTTGGGTTAGAAAATGAACTAGGTTAACAAATAAATACAACCTTCTAAATTTAAAATATCAATATTATTTATTAGCGAACACTACAAAAACAATTTTATAAAACAACTCTTCTATGGTAATTTAATACAGATTATAAATTGTAAAATGCATCCTGTATTTTAAGTAGAAACAAATTATTAATTGTAACATGTTTAATTCCATACATTATATATTACATTTACTTTTTCAATCATCATTTCGAATGTAATTGTATAGTTATTAAACAAGCTTTTCTTAAATGATTGGAACTAAAAAGCTATCAAGAATAGTTTAAATTGAAGGGAGGATTAGAGGATATTAAATTGAAGATGTATGTTGAGATTTTAAACTTTTAAAAATTGGAGATATGGATGAAATTAGTGATTTAAAATTTTTAGAAGATATGGTTGGTTGCATCATGGAATAGGAAAGAATTATTAGTTTCTTTTAAAAGATATGACTATATGTAGAAAATATGCTAATTGTTTTAAAGTTATTTCGGGTTTTTCGGGTTAAACCGTTTACCATTTATTCAACCCATTAACCAATCCATAGAACTATATTCGGGTTCGGGTTTATAGTTATTCGGTTACTAGTTCTTCGGGTTTTGTCTACTTCGGGTTTGGGTGACTTCGGTTTCGGTTTGGGTTTCGGGTTTCGGTTAAAAAAGACAGCCCTAAAACCAGGTAGAGTATTGTGTGGAGTGTATTGTCGTTTACACAAATGGGGGTATGTTCAAGGACATCGCGTCTACACACCGCTAGTAAGCTAAGTGCGCTTCACAAAAGAAGGTTCAAAGGTGACAACCTACCTATCTTGCAATACTCAACGGTCGAAGTTTATCGTTGAAAAGTGTAAGGAAAAGATCCATTTCCATACATGTGGGGGATTGTTGGAAATTTGATGAAAATATCATTTTTCATGTGGGGGATTGTTGGAAAAATAGGTGAAAATAGCATTTTTCACAAATATAGGAAAATGATTTTTTCCAATTTTGGACTAGAAATAAATATAATAAAATGAGCGGATTTTATATATTTATTTGTGGGTTTGTGTTCTATATTGGAAGAGCTTCGCAACGAACTAAACCACGTCCAAAACAGAGCTAAGATGAATGAGATATCGATGCTCAAAGTTGGGTGTTTGGAACATTTAATGCTGAAACTAAAGGGAAAGTAGCACCTTGTCCCACATCAAAGGAGAGATGGAACTTAAATGGGTATTTAAGGTGGAACTCTCCATCCTTATTGCTTCATGGAAGCACACACTAGTGTCCTCGCGAAGTGTAACGCCCTGCGTTTTCAAACTTCCTACATTTAGAAACCTTACGTGAAATTCTAACTTTGGAAATCTTGTGTTCTTATAACCATTCTTTCATTGTAATCGTTGTAAAATACGGAACTTGCTACGTAAATAAAACTTGTACATTACACTTTTTACCTAGTTAAATCATGTTTTATTTCATATTTCACCTTGTTACAAGTTAGGGGAAGCATTGTTGCACATTATTACACAACTTAATTAACAAAATTACTCATTATAATGTTTTAAAAAATAAAAAAAAATAAAGAAATATGGCAGCCCAATTCAGCAAAATTCAGCCCCATATAGTTGGGTTTTGTGGGCTAGTTTCAAGGTGTAACCCCTTGTAAACACTTCCAAAGCCCAACCCATTGAAACCCTAATCCTTCCCCCTATAAATACCACTTATAACCAGCCTCCCTACCACTTTTGCAACCCTAAAAACTCACAAAACATCCACCAAACCGTAGCTGAAAGCAAGGGTTCGAGTAGATTGACACCCCTTCACGAAAATGAGCATAACTCACTCAATTCTTATCCGATTCACTCGATTCTTTTTCCTACTTGCTTGTATAATCATGGGGTTCGATTCCTAGACTTCTCCTTGGAGAAATCAGACCTGGAAATGCCCCGAAATAGTCCATAAACTTTCTGTTTGTTTTTGTGTTCATCAAAAACTTGTTTAAACCTATGCAACTTGTGTCTAACACATCTCATACCTATGTCCTAATGCTTACAACTTATCCCATGGTTGGTTAAGCTTAAAAACAAGGTTGAGACATTTAAAATAAGAGGATTAAACCTCATAAACTTGGTGTTTTGTTTAGGGTTTTTAACCCACAAGTCATGTCAAACTTTGTCTTTGATACATGAGTGATTATGGAACAACTTGGGTTGTCCAAACATACAATCCTCACATGATTTGATGATTTCTCTTAGTTAGTGTGTATATTTCTTATTCTTTATTGTATGTTCATGACCCTCCTTGGTTGTTTTTTTTACATCAAGTGTAGTGGTGAACACATAGAGGTGCCTAAATGGAAGACTTGATCTTCCTACCTCCTACATGACTTCTATGACATTTAGAGGTACCAAAATGAAGATTTTAATCTTCTACCTCATGCTTGAACTATTGGACATATATTATATAACCTAAATATATTATTCGAATAATCGAATCTTTGATGATGAACTAGTGTTCATATGTCGGGGTACTAGATTACATCATCCTAGACTATGATAACTTGTCACGATTCTAATGGAACCTTGTTCCATGAAAACATCTAAACTCCTTCGAGTTTCCTAGTGTCAAGAACAAGCATCATATGTACTAAATGATTATTTTCCATGTTATTCTCATATCTTATTTTTATGTTGTTTTAAACACCGAATCTCGACTCTAAACATACTTGAACCTTAACCCTTATACATTCGGACTCTAAATCTCTACTCGTCAACAATTGGATAATCGGAAAACATATGCAAACTTTGTGAGTATACTCGTACTTTTCCCCTTTTTACTTTTACTACTTTTGGGGTGTAACATGTTTACCTATTGAAACTTACACATGAACTTTTGTCTAAACACATGAACATTCCTATAACATGCTTGTATATGTGATGACTTGATACTTTAAATTTGGGTGATTCTTATGTGTTGAACTTATCATTAACTTCGTACGAGCCAAACCTTGACATATGTAGCGCTATAGGATTAACGACCCGCCTCTACTGAAACTTTGGTTATGTCATGAGCAAGTTGCGTTTTCTTGGTTTGATATGTTAGACACATGCCATGTTTAAATGTTTATCTTGAATCACATGCTTGCTATGAGGAATTGTTCAAACTTATCTTTTGCTATGTACGTATCAAACTTGTATACTCGCCTTTGCTTTTGCATTGAACTTTATTTTAAACATGTTACAGGTTGATGAGGACGATGCTAAGAAAAGAAGTAGCGTTGATGCCTAGATACACATATAGACGTTAGGGTTTAATATGTTGTATCAAATTTTGTTATGTTATCATGTTGTTATGTTAAACTTGTTGTATTTGAATTTCTTGTAATGTTGACTATTTGAAGTTATGAAATGAAATGAAATTTGGAATTTCTAAATATTGTCACAAATAGCGTTATGATGTCTCTAGCAATCTTCACACTTCGTCTCATCCCGATGTTTCCGCCATTGGTTGGGGTGTGACAGATTGATATCAGAGCCATAACTATAGGGAATTAGGAAAAGTAGGAATGCTTTAGCCTAGTCTATAGTTTTAGAACCTTATTCGTATGCTTTGCTTGGACTACTACATGATACTTTATTTGTTACTTATTTATGCTCTTTTAAACATGTATGTTACTCATGTGTAATATTCGACATGTTATTCTTACGCATTAATGCTTGTTTTATTATGTGTTAACACTTGTTTCGTTGTTCGATTCTTTATGTGTTATTCTTGACATATTTCTCTATGTGTTAATACTTGTTTTATTTCATTATTTAAGTATCATCCTTGATATGCTTTCTTATGTGTTTATACTTGTTTGTGTATCTCCTTCGACATACACTTCCCTCATGCATTTTACTCGATTATTCTAAATCCGACAACACTCATATTGTACAAATGAGACGAATTCACCAAAATAGGCGTGAAACCCACAATTTGGTGAACGACTCTCAATCTACCTATTCTTTTTTTTTACACGAGATATCGCGATTAAGCTAGGAGTGAAATCCACATCTTAATGGTAAATCTCAAATTTCAAGTTCTAGTGGACCCTCGTCAACACGTCGAAATTAAATTTTGACCCGACGAGTACCAACCACACTTAGGATACGAAATCGTCAAGTTAGGGGTGAAACCCGCACCTTGTCGACTAGTTCCACTCCTTGGCATTTTTTTCATAAATCCCGCCAAGTCTCGAAATTTCGATTGATTTGGGACATGTAGTAACCGGAAGGGTAAATACCGTTAACCGACTTGTCGGCGAGAGTATTTTACCTATTAGGCCAAAACATGCTCCTCAAATTCAAAAGACTTTTCGACCACTTTGGTTAGTCAAAGTTCCGTTTTGGAACACTCCAAACTTTGGTCAAACATGTGTTTCTATTGTTCATTTTATACGATGCAATCTTTCAACCTCGAGTTTACCTTTGATTTCTCTTTTCACACGCACAACATATCGAACCTTTTCGATACATTTATATATGCATGATTTTCATATAATTTAAATTCATATTCCTTGTAACAACTAGTGGAGAGGTATCATCGAGATTGGAGTGACTTCCTTAGCTTGACGATTGACTCCACCCCTCTTCCCTTAAAACGACCTCACCAACGAGTTAGGGGTGATTCCCTTACTTAGGTGACCGTTACCCAAAACTTCTCTTTCAAAATATTTTATTATGCAAACCCGATCATGTTTTATACCTAAATCATTTATCATTATTCAAAATACCTACTTATACCGATTTCAAAATACATTGTTTATCAAACGTACTTCTTATTCTACCATCCATTTTCACTCAAATCATATACACAAGATTCTTAATCATGTCTTTACCGTTTTACTACATGAATTTCCAAACCTTACGAAATGCTACCTATCAATTTAATCGGTCTAATGAATCTCTTGCCCATGAACTTCACATCTGATTTATTAACTGAAACACGTTCACATTATATCATCATACTAGAGACTTCCACTCTTAATCGAAATCAAACTAACCTTTCTCAATTACTTATAAGACCTCATAGATGTTATATGACCGTTTACCAAATACTCTTTCCAACATCAATAAATCCTTTGTTAAAATTATTTTTAAACAATCACTAAGTTCTTTTACTAAATTTCTTTTCTTTTCTAAGGGTCGACGTTTTCACAAGAACTTTCAAAGTCCAAAATTTTCATGTTTTGATGCAAATGAAACAAACCCGTTATTAAAAAAAAAAAAAAAAAAAAACCTTCTCTACAACGCTTAACTCGTCATCCAAATTTCAAAACACGTGGGCTAGAAGACTTCATGGGGACCGACAATTTTCAACATACGTGAACTCCTTTTTTTAAACAAAAGTAGCATTTCAATCATTACAAAATACGTTAAGCATGACCAATGAGTACTTTATGTTCCTTTGCATATACAAACTATATTCTACCTTTCAAACCAAGCTCAATCTAATTTTGATTCGACAAACTCAACATTTTGTTTAAACAACTATACATGCACATCATCATACACATTTTAGTCGATATCTCGCGATAACATCATTTACATCGTTCGTATCTACATACTTAACCTTTTTTTTTCTCTACAATGTCTCAACGTACACCATATACGCAATATTTATTTTTCATACCTACACCTATGTTCATACGTTTTATGCTTGTACTCATACACATACTACTTATACGTTTTACGCTTCTGCTTATACACATACTACTTACACGTTTTATGTTTATGCTCATACATACATGCGTATTCATACTTAAACTTATGCTCATACTTTCATCCTTACTCATGATTCGTACATTCGTACCTATACGCGAGCGTAATCCGAGGGATTCGCTTACGTAGGTCCCATACATGCTTAAACATAAACATGCTTACATACGACATTCTTCTACGTACACATTCTTATTTTCAAATTCATGTATACCTTGATTCATACATAACTAGTACAAGCTATGTGGATCATGCGACAATCAGTATAATCGCGGGTGCACACGGGATTATAGTGATAGGCGTATGAGAACCATAGAGTGTACTACTGTGTATGGTAAGACACGGAACGTAACATGACCCCAAGTAACGAAACGGACGTAATGTGGTTAAAACATGGTGGATACGCCGCTCATACAACTTCCTATATATAAGTGTTTTCACCATGTTACCAAACTTTCGTAAAACGTGCCATGAGAAATTCAGTGTGTTGCAGACCTTTTGGACCTAATACAACTTCACGCAACTCACAAACGCATTATATCCGATTATTCATGACGAGACTTCATCCTAAACACACTACGTTCATCTATCCAACACTTATGCTATTCACATACTTGTACTCTTTAAGAGTCATTCGTTCATTCTATACTCGTATTATTTTATACAAAACTCGTTCGCAATCCAGCTTGTTTAAACATTTGAGTCCTAACTTACCTCGTTACCTATAAAATAGCCTCCCTATTCTTGATTCTTGTGAAACTATACTTAGTATACCTCTATTGCTTTATTTAAAGTAACAAACCTTTTCGTTCCTCTCAATAAACAGGTTTTACGAAAGTATGATTTTTTTTATACTATCCTTAAGAACTTCCCCTTGCAAATCTACCTTGACGTTCTCCAAAGTTTGGTACTTTTCAAAACTTTCAAACTTCCCAAGTTTCAATTCTTAATGATCACCTTTATGCCAAAAACTCTTTCAAGACTTCCTCTTGAATAAATTTCGGGACGAAATTTCCTAAAGGAGGGGAGACTGTAACGCCCTGCGTTTTCAAACTTCCTACATTTAGAAACCTTACGTGAAATTCTAACTTTGGAAATCTTGTGTTCTTATAAACATTCTTTCATTGTAATCGTTGTAAAATACAGAACTTGCTACGTAAATAAAACTTGTACATTACACTTTTTACCTAGTTAAATCATGTTTTATTTCATATTTCACCTTGTTACAAGTTAGGGGAAGCATTGTTGCACATTATTACACAACTTAATTAACAAAATTACTCATTATAATGTTTTAAAAAATAAAAAAAAATAAAGAAATATGGCAGCCCAATTCAGCAAAATTCAGCCCCATATAGTTGGGTTTTGTGGGCTAGTTTCAAGGTGTAACCCCTTCTAAACACTTCCAAAGCCCAACCCATTGAAACCCTAATCCTTCCCCCTATAAATACCACTTATAACCAGCCTCCCTACCACTTTTGCAACCCTATAAACTCACAAAACATCCACCAAACCGTAGCTGAAAGCAAGGGTTCGAGTAGATTGACACCCCTTCACGAAAATGAGCATAACTCACTCAATTCTTATCCGATTCACTCGATTCTTTTTCCTACTTGCTTGTATAATCATGGGGTTCGATTCCTAGACTTCTCCTTGGAGAAATCAGACCTGGAAATGCCCCGAAATAGTCCATAAACTTTCTGTTTGTTTTTGTGTTCATCAAAAACTTGTTTAAACCTATGCAACTTGTGTCTAACACATCTCATACCTATGTCCTAATGCTTACAACTTATCCCATGGTTGGTTAAGCTTAAAAACAAGGTTGAGACATTTAAAATCAGAGGATTAAACCTCATAAACTTGGTGTTTTGTTTAGGGTTTTTAACCCACAAGTCATGTCAAACTTTGTCTTTGATACATGAGTGATTATGGAACAACTTGGGTTGTCCAAACATACAATCCTCACATGATTTGATGATTTCTCTTAGTTAGTGTGTATATTTCTTATTCTTTATTGTATGTTCATGACCCTCCTTGGTTGTTTTTTTTACATCAAGTGTAGTGGTGAACACATAGAGGTGCCTAAATGGAAGACTTGATCTTCCTACCTCCTACATGACTTCTATGACATTTAGAGGTACCAAAATGAAGATTTTAATCTTCTACCTCATGCTTGAACTATTGGACATATATTATATAACCTAAATATATTATTTGAATAATCGAATCTTTGATGATGAACTAGTGTTCATATGTCGGGGTACTAGATTACATCATCCTAGACTATGATAACTTGTCACGATTCTAATGGAACCTTGTTCCATGAAAACATCTAAACTCCTTCGAGTTTCCTAGTGTCAAGAACAAGCATCATATGTACTAAATGATTATTTTCCATGTTATTCTCATATCTTATTTTTATGTTGTTTTAAACACCGAATCTCGACTCTAAACATACTTGAACCTTAACCCTTATACATTCGGACTCTAAATCTCTACTCGTCAACAATTGGATAATCGGAAAACATATGCAAACTTTGTGAGTATACTCGTACTTTTCCCCTTTTTACTTTTACTACTTTTGGGGTGTAACATGTTTACCTATTGAAACTTACACATGAACTTTTGTCTAAACACATGAACATTCCTATAACATGCTTGTATATGTGATGACTTGATACTTTAAATTTGGGTGATTCTTATGTGTTGAACTTATCATTAACTTCGTACGAGCCAAACCTTGACATATGTAGCGCTATAGGATTAACGACCCGCCTCTACTGAAACTTCGGTTATGTCATGAGCAAGTTGCGTTTTCTTGGTTTGATATGTTAGACACATGCCATGTTTAAATGTTTATCTTGAATCACATGCTTGCTATGAGGAATTGTTCAAACTTATTTTTTGCTATGTACGTATCAAACTTGTATACTCGCCTTTGATTTTGCATTGAACTTTATTTTAAACATGTTAGAGGTTGATGAGGACGATGCTAAGAAAAGAAGTAGCGTTGATGCCTATATACACATATAGACGTTAGGGTTTAATATGTTGTATCAAATTTTGTTATGTTATCATGTTGTTATGTTAAACTTGTTGTATTTGAATTTCTTGTAATGTTGACTATTTGAAGTTATGAAATGAAATGAAATTTGGAATTTCTAAATATTGTCACAAATAGCGTTATGATGTCTCTAGCAATCTTCACACTTCGTCTCATCCCGATGTTTCCGCCATTGGTTGGGGTGTGACACGAAGGGTGCGGAGCACCCTAACTCGCACTCGCACACGCGCGCGCGCGCGTGGCGTGGGCGATGAGGCGCAATGTGACGCTTTGATGGCGCACTTTGCACTTCCCTGGGCGCGCGCGCAGAAGCTTCCAGCATTGAATGACAGTGCAGTTTCAGTCCAGTTTCGTAACTGACGAGTTAACAGGCTTTGACTGAGAATTAAATGACGTATTAAATTGCATTGAAGACGTTTAATGCAATTTAAACCTCTCTTTAATTCGTTTTTGACTGTTTCAACCTAGGAGCTGTATAAATACAACTCCATACCCACAGCAGAGAGACACCAGCTACACAATAGCATACTCAACATTCTCTCTACAACTCTCATCTTTTTCCTAAAAAGTTCAAGGTAACCTTCGGGTTGTAGGCAAATTCCGGCAGTGCTACTGCTCCGGCTATCGTACTCTGGGAAACAAAACGAGTACTCTTGAGAGACTCGGAATTTGTTTTAAGGGAAACGTGTTTACACGTGCCTCAGCCATTCTGTTTCTACTCCTTCTTGTATTTTGGTTTATTTCAGTTGTAATTGTACTAAATTTTAGCTTTCTATTTTCTGTATTGTAATCGTACTAATAAAATTTGTTTTATTTTATTTAATTACGCGAACGGTTCCTACAGTCCAAAGCAAAGGAAAGGGCAAAGATGCTTTAGGGAAGCAAATTACCAAGGCGAAGGATCGATTTGGAAAATCGCCCGAGACGGCAAGAGCAAAGGAATGCACCAGATGCACGCTTAAGCTATTTTGCAATATAATTTTGATGACTTTATGCTTTAAACTTTTGATGCAATATGATTGTAGGGATAAAGAAGTCTAGAAGATGGAAGCCGAATGGAAGAACTTTAAGATCACTTCATAGTGAAAATTCAAGATTAAAATGTTTAAATTGATAAAAAACAATTATTTACTATTATTGTTTCGAATAATTGTTTCCGGTAATTCCTTTGCTGCATGAAAAAATATTTATGAATGATATTGGCAGCTTATGTGTTTATATAATTCATGTATGCTTTATGGTTCTTTAGAGTTAAGTTATGAACTCCTATGTTATAAGTACCATCTATAGCCGTCATGAAACATAGACTTATGGAGATCAAATGATAAATGTCAAAAACATGTTTATACCTAGTTGACTAAAAGTATACAAGTCATGCATAGCATATTAGATAATCATGAACACAAGTAGGTTCTAAATGATAAATATCATAAACATGTTGATGCATGAGATTTATAAGCGTAAGTGTAAAACAACTATAATCTTTTACTGTTATTGTATTTTACCGTTATCACTGGAATCTTTTACTTGATTATTGTCTTTAAACACTAAGTCTTGGACTAAATGGTAAAAGGAGTCTTAACCACGTTCATAAATTATTATTGTAATAATAATAATAATAATAATATGTTGTTGCCACGAAGTGCCTTAACAAAAAAAAAAAATCCAACTCGCAATCAAGAGCTTTAAACAAAACAAGTGCAGAGCACCAGAGGTTTGGTATGGAATGTTTAAGAGAATTAGGAAGTCTTTCAAGCAGAACACCAAAGGTTTGGTATGGAATGTTTAAGAGAATTAGCTAGGAAGTCTTTCAAGACATCCGGAATATGAAAATTACTTATCATGCATTCTCCCAAAAAATAATTGATATCACCTATACCAATCTAATAGTTAGATCTAGAGGACATGAATAGATCTATAGCCTAACTCGCTGTGAAGAAAATTATGAATATTCAAAACTAGGCATAATCATACGTGGGCACTTCATCCAAACATATAGTCAGGCTCGGCTAAACCCAAGTGCTGGGTGGGCTTGAGAACAGGGCCCAAAAAAGGAAAGGGCCCAAAAAATTTTAAGTTTTCTTTATAGTTATAGATATAACCCAAAATTTGAAACGACGCATCTGCAGCAAACCAAACGACGCTGACGCATCACCGCCATCACGCACGCGGTTCTGTTCGAAAATCGAAATCAAACATTCGAGGTATTTGAAATCTGAATTCTGATCGAAATCAAACATTCAAGCGCGCTGCTGCATCATCAAACGCGGTTCTGATTGAGTCGCCACTCGCCACCACGGTTCGGTTCTGATTTAACAGATTCTGTTATGAAATATGAAAGATGTGATATGAAATTGTGAATTGCTTTTTTTTTTTTTTTTTTTTTTTTTTTTTGCAGTTGATAGATATCTGTTTGGCATATTGAGTTTAAGAAGGGCCGGCTAAACCTAAAGTGACTTCATCTTGAGGTATTGAATGGATTTTATTCGTGTAAATTGTTATTGAATGGATAATATTTAATTATTTATGTATTAGACTTCGTGTGAATTGTTATTGAATGGATTTTATTCGTTAATAACTTAATATGTAGAAATAATGCTCCCGTTCCTAAATACAAACACCTACCCGGCCATCAAAAACGTAAGAGGAAGAAGATAGAGGAAGAGAAAAGAAAGGCGGACGAAGTAAAACAAAACCGAATACACAAGTTTTTTTCAAAGAAACTCAAAGTTCTAGTTCTAACTTGGGTGATGATAATGTGGGTGAAGACAATGTGAAAGGAGATAAATGCATATAAAGTGTTGTTGACACTTTACATGCAGTACTATATCTTCCAACGTAATACTACTTATCCTTATGCTATAAATGCATATAAAGTGTTGTTGACAATTCCGGTAACCGTGGCATCGGCAGAAAGAAGTTTCTCAAAGTTGAAGTTGTTGAAGACCTATTTACGTTCTACAATGTCACAAGAAAGGCTAAACGGGTTGGCGACAATATCTATTGAAAGTGAAATATTAGATACTATGGATTACAAGGAGTTGATCGAGAGCTTTGCTTCAAAAAACGCTAGGAGAACCGCACTGTTTGCTAAGCAAGTAAGTTCGATACTTTGATCATTTTTGCTACACTATTTTTGTTAATTTGTTTTATCTATTTCATAACAATTATCGTAGTATTATGAATTTTTAGTATTTATATATATATGATTGAATGATTGATGAGTTTATGTTATATGAAGATTTGCGAATAGGGTCCAAATTTTTTATCTCGAACAGGGCCAAATTTTTTTTTGTGATTTTCGGAGACGGCCCTGCATATAGTAATGTAAAAAGAAGAGTTGCAAATATAAAACTTCGGTTTCGTATATCACATGGTGCCTTGGTAATTGGAATGAAAAAGTATCATTATTTAAAAAAATAAAGCAAAAATAATCATTAAGTAGAGACTTTAAATTGTACCATGAGTAAAATAAATCGCATAACATACTTTGAACGCTTGATAAAGAGATTTAATCAGGTTCAAATGTTGAATTTGGAATAAGATCAACTTGATTACAGTTAAACAGTTGTCAGTCAATAAGTAAGTATGTATGAGTAAGTATGAATACTGACAACAAGCTTTCACTAAGAATGAATTTTGATCAAGTCAAAATTGTGTTTAATACCAAGTTATTTAATTTAGATTAGAAAAAGCACAACCTTATTCTTAACTTGAAATCATGATCTAGTATTACACATTGGAACGGATAGTTTTAAAAAAGTACTTTAATACGGGGTCAGGATATATTAGAAAATTTATTTTGGTTGGAAGGATAAGAAGTAATCTTGATCATCTATTAAGTAATCAAGAGATAAGATTAAATGAGTGAGATTGAACAAAAAGAAGAAGACGCGTGAGTTATTTTGAGGGTATTGTAGTCCATTTAAGTCAATAGTTTCTCTTTCCTCGAGTTCCCCTCCATTTTTAAAATGTTAATAAATTTTTCATAGGACATTATTTTTTTTTAATAAAAATTGCACCATAAAAATAAAAACGAGCTTTTTTTATCTTTAAAACGACCACACTATTGTTATACTTTTTGAAAAAAAAAGTTTTCGATAACCCAGATGCCTGAAACGCAATAGACAAAAACACAAAGAGTGAACTGTCATTTTGGTCCCTGAGATTTGGTTACATTTGCTACTTTAGTCCAAATTTGAAACATTTTGCATCTGGGTCCCGTGGTTTCTTTTTTTTTCCGGTTTTGCTCCAAAAATGAAATTCGCTCATATTTCTCAAATTAAATCCTGGTTTTTGTCCTTTTTCTCAGGGGTAAAATGATCATTATGAATTTTATTATAACACATTATTAATTAAAATTATAAAATTTAATTATCATAAATAATCATAATAATAAAAAATAATATATAAAAATTATGTTTAATATATATATTACACATACATTCCTCTCTCTATCTCAACTCTTTCTCTCTAAAACCACCATACCACCACCACCCACCCACCTACTGCCATCATCACCCAACCGTCGCCACCACCACCACCACCCATCTCAAGATCTGCAACAACCATCAAACCCCTCATCAGCTATCGTCCATCATCAAACCTGTCACACCCCGACCGCGTAAAACAACAAATCGCGGCGGAATCGACGGGAAGTGTTGTAACAGAATCATTGTTTCATAACACATGGAAATTGAAGTTTTGTTTTATTGAATTAAAAGAGGTTACAATGTCTTAAAAACAAAGAAACATAACATAATTAACTAGTCTTGCATCTTTTATTGTCACTAAGGCCCAAGTCCGCCTAAGTGTATCTTGATCAATCCTACGCATTAGTTCCCGAAAACACATGTGAAAATAGGTACGTCAGCATAAAAATGCCTGTGAGATACATAGGTTTTATTAAAATAGAATTCATGACTTGTAAGTTTAAAGAAAATGTTTAACAAAAATTGGTCATGAACCTTGTAAAATGTTTTCTTTTATAAATCATACAAAAATTTATAAGAAATCAGATGATATAAAAGAAAGATGCACAGATACATAAATAACCAAGTTAAAATGAGTTTGTATAAAATATGTTGTTTGTAAAACAATGTTTATGTGAAAATATGTTATCTGTTTAAAATGTAATATGTCTAAATTGAAATGGTTTAAATAACGCTACGATATATAATATCATAAAAGCACTTATATATAGGAAGTACCAGCGGCGTATCCAGCATGCTTTTATCATATTACACGCGCCTCGTTATTTAAATCACTTACCCAAACAAACCACCAATGTAAAAATGTTCATGTATAACCAAATGTAATGTATAGTGAATAAAAGCATTTACTCAACCGTATAAGAAAGAATTGTACAAAATAATGTATTTGATAAATCATAATTTAAATCACAAGTTATGTTTTGTAAAATAAATGCATTCTTTACTGATACAAACATGTACGCCGTAATGTTAAACGTCTACATCCAAGCCTTGAGACTGAAGAGACAAACCCTTAACAAGTTAAAGGTTTATCAAACTCATAAATATCGAATTCGGTCATTCCTTCCACCCAAACAAACCTAGGATTTCAGGAATGGGAGTTGTCAATTCCTATGGTACCACTACCTACTAACGAACGACATGATCGGTGTTAATGAATGTATTTATAACCCGTTAAACAAACCAAATGTCATACCAAATGTAAGCATGTTATATGAAAATAATGTACTTGAATATGCTAAATGAAGATACAAAGTAGAAATGTTTAATGTAAATCAATGTGTCCATATGCTGAGTGAACATATGCAACAAAATGTAATATATGAAATCAATGTGCTAGCATGTTAATAAAACATACATAGCAAAAACATGGAAGAAATCATGTACTATATGTGTACTAATGAACATAGCAAGTATATGTTATGAAAGCATGGAAAACATGAAAGTAACAAGTAGGCACATGTGTATCACCCTAAAACATTTGAAAACGTAAAAAAGGGGACTATGTACTCACTTGAGGATGCTTAGAAGTCTTGAATAACAACCAAGCAAAGCTAGAGGGATCACGGAATCAAACGACACCTAATATAGGTAACCATGCTACTTTAACGCGGCGTTCACGTAAAACGCGTTCGGACCGCCTAACTAGTCCTATGACAAGTATTATATGCTTTAACATGTCTAATAATGTTACCTAATCAGTTTAGATGTAAAAATTTAGGTTACATATGCTTAAAATGAATTTATGCATAAAAAGGGCATTTTGGTCATTTTCCTAAGGCATATAAACTACCTATCATACAACTAACTAAACGAAGTGACCATAAGGTATAACCTCGGAAGGTTATTCCCTATACAACTATGGTCACAAAATATGTTTGGTCGGATCCTAATGATCGACCAAACGGGTCAGGTTCGAAAGTCTAAGCAGTTGTTTAGACCGCTTATCTTACGACCCTATATAAGCACTAAACCTAAAGTGACGAGTTAAACAAGTTAAAATGTGTTTAACGAAGTTAGAAAACAAGTTTGATATCAAAACAAAGGGTTTTGATACCCAAGAATAGTTTGGTTGAAAAATACGCATAAACGCACATTTTGACCGAAACTATGACTCGTCACTATGCCTAAATAACGTGGTAATCTGTAGGTATAGTCACAAAGGACTATGGCCATCGTGATTACACTCACGTTGCGAAGTTCAAACGAACTTCGTGTTGACCAAAACGAGGTCAAAGCAGAAAGTCAAACACAGTTTGACTTTCATGCTTGAAATACATGAACAAGCATGAAGGAAACTTACAAAAGGTCCAAGACTTGAAGATTTGAACTCAAAATTTCTCAGGTATGAAGCTTCACAAGGAGAGCTTCAACTTAGAGAAGGAGATTGAGATTCAAATGTGAGGAATGAAAGAAATTCAAGTGGGTTTATATAGAGTTTGAAGAACCGTTAGGATCGTTCCTCGATAATTGAGCTTCGATCTGGACCGTACATGTAAGGCACATGGTTTTGGAATACTAGGGGTGCCCATAAACCATCATACGGTATTGCAAATGTTACAAAAAAGACCCTAAACTTCGTTAGATGCTGAAAATGGACCTGCTGTTGCTGAAACATGATATTCTGCCCAGATAGAGTCGTGGCGTGCCGCCACCACATAGCCATTAGGCTATGGCACGACGCCACCATGTACCAGGTCTAGAAACTTTCGAATATTGACAGTTTTGGTCCATGCAACACAATTAAGCCATTTTTGACGCGTTTAAACCCCGTTAACCTCATTTCAAGGCTCTATAATGAAGTTTAAGTATAGGGAACATGAAATATGCTCAAAAACATCTCGGATGTCGGTTCGTTTGGTCGTACGATTGCGTTGTTCGGTTATTTACGACGAAACTCGAACGAACGCGAAAAACGATCCAAATTACGCGACGAATAGAATTTTATCATGCCAATCACTAAAATAAAATATTTTAATGATAACAAAAATTTTTGGATGTCCGGATATGTTCAGAACGTCAGATATGCGCGTAAATGCAAACTTATGCACTTTTGACGCTTTTAGTCCCTGTTGATCAAATAAGTTTATTTTTGCGCACCAAACACCTCAAAGCTTATTTCTAAGCTATGTAAAGGATATTTAGGGTATGTTTAACTTATGATCATATTCTAGAAGGTTCGATACCATACGAATCGGCAGATTTTCACAGTTTGACGCAATTAGTCCCTACGATCGAATAAACTTGATTTCGACACACCAAACCCTCCAAAACTTATTTCTAAGTTACGTAAAGGTTATTTAAGGTATGTTAAGCCTATGTCACTGTTCCGGAGTGTTTGTTGCGTTAAACTAATTACGATTACGTATCAGTTCGCGTGTAACTTTCCAGAAAGCGATTTAGAGCTCGAAATCGAACGAGAATTGATATGTGCAAATGATACGCATATTTATACAAATCCCAAGTATGAAACACAATATTTCATTGGTTTGGTATTTGTTTGATGGTTGTGGAGGCACATATGTCACAGTCTCCCCTACTTTACGAAATTTCGTCCCGAAATTTATTTAGAGGAAACTTGTGAGAGCTCGAAACATGAAGTCGAAAAGATAAAACAACATTGGTTAGGGTTTCTGAACTTCTAGTAACTTACATAACCTCATGCTTGCAATGTAAGAGGGACACTTATGTAAATATATGAATCGCCATTGGTGCGTCCACCGTACCTCCATTGCATTGTTCACGTCTCGTTATTTTTACCACTATAGGTTCTTACACAAGATAAATCACACTGGGTTTTCTGTGCACTGAATTTCATAATTATGTATGCATCCATAATTACGTAATTCCTTGCATAGTCTGCACAGTGCATTTTATAATGTGTAGGGGAAGAAAACCAAATGAACAAACCTGTGATGATTGTGACTAGACCACCATAGGAGTCTTTTTAATTAAATCAATAAACGATCTCTTTAACCAGATTTTGAATCAATCTTCTTAACTAGACCACACAAAGGGTCTCTTCTAAATTATGGAATGGTACTATATAATCCAAGGGTCTTAACTATTACGTATAAGCCCATTAAAGATTTAAGGTAGTACCCTTGGATATCCTACTATGTGTCACACCCCTGGCCGCGTCAAAACAACGAAACCGTGGCGGAAACGCCGGAGAGTAAGGTGACATAATTATTGTTTCAACAACCATGGCAATAAAAGTTTTGTATTATTAAGATAAATGTTACATTGTCTTTAAGTTCAAACTAAAATAACATAATAACTGTCTTTTAAGTCACTAAGGCCCGAGTCCGCCTAAGTGAAGCATACACATCATGCATCAGCACCTGAAAACACATGTAAAAGTAGGTATGTCAGCATAAAAATGCCTGTGAGATACATAGGTTTTGTTTATGCAGATTCATGACTTGTATTAGAATAAAGTGTTTAATAAAATGTAGTCATGAACCTTGTAAAATGTTTTCTTTTGTAAAACCATGTAAAAATCGATATGAAAATCAAATGATAATGAAAGGACAATGCATGGTTAAATGAATAACCAAGTGAAAGTGAATTTGGATAAAATGTGTACTATGTAAAACAATGTCATGTTCTTGTATAAAATGTTTCATGTCTTGTCCCAAGTGATTTAGATAACGCAACAATGTATGATACGATAAAAGCACTTATATATAGGAAGTACCAGCGGCGTATCCACCATGCTTTTATCATATAACACATAGCCCCGTTACATAAGTCACTTATCAATAATCAACCAAAATGTCATGTTAAATGTCAAAATGTTTATGTATAAACCATGTATAATGTCATGTGTAGTATGTATCATGTATAACCAATGAAATGCATAGCAAGTAGGAAATCATCTACTTAACTATGTAATGATGTCAAATGTGAAAACAAATGTCATGTATGGTGAATAACTAGAAGTTACTCAACCCCATAGTAAAAATGTACAAAATAATGTTTTTGAATAAACCTAAGTTTAAACCAAATGTTATATTTTGCAGAAAAACAATGCTTTATGATTACAAACATTTATGCAGTAATCTTAATCGCATACATTCAAGCCTTGCGACTGTGGCGACAAACCCTTAAACGAATTAAAGGTTTATCTAAATTATGTAGTCGGATTCTGTCATTCCCAACTTCCAAACAAACCTAGGAAGTCGGAAATGGGAGTTGTCAGTTCCTATGGTACCATTACATATGTCCGAGCGGCGTGATCAATGTTAATGAATGTATTATTGTCCCGATTAAACACACCAAATGTCATAACCAATGTAAGCATGCTATGAAAACCATGTACTAGGAATGCTAAGTAAACATGCCTAGTAGAAATGTTCATGTGAAACAATGTGCTAGCATGTTAAGTAAACATACATAGCAGAAATGTCATGTAAAACAATGTGTTCCATATGCTAAGTAAACATATGCAACAAATGTGTAACAAATCAATGTGCTAGCATGCTTGACATACATAGCAAAACACAATTGAAAGCATGTACTAAAAGTGTACTAGGTGAAACTAGCATGTTTATGTCATAAAAGCATGAAATGCACGAAAGTAACACGTATGTACATGTGTATCACCCCAAAATATTTGAAAACGGTAAAAGATGGGAACTATGTACTCACCTGGGATTGCTAATTAGTCTTGAGAATAAGACCAATTCAAGCTCCAAGTATCACAGAATCAACCGACACCTAGTATAGGTAACTATGTTAATAATCGGCTCCTAAATCGGGAGATAGGATAGAATGAGGTTATATAAATCAAATGAGTAATTGAACTCATATGGTATGATTTAATAGGCCCTACATTCGGATTGGAAAGTCTACCTAAGTGCTTTTGACCCAATTCGACACATTATGGTAACATAAGCTACTATAAGGCGTTGTTTGCGTAAAACTACGTCCGGATGGTAATTTATGTGCTATGTCAAGTCTTACATGCCCAATTATCCCTAAACATGTTACTAAATCAGATTATATGTCAAAAATACGTTCACATAGTCAAAATAGGGATTTATGCTTCAAAAGGGCATTTTGGTCATTTCCTATGGGCATACAAGCTAACAAGCATATGACTAACCAATCCTATGTGATCAATAGGTATAACCTCTAAGGTTATTCCCTATGCAACTATGATCACTAACTAAGCTTGGTCGGATCCTAAAGATCGACCAAACGGGTCGGGTTCGAAAGTCTAAGCGGTTGTTTAGACCACTTAACTTACTACCCTAAACAAGCACAAACTAATAGTGTCGAGTTAGACATGTCAAAACATGTCTAACCTACTGATTTGGTATCAAAACAAAGTGTTTTGATACCCTAAAGTAGTTCCGTTGCAAAATGCGTGCTAAAACGTATTTTGACCGAAACTTTGACTCGACACTACACCTAGCTAACGTGGTAATCAGTGGCTATAATCACAAAGGATTATAACTATCGTGATTACAATCACGTTTCAAAGTTCAATTGAACTTTGACTTGACGAATTGATGTTCAAAACTGAAAGTCAAACTGTTGGCCAAACTGTTTGACTTTCTGCACTAATATAAAGAAAAGCAATGAAAAGAAATGAAAGAAGCTCACTAAGGGTCCTTGCTATCTCTTCAACAAGAAGACAAAGTCCCAGATCAGATTAGAAGAGCTCCAAAGCAGATGAGAAGGAGAGAAATGAGAAATGAGCAAGGAATGAAGTGAAATGGATGGGCTATTTATAGGAATCAAGAGCCATTAGGATCATTTTGTGTGGTGATCAAGCAATAATCTTGACCCTCCAATTGTCACAAGCAGGTACAAAGCCTTGGTGATCACACAAACTTGCTCAACATTCCAAAAAAATGCTGAAATGGATGGGCTATTTATAGGAATCAAGAGCCCCTGAAGTTGCAACAGATTGCTGAATTTCAATTTCTGGAACTGGGCATGCTGACACGGCCCGCGGAAGATAAGGGAGGGGGTTTACGCGGCCCGCCTGGGCTCCCCAGTTCAGCAGAAGTTTGAAAAATGACAGCTTTGGTCCCTGCATGCAATCGAGTCCATTTCAAGCCCTTTTGACCCCCGTTAAGCCATTTTCAAGGCTCTACAAGGTCAATGAAGTTTAGAGGACTCAAAATATGCTTGGAACATTCTCGGATGTCGGCTCGTTTGGTCGTACGGTCGCGTTGTTCGTTAAATTACGACGAAACTCAAACGGATGTGAAAACGAACCAAATTAAGCGACGAATGGAATTTTTGCATGCCGATCACTAAAATAAAAATATTTTAGTGTGTACAAAAATTTTGGATGTCCAGATGTGGCTAGAACGTAAGATATGCGCGAAAATGCAAACTTACGCCGTTTTTGACACTTTTAGTCCCTATAAGATCATATAAGCATGTTTTCGCACACCGAACCTATCAAAGCTTATTGCTAAGCCATGTTTAGGTTATATATGGTATGTTTAACTTATGATCAAGTTCTGGACTGTATGTTGCCTTACGAAACGACAGACTTTTGCAAATTGACGCAAATAGTCCCTAAGAGCGAATAAACTTGTTTTTGCCATACCAAAGCCTTCAAAACTTATTTCTAATTTATGTAAAGGTTATTTAAGGTATGTTAAGTTTATGATGATGTTTCGGAGTGTTTGTCGCATTAAACTGACTGCGTTTACGCATCAGTTCGCGTATAACTTTCCAGAAAGCGATATAGAGTTTGAAAACGATCAAAAATCAACATGAGCATCAAATCAAACATAAATGAAAAACATTGGGATCAAAACACATTGTTTTATTAATATTGTATTGTTCAGAGTCTGTAAAATGATATCACAAGCACAGATGTCACAGTCTCCCCTACTTCAGGAAATTTCGTCCCGAAATTTATTTAGAGGAAACTTGTGAGAATAGATGCGGATATTTTGCTTTCATCTGATCTTCACGTTCCCACGTAAACTCTGGGCCACATTTAGATTCCTAGCGAACTTTGACCAATTTAATCCTCTTGCCTTTCAACTGCTTAAATGAACGGTCCACTATTTCCACAGGTTTCTCAACAAAAAGCATCGTGTTATCAACACGAATTTCATCAAGTGGTATGTGGAGGTTCTCATCAGCTAAACACTTTCTGAGATTGGACACGTGGAATGTTGGATGAACATTTCCAAGTTCAGGAGGTAGCTCAAGTCTGTAGGCTACTTTTCCGACTCTTTCAACGTTCTTAAATGGTCCAACATAACGAGGTTCAAGTTTTCCTTTCTTCCCAAATCTAATCACACCTTTCCAAGGGGATACCTTGAGTAGGACGTGATCACCAACTTGGAATTCCAAGGGCTTGCGTCGTCGATCCGCGTAACACTTCTGACGGCTTCTAGCTGTCTGAAGGTTTTCACGAATCTTCTTGACCTTATCTGTAGTCTCTAGAATGAGTTCAGGTCCAGTAAGCTGAGCTACACCTATCTCATTCCAGCAGACCGGTGAACGACATTTTCGACCATATAAAGCTTCGAAAGGAGCCATGTTGATGCTAGAGTGATAACTGTTGTTGTAGGAGAATTCGATCAAAGGTAGATGCGAATCCCAACTACCACCAAAATCAATCACACACGCTCTAAGCATATCCTCCAGTGTCTGGATTATTCTCTCAGATTGACCATCTGTCTGCGGATGGTACGCTGAGCTCAAATGAAGTTGAGTACCCATGGCAGATTGCATGGTTCTCCAAAAGCGAGACGAGAATCGAGCATCTCTATCAAATATAATGTTCAAAGGAACACCATGTCGAGATACAATCTCATCAACATAGATTTTGGCCAACTTGTCAGCAGATAAATCCTCACGGATCGGCAAGAAATGTGCTGACTTTGTTAGACGATCAACAACAACCCAAATGGGGTCATGACCCTTTTTAGTGCGCGGCAGCTTGGTAATGAGATCCATACAAATGTTTTCCCATTTCCAAACCGGGATCTCTGGTTGCTCCAATAATCCAGAGGGATGTTGATGTTCTGCCTTAACCTTAAGACAAGTAAGGCATTTGGAAACATATAAGGCTATATCTTTCTTCATACCCGGCCACCAATACTGGGTTCGAAGATCCTTATACATCTTGTCTGCACCAGGATGGATAGAATAACGAGATTTATGAGCTTCATCCATAAGCAAGGTGTGAAGATTGTCTATACTTGGGACCCACAAACGGCCCATGTAATAGAAAATCCCAAAATCTCTCAGTTCAAGCTTAGGATTAGTATGACACGGTAATTCTTTACCCATCAAGTCTTGTGCAACACAAGTATGTTGAGCCTGAATTATGCGGGATTGAATATCAGATCGAACCTGAACACAGTGAAGGTTGACACGTTCCTTAAGACTCAATGCGTCAGCCACGACATTCGCCTTACCCGGATGGTAGCGAATTTCGTAATCGTAGTCGTTTAGGAATTCAACCCAACGTCGTTGCCTCATGTTTAGTTCTTTCTGATTGAAGATATGCTGGAGACTCTTGTGGTTAGTAAACACTACACACTTTGTACCGTAAAGGTAGTGTCTCCAGATTTTGAGATCAAAGACTACTGCACCCAACTCAAGATCATGAGTGGTGTAGTTCTTCTCGTGTACCTTCAGCTGTCTTGATGCATAGGCTATAACTTTGTTTCTTTGCATAAGAACGCAGCCAAGACCTAAATTGGATGCATCACAGTACACGACAAAGTCGTCGTTACCCTTGGGCAAAGATAGAATAGGTGCATTGCAGAGTTTCTGTTTCAAGGTCTGGAAAGCTTCTTCCTGTTTGGATCCCCACTCAAAAGGTTTGCTTTTCTGAGTTAAAGCAGTGAGAGGAACCGCAATCTTGGAGAAGTTTTCAATGAAACAGCGGTAATAACCCGCTAGACCAAGAAATGAATGAACCTCGGTAGGAGTAGTAGGTGTACCCCAATCCTTAATCGCACTGATTTTGGCGGGATCTACATGTATACCTTGTTCGTTGACGATGTGCCCCAAAAATTGAACTTCCTTAAGCCAGAATTCGCACTTAGAGAATTTGGCGAAAAGCTGTTCTTTCTTTAGGAGCTCCATTGTAAGACGAAGATGTTGTTCATGATCAGCTCGAGTCTTAGAATAGATCAAAATATCATCAATAAAGACAATGATGAACTTGTCCAAGTAAGTCTTGCAAACCCTATTCATCAAGTTCATGAAAGCAGCAGGAGCATTTGTTAAACCGAAAGGCATAACAGTAAACTCATAATGACCGTAACGCGTACGAAAAGCTGTCTTGGGAATATCTTCTTCGAGAACTCGAAGTTGATGATACCCAGAACGCAGATCAATCTTTGAAAAGCAAGAAGCACCCTGTAGCTGATCAAAGAGATCGTCAATGCGAGGTAGGGGATATCGATTCTTGATGGTAAGCTTGTTAAGCTCACGGTAATCGATACACATCCTAAAAGATCCATCTTTCTTTTTCACAAATAGGACAGGAGCGCCCCAAGGGGAAAAGCTTGGACGGATGAATCCTTTGTCAGATAGCTCCTGAAGCTGTTTAGATAACTCTTGCATCTCAGACGGTGCAAGACGATAAGGTGACCTAGCAATGGGATTTGCGCCAGGCACAAGATCAATGCGAAACTCAACTTGGCGCACAGGGGGTAAACCAGGTAATTCTTTAGGAAATACCTCTGGATAATCCCGAACAATAGGGATATCTTGGATTGTCTTACCCTTGCCTTTATCCTCTACGACATGTGCTAAGAAAGAAACATACTTCTTGCGTAGATATTTGTGGGCTTGGGTACAGGACATAAGCTTAAGACCACTGACGGGTTTCTCCCCACGAACTTCTAAGATTTCACCAGTTGATAGCGGTATATGGACCAACTTCTCAAAACATACCACCTCAACATGGTACTTGGATAACCAATCCATTCCTACTATAACATCAAAGCTCCCGAGTTGCATCGGTGTGAGGTCGATAGGGAAAAGATGGTTATTGAGATTCAACTGGCAATTTCGAAGAATAGAGTCGAGTACAACAGGTTCACCACTAGCTACTTCTACTGTCAAGGCCTTTCCTAGTCTTGTTCTAGTCATCGCAAGTAAAGGCTCAAATGCTAAGGACACAAAGCTCTTATCGGCACCCGAATCAAATAGAACAAAAGCAGGATGGTTGTTAACAAGGAACGTATCGTTCACCACTTCGTTATCCGCACGCGCCTCATTTGCATTCAGATTGAAAGCTCTACCACGAGTTGGTGCCTGATTTGTATTTGCCAACCTCGGGTAATTGTTCCTATAGTGGGTCAGCTCCCCACAGTTGAAACATGAACCAGGCGGAAAGTGAGGACGTGCAGGATTCTGGGAAGGGTTTTGCACAGCTTGGTTCTGAGCTGCCTGATTCTGATTAGGAGCAAAATGGCAGGTGTTTACAAGATGACCAGACTTGCCACAATTTGTGCAGATGCGGCATTGCATCTGTGGCTGGTGGTGGCTGTTGCACCTATTGCACAGAGGTGCATTCCCCGCATACTGACTCTTGGCAGCAGGTTGTGCAGCCTGATTCTGTGCTGCATGATTAGGAGCAGCCTGATTAGTCTGAGTAGTGACAACAAAATTCTTGGAAGCCTTGCGCTTCCTCGATTTCTTTGAAGACTCAGCAGCCTTCTTGCCCTTACTCTCCTTGGTGATATCAGAATGTTCCTGCTTCTTATCACCCTTCCTATGGAGTTTACCCTTCTTGATTTGGGATTCAGTAAGGGTAGCAGCCAGCTCAATGGCCTGTCGGACGGTAGTAGGGTGGCTGCCAGTGACAATATCCTGAACAGGATCTGGCAAACCGTCTATGTACCTCTCAATAGACTTATCCAAAGGTGTGACTATAGTCGGACAGAGCAAGCTTAACTCCTCATATCTATCTGTATAAGCCCGGTGTTCACCACTGACTTGCTTTAGATCATTGAACTCATCTTCGAGTGCCCTCTCCTCGTGACGAGGACAAAATTCTCTCATCATGAGAGCCCCGAGTTCCTCCCAAGTCTGACCCAAAGCAACATCAGCACCTCTATCTCTCATTACCCCATTCCACCAGGTAAGGGCCCTCTTTTGAAATACACTAGAAGCAAACTCGACCTTACGATTGTTCGGGCACTGAACATGGCGAAATGTGCTCTCAAGACTCTCAAACCACTGGAGAAGCCTGTAGGATCGCGTTCGTCCCTGTTTGAGTCGATAAGAGAAATTCCTATCCAAATCAAGCGGAAACTGATGATTTGGTGCTATTCTAGCTGGATTCACTTTAAACTTGCTGTATTATTGATATTGAACTCAAATACAATGTTTGACAGCACTTCAGCAGCATGCCGGAACAATTACACCTTCAACTATGTGTTTTCTAGCTAACTGGTTCGCTCTAAACAACCTCCTATATATAGTTGGTTGGGTTCGCTTATATGTACACGCACATATAAGCGGACCTACAACATGTCCTAAAAGCGGACCTAGCAACATGACTTATAAGTGAACCTAAACATGACACAAAAGCGAAACAGATCAAGACTGACATAAAAGCGGACCTAGGTAAGACCATAAAAGCGAACCTACTACAATCAGCTATTTCTAGGTTTCCGTGTCATGTCTGATCTGTCCAACTCTAAGACTCGATGATAGACGCAGTCGACAGACGTAAGTGCACCAACAGACTCCCCCTCGGATGTTGACGGAGTCTTCATAGAGTCTTCGCACAAGTCAAACTACAATCTTCATCAGTCGTCAATCTGCCTCTGAAATATCTGTCATTCCAAGAATCCTCGTTCTCTTTCTTCATCATCAACAAACTCCTCTCTCTCGAATGTTGACATGGTGTCTTCAGACTCCCCCTCTCACACAGCTGGGGTCGTAGTCTGGAATTCACATCTTCATTCTTCAAATCAAGATCATTAACAGGCTCCCATCAGATTCCAGATCGATACCTGGCTCCATTCTCTCTCAGGATCAATATATGGCTCAAGTCCTGCACAATCTCTACCCAACTATAAGTTTCTATTAAAAGATTAAACTTTCAAAGAAACTTGTACCAGAAACTATATTAATGATTTTATATTCAAGATTTTTTACTGGCACTTTTCAAACAAAAATTTAACATCATCATATACACTTTTCCCAAACCAGTTCTTCAAGTTTAGCACTTTGAATTTCGAAAATAAGTATCTCAACACCAGTTGTCGAAAATCTTTTTGATTTTTCAAAATTTTATGCTAAAACACACCAAAAATCTTTTTGGATTTTCTGAATAAAAGGTAATGCAGACACGAAATATTTACAGATAATATTTTTGTGAGTTTATGCAAGAGGATCATATCAGTTATGAAACATATCACTAACACCGTTAAGCTTTAAACATTTTAAGTTCTAAACAATTTACCTAGATTGTCAATATGTTTGTCCACTTAAATTTTCACACAGACTTCAATTGATTCGAGATACGATATTAATGTTTTAGAAACTAAAACTTAGTTGTGTATCACTCCACTTGAATATACTCCCGTATCCAGATCCCAAGTATTCAGTCTTACAGGTGAGTATACCACATCTGATATCTGTAAAGGGGTAATATGCGAGGGCCGTGAGAGCTCAGATCGATACTTCCGTATACGCAGAGAGATGACGGCTTCGACTTTAGGTGGGTCCCCCTTAGAGGATCTTTTATTACAACAGCAAAGATTATCAATTTTATTGTTTAATCAGACTGCTGAGGGCGAGCTTGTATTTCAAAGCTTTTTGCAGAAAGTATTATTCGGGGACTAGGTCAGTATTTCCATACAGCAGAAGTCCCGGAATAATACCCCAGATATCACTGAGTATAAAGACCTAGTATCTCAGAATATGGGACCTTTCAAACAAGATTTCGGGGGTTACCCATATATTCAAGAATAGTTACCCACGAATTAAGCAAGTTCGAATTTAGGTTTATATCTCGTTTCAATTTACTAAATGTGCGAAAACCTACTGGCACATCCACAGTAAGATTGTTTATCACTTTTAGCTTTACAATTCTTTAGCGTGCTGTGATAGTCCACTGATGTACTATCATTTCCTCTTTTATGCAACAAAAACTCATTTTTCAATTTTTTCATGTTTTTGGCTTTTTCAAATTTTCGGATGTTTTTGGATTTTCTGGATTTTCTAAAATTTCTTACTCCCCCTAAAATTCAAATACATCTAGTAAAAATTGAAAACAAAACTGTACAGAACATGACAACTGATATCGAAACACTTCAATTCTCCATCCGTTTGGCTTAAACAATCAGAACTCCCCCTCACAACAAACTATTTTCCCATAATGATTTCAAAACACTTAAGTTTGTTTTAATCAGAATGGTTTTTCCGGAAAATAAGTTTTATTGATTTTACCTCTTGTAAAATTGGGGATCCAATCATCATATTGTTTTACCAATCTTCTGAATAATAGTTAACTCAAGTTCAAATTAATGACCTTGATTTAACCACATGAAAAATCAACTGATTCTCACCACTTATAACAACCACAAACATACAACCACTTGCAGATTTAGCAATTAAGCTTTTCAAACATGTTTTTCAACCAATTACCATCTTTTGGTTGAATTCTCAAGGTGCCGATTCCTACTCCTCGCTTACAAACCTGGGAGTTCCGGCAAGTCCTGCAAAACCTCAAACACAGATTTAGAATGATGCCGATTCATGATCCACGATACCAACTTGGGATCTCCGGCAAGTCAGGTTTTTATTCTTTGAAAAATATATCCACCCAA
Organism: Helianthus annuus; assembly: GCF_002127325.2. Taxonomy (NCBI): domain Eukaryota; kingdom Viridiplantae; phylum Streptophyta; class Magnoliopsida; order Asterales; family Asteraceae; genus Helianthus; species Helianthus annuus. The sequence continues at coordinate 93,854,886 of NC_035435.2, read as the reverse complement.
GCCTGACCTTCCTTGGGTGTAACAACATCTTCTTTATCTTTACTTTCATCAGGCTTGTAAATACGTCCTTTGGAAGCATAAAAATCTTTGATGCTTTTGGCCTTACCGTTGACCATTTGTCGAAAGATACGTTTCACATTTCCGTTGAAAGTTTTTTCAACATCAAATTTCTTCTTGTCAGAATAAAATTGATTTGAAATTTCAACTTTTCCGATTTTGGATATGTAATTTTTAGCATTCAGTGGTGGAAAATTCACATCGTCCACTATCGGAACTTTCTTTTCAACCTTTTTCTCAACACGTGGCTCCTCTGATTTTATGGAATCAGATTCATCACCAGAACTATTACGTGAACCTTTCACAACCCATTTTTGATTTGGCATATTATCTTTCATTTTTGAAGCACTCTTTGAACATTCTCCTTTCTCAAAAGTTGAATTTTCAAAGCCAGTAAACTTCCGGGTTGATAGTTTAGTCTTTTCAACAACTTTTTCTTTCATTTTCCCAGAGATTTCCTGTTTTGGCTTGAATGTCTTCGGACAATCCTTTGCCACATGACCAGCAATTTTGCATTGAAAACAGGTTCTCTTTTCAATTTTCTTTGGAACTTCATTCTTCTTTAGTTCTTCTTGCTTCTTGGCAAGGAATTCCTGATTTGTCTGTCTTCTGAATGATTGTTCTTTTTCAGCTTCTGACGTTTTCCCTGAAACAAACATAGTTTTTGGTTTATACATTTTTTCATTTTTATAGTTTTTCGGTGGGACAAAACCAAGACCTTTCTTTTTGAAATTACGATTATGGTTTGGTTTCTTTTGGAAACTATAACCACAATTGTAACCCATTTTCTTGTTGATTCTCTGTTGATCTCTTGAAGTGTATTGTTTGGGTTTTCCATTAAGATTTAAATCTTTTATTTCAGAAATATTAATTTCTGTTATTTTGAAAACCTTTTGAATCATTTCAAGTCTGACACTTCTTATTGGAAAACTCTCGTCAGAATATAATTTGTCAGAACCTTTCAAAGTATATGCCACTTTGACCGATTCATCATTCAAATTAGACTTCGAAAGTAAAAATTCTTTATCATAAACCCGTTTGTCCTTTTTATTTGTCGGCTTTGACGTATTTGACCCAAACTTTGACTCGGGTTTTGACTCCGGATTTGACTCCTCACTGTCATCTTTATCTAACACCTGATCGATCACACTTTTTATCAACTTTGACTCATGATCAGTGTCTGATGACGTATACGTGACATCAATACTTTCTGGCAAGTTATTCGACGACCCAGACTCCCATTTCAAATTGATTGCTTTATTGACTCTTTCGGAATTTGGATTTCGAGGTGAATATCCATTTTCGACCGGGGGCGGACATCTGTTATAGACCACACTTGATTTCTTACCAGAAGTCTTCAATATTTCTTCATCTTTTATCACGGATTTTTCTTCTTCAGATGTCTTCACTTCTTCAAACGTCTTCAAATCTTTCACAACTGGATAAATCCTGGCAACAACAAAAGTAGAACATGAGTAACTATCTAATAATTTCTTAACTTTCTCAGTTTCTATCTTTTGTGTTGCCAACTCCAGCTCGAGATCAGCACATTTCTTTATGTGAAAGTTCGCATCATCAAGCTGTCTAAGATACGCTATTTTCAAAGTGTTCATAGCCTCCGCTTGTTCACCATCTGAATCTGTATACTTGTTGATTTCTCTGTTCATTGTATCATACGCTTCTTTCAATTTGTGAATATTGTGCAACAACTCATTGTTTTGTTTGATTAACGAATCACAGTTCATGCACTTTTCTTGGGCTATGACAGGTTCAGCATCCACTTTAATCTCAAATTCAGGAACCTCTTTGACTGTCCTGCTTGATTGTAGAAATTCAGCTCTTCTCTTCTTTTCAGCTTTAGCTTCAGCTTTTAATCGCTCTTCCTCTTCTTCCTCTTCTCTGTTCTTTCTTCGTCTTTCTTCAGCAGCTTCCATGACTTTTCTGCACCTTTCTGCACATTTCAAATCATAAGCATTAGTATAGAAAGCATGAGAAGTGTTTTTGGACATCTCTTTGGCCATGAGATCTTGATCCGGAAAAAAATCATCCCAGGTAAAACCTTCAGCCAACTTCTCATCATCTTGTTCAGCCCAACACCCTTTGCTGTCTTTCGAAAGATACTTTTCCCAGGTAAAATTATCATATTTTCCCCGACTAACAACACATGCCTTTTTATCAACCACATCTCTCCCATGAGCAGTTTGTGCCTGTTGCTGTGCTGGTGGTGTGATTTGATGATAGATGGCCTTCTTGTAATAGTCGTTGTTTCCGAAAGGATTCTGGGCTCCGGTAGCTTCACGATTTTTGCACTCCCTCTTGAAATGCCCCTTCTCCCTGCAACGAAAACACGTAACTTTAGATTTATCAAAACTCAAAGCTGAAACGTTTGCATCACGAAAATCATCACGGCCTGTAATTTGTTTAAACTTTTCAGCACGTCTCATCACACTCGCCATACACCATTTGATATCCATCAATTCCATTTCCTCAGCATCGATTTGATCGTAATCCTCTTTCGTGAGCATTGGATTTTTGATCTTTCCTGCAACAAAGCAACAATAAGACTCTAAAATCATCCCTAACAAAGACATTTGATTTTTTGCAATTTCTTCAGTGTAGTCTTGATTATTTTCAAGGCTTAACACAATGTTACCCTGAAGTTTTCTACCATTCTTTGTTACAGAGATGTTAGGATCGTCTGATGAAAATCTTGTGCTGTTTGATCCTTGAGATGCCTTCTTCTCAGGAGAATCTTTAACACTGTAAGCAGCTTCGATCTTTGGAGAATACTTTGTAGAATCAGTAGAGCCATTCTTGTAGTACAAACTGATATCCTGTTCTCCATCATAATTTTTCATTCTGGCTATCTTCCTCTGCTCCATCTCCTGAGCTTCCAGATGCTTGATGAAATCTCCCAATGTCATAGCTTTGTAATCTTTTCTGTTAGATCTCAACATCATCAGAAATGTTCCCCATGTTTCGTGTGGAAGTGCATCTGCAAGTTTTTCAACTAATTCATTAGTATCTTTCTTAATACCAAGTTTTGTCATATTTCTCACTAAGTTACAATATCTATCACTAATCTGCTTGGTGTTTTCAGATTTTAAACCACGAAACAAATCGAATTCTTTCTTCATGAGAGATTTTTTATTCTTAAGCATATCATCACTTCCAATAAACTTTGCTTCCAACTCTGTCCAAATCGAATATGCAGTTCCATCATGTTGAAGCAAGATCAGAATGTCTTCTTTAATTGCTTGCTGAAGCAGACTCACCATAAGTTTCTCATCACGGTATTTCTTTTTGTCATCTGTACTCATTTCTCGAATTGTTTGCTGCACACCATTTTTAACCGGTCTAACATATGGCTCTTCAGTGTGTTCCCACGCATCTAGATGATAAGCTTCGACCCAATTTCCAAAACGTTTAGACCACACATTATAATCATCAATATCCATGAGTTTCGGTGGTTTCTGAGATGTTCCGGTTTCATTTTCAATCATAGCACTTTGAGTCACTGACATCGGTGTTGCAAAAGCGTTATAAAATTCAGTATCCATTATTCAAATATCCAAATATCACAACAATCTCAAAACTTGTATAAACTGATCAAATAAGCGAACTGTCACAAAAGCGAAACTGTAATTGTCTCAAAAGCGAAATGGTCAAGTGTCGTAAACGCGAACCAGAATTGACCACAAAAGCGGACCAGTCTTGTCACTAGAAGCGAATCTCGTATGTGACTTAAAAGCAGACCAGATTTTGCACTTCGAGCGAACCAGAATTGCAGTTCGAGCGGACCATATGTGCACTTCGAGCGGACCTAAAATGTAACTTGGAACGAACCAGAATTGATCAGATCAGCGAACCTTTCGAACGGACCTGTAAAATACTGTCACTAAAAGCGAACCAGATGTTTTGCTGACGTCAAACTTACTTTCTAGATTGATTTTAGATCTGAAAACCTCAAGGGTTTATTAATCCATGAATCCGAGTGCAATGTGTGATTTTGAGCCGGTTTTACCGTAAAAAAATTTTGAAAACGTGAAGAAAGTGTAGAATACTAGATGAAATCGAGCTAAAATGGCAAGAACTCCTCCTCCTGAGCTCTGATACCACTTGTAGGATCGCGTTCGGCCCTGTTTGAGTCGATCAAAGAAATTCCTATCCAAATCAAGAGGCGGAAACTGATGATTTGGTGCTATTCTAGCTGGATTCACTTTAAACTTGCTGTATTATTGATATTGAACTCAAATACAATGTTTGACAGCACTTCAGTAGCATGCCGGAACAATTACACCTTCAACTATGTGTTTTCTAGCTAACTGGTTCGCTCTAAACAACCTCCTATATATAGTTGGTTGGGTTCGCTTATATGTACACGCACATATAAGCGGACCTACAACATGTCCTAAAAGCGGACCTAGCAACATGACTTATAAGTGAACCTAAACATGACACAAAAGCGAACCAGATCAAGACTGACATAAAAGCGGACCTAGGTAAGACCATAAAAGCGAACCTACTACAATCAGCTATTTCTAGGTTTCCGTGTCATGTCTGATCTGTCCAACTCTAAGACTCGATGATAGACGCAGTCGACAGACGTAAGTGCACCAACAGACTCCCCCTCGGATGTTGACGGAGTCTTCATAGAGTCTTCGCAGGTAAGAGTGACTGGTCCGATACTGCGGATTTGTATGAACACTCTAGCCTTAGACAGAAAACTCAGGGTACAGGCATTCACTCTTCCAGTTTGCACGTGTTCACATTATTTAGACCCAAAACTTTGACGGGATTTAAAATTTAGAAGGCATAAAGACAAAATGAATCAAACCGGAAGGGTTCAAAACCATATAATCAATCATCCAAGGATAGATGATTAATTTTCGAAATGGTTTTGTTATTGTGTTCTTGTTATGGTTATCTCCTAAGGATAGGTGACGGGTATTGTTTTAATATCTAAACACAAGTAAACTTGTGTTAGGGTCCTAGAAAGTTATAGTCTAGGTCAAAGCGTTTCTAATAACCTAATTCCCTATAACCATTGGCTCTGATACCAACTCTTCTGTCACACCCCTGGCCGCGTCAAAACAACGAAACCGTGGCGGAAACGTCGGGGAGTGAGGTGACAGAATTATTGTTTCAACAACCATGGCAATAAAAGTTTTGTATTATTAAGATAAATGTTACATTGTCTTTAAGTTCAAACTAAAATAACATAATAACTGTCTTTTAAGTCACTAAGGCCCGAGTCCGCCTAAGTGAAGCACACACATCATGCATCATCACCTGAAAACGCATGTAAAAGTAGGTAAGTCAGCATAAAAATGCCTGTGAGATACATAGGTTTTGTTTATGCAGATTCATGACTTGTATTTGAAAGAAGTGTTTAATAAAATGTAGTCATGAACCTTGTGAAATGTTTTCTTTTGTAAAACCATGTAAAAATCGATATGAAAATCAAATGATAATGAAAGGACAATGCATGGTTAAATGAATAACCAAGTGAAAGTGAATTTGGATAAAATGTGTACTATGTAAAACAATGTCATGTTCTTGTATAAAATGTTTCATGTCTTGTCCCAAGTGATTTAGATAACACAACAATGTATGATACGATAAAAGTACTTATATATAGGAAGTACCAGCGGCGTATCCACCATGCTTTTATCATATAACACATAGCCCCGTTACATAAGTCACTTATTAATAATCAACCAAAATGTCATGTTAAATGTCAAAATGTTTATGTATAAACCATGTATAATGTCATGTGTAGTATGTATCATGTATAACCAATGAAATGCATAGCAAGTAGGAAATCATCTACTTAACTATGTAATGATGTCAAATGTGAAAACAAATGTGATGTATGGTGAATAACTAGAAGTTACTCAACCCCATACTAAAAATGAACAAAATAATGTTTTTGAATAAACCTAAGTTTAAACCAAATGTTATATTTTGGAGAAAAACAATGCTTTATGATTACAAACATTTATGCAGTAAAGTTAATCGCATACATTCAAGCCTTGCGACTGTGGCGACAAACCCTTAAACGAATTAAAGGTTTATCTAAATTATGTAGTCGGATTCTGTCATTCCCAACTTCCAAACAAACCTAGGAAGTCGGAAACGGGAGTTATCAGTTCCTATGGTACAATTACATAAGTCCGAGCGGCGTGATCAATGTTAATGAATGTATTATTGTCCCGATTAAACACACCAAATGTCATAACAATGTAAGCATGCTATGAAAACCATGTACTAGGAATGCTAAGTAAACATGCCTAGTAGATATGTTCATGTAAAACAATGTGCTAGCATGTTAAGTAAACATACATAGCAGAAATGTCATGTAAAACAATGTGTTCCATATGCTAAGTAAACATATGCAACAAATGTGTAACAAATCAATGTGCTAGCATGCTTGACATACATAGCAAAACACAATTGAAAGCATGTACTATAAGTGTACTAGGTGAAACTAGCATGTTTATGTCATAAAAGCATGAAATGCACGAAAGTAACACGTATGTACATGTGTATCACCCCAAAATATTTGAAAACGGTAAAAGAGGGGAACTATGTACTCACCTGGGATTGCTAATTAGTCTTGAGAATAAGACCAATTCAAGCTCCAAGTATCACAGAATCATCCAGCACCTAGTATAGGTAACTATGTTAATAATCGGCTCCTAAATCGGGAGATAGGATAGAATGAGGTTCTATAAATCAAATGAGTAATTGAACTCATATGGTATGATTTAATAGGCCCTACATTCTGATTGGAAAGTCTACCTAAGTGCTTTTGACCCGATTCGACACATTATGGTAACATAAGCTACTATAAGGCATCGTTTGCGTAAAACTATGTCCGGATGGTAATCTATGTGCTATGTCAAGTCTTACATGCCCAATTATCCCTAAACATATTACTAAATCAGATTATATGTGAAAAATACGTTCACTTAGTCAAAATACAGATTTATGCTTCAAAAGGGCATTTTGGTCATTTCCTATGGGCATACAAGCTAACAAGCATATGACTAACCAATCCTATGTGATCATAAGGTATAACCTCTGAGGTTATTCCCTATGCAACTATGATCACTAACTAAGCTTGGTCGGATCCTAAAGATCGACCAAACGGGTCAGGTTCGAAAGTCTAAGCGGTTGTTTAGACCGCTTAACTTACAACCCTAAACAAGCACAAACTAATAGTGTCGAGTTAGACATGTCAAAACATGTCTAACCTACTGATTTGTTACCAAAACAAAGTGTTTTGATACCCTAAAGTAGTTCCGTTTCAAAATGCGTGCTAAAACGCATTTTGACTGAAACTTTGACTCGACACTACACCTAGCTAACGTGGTAATCAGCGGCTATAATCACGAAGGATTATAACTATCGTGATTACAATCACGTTTCAAAGTTCAATTGAACTTTGACTTGACCAATTGATGGTCAAAACCGAAAGTCAAACTGTTGGCCAAACTGTTTGACTTTCTGCACTAATATAAAGAAAAGCAATGAAAAGAAATGAAAGAAGCTCACTAAGGGTCCTTGCTATCTTTTCAACAAGAAGACAAAGTCCCAAATCAGATTAGAAGAGCTCCAAAGCAGATGCGAAGGAGAGAAATGAGAAATGAGCAAGGAATGAAGTGAAATGGATGGGCTATTTATAGGAATCAAGAGCCATTAGGATCATTTTGTGTGGTGATCAAGCAATAATCTTGACCCTCCAATTGTCACTTGGGCTCCCCAGTTCAGCAGAAGTTTGAAAAATGACAGCTTTGGTCCCTGCATGCAATCGAGTCCATTTCAGGCCCTTTTGACCCCCGTTAAGCCATTTTCAAGGCTTTACAAGGTCAATGAAGTTTAGAGGACTCAAAATATGCTTGGAACATTCTCGGATGTCGGCTCGTTTAGTCGTACGGTCGCGTTGTTCGTTAAATTACGACGGAACTCAAACGGATGTGAAAACGAACCAAATTAAGCGACGAATGGAACTTTTGCATGCCGATCACTAAAATAAAAATATTTTAGTGTGTACAAAAATTTTGGATGTCCAGATGTGGCCAGAACGTAAGATATGCGCGAAAATGCAAACTTACGCCGTTTTTGACACTTTTAGTCCCTGTAAGATCATATAAGCATGTTTTCGTACACTGAACCTATCAAAGCTTATTTCTAAGCCATGTTTAGGTTATATATGGTATGTTTAACTTATGATCAAGTTCTGGACTGTATGTTGCCTTACGAAATGACAGACTTTTGCAAATTGACGCAAATAGTCCCTGAGAGCGAATAAACTTGTTTTTGCCATACGAAAGCCTTCAAAACTTATTTCTAATTTATGTAAAGGTTATTTAAGGTATGTTAAGTTTATGATGATGTCCCGGAGTGTTTGTCGCGTTAAACTGACTGCGTTTACGCATCAGTTCGCGTATAACTTTCCAGAAAGCGATATAGAGTTTGAAATCGATCAAAAATCAACATGAGCATCAAATCAAACATAAATGACAAACATTGGGATCAAAACACATTGTTTTATTAATATTGTATTGTTCAGAGTCTGTAAAATGATATCACAAGCACAGATGTCACACTATGAATCCCTCATATGAAGATATGGAAGATTCTACGAGGATTTGGATAACGAATATCCAGATTACAAAAACACAACACATAAAACATAATCACTCAATCACATAATTGTGTATCTTGGTTTTCAATTTGTTATCATTTTGTTAATTTGTTTGTTAATTGTGCAAATGTATTTAAAGCACACTAGGAATCCAATCCGGGGATTTCATTTGGCACTTTAAACATCTTCATGAATCTAACTATGAAGATAGGGAGATAGGAATTCGGCTTTGTCCTTGTTGAATCGTAATGTACGTGTTAAAGCATACAAAGAATTCAATTTAGGACTCCGATTTGAGTGATAATCATCGACAAGGATCTAATTGTGAAGATAAGAAGATCCTATATGGATTTTGGAATTTGAATAGCGGGAGATGCTTCGAAACCTTGCACTAGACGTGCTTAAGTCGATACACGAGGTAGAATGTTCATGAAGTTGAGGCGCTAGATATGCCAAGACAACATATGAAGCAGAATTTGAAGGTTGGGTACTACGTATGTTAAGTCAAACATACGAATAGAGTGTTTTTCGAAAATTATGCATGGGGTTCTTTAGAAATATGTTTAATGGTTTTAAAACCTTATGTAATACTTTTGAAATCATACAGTAGATGAATTTTGTAATCATGTATAAGATTTTTGAAAACATGGATAATGCTTTTGAAATCATGCACTTGATATAAGAAAATATACTAAGTTAAAAATGTTTTTAAATCATAAAAATTGTCTTTGAAATCATGGAGGATGTTTTGATAAACTATACTATGTATGTTGTTATAAAAACCAGGATATAATGGTATGTACATAGACATATGAGATTATTGAAGGATTTATGAAAAATACCCTTAGTTATCCAATCAAGGATTTAAAGTGATATTTTGAGTAATCGTTTAAGATTGTAACTTATATTCTATACTTCGTTTCTCAAAATGAAACGAGTACTTAGAATTTTCGAGGAAATCATGAGCGATCACATGAATGGGAGAACTACGAGAGTAGTTTGTTCTGTAAAGAACATAGTTCTTTGGTGTAGGTATCGTAGGGGTATGTTATACACACATGTAACTACACTTGTACATCAGAATTGTGAACAACGATTTTATTTATAAACCAAACAGATTGTTTTAGAGTTCAAGAAAAACAAAAGAAACAAAAGCATAAGATCTAAATTATTCAAAGCAGTGGCATCTTCTAATCAGCCAAATGCTCATCCGTGGGTCAGATTTGCGTTGACAAACTTTGGGTATTCGTTCCTGAAATGACTTGTCTCGCCATAGATGTAACAAGTACCAGGAGGAAAACGAGTTTGTGCTGGATCTGCTTGGAGTTAAACAAGATTCTGAAAAGCTTGGTTTAGCACAGTGACTGAACGACAGACTCTTGCTATATGACCAAAAAGTCCAGAGTTGAAACATTTTCAGCATTTGACACTGGCATGGTGATGGAGGTTACACTGATTGCACAAAGGGGTTGTTCCTTCGTATGGTGCTCGAGCAGCAGTAGGACCTGCAACAACTTTGTTTTGGATAGCAAAGCGGCACACGTTAACCAAATGTCCCCATCGTCCACAGTAGGTACATTTGAAACAAGGTATTTGATTTGGATGATGACGGATGCATTGATTGCACCAAGGAGCAGTTCCCTTGTACGGCTTCTTGGATGGTGGTGTTGTCACTTGGCTAGGTCTCGCTTGATTTGGTGCAACTGCTGCGGGATTCTTTGAAGCTTTACGCTTCTTTGATTTTTGTGAAGGCTTGGCTTCTGTTTCCTTTGGTGATTCTTGGGTGGCTTCAACCTTGAGACGAGACACGGCAACGGCTAATTCAGCAGTCTTCTGGATTACTACGCGTATTCGTTGGGCAATTTTGGTAGCCTGCTCGTACATCTGAGTGTCGCTGCGATGAAGAGACATCCTAAAGGAAATGGAAGACATAGGAGGAAACAAGTGAAATGTTATCGGATAACCAAAACAGAATGACAACACATAAAAATTGTGATCATTTGTTTGTTACCTAAGACAAACAAATGAGACGGTGACTAATCAAAGTAAGCGGGTCATTTTAAGGTATCGCGAAGACATGCTTTAGCCTATAAGTGGACACTCACCCCAAGAGTTCCCAGGTAAGAGTGACTGGTCCGATTATGTGGATTTGTACGAACCCTCTAGCCTTAGACAGAAAACTCGGGATACAGTCATCCACTCTTCCAGATTGCACGTGTTCACACTATAGGACCCAAACTTTGACGAGATTTTGAAAACTTTAAGGTTCAAAACCTTATAATAAATCATCCTAGAACAGATGATTGGTTTTCAAAGCGGATTTGAAATTTGTGTTCTTGTTGTGGTTGTCGCCTAAAGATAGGTGACGTTATTGTTTTAAAATCTAAACAAAAGAATCTTGTGTCAGGGTCCTAGGAAGGTTATAGACTAGGTCAAAGCATTACTAATAACCTAATTCCCTATAACCATGAGCTCTGATACCAACTCTTTTGATATATCCCGACCGCGTAAAACAACAAATCGCGGCGGAATCGTCGTGGAGTGGTGTAACAGAATCATTGTTTCATAACACATGGAAATTGAAGTTTTGTTTTATTGAATTAAAAGCGGTTACAATGTCTTAAAAACAATGAAACATAACATAATTAACTAGTCTTGCATCTTTTATTGTCACTAAGGCCCAAGTCCGCCTAAGTGTATCTTGATCAATCCTATGCATCAGTTCCTGAAAAACACATGTGAAAATACGTACGTCAGCATAAAAATGCCTGTGAGATACATGGTTTTATTAAAATAGGATTCATGACTTGTAAGTTTAAAGAAAATGTTTAACAAAAATTAGTTATGAACCATGTAAAATGTTTTCTTTTATAAATCATACAAAAATTTATAAGAAATCAGATGATATAAACGAAAGATGCATAGATAAATAAATAACCAAGTAAAAATGAGTTTGTATAAAATATGTTGTTTGTAAAACAAAGTTTATGTGAAAATATGTAATCTGTGTAAAATGTAATATGCCTAAATTGAAATGGTTTAAATAACGCTATGTTATATAATATAATAAAAGCACTTATATATAGGAAGTACCAGCGGCGTATCCACCATGCTTTTATCATATTACACGCACCTCGTTATTTAAATCTCTTACCCAAACAAACCACCAATGTAAAAATGTTCATGTATAACCAAATGTAATGTATAGTGAATAAAAGCATTTACTCAACCCTATAAGAAAGAACTGTACAAAACAATGTTTTTAGTAAATCATAATTTAAATCAAAAGTTATGTTTTGTAAAATAAATGCATGCTTTACTGATACAAACATCTACGCGGTAATGTTAAACGTCTACATCCTAGCCTTGAGACTGAAGAGACAAACCCTTAACAAGTTAAAGGTTTATCAAACTGATGAATATCGAATTCGGTCATTCCTTCCACCCAAACAAACCTAGGATTTCAGGAATGGGAGTTGTCAATTCCTATGGTACCACTACCTACTAACGAACGACATGATCGGTGTTAATGAATGTATTTATGACCCGTTAAACAAAACAAATATCATACCAAATGTAAGCATGTTATATGAAAATAATGTACTTAAATATGCTAAATGAACATACAAAGTAGAAATGCTTAATGCAAATCAATGTATCCATATGCTGAGTGAACATATGCAACAAAATCTAATATATGAAATCAACGTGCTAGCATGTTAATAAAACATACATAGCAAAAAACATAGAAGAAATCATGTACTATATGTGTACTAATGAACATAGCAAGTATATGTTATGAAAGCATGAAAAACATGAAAGTAACAAGTAGGCACATGTGTATCACCCTAAAACATTTGAAAACACAAAAGAGGGGACTATGTACTCACTTGAGGATGCTTAGAAGTCTTGAATAACAACCAAGCAAAGCTAGAGGGTTCACGGAATCAAACGACACCTAATATATGTAATTATGTTAATAAACCGGACCTAAATCGGAAGATCGGATAGAATGAGGTTTCGTAAACCAAATGAGTATAGGAACTCATGTAATATGGTTTAGCAAAGCCTACATTCTAAAATGAAAGTTATCCTAAGTGCTTATGACCCATTACGACTCGTTAAGGTAGCTTATCCTACGTTAACGCGTCGTTCGCGTAAAACGCGTTCGGACCGCCTAACTAGTCCTATGACAAGTATTATATGCCTTAACATGTCTAGTAATGTTACCTAATCAGCTTAGATGTAAAAATTTAGGTTACATATGCTTAAAATGAATTTATGCATAAAAAGGGCATTTTGGTCATTTTCCTAAGGCATATAAACTACCTATCATACAACTAACTAAACGAAGTGACCATAAGATATAACCTCGGAAGGTTATTCCCTATACAACTAGGGTCACAAAATATGTTTGGTCGGATCCTAATGATCGACCAAACGGGTCGGGTTCGAAAGTCTAAGCGGTTGTTTAAACCACTAATCTTACGACCCTATATAAGCACTAAACTCAAAGTGACGAGTTAAACATGTTAAAACATGTTTAATGAAGTTAGAAAACAAGTTTGATATCAAAACAAAGGGTTTTGATACCCAAGAATAGTTTGGTTGAAAAATATGCATAAACGCGCATTTTGACCGAAACTATGACTCGTCACTATGCCTAAATAACGTGGTAATCAGTAGGTACGGTCACAAAGGACTATGACCATCGTGATTACGCTCACGTTGTGAAGTTCAAACGAACTTCGTGGAGCCCCCCAAACCCAAACCCTAATTCATCCTCTTCACTCGCAACATCACACAGCTATTCTGGCCAACCTTGAGAGGTCTTCAAACTATACGCCGGCTTCGATCTCTGGTGGTCAGGCGGCAGAGCTTCGGTGATTGAGTGCTGAATTCTGTCAACTCTAGTGACGGACACCCGGTGTTCGACATTATGCATGACTGAAGATTGGCCTCCATTGTGGGACTTTCTTTCAGGGGTGATCTGGAGTGGCTCTTTTACAGAGCACACATCTCATTTTTTAAGATGAAAGAAGGGTGTTAAAGAACATTAAAACCAGGTGGGTGGTGACTTGGTGGTTGGGGTTGTAACACCCCGACCACGTAAAACAACAAACCGCGACGAAAACGTCGGAGAGTCATGTCACAGAACTATTGTTTCACAACACATGGTACATGAAGTTTTGTATTATTGAATTAATTGATTACATTGTCTTGGAAATAAACATAAACAAAGTACAATAATTGTCTTTCAAGTTTTAATGTCACTAAGGATTGAGTCCGCCCTATGTGTAGCATGCTCATAATAAAACATTAGCTCCTGAAACATATGTGAAAATAAAACGTTAGCATAAAAATGTCTGTGAGTAACATAGGTTTTGTGATGAAGATTCATGGCTTTGAATGTTAAGAGAAATGTTTAATTATGACAAAAGTAGCCATGAACCATTATAAAAATGTTTCTTTTATAAAATCATATGAAAATCAAATGATTTAAAAGAAGCGATGCATGGTTAACTTAATAACCAAAATATGCCATGTCTTGTGTAAAATATGTCATGTATTTTATAAAATATGTCATGTCTTGTATAAAATATGTCATGTCTCGTGTTTATTGAAGTGGTTTAGATAACGCTACGATATGTAATATAATAGAAGCACTTATATATAGGAAGTACCAGCGGCGTATCCACCATGCTTTTATCATATTACACATGTCTCGTTATTTAAATCACTTACCATAAGCCAACAAATGAAATGTCTTGTTTAAACCAATGTGATGTATAAACCAATGTCTTGTATAAACCAATGTCGTGTATAAACAAATATCTTGTATGGTAAACAAAAGGTATTTGTTTAAACCACATGAATAATGTCTTGTATAACCAAAATGTCTTGTATAACCAAATGTCTTGTATAAAACAATGTTTTTGAATGAACAAAGGTCTTGTTTAATCAAAGGTTTTGTCTTATAAAATCATTGCTTTTATTATGTAAACGTATTTATATGGATTGTTGGCGAATACATTCAAGCCTTGTCAACTGTCGGATAAACCCTTATAAGGATAAAGGTTTATCAAATGTTCATCGGATTCTTTCATTCCCTAAGGTCACTTCCAAACAAACCTAGGAAGCGGGAACGGGTTTGTCAATCCTATGGTACCATTAGAAACTACCAGTTGGCGTGATCAATGTTAATGAATCTATCGTTGTCGAGTTCAATGCATCAAAATATCTAGAACAATGTAAGCATGTTGTGAAAATGTTTTAAAATCATGTACTAGGTATGTTAGGTCAACATACAAAGCAAAAATGTCTTTGAAATCATGTACTAGGTATGCTAGGTCAACATGCGAAGCAAAAATGTCTTTGAAATCATGTACTACGTATGATAGATCGAAATACGAATCAAATATGTCTTTGAAATCATATACTAGGTATGCTAGGTCAACATACAAAGCAAAATGTCTTTGAAATCATGTACTAGGTATGCTAGGTCAACATACGAAGCAAAAATGTCTTTGAAATCATGTACTATATGTACTAGGTAAACAAACCATGTATAATGTCATGGAAACAAGAAAGTAGTGATAGGCACCTATGAATCACCCCAAAAAATTTGAAAAATGTAAAAGAGGGGACTATGTACTCACTCGGGATTGCGTATAAGTCTTGTTCAAATGATCAAACAAAGCTCATAGGATCAAGAATTCAATGTTCTCCTAATATAGAATAACTATGTTAGTGTGTCGGGACTTTAATCGGAGGATTGGATAGAATGAAGTCTTATAAACCAAACGAGTGATGAAACTCATATGATATGGTTTAATAAGCTTAACATTCTGATTTGAAATGGTTCCTAAGTGCTTTTGACCTGTTATGACTCGTTAAAGTAGTTTAAGCTACTTTAACGGGTCATTAGCGTAATTATAAGTTCGGATGATCAAATATGTCCTATGATGAGTCTTAAATGCCAAAACATGTTTGATTATGTTATCAACTTAGATGTTAAAACTTTGGTTACATATGCTTAAAACCAATTTATGCGCAAAAAGGGCGTTTTGGTCATTTTTAAGTACATAAAGATCAACTCATCATAAATTATTATTGTAATAATAATATGTTGTTGCAAAGTGCCTTAACAAAAAAAAATCCAACTCGCAATCAAGAGCTTTAAACAAAACAAGTGCAGAACACCAGAGGTTTGGTATGGAATGTTTAAGAGAATTAGGAAGTCTTTCAAGAAGAACACCAAAGGTTTGGTTTGTGTTGATGCAACAAATACAAGACCAAGGCCTGTAGCGACATCTCTGGGTAAAAGGGTTCAGGGGTTCGATTAGCCTAACGCAGGTCGTGGGGTCCCCCCACGTTTGCAAGACGTGGAGAGAGGTTCACTAGTATTGTTTTTATCCTCCTTAGATCTTGAGCTGATTAGAAATCAGCCCAGAAAGCGATCGTTGGAGAAGATGAATTATTTAGTGTGAAGAAGAGAAGCAAGCTTGAAGCTAGTTCTCAAGAGGGAGAGGAAGAATCAGAGAGTTGGAGTGATATCTGCTGATCCTGGTGTGTTTTGTATGGTGAAATGGCCTGCATTTTATAGGGGAAGGTGTTTCTCAAAAGAGAAACCCGTGACTAGTGAATCTGTGCTTGCAGTGAGGGGTTTGCCCATTTTGGGGGTAGAAGGGTTTGGACCTGCGGACAAAAGGGTGTGCTCTCCCACATGGTCTGGTTGCAGCTGGGCAGGAGGTTTCACACGTTAAGTGTTGATGTGACCGGACACTGTGCTTGTCCTTTTTACTGTTCATGACCGTTGGAACATTTCCGAACCTTTTAACCTTTTAACCTTTTAACCTTTTAAGCTGTTGTGTCTCTAATCAGTTTATTAAGGTTTGAGCTACCCCCGTCATCAGCCCCCCAAGTCAGAGGTGTTTGGGATGTAAGCTCAAATGCTTTTGACTTTTACACATTATTTTTTATTGCTTAAAGGCTTCAAGGCTTTAAGGCGTTTGAGTTTTGAGATTTGAATTTCAAAATGATAGTAGATGTGATAGGCTTCAAGGTTTTAAGGCTTGAAGGCTTTTAGGCTTGAATGGGGGATCGATCTAAAGTTTAATCCGGTGGCTCTGGGTTTTGGCAAATCGATCGATTAGTGTCCCGTTGGTTCCATTGCTCTTTATTGCTGAGTATTCCAACTTGCGTCATCCGTTTTCAGTCTTTGTTTTGAATGTTTTAGAGTATTATCGTGTGTCGTTTGGTCAGTTACGTCCTCAAGGTCTTGCTGGGACTTTACACTTTGAGGGTTTGTGATAAGGTATGGCCCATCGTTGATGTTTCTTCTGGTTGACCAAGAACGACAATTGGGTCACGTTTGAGATATCCCAATTTGATGTTTGTTTGACTTCCTCAATGGTTACTACCTTTGGTTCTTTGAAGGACCGATTTTTCTGGATTTCAGAGTCCAATGTTCCTTTCAGGCTTGTTTGGAGGCATTCTTATGCTGTTTTGAATGAGCTTGAACCTTTCAAACACGAGATAGATGGTTGTTGAAGTTTATTAGGGGGTGTCCTTCCAGGCTTTGTCCCTTTCCCGAACATCTTTTAGTGTTGGTGGATGTTAGCAAGTTCTGGATCAAGCCGGATCATGGTCCTGTGCTCATGAGGGATGATCAGGGTATGATGTTTTGCCTTATTCTTTATCAAGAGTGATGATACCTCTGATGTTGTGTTTGAGGATGGTAAGGCTACCCCCTGGTGAAGATGTTGTTGCCAGAGGTGCTGAACACAGGTTTGAGGGTTCAGGTTATGTGAACGTTCCAAATGTCAAAGGCTTTACTAGGTTCGGTGCTTCCAAAGCTTTTATTCATTGTTTAACCTGACATATGTTAAAGGTAGCTGACCATCCATCGGCCTCTGAGCCAGTGCAACTGCGTGATGTTATAGAGGCTTCAAACGTTTGGACGTTGGGGTTGAGGAAAAAACACGAGGATTTGTCCTTGGTGATTAGTAAGGAGACTAAAGCAGCGGGTAAGAAGCTTGTAAGCTTGAAGGGTTTCGGGAAAGGTGGTGAAGGTTCCACCAATGTTAATCCCGAAGAGGTTTATGTGCCGGATTGGAAGGTCACAGTTGGTGACAGCTTCAAGCATTCATCCATTTGTGAGGATGTTTTTACCCATTTTGCTCCTCCTATTGTACGAGATTTTTGCTCGTCTATGGACGACGACCTGATGATCTCGAAGGTGATGATGGGTGCTTGCAACCTTGTTGCCTTGCTTCTAGAGGGTGTATCCCGATTTCGCAAAAGGATGCAAGAATATGAAGTCTTTTTGAAGAAGAAGGATTAGATAAAAGCTTCAATGGTTGCTTTGAAAGAAGCCGAGTGCTATGCTGAGAAGGAGAAAGCATTGCTGTTTGAAGATTTGAGTAATTTTGTTCCCGCACAAGACTGATATGTTTGAGTTGGAAAAACGCCTGGAGGCTGACAAGGTTTAAGTCAGGATCGATAATGCTGCGTTGGTTGTTCAGAAAAAGGCCTTATTAGAGGAGAAAGAAGGGTTAAAGGCTTCACTTGCCCAGGCAACTACTGATAATGAATGGCTCATTGAGCATGGATTCCAGCAAGTGGTTACCTATCTTCTCCATTCGTCGGAGTTCAACAAAGTCTTGGGTGATGTGTACACCAAGCTTCTTGCTCATGGGAGACACCAAGGTTTGTTTGCTGGTTACAAAGCTTTGTGAACCTGGGGAGCCTTGGGAAAAGTCTTCTCTTTTTCAACCCAAAGCCTTCAAAGTCTTCAAGGGAACAATTTTTAAGATTGAGCATATGATTTACCCTTATGTGGGTGAAGTCTCCAAGTGTTTTGGTAAACCTTTGCCTGTCTTGTGGTAGGTAAAATCCAAGGGCCTTAATGAGGCTGTTTGTAACGAAGTATTGAAGTCCCTCTTGAATAAACGTCCTTGCTTTGGAGATAGCGAGGGAACGTGTTCTGAAGGTGGTGAGGGCTCAAAGGGTTCAAGCCTTGAAGCCTCCGAGGCAGCGGGTGCAGCAGGGAGCTAAAAGAGGAAGGCTAAAAGACCCAAGATGATGGAGGTTCGAAGAAGGATGATGCAACAAAGTCTACCATCCTTGACGTTGCTAAGTGAAGAAAAAACCTCAATTCATAGCTTTCTTAGCATGTCGAACAATGTTATGGTTTGTTTGTTTGTGCATCTTTTTATTTTAAAGGAACCGCCTAGATCCCTTGGTGGTTAAAGCCTTGAAGGCTTGTGGACAATGTTTTATGATGGCCAGTATGGCCTTTGCTATCTTTAACTTATCTTGCTATGTTTATTGTGTTTTCCTGTTTACTCCCTTGTGTTTTCATTGGTTTTGTATGTTGTCTTTGTTTTGGGCGGTGCATCTTGTGTTACTTATACCTTAAAGGGTTCAGTGCTGCAGTCACTTAGCCTTAGGATATTTTTAACAAGAAGATACAACCTCTATCCTATGTATGACATTCACTTAGAGTATTTTTGGTTCGTAAGCTAATGTTGGGGCTTAAGGAACATTTGGTGTAGGCTGTTCAAACCCGTCTATGAGACATGATTTTTAAGATTTCTCAGAGTCTCATGGAGTTGTATTGATTTAGGAACTCACCCCTTATATAGGTCCATTCAACCCTTGAACCTATTGAGCGATGTGGCCTGGGAGCTCATCCCCTTACATGGCCCTTGCCATGGAGTTTCTTGCTAGGTTCTCAACCTGATTATAGGATAGAAAGACAAATTTTGATTCATTGTTCATTCATTTCAAAGTACTTTGATTGCTAGGGGAATAGAACAACTTTTTGGAACTATTTGTAACACGTTTTGGTTAAACATGGAACCTTTTAAGGTTTTTGGCATCCCAATGGTGGGGAAGCTTTTTGCCTTGCGCGCCTGCCAGCTTGTATGATCCCCCTTTGTGGGCTTTAAGGATAGTGTATGGCCTTTCCTATTTAGGGCCAAGCTTTCCTTGGCTTTCTTTCTTGCAGACCTCATTATTTCGAAGCACAAGGTCCCCAGGCTTGAAACGTTCATGCTTCGCCCGTGTATTGTAATACAATTCCATGTTTTTCTTGTACCTTGCTTTTTGTATGGCTGTTTGATCACGAGCCTCTTCGAGGAGTTTCAAATTCAACATCGTCTCTTTCTTATTTGGCTTGAGGTCGATGTTAATTGTTCTTTGTGTTGTTGCTCTGATTTCAACTAGGATTACAGCCTCTGATCCAAACACTAGGCTGTAGGGTATTTTCTTTGTGGCTCGTTTTCTCGGTTGTTTGATTCCAATAGCACATTGGGAAGCTATTCGAGCCAGTTGTTGTCGTATCTTCCTAATCGAGATTTAATCCCTTCAACAATGTTGTGGTTTATCCTATCAACCTGGCCATTGGATTGTGGGTAAGCTACCGAGCTGAATACTTGAGTTATTCTGAACTCCTTGCACCAGGTGCTAGAAGGTTTCTCGGCAAACTATTTCCAGTTATCCATGACTAGTACCCCTGGGAGCCCAAAACGATAGATTATGCTTTCGAAATCAATGACATGTTTCCCTGAGATTTTTGCAAATGGTTTTACTTCTGGTCACTTGGTGAAGTAATTCACGGTTACCAATAAGAGCTTGACTCCTCATTTGGCTAGTGGGGATGGACCAACTATGTCTATACCCCACTTGTGAAATGGCCAAGCCAAGGAGATGGGAACGGGGTCATGTTTGGGGCTTTTGGGTACCGGAGCAAGTAACTGACAAGTTTCACATTTTCGCAGTTGTTCGGAGGTATCTAGATGCATGGAAGGCCAAAAGTGTTCGAGGTTCATTAACTTTGACACTACCGATTTTGGGGCACAATGTGCTCCACATATCCCTTCGTGAACCTCTTTAATAAGATATTGGCTTTGTTTTGGGCCAACGCATCGAAGTAGTGATGCAAGGTATCCTTTTTTCTAAAGGATATATCCTTGTAACACATACTGCCTTGACTTGATACGAACCTTTTCAGCCCTAGTCTGGTCATTAGGTAATTCATCGTTTTTTGGGAACTTTTCAATGGGAGTCATCCAATTTGGCCCTTCTTCGGTGATCACATCTTGAAACTCGTGTTTTTTGGATGGATTGTATTTTTAATACCTCAACTAGTATCTTCTTGGTGAGATGTGCAAACGTAAGAGATGCAGGCTTGCTTACTGCATCAGCTCTCTTGTTTTGAGATCTTGAAATTTATTTGATGGCACATGTTTGAAATGTGTTAATCGATTCCTTTGATTTATTTTGGTACTTATTCATGTTGGGTTTTTTTTATGTAGATGTTATTGTCTAAGCTTGAGAGAGTTTGTGAGGACTTGAAACCTTTTGACACCCATATTTTTTGCAAGCTTAAGCCAAGCAATCAATGCTTCATACTCAGCTTCGTTGTTTGTAGTCTGAATTTCAAGACGAAAGGCATACGTGAATTCCAATTCCTTGGGATCAATTAGAACTAGCCCTGCTCCTGACCCTTCAATGCTGGAAGCTTTGTCGGTAAAGAGCTTCCAGGTATCAGGGTTGGAGGGTTCAGCTGCAGTTGTATTAACTTCTGTTATGGCTTCTTTAGGGACTTACAAGATGAAGTCAGCCAAGATTTGAGCTTTGACAACTTTTCTCAGGACATAGGTGATTTTGTGTTCACCTAGTTTCACAACTCATTTGGCTAATCGTCCGAAATTTTCTTGTTTTTCAAGCACATTCTTAATTGGTTAGCCAATGATCACTTGTATCGGGTGTGACTGAAAGTATCTTCGAAGCCTTCTAGCCGTTTGGACTAGGGCTAGAGCAAGTTTTTTTTTTTTTTTTTTTTTTTTTTTTTTTTAAAGAAGAATATTTGATTTCTGCTAATTTTGAAGTTTTGAACAAGTAAACGGGTATCTGAACTTTGTTTCGTTCAATGATTAGAGCCGTACTTATGGTATTTTCAGCAATCGAAAGGTAGATAGAGGTCGTTCCTCCTGTTTCTGGAGCCGAAATGGCTGGGAGTGAAGCCAAGTGTTGCTTCATTTGGTTGAAGGCTTCCTTTTGAGGTAAAACGCTTCAAAGCTGTAAGCTTTCCATTGAAAGTCTTTCTTGTTAGCACATCCTTTGAGGGTTGGCTTTTATGCTTTGTTTCCCCATGATGTGCCCTAAAAACGAGCACTTGACTGGATTAAGCTTTCATATTTATCTTTCTCGAGGTTTGGAAGGTTTCTTGTATGTCATTGAGCATTTGGTATTCCGTTTTGCTCTTGATCATCAAATCTTCAACATAAGCTTCTATGTTCTTGCCAGTTTGTTCGGTAAACGCTTTGTCAACCAGGCGTTGATAAGTGACACCTGCGTTTCTTAAAACAAAAGGCATTTTTGGTAGCAAAATATGCCTTTATCAGTGTGTAATGCGGTTTTTATTCGTCTTCTTCTTTCATTAGGATCTGATGGTAACCCTTTTAGGTGTCAAGAAAACACGAGAAGCCCGTGAGTAAGTTAACCTTGAGGTCTATCCAGGGCAGCAGGTAGCAATCCTTTGGGCATGCTTTGTTCAAGTCTTTAAAATCGATATACATTCTCCAAGACTTGTCGGGTTTTTAAACCATTACCGGATTGGCCACCCATGATTGATACTTGACCTCTCGAAGGGTTCCGGCTAGAACAAGCTTTTCCATCTTTTGGCATTCTGCAAGGCTTCTTTTAGGGGCTTGACTCCGTTTCTTTTGTATAATGGGCTTAATATCGGGTGGGATCCATAACTCATGTTTCAACAATGCTATGAGGGATGCCGGTCATATCTTTGGGGCATCAAGCAAATACATAGTGCAAGAGCAGCTTTTCAAGGTATGAGAGGATTTCATTGTAAAGGTTAGTGTTTACCCTTATCAGTTGTTGAGGATATTTTGGGTTTATGTTCAACCCTTGTTCATCGTCTTCGTCCTTTCTTGAGCTTTCCCCTTCAACCACAAAAGCTTCTTGGGTAGGTTGAAGGGTTGCTATCCCTTTTTTCAGTGGGAAACTTCACAGTGCCTTGACCAACTACAACTGCCATTCCAACACACCTTGCCCTGGCCTTCCTATGATGATATCATAGTTGGAAGGGATATTGATCACCGCAAAAGTGAGTTGTTCGGTTCGTCCCTTCGTTCTTTCGCTGAACAAACATTAGGGGTTATTTGGCCTAAAGGCTTGGTAGGTATGTCTGCGATACCTTCGATGGAGGATTCAGGCTGTTGAAGCTTTGAACGCTCATCGTCGCTGAGAGGGTTAAAGCGTTTCAAGCTTTTCATCAGCTGAGAGGGTTAAAGCATTTCTCAAGCATGATTTTGGAGGATTCAGACTGTTGAAGCTTTGAACGCTCATTGTCGCTGAGAGGGTTAAAGCGTTTCAAGCTTTTCATCAGCTGAGAGGGTTAAAGCTTTGTTTTCAAGGTCGACCATGTTCACTTCCTACTTTTATTCTTCAACCATTTTGTCCTTGACCCCTTTAACCAAGTGAGCAAGTTCAGAGTTGAAGGCTTTTTCGATCCTCTTTTTGGGTTGGAAGCAATTATTGGTATGGTGACCTTTCTATTCGTGAACTCACAATACTGGCTTGATTATTCCAATCTTTTGTTTTTTGGCAATGGTTGAGGAGGGCAGAAGCTGTGTTTTACCCCTTTGGTTGCCAAGATCTCTTATGTAGCCTTGGTTAAGGCTGTAAAGTTTATGGTTTTTTCTTGGCTTGGAGGGTTCCGGCCTTCAGGCCTTCTGGAAACCGAACCTTTGAACCGTTTGTCATAAGAGCCATACTAGAAGCTCCAGTTAAGAGTCTTTTATTTTGTTCTTTGATGTCTACAGCTTATTCTCCTCGAATGTGAGCTTCAGCCCTTTCAAGTGTTTCTTCAAGGGTTTTGGGCAGACATTTATTGAAGTATCTTGTGAAATATTTGGAATTTAGCATTCATGAACCTTGCAACCCTAATCTTTTCATTGGCGTAAGTTAAATCTTTCTTCTTGTAACTTTCGATGAAGTCTCTGAGACGTTCATCATCATGTTGTTTGGTCTGGAAGATTATCGTGGCGTCATTGACATGCCTCTGTTATTATAGGGAACTTTTGCTAAGATCGTCAAAGGTCTGAACGCTTCGTCCAGAAAGGTCATTGAACCATATGTGTGAAAACCCTTCAAGAGTTTGCATGAACATGAGACAACATTCGGAGTTGGGTCATTTTTCAATTCTTGCAATCCCGGTGAAGATTTGGAGGTAGTCTTTAGCACCGTGATGGCATCTTTATCTGGGTTTGAAACTTGTAATCAACGATTTGTTGGGAGAAGCAAGACAAGTTTGTTAGGCTTGTAGGGTTATGAGAGGTCTTCTACTACCCTTGAAGCTGGGTAACCGCTTGAGGTACCCTGGTGAGTGGTTGGCACTTGGTTGATGAAATTAAGGTCAAAGCCTTGAAGGCTTTCTGTGTCATCATCCACTATTCACGTGCTGCAAAGGAAATTTTTTCCATCATCCGTGTCATCAGCTAGGGCATAAGGTTAAAGCCTTAAAGGCTTTCTGATGGTACTCATAAAAGATGTCATCATCTGTGTCAAAAGGTTAAAGCCTTAAAGGCTTACTGTATAAGGCATTCCCATGGATGTGTTCATGACCATACCACGAGCCGAAGGCAAGGTGGCCATGGCTTGTTTTCACGAATTAGCAATGGGAGTGAGAACACTTGAAGTTGGTGACTTAGCATAATTGATCAAGAGTGGTTTTATGCCCCATAGGTGCACCGGTTGTAACGGGTTGGTAGGTAAATAAGGGAAAAGCGGTTGGGGTTGGCCTCCCAAAAGCTTAAAGGCTTGAGTGGTTGGTCTGCCACACTAGGACCAACTTCAAGGTAAGATGTGGCTGAACGTGAGCTGCTAAAAGGAAGAGATGAAGGGCCATGTGATAATGAGAGTTCAGATTCCTCATAATTTAGTCTTATTCTCACCCTTTTTTTCCTTTCTAAGCTCATATGCTAGTTGAGAAGAAATCTCAGTTGTAAGAAATTTCTTGCTACTTACTCGGGTGTTAGATCTATGTGTTCCGGTGTATACATTACATCGATTTGAGTAGGTGCAACCCCTGACCGAGATGGGTTTGTGTTTGAAAAGAAGTGAACTCTGGGAACATATCCCGTTGGAGTACTTTCGGGAGTAGAAAGAGGTGTAGATAAGACCGGTGAGATCCGACCCGAATTTGGTGTTAAATCGGTGTTGTTAGGCACCTGATTTACCTGACCGAGAGACTCGCTTTCAGACATGATGTAAAGAGAAAACGGAGCTACACAACTGGTCTTTAAGATAAAGTTAGCGGCGTAGCCCCACGGTGGGCGCCAACTTGTTGATGCAACAAATACAAGACCAAGGCCTGTAGCGACATCTCTGGGTAAAAGGGTTCAGGGGTTCGATTAGCCTAACGCAGGTCGTGGGGTCCCCCCACGTTTGCAAGACGTGGAGAGAGGTTCACTAGTATTGTTTTTATCCTCCTTAGATCTTGAGCTGATTAGAAATCAGCCCAGAAAGCGATCGTTGGAGAAGATGAATTATTTAGTGTGAAGAAGAGAAGCAAGCTTGAAGGTAGTTCTCAAGAAGGAGAGGAAGAATCAGAGAGTTGGAGTGATATCTGCTGATCCTGGTGTGTTTTGTATGGTGAAATGGCCTGCATTTTATAGGGGAAGGTGTTTCTCAAAAGAGAAACCCGTGACTAGTGAATCTGTGCTTGCAGTGAGGGGTTTGCCCATTTTGGGGGTTGAAGGGTTTGGACCTGCGGACAAAAGGGTGTGCTCTCCCACATGGTCTGGTTGCAGCTGGGCAGGAGGTTTCACACGTTAAGTGTTGATGTGACCGGACACTGTGCTTGTCCTTTTTACTGTTCATGACCGTTGGAACATTTCCGAACCTTTTAACCTTTTAACCTTTTAACCTTTTAAGCTGTTGTGTCTCTAATCAGTTTATTAAGGTTTGAGCTACCCCCGTCATCAGTTTGGTTGGGAATATTTAAGAGAATTAGCTAGGAAGTCTTTCAAGACATCCGAAATAAGAAAATTAGTTATCATGCATTCTCCCAAAAAATGAATTAATATCGCCTATACCAGTCTAATAGTTAGATCTAGAGGACATGAATGGAATCGATCCAAATCCCTTTTGTATTTGAACCCAGGTAATAGCCTAAGGGTGAAGGGGGTGCTCACCTAATAGGTGAGTCCCCTCTCTTACGCCAAACCAATCCCCGTGTGCCACGTCAACTCCCCTCTTAAACTCCCCTAACACCCCAATTTGATGGCGCCACTCCCCTCTTAGGTGAATTGGTTTTTAAAAAAAAAAAAAAAAGAAAAAAAAAAGAAAAGGTTTGATTGGACAGCTGCCTTCTCTCTCCTCCCTCTCTCTCGGTGAGCCGCCACCGGTCGACCTCCATCTCTCCTCCCCGATTTCCTCTCCCGAGTGATTGGCGCCACCCACCGATTTCCATCTCTCCTCCCCGATGAGCTTTACCGAATACGCCCCGACCCCCCTAACTCGCTATGAAGAAAATTATGAATATTCGAAACGAGCCATAATCATACGTGGGTACTTCATCCAAACATATAGTAACGTAAAAAGAAGAGTTGCAAATATAAAACTTCGGTTTCCTATATTGTATATCACATGGTGCCCTGGTTGATTGGAATGAAAAAATATTATTAATATATGATAGTAGGCAAAGTGAATGAACAGTGATTAGTAATTATTTAAAAAAAATAAAACCAAAATAATCATTAAGTAGAGACTCCAAATTGCACCATGAGTAAAATAAATCGTGTAACATACATTGAACGCTTGATAAAGAGATTTAATCAGGTTCAAATGTTGAACTTGGAATAAGATCAACTTGATTACAGTTAAACAATTGTCAATAAGTAAGTATGAATACTGACAACAAGCTTTCACTAAGAACGACTTTGATCAAGTCAAAATTGTGTTTAATACAAAGTTATCTAGATTAGAAAAAGCACAACCTTATTGTTAACTTGAAATCATGATCTAGTATTAGACATTGGGGAGAACGGATAGTTTTTAAAAAAGTACCTAAATACTGGGTCAGGATGTACTAGGAAGTTTATTTGGGTTGGAAGGCTAGTAAGTAATCCTGACTATCTATTAACTAATCATGAGATATGATTAAATGAGTGAGATTGAACAAAAAGAAGAAGGCGCGAGGGTTAATTTGAGGGTATTCTACTCTATTCAAGTCATTAGTTTATCTCTCCTCAAATTTCCCTCCATTTTTAAAACGTTAATAACTTTTTCATAGGACATTATTTTTTTTATAAAAATTGCACCATAAAAACGAGTATTTTTTATTTTTAAAACGACTACACTATACCATACTTTTGAAAAAAAAAAGGTTTTGATAATCCAGATGCCTAAAACGCAATAAACAAAAAACATAAAGAGTAAACTGCCATTTTGGTCCCTGAGGTTTGGTCGCTTTTGTTACTTTAGTCCAAATTTGAAATATTTTGCATCTGGGTCCCTGTGCTTTCATTTTTTTTTTGCCATTATGATCCAAAAATGAAATCAGCTCATATTTCTCAAATTAAATCATTGTTTTTTGTTCTTTTACCCAGGGGCAACATGGTCATTATGAGTTTTATTATAACACATTATTAATTAAAATTATAAAATTTAATTATAATAAATAATCATAGTAATAAAAGATAATGTATAAAAAATTATGTTTAATATATATATATATTACACACACACATCCTCTCTTTATCTCAGCTCTTTCTCTCTAAAACCACCATACCACCACCACCACCCACTAACCTACCGCCACCATCACCCAAACGTCGCCACCACCACCACCACCCATCTCAAGACCTGCAACAACCATCAAACCCCTCCTCATTTATCTTCCACCATCAAACCCCTCCTCACCCATCTCACATTACTAGAAAACTAGGCTCGATTGAGGATTTACTGATTTAGACCCCTAATTGATAGAATTTTTACTTGTTTAGTGATTGAGGAATGCAAGGTCTTGCTTAGGTTAGGTAGTTTAATCCAAACTTGAATCAGTTTTAGGGAGAACTTGACTTACACTTCTACCTCTATCTGTATTAGTGGATCTTTAGGATTGAATGTAGCACTAGCTATTGTGGTTGTTCAACCTTTATGTATGTGCAAGTTCTGACACTTCTTTTTAAGACATCGAATCTTTTAGTTTTATGCTGCGAGGAGAGTTGGCGCATTGTAGCAGTAAACCTAACAGTCGTAAACCTATGA
Source organism: Helianthus annuus (assembly GCF_002127325.2). Lineage (NCBI taxonomy): Eukaryota > Viridiplantae > Streptophyta > Magnoliopsida > Asterales > Asteraceae > Helianthus > Helianthus annuus. The sequence continues at coordinate 93,826,874 of NC_035435.2, read as the reverse complement.
TTCCGCTTCAGTTGTTGTTAATTGATCATCATTCACTCATTTGTATCAACGTTAGCGTTTGCAGTTGCGAGAATGAGAGTCGTCACCTTCACCGGCACTAGATAATTCATGGTTATCTCTGGAAAATTTGTTATTTCTGATGTTCATGATTGATGAGGTGTTTGTGGTGGTTGGAGGTTGAAGGAGAAGAGACTGAAGCATGATTGTTATGGGGATATTAGTGTTGAAGGGGAAATTGGCAAGAGAAGGATGTGGAAAGGACAAGAATTCTGGTTTGGATAAAAGGTGAAGAAGGATGAGGATGAAGTTGATGTCTGTGTCAGTCATATGAAGATGTTCAAGAAGATCATAATGGTGGATATTGTGAAAAAGATGATGATAATTGACGAAGAAGATCAACTGGAGTGGGGAAAAGGTTGTTAGCTTTTTGATGATATGGTTGTTTGCATCTCTTTATGATTTAGTATGTCCTTGGTCTTTTCTACTTTGTTTACAAGCTTTATTTTATATCCGATTTCTATTATACTAAAGCCGTGTTTTAGTTTAGGGATGTTCAAATGGAAGGCTCTGTAAATTGTGAAGTTCAAATGGCATCCTGGTGCCATGAATGGCTACAAATGATTCATTATTTATTCGTAAGTTTTATTTTTTGTACTACCTCGACTCACATTATAGATTTAATGGTTTGTTGGACTGCTCAGTCTAGAAGATAATTTCGTACATGTTTTAATTAGTCGTAAAATTTTAAACAGTTGAAGCTTTGTTTTGTTGTTTTGTTTATTATAAAGGGCCTTAACGTTGTTTATTTTGCTATTCTTTGTTGGTTCAGATGGAGATATATTGTATGGGTATGCACATGATCTCCACAACGGATAATGCTCTTAGTTCAAGTGGTAGTTTGTTCCTTCTTGAGCATATAGTTAACTAAAAGAATGAATTTGTGATCCAAATGGGATTATTGATATATATTGGATTTCTGTACCAAATCGTGTAGGGCATTATCCTACAATTATTTACCTGTAATGTTGATTGCAAAAGTCTATTCTACCTGGATGTTAATTTTAGATGGCTAAGGTACCAAGGTCTTGCTATATAAACCCAAAATCACGCTTATTGCCTTTCTTATCCATTGGGCTAGTGCTATTGGTAAAACCATATCAAATTTTTTCCTATATATTGTCATTGGTCTAATGTAAACCTTTGCATCCGTCTTACAGGGTATGTTTATTCTTTTAAGTATATGGGTTAAGCAATGTTAAGAATCATTTAACGTTCAACATCATGGCAAACAAGACCAAGAGGTATGTTTATTCTTTTAAGTTGTTTGGTTCAAGGTTAATGTTGATTTGAAATTGATCTAATGTTTTGGTCAAACATGTTTAAACTCAAATATTGACCTCATTTTTTCATGCAATCACTTCTCTGTCAATAATATGTTAACTTTTGTATGGATAATATTGAAATTAGGCGATTTGACCTTAGAAGTCAAACTGACTTTTTTTCTTTATTCTAGAATTGTATAAGCAGCTAATTAGTTTCATAAATTGTGATTATGCTGGCCATTAATATTTCACTTTGCATTGGCTTTATTAGATCGAAAGGTTGAACGTGATTATCCAAGATATAGTGAAAGAAAAAGAAAAAGAAAGGTTGAGTGATATTATTACGGGATTGGTGGTGGAAAAAGAGAAAGATAAGGGGGAGAAATAGGATATGAATGAAAGAATGACAAACATTGAAGCAATGCTAAAAGCTAGGTTTCAAAACGTATAATCATCGACTTAGGTTTCAAAACGTATGAACACTTTGTTTTGAATATCTATTTTGTTACGATAACTTTGGTATTTGATGTTTCAAGTGGAATGTTTTATATAAATGTGAAAGTTGATAATATGTAAATTTTAAAATTGACATTATATACAGGTTAAAATAGAAAATGGCTGAAATTAATTAATAAAAAATAAATAAAAAGTGCGACCGCAAAAACGATAGCAATTTTTTAAAAGGCAAGTAGTTGCAAAACAGTCGCATTTTGTAAAAGGCATGCGGTCAGAGAACGATCGCAGTTTGTAAAAGGCATACGGTAGGAATACGGTCGCATCAAGACTGTCGCAACCGAATTGCCACAAAACCAGGAATAGTCGCAATAGTTGTGACCATTATTAAAGTCGCAAAACCTAGGTCGCAAACGATAGTAGCAGTCACAACTTAGTCGGAATAGAGCAATTGCGACGGGTGTTTTTCCGATCGTAGTTCCGGTTGGAAAACGGTCGCAACAGGGCAATTGTGACTGGTTTGCGACCCAAATTGCGTTCGGAAAAACTTAGTTTTCTAGTAGTGTCAAGACAACACACCTTTAATCACCATCACCAACATCCAAACCCTACTTCTCAATATCAAACACTTAATTACACACCAAACCCTAACTTCTTATGCTCCATCAATATAAAAGAAATGTACCTGAGATTGGATGAAATGTACCTGCACTACGTGAAAAAGGGGCTACGACCACACTTTTGGCAAAACCGCCCTGCCACACATTTGTAAAAATGTATGGCTAAAGGCTATTCATTACATTTTAAAACATCTTTAGCCACACATTTCTATTATTAATGTGACCATTTATACAAGTTCAAAACCTTTAGCCACACTTTTAGAAAATAATGTGACATTTATTAGCCACAAATCGAAATGTGTGGCCACATGTGATCTATAGCCACATATTTTTGTTTCATGTCACCAAAAACATGTATTTGATACCTTTAGCCACACTTTAAGAAAAAAATTGTGACATATATTTTCTACACTAGCAAAGTGTGGCTAAATGTTATCCACGATCACATTATATATTTTTCTGTGACCAATAACATGTGTATTCAAAACCTTTAGTCATACTTTAAGAAAAAACTGTGACATTTATTAGTCAAACTAAAATAGTGGGGCCAAATTTGATCTACGGTTACTGTATTTGTTTCGCGGGACTAAACACAAAACTATTCCAAACCTTTAGCCACACGTTAAGATAAACATCCACATTAGAAAAGTGTGGCCAAATATGTTCTACGACCACATTATATGTTTAATAATGTGGCTAAAATCTAATACATATAGCCACATATATTATTTTATGTAACCAAAGGTTAGATAATAGTCATACTTAAAATTACAAAATTTAATGTGGTTTTACATTAACATTCGTCACACGATCATCATTTTGTTTATTTTGTATGACGACATATTATCAGATATCATTAAAAAAATGTATGACCAAATGTTAATCTTACTACATCTTTAAAAATTCCGCCAATATATTTAATTCCAAAACTTAAACTTCCACCTAAAATATTTCATCCTAAAACTTCCCCCCAAAATATTTCATTCTAAAACTTAAACTTCCCCCAAAATATTTAATCCTAAAACTTAAATTTCCCCAAAATATTTCATCCTAAAACTTAACCCCCCCCCCCCAAATATTTGATTCAAAACTTTCCTCTCAAATAATATTCTTATTTAAAAAATTACATTATTTAATATTAAAAAACAAGAAAATCTTACTAGATATTTAATAATTCAAACTATTGTTAAATATTATAAATTTTGAATCATATTTGTTTTCTTCTAAATAATATATTAATGTATGCATATTAATAATGGTACCGGATTTCTCGTAGTTAATTGTTTTCGGTACTGGTACTTTCAGTTCGATACGGTACCGGTAGTTTACCGAATTTTACTTTTAAATAGTGTTACGGTACGAGTACTATATAGTGCCATACCAAACATTTTTGGTACTGGCACCTGTATCCATATTTGATAATTTCCGGTATCGGCATTTTCGGTACCGGTGGTGAGTACCGGTACAGAACTCATCCCTAATCATATATGTGTTAATAGACCATATTGGCTTTACTGCGTCACAATGGCCAATATTGGTCATAGAGATGTTAATGAACCATATTGCGCTTTAATGGATCACAATAGACTATAGTAGATCACACATGTCTTAATGGACCATATTGGGCCTAAATGATAGTGGATCATACATGTCTTACCGATACCGGTACCACATTAGTGAATTCGGTAACGGTACGTTTGATACCGAGCTCATCCGTAATCATTTATGTGTTAATCGACCATATTAGGTCTTAATAGATCACAATGGCCAATGGTAGATAATGTATGTGTTAATGAACCATATTGGGACATAATGGATCACAATGGCCAATAGTGAATCATACTTGTCTTAATGGACTATATTGTGTCTTAATGGATCATAATTGCCAATAGAAGATCATAGATGTCTTAATCGACAACATAGGCCTAAATGGATCACAATGGTCAATAATGGATCATACATATCATAATGGACCATATTAGACCTCAATGGATCACAATGGTCAGTAGTAGCTCAATTATGTCTGAAACGACTGTATTGGGCCTAAATGGATTAACAGGGACAATAGTAGATAATACATGTCTTACTGGATCATATTGGCCAAAATGGATCACAATGGACAACAGTAGATCTTAAATGTCTTAATGGATCGTATTAGGCCTAAAAGGATCACAATAGCCGATAGTGGATCATACATGTCTTAATTGACCATATTGGGCCTTAACGGATCATGATGGATAATAATAGATCATACACGTCTTAATAGAACATATTGGGTCTTAATGGATCACGAATCACGATGGACAATATAGATCATGCATGTCTTAATGGACCATATTGGGTCTTAATAGATCACAATGGACAACAGTAGATCATACATGTCTTATTGGACCATATTGAGTCTTAATGGATCATGATGGCCAATAGTATTTCATACATGTCTTAATGGATCATGTTGGGCCTTAATAGATCACGATGGCCAATAGTAGAGTATATATGTCTTAATCGACCATATTGGGTCTAAATGGATCACAATAGTCAATAGTGGATCACATATGTCATAATCGCCCATATTGGGCCTTAATGGATCACAATGATCAATAGTAGTTCATATACGTCTTAATCGACGATACTGGGCCTAAATGGATTACAATGGACCATAGTAGATTGTACATGTCTTAATGGACTAAAATGAGACTTAATGGATTAAGATGGCCAACAATAGACCATACACGTCCTAATGGACCATATTGTGTCTTAATGAATCACAATTGCCAATAGTAGATCATACATGTTTTAATAGATCATATTGGGCCTTAATGGATAATAATGGCCAGTATTAGAATATACATGTAATGGCCATTTATGTTATATTTTATTTTTTTAAATGTGTTTATATATATTGGTATTTTTTGTTGTAAAGTTTTATTTTTAAAATATTAATAGGCGACAAAATAAAAAAAATAAAATTGGGTCAAATGGGTCGTATTCAGGTTATCTATTTGACACGAGTTTGGAGTTCGGGTTCGTATAAAATTTTCAGATTCAGATCGGGTTCAAACCACCATCCCACGAATACGAGTCATTTAATTAGGGATGAGCTCGATACCAACCGGTATCGGCACCAAAAATACCAGTACTAAGAATCCCAAAAAATGGGTACTGGTACCCAATACCATTTGCACAAACTGGGTATTTTTAATAACCAATTCCGGTTATGGAACCGGTTTTAGTTTCTCGTTTTAAGGGCTGCAATCGGATTTCTATAACCGGTTCAGTTTCGATTTTCAGTTTTTCTATACCCTATTTCCGAGTTTTTAGTACCATATTATCAGGTTTTTTAATATTCTATTGTTTTTATTACTCTATTTTATTGTCTGTTTGTTTATAATTATTAAATATGCATTGTATAATGTAAAAAGGTTAAAATAAATGCACTATCATAAATTTAATAGATAGATATTAGAATCTATAACACCTCGAAAATATCCGTCCAATAATGTATTGACACGTGTCATAAGGTTCCGGTATGTGAAAATATACTTTAGAGGGACTAAAGTTGACAAACAGTGAAAACTATGGAACGTAAGGGTCCAAAGTGTCAACAATGGATAAATAGACTCTATGATAACCCTACATAATGTTTATAACCTTAAACGGATGGATCATGGATCATACGAAGCGGAAAATGCACAAAAGTGAGGAATTACAAACTATAGGGGCTAAAAGTGTCAACATGTTGAATTTATACCTCTGAGTGAACTTTTGGCAGACCCGAAGCATTGTAATGCTAAAATATACTCACTAGAATATGTGGTAAAATTTCATGAAGTTTCGTTAACGTATGAGAAAGTTATGGCCAAAACCGTACTTGAGGGGTTAAAAGCGTCAACGTCGAAATTCATGGCTTTTCGGTTGAGCACAAAGTTATCCGAGGACATTACCATGTTGGTAAATGTCCCAAGGTTCTTAAAAACCAAGTTTGGGGGTTTACGAGTCAAAATAAGTAGCCAAAGCATCGCGTGCAAGAGCAGGGACCAAAACTGCCAATGTTTGGCAAAGTTTGACAGTAGCAGAGGCTAGGCGACCCGCCTGGACAAGCCTAAGCGGGCCGCGACCCCCTATCAGATGCAGAGTTTCGCGAATATTGCTATTTGGGTCCGAATTTTGAATGGGAAACAGCTAATACCACCTCCTAAATGCACCAATGGATGGTCTTGCATGCCTAGGCTACTGGGAGCTCTCTATAACATCTGAATTTCCCCCATAAATCAGATCATACTTCATTTTATTGAGCACTTGTGCTTATAAACAAGAACACACAACTTTCAAGAACTCTCAAGGCACTTCTGGAGCATTTCTGAACGACAAGGCAGCCTCCTAGTGTTAACTAAGCTTCATTAGGACCTTTGTAAGCTTTCATATCAGTCTATAATTCGTTTTTGCTTTGATTATTAGTTAAAAGTCAAACCGTTGATCATATAGTTTGACTTTTCGATTAAACGAGTTTAGCTCTGTCATTTCTCAAATTGAAACCACTGATATGTTGGTATTTATGTGGGAAACAAACCCTCAAAAGGGTATTCTCTGATTCCCACTTTATGCATGCTATTCGTCGAGTCAAAGATGTTCTTAAAAAGTCAACAGAAATCGTTTTTGCGAAAAATAGCTTAAATGGTAATGTATATGCAATCAGTTTGATCATCAAAAATAAATTATAATGAATATAAGAATGTGTTTTATCATAATCAACTCGACAATCTTTGGTATAAATACGAATCGGAACCGAAAGTCTTGTAAAACGACTTTTTCGTAGACTATCGATTCGGATCCGTGCATGCATGTTTGAGATCTGTATTGAAGCTTATTTTTGACTATTTTTATTTTAGTATAACTCTCTGGAATTTTTATATCTCGAGTCTATACTTAGCCGATTCATATGCATGTTTCCGATTATGCTTAAAAGTTGACTATTTTGCCCTTTTTGATATAAAACGTGATTTTTGGAAAAGTGAAAGAGTAGAAATCTTTATTACTAATTTATAAACTTGCACCGAAAATTTGAGGTCAGTTGGTGGTCCAGATTTTGAATTATGGCCAATAGCGTAAAACTAAAGCTTTATGTTTAATAAACGGCGCATTTCGCGTATAACCTATTTCAGGCCACGTTTTGATATAAAACTTTGTACTCACTGATGTTAAGTAATATTTTGGGATTTTTGATGATTTTTATTTAATTTTTGGCTGATCGGATCATACGTCGCTAAGTCGATTCGGTTAATGCCGGTTTTGACCGTTTAAGCCATAAAATGAGTTTTATACATTCTTTTGACTCCAAACCTTTTTCTACTGATTTTATATGTTAAATAAATTATTTTGAGCATTCTGGAAATATAAAAATCTCAGCGTTCTTTTAAAAACCCGGAAACGGCTCTAGATCGCATTTTTAGCATTTTTAGCGCATAGTAAGCGTTATACTCAGTTTAAACTTATAAGACTCATACCTACTGATGTATTTAGTATATTTTCATATAATAACAGTAAGTATAAATGTTTTAACTCAGATTTCCAGTTTTGGCATTTTTAGCCCTTGTGAAATTACTAAAATACCCCTACGGTGCATAGTTTGATTTTAAATGATAAGTTTTGTATACAGGTCATACTCTACTGTTATAATATATGTTAAATGAAGTATAGTTACTGTATAAATCAGACCCGAGACTCAGATTTCCAAATTAACTCTTTTATAATCTTTTAAATGACCAAAATGCCCTTCTAAGGCATAAATTGAGTTTAAAATTATTCGGGGCATAATAGAACATAACTTACTGATATTATATCATATTTAAAGCATATTATCTCAGGGAACTTGCATACGACTCATTTGGCGGTTCGGTTTACGTAACTAGTTTGCGTAAATTGACCGAAACGGGTCAAACGTTATCATTTTTGTCTCAAAATCCAGAATGTATTTAGTATACCTATATTAAACAAGTATTCAAACTTGTCGGATCTAAATCACATTCTATCCGGTCTTTCGCTTAATCGTGCGCTTGTACCGTATCGTCCTTAAAACTAGCCGGTCAAAGCTTAGGCTTAAATAAAAGACCCGTTAGAAATCTAATAGGTTATTATAAACCTTTGTTCCAGATTAGGAGGCCTAGTAAAAGCTATCTACACTTACCAATTGTGATTCATACTTACTCAGGTAAATACATTTTGACTTATTTTCCCTATACGGGCTTGGGGTACGGTATATAGAATACCGCTTGATCGAGCGTACAAATCTTGCACCCTTGGGTATGCAATTGGAATAATTTGATCGGCTCGTTTAAACAGTCTTGTTTTACTTTAAGCCTTTGGGGGGTTAATGATCGTGTCCCGGATATCCTTGGCATTATCTTACGAGATGGCCACGACCAGAGCACGGGGTGTAGGCGTACACCCGACGTGTATAACTCTTTAATGTGGTGTGTCATTTAATCTTTAGCCCGGACAGCAGATCCCGGGCCACCAAATGTACGAGTAGCATGTAATTCGTTCACAAGTTTATATTGCATAATTATCCCAAGTTAATAAAAATATTTATGCCTTGTGCATTTAAATCAATTTTCAATCATTTTCAAAATGAGTCGGTTGAGTTGTATTTACCAGTGTAAACTGACGTATTTTTCCCAAAAGGTTAAGTGCAGGTACTATACGAACTAGGCTGGCTGTTTCCTAAGAGCGTCCACTATAGTCTCGCAAGCTCGGACGACAAATAAACTGTTGAACAATTTATCTTATTTTATTGATCCGCCTGTGGATCCATTTAAACTACTTATGATGTTTATTATTACATTTTAATTAAAGTTGAAATGAATCTATTTCTGCTTCCGCTGTGCATTATTATATTGTGTTGTTTGTCTATGACGATGCCAACCACGTCACTGTACCCAACATCGGGCCCACCGGTGACACGTGGAGATCGGGGTGTGACAGGTTGGTATCAGAGCCAACGCTGAGTGAATTAAACACTAGTCTTTTGTGTTTAATCTCAGTTACACAATTGCACATTCCTCGATTTTCGAGTCTAGACAAAGAACTTAGGAAATGTTCAAAATTTCGTTTGTTTTATTTTTATTTATTATTAGCTTTGTCTTATATATTTTGTTGTGCAACTTGTTTGATTTTTGACAGGTTCATCATGCCGCCACGTATGCGAGGACGAGGAGGATTCGCCACATCACATGACCACGAGGCAGGGCCTTCGCACAGGCGAGCCCCATCAGCATCGCACAACACTGCAGCCCATGATCTTTGGAGATCATTCGCCGAGCCAGCCAGGCACTCGGTATCACTGAGTACCTCACCATCCCTACCACACTCCTTTGGGCCACATTCTGAAAATGGGCCCCATGACTCCCATGGATCTTTCATACCTCTTCACCAGTCACCTCACAACTACCCAGCACCCGTTTATCAGGGCCTGTACAACCCTGATGCCTACTTGGATGAACCAGTGGGTCATAACCCACTAGGACCTGAAGACCACTTCTCTGGTGGCAACGAGATGGAGGTCGACGAGGACACCGATCCCTCCATGCCACCGTCCGGCACTCCCAACCATCCCATTGAGATATCGGATGGGTCACCATACAGGGGATCACCTTTCAATGGTGTTGACAGCTACGAGGAGAGGTTTAAGCAGCACGACTGGGTCTATACCCCCAGCTACCATAACTCCCCCATGCACCAGTCTTACCACGGTTCTCCCGTGCACTCTCAGCACCACTCCCAGCAGCAGCATCAGCAGCAGCCCCAGCAGCAGGACCCATCTGAGGCCTTCTGGCGCGACGTGGTCACTCCGTCGCCACCACCACCACCGGTTTTGCCTCCTCCGCCTCAGAGGCCAAGGAGGAACGCGCGTATGTCTACGCGAGGAGGGATTCGCATTGGCACCCCTCGACATTCAGGTAGCAGCCGCTACTCGCCGCTCCACGAGGAGTCAGAGATGGGAGAGTCTCCGCATCCCGTCTCAGAGGTTTCTTCTGCGCCTATTGTGCCACTACGACCGCAGAACTTTGGAGAGCCCATCCCTGCGTACGCTAGCGCAGCACAGTTCAACCCTTTCGAGCCGACTTATCCTCCCGGTTACGATTATACGGGAGATCCCTACTGGTTAGCTTCAGGCTACAACCCTCTCAACCAGGAGAGTGTTTTTGGAGGTCCCTGGGCTACGGGACAATCAGCTTTTGGGTACTTACCGCAAGGGTACCAGCAGCCGCAGCCTCCACAGCCACCGCAGTATCAGCCACCGCCGCCGGCGCCGATGATGTCGCCACCGCAAGTCCAAGAAATCCTGCAAGGGATACACGACGTGCGACGGGAATTGCAACAGGAAATGCGACAAGATCGCCGACACAACCGCGGTATGTTCAAGAAGATGGTTGACTTGATTAAGGGCAAGAGTAAGAAGGATTATTAAATCCTTTGGTTGTTAGCTCATTTACTCATGTCCCTGCGAGGACATTTATTCCTGTATTCTACCCCTGCGTGGGTATATTTCTCTTATTCTACCCCTGCGTGGGTATGTTATTTCTGTTTAACCCCTGCGTGGGTTTGTTTTGTTTGTTTTGTCTGTTATTTGGTTTAGCCCCTGCGTGGGTATGCTCTTTAAGTTGAAAAGTCCCGTTTAGGGCAAAAGTTGTACTAGTTTACTTTAATTAAAATGGTTAATTTAAAAATTTTCTTCATTTTATTTATGTGCATGAATATAATATTCAAATAAATGGAAAATATCAAATTTTATTTGATTTGCCATTTAATAAGAATCTTAGTAAGGTAAAACCTAGCTTGAATGTCTTATTAACAGGCCTGGCCAATATGGTAAAACCTGGTTGAAAAGATTCAACTCTCTGTTAACATCTGAAAACATGTTAACATTCTTGACTAAGCGTGATTCGTAAAATCACACATGTCACCCTTTTTATTAATTATCTACAGACTATATCTGTATACAAGTCTGATTATGACTTGATACCTACGGGTTATGACTATGTCATATAAAGCAAAAAGGCAGTTGTGGTTTATAACTCCCTGCCAAGTAAATGATTATTTGTTTAACTATACAAATTTTTTTTTATCCTATAAAAATCTAAATTTAAAAATTTAGAAGTTGTCCGAAGTGACTAGGCTTATTGTGCCAATATATATATTTCATTCCATTATAGTTGCTAATAAGAGCCCTGAATGAAATTAATTAAATTAACTATTATGGTTATTAATACCGTGGTTAATAAATCGTCTAGAACGATAATACTGTTAGGTTTCTAAATAGACCTTGTCCTTACTTTTATGTAGCTTAAAAGCTACATGGCCAAATCGGAAGAAACCAACAGTGATTCTGGGGAGCACCCAGATAATACAAGGATTCACGTCACTGGTGCGGAACTGCAAGCACTGGTAGAAAACGCTGTTGCCAAGGCTATGGATAGGCAATTCAGAGAATCTAGCGGGACTCGGAGTAGGACCCGAACCGTATCGCATGTCAAGCCCAAGACTCATTCAGAGGCTCATAGTAAGCCGCCTTCTAAAAAGAATGAGCCGAAGAAGGATGAGGAGGATAATCACTCCTCCAACCACAGCAGCATCCCAAAGCAAGAAGTCAAGCTGAAGCATGATACGCACAGCAAGTCCTGCACGTACAAGTATTTCGTTTCATGCAAACCCAGGGACTTTACTGGGGAGAAAGGAGTAGTTGACTGCATGACGTGGTTAGATGAGATGGATACGGTAGTTGATATCAGCGGGTGTGCTGATAGGGACGTCGTGAAGTACGTGTCCCAGTCATTTAAGGGAGATGCGCTAGCATGGTGGAAATCACTCCTACAAGCTGCCGGTAAGGCCACTCTCTACAGCATGACATGGGATCAGTTTGTAGCCCTGATCAAGGAAAATTTCTGCCCGCAGCACGAGGTCGAAAGGATTGAGTCGGATTTCGTATCTCTGGTAATGAAGAACCTCGATTGTCAGGCATATCTTACTACATTCAACACCTTATCTCGATTAGTGCCGTATTTGGTGACCTCGGAGCCGCGGAGGATCGCTCGTTTTATTGGGGGTCTGGCACCTGAGATCAAGGCGAGCGTTAAGGCATCAAGGCCTACGACGTTTAGATCAGTAGCTGATCTATCCCTCTCCCTCACTCAAGATGTAGTCAGATTGAGAGCTATTAAGAGCTCAGAGGAAAACAAAAGGAAACGCGAGGATGACACCTCACGAAGATTGGAGAAACGACACAGAGGGAACAACGACCATAGGAAAGGGTCGGGATTTAAGAAAGGAGATCATCAATCGGGTGAGAAACCCAGATGCAAGACCTGCAAGAGACACCATTTTGGGAAATGTCGTTTGGAAGCGAAATCCCAGTCTCACAAAAAACGATGTGGAATCTGCAAGTCCACAGACCATAAAGCCTTAGATTGCAAGAAGATTAAGGATGCAACTTGTTTTGGTTGCAACGAGAAAGGGCACATCCGGCCTAATTGCCCAAAGAATGCAAAGAAAGCCGATGAAGGAAAGAAGACTAATGCGAGAGACTTCAGAATGGACGCCAAGGAAGCAGTCCTTGATGACAACGTCATTACAGGTACGTTTCTTGTAAATGATGTTTTTGCTAGAGTCTTGTTTGATTCAGGAGCTGATAAGTCATTTGTAGATGATATGTTTTGTAAATTGTTAAACCTTCCTGTTAAAACCTTAAGTGTGAAATATGAGGTGGAATTAGCCGATGGAACCATAGAAACCGCCTCGACTGTTCTAGATGGATGTGTCATATCCATTAGGAATCATTCTTTCCCGTTATCCTTGCTTCCCTTTAAGCTAGCTGGATTTGATATAGTGATAGGCATGGATTGGTTATCGAGTAACCAAGCCCAGATTCTGTGCAACAGAAAGCAAGGAGATACCCAGTATGGATTACCTGTGCAAGTGTCCATGCTCAAGGCATCCAGATGCATGCAGAAGGGATGTGTCATTTATATGGCACAAGTTACCATTGATGAGCCGAAGCCGAAGATTGAAGATATCCCTGTTATCTCAGAATACCCTGAATTATTCCCAGAAGAACTACCCGGTTTGCCACCGGATAGGCAAGTGGAGTTTCGGATAGACATCATTCCAGGCGCTGCGCCTGTAGCAAGAGCACCATATAGATTGGCACCAACGGAGATGAAGGAGTTGAGGACGCAGTTGGATGATTTGTTAGCTAAAGGTTTTATTAGACCTAGCTCGTCTCCTTGGGGAGCACCAATCTTGTTCGTTAAAAAGAAGGATGGATCGATGCGTCTGTGCATCGATTACCGTGAGCTTAACAAGGTCACTATCAAGAATAGGTACCCGTTACCCAGGATCGACGATCTGTTCGATCAGTTGCAAGGAGCAAGCTATTTCTCCAAGATCGACCTGAGGTCAGGTTATCATCAGCTGAAGGTCAAAGACGAAGATGTGCACAAGACAGCGTTTAGGACTCGTTATGGACATTACGAGTTCCTAGTGATGCCGTTTGGGCTCACCAACGCACCAGCCACATTCATGGATCTCATGAATCGTGTCTGCAAGCCCTATCTAGATAAATTCGTTATCGTCTTTATTGACGACATCCTTATCTACTCGAAGAGCCAAGCTGACCATGAGAAACACCTTCGTTGTATTCTCAAACTTCTGCATCAAGAGAAGCTTTATGCCAAATTTTCGAAGTGTGAATTTTGGCTTCGAGAAGTCCAATTCCTTGGACATGTAGTAAGCGAGCGTGGTATCCAAGTAGATCCCGCTAAAGTAGAAGCAGTCATGAACTGGCAGGAGCCGAAGACTCATACCGAGATTCGCAGTTTCCTCGGATCGGCAGGATATTATAGGCGATTTATCGAGAACTTTTCAAGAATTGCTGCGCCCCTAACTTCGTTGACTCGTAAGAAGATTAAGTTCGATTGGGGCCCTAAGCAGCAGGAATCCTTCGATATTTTGAAGAAGAAGTTGAGCAATGCTCCAGTGTTGACATTGCCCGATGGCGTAGAAGAATTTGTGGTGTACTGTGATGCGTCACACACTGGCATGGGCTGTGTACTCATGCAGAAAGGCAAAGTCATTGCCTACGCTTCTCGACAGCTAAAGGTGCACGAGAAGAACTACACCACCCACGATTTGGAATTGGGTGCAGTTGTATTTGCTTTGAAGCTATGGAGACATTACTTGTATGGAACCAAGTGTATAATATATTTAGATCACAAGAGTCTTCAGCATCTGTTCAATCAGAAGGAATTGAACATGCGTCAAAGGCGATGGATGGAAACTTTAAATGATTATGACTGCGAGATAAGATACCATCCAGGCAAGGCAAATGTAGTTGCCGACGCCTTAAGCAGAAAGGAAAGGGTGAAACCAATCAGAATCAATGCCAAGCGCATTGAAATAAGAAATAATTTGAATGAAAGGGTGTTAGCTGCACAGAAGGAAGCTGTGTTGGAAGCTAACTATCCTGCAGAGAAGTTAGGAGTAACTGAGGAGCAGTTATCCTACGACAAAGATGGAATGCTACGACTAAACGGACGAATATGGGTTCCAGTTTATGGAGGACTTCGGGATGTTATCCTCCAGGAAGCCCACAGCTCTAAATATTCCGTTCATCCTGGAGCTGATAAGATGTACCAGGATTTGAAAGCAAACTACTGGTGGATTGGTTTGAAAAAGTCAGTAGCTGAGCATGTAGCTAAATGTTTGACTTGTGCGCAAGTCAAGGCTGAGCATCAGAAGCCGTCAGGTTTGCTTCAACAACCTGAAATTCCCAAGTGGAAATGGGAAATGGTGATAATGGATTTCATCACCAAGTTGCCGAAGACGAAAAAGGGGAATGATACCATATGGGTCATAGTAGATAGACTGACTAAGTCAGCTCATTTTCTACCCATCAAGGAGACGTATAGCTCCGATATGTTAGCTCAATTATACGTCGATAAGATTGTAGCATTGCATGGTATACCTGTATCTATTATCTCCGATAGAGATACTAGATATACGTCGCATTTTTGGAAGAGTTTCCAGCAATCGTTGGGCACTCGTTTGAATTTTAGTACGGCCTATCATCCTCAGACGGATGGTCAGAGTGAGCGTACTATTCAAACCTTGGAAGATATGCTTCGTGCATGTGCGATCGATTTGGGTGGTAGTTGGGATAAGAACCTACCACTGATTGAATTCTCCTACAACAATAGCTACCATTCCAGCATAAAAGCTGCGCCTTTTGAGGCCCTATACGGTAGAAAGTGTAGATCGCCCATTTGTTGGGCAGAAGTTGGAGATGTCCAGTTGTCAGGACCAGATATCGTTTTTGAGACGACGGACAAGATCGTTCAGATTCGCGATCGTTTGAAAGCTGCCAGGGATAGGCAGAAAAGTTATGCGGATCCTAAGTGCAAAGACTTTCACTTCGATGTAGGTGATAAAGTGTTGCTTAAGGTATCGCCCTGGAAAGGGGTGATGCGATTTGGTAAGAAAGGCAAGCTAAGCCCGAGATAGATAGGACCTTTCGAGATCATCGAACATGTCGGAGCAGTTGCTTACAAGTTAAACTTGCCTGAAAAACTTAGCGCTATTCATAATGTGTTCCACATCTGTAATTTGAAGAAGTGTTTCGCTGACGAATCACTGGTTATACCGCATACAGATATACACATAGATGAGAGTTTGAAGTTCGTGGAAAAACCTTTGTCGATTGAGGATCGACAGGTGAAAAAGCTTCGAAGGAAGCACGTGCCTATTGTTAAGGTCAAATGGGATGCCCGTAGAGGTCCCGAATATACGTGGGAAGTGGAATCCACGATGAAAGAAAAATATCCTCATTTGTTTCAGTAAATCTCAAGGACGAGATTTCTTTTAAGGGGGTGAGGATGTAACAGCTCGAAAATTTCCGTCCAATAATGTATTGACACGTGTCATAAGGTTTCGGTATGTGAAAATATACTTTAGAGGGACTAAAGTTGACAAACAGTGAAAACTATGGAACGTAAGGGTCCAAAGTGTCAACAATGGATAAATAGACTCTATGATAACCCTACATAATGTTTATAACCTTAAACGGATGGATCATGGATCATACGAAGCGGAAAATGCACAAAAGTGAGGAATTACAAACTATAGGGGCTAAAAGTGTCAACATGTTGAATTTATACCTCTGAGTGAACTTTTGGCAGACCCGAAGCATTGTAATGCTAAAATATACTCACTAGAATATGTGGTAAAAATTTCATGAAGTTTCGTTAACGTATGAGAAAGTTATGGCCAAAACCGTACTTGAGGGGTTAAAAGCGTCAACGTCGAAATTCATGGCTTTTCGGTTGAGCGCAAAGTTATCCGAGGACATTACCATGTTGGTAAATGTCCCAAGGTTCTTAAAAACCAAGTTTGGTGGTTTACGAGTCAAAATAAGTAGCCAAAGCATCGCGTGCAAGAGCAGGGACCAAAACTGCCAATGTTTGGCAAAGTTTGACAGCAGCAGAGGCCAGGCGACCCGCTTGGACAAGCCTAAGCGGGCCGCGACCCCCTATCAGATGCAGAGTTTCGCGAATATTGCTATTTGGGTCCGAATTTTGAATGGGAAACAACTAATACCACCTCCTAAATGCACCAATGGATGGTCTTGCATGCCTAGGCTACTGGGAGCTCTCTATAACATCTGAATTTCCCCCATAAATCAGATCATACTTCATTTTATTGAGCACTTGTGCTTGTAAACAAGAACACACAACTTACAAGAACTCTCAAGGCACTTCTGGAGCATTTCTGAACGACAAGGCAGCCTCCTAGTGTTAACTAAGCTTCATTAGGACCTTTGTAAGCTTTCATATCAGTCTATAATTCGTTTTTGCTTTGATTATTAGTTAAAAGTCAAACCGTTGATCATATAGTTTGACTTTTCGATTAAACGAGTTTAGCTCTGTTTATGTTGGTATTTATGTGGGAAACAAACCCTCAAAAGGGTATTCTCTGATTCCCACTTTATGCATGCTATTCGTCGAGTCAAAGATGTTCTTAAAAAGTCAACATAAATCGTTTTTGCGAAAAATAGCTTAAATGGTAATGTAGATGACATGCAATCAGTTTGATCATCAAAAATAAATTATAATGAATATAAGAATGTGTTTTATCATAATCAACTCGACAATCTTTGGTATAAATACGAATCAGAACCGAAAGTCTTGTAAAACGACTTTTTCGTAGACTATCGATTCGGATCCGTGCATGCATGTTTGAGATCTGTATTGAAGCTTATTTTTGACTATTTTTATTTTAGTATAACTCTCTGGAATTTTTATATCTCGAGTCTATACTTAGCCGATTCATATGCATGTTTCCGATTATGCTTAAAAGTTGACTATTTTGCCCTTTTTGATATAAAACGTGATTTTTGGAAAAGTGAAAGAGTAGAAATCTTTATTACTAATTTATAAACTTGCACCGAAAATTTGAGGCCAGTTGGTGGTCCAGATTTTGAATTATGGCAAATAGCGTAAAACTAAAGCTTTATGTTTAATAAACGGCGCATTTCGCGTATAACCCATTTCAGGCCACGTTTTGATATAAAACTTTGTACTCACTGATGTTAAGTAATATTTTGGGATTTTTGATGATTTTTATTTAATTTTTGGCTGATCGGATCATACGTCGCTAAGTCGATTCGGTTAATGCCGGTTTTGACCGTTTAAGCCATAAAATGAGTTTTATACATTCTTTTGACTCCAAACCTTTTTCTACTGATTTTATATGTTAAATAAATTATTTTGAGCATTCTGGAAATATAAAAATCTCAGCGTTCTTTTAAAAACCCGGAAACGGCTCTAGATCGCATTTTTAGCATTTTTAGCGCATAGTAAGCGTTATACTCAGTTTAAACTTATAAGACTCATACCTACTGATGTATTTAGTATATTTTCATATAATAACAGTAAGTATAAATGTTTTAACTCAGATTTCCAGTTTTGGCATTTTTAGCCCTTGTGAAATTACTAAAATACCCCTACGGTGCATAGTTTGATTTTAAATGATAAGTTTTGTATACAGGTCATACTCTACTGTTATAATATATGTTAAATGAAGTATAGTTACTGTATAAATCAGACCCGAGACTCAGATTTCCAAATTAACTCTTTTATAATCTTTTAAATGACCAAAATGCCCTTCTAAGGCATAAATTGAGTTTAAAATTATTCGGGGCATAATAGAACATAACTTACTGATATTATATCATATTTAAAGCATATTATCTCAGGGAACTTGCATACGACTCATTTGGCTACCCGTAACGCCCTTTTTGCGTTCGGTTCGGTTTACGTAACTAGTTTGCGTAAATTGACCGAAACTGGTCAAACGTTATCATTTTTGTCTCAAAATCCAGAATGTATTTAGTATACCTATATTAAACAAGTATTCAAACTTGTCGGATCTAAATCACATTCTATCCGGTCTTTCGCTTAATCGTGCGCTTGTACCGTATCGTCCTTAAAACTAGCCGGTCAAAGCTTAGGCTTAAATAAAAGACCCGTTAGAAATCTAATAGGTTATTATAAACCTTTGTTCCAGATTAGGAGGCCCAGTAAAAGCTATCTACACTTACCAATTGTGATTCATACTTACTCAGGTAAATACATTTTGACTTATTTTCCCTATACGGGCTTGGGGTACGGTATATAGAATACCGCTTGATCGAGCGTACAAATCTTGCACCCTTGGGTATGCAATTGGAATAATTTGATCGGCTCGTTTAAACAGTCTTGTTTTACTTTAAGCCTTTGGGGGGTTAATGACCGTGTCCCGGATATCCTTGGCATTATCTTACGAGATGGCCACGACCAGAGCACGGGGTGTAGGCGTACACCCGACGTGTATAACTCTTTAATGTGGTGTGTCATTTAATCTTTAGCCCGGACAGCAGATCCCGGGCCACCAAATGTACGAGTAGCATGTAATTCGTTCACAAGTTTATATTGCATAATTATCCCAAGTTAATAAAAATATTTATGCCTTGTGCATTTAAATCAATTTTCAATCATTTTCAAAATGAGTCGGTTGATTTGTATTTACCAGTGTAAACTGACGTATTTTTCCCAAAAGGTTAAGTGCAGGTACTATACAAACTAGGCTGGCTGTTTCCTAAGAGCGTCCAATATAGTCTCGCAAGCTCGGACGACAAATAAACTGTTGAACAATTTATCTTATTTTATTGATCCGCCTGTGGATCCGTTTCAACTACTTATGATGTTTATTATTACATTTTAATTAAAGTTGAAATGAATCTATTTCTGCTTCCGCTGTGCATTATTATATTGTGTTGTTTGTCTATGACGATGCCAACCACGTCACTGTACCCCACACCGGGCCCACCGGTGACACGTGGAGATCGGGGTGTGACAGAATCATGTTCTGGTATAGGTACAATCGGTTTCGGTTTTTGTCTGGTTTTGGGTATAATCAGGTATGATCGGTTCCGATTCCAGGTATTAAGATAAAAATGCATACCCTATTTATATCCTACAGGTAGGGTCAGTTTCGGTTTTGAATATTAAAAGACTAGTTCCGGGTATTTTTTTTGTGCAGCTCTGAGATGTGGTTTCAAAAATTTTAGTTTTCACACTCCATTACTCCCTCCTAATTCACCCCGCCCAATTTTCCTTTTCCTTAAAACCCCCAAAGTTCCCCACATTCCTGAAACAAATTCAACCCCACCAACTCACCAAGTTCAATGCGAATCCTTTCATAGCCCTGGTTCCGATCTACACAATATCTCTACCACAACCACTACCAATTCTAACTTCCACAAAACCCTAACCAATTTTGGTTACCATCTAACCCTAACGATTGTTTCGTTTCGAAGATGCGAAGCAACGAGAAGCGCATGATTTTGAGTTCGTACCTGCAACATGCTTGTAAAATCTCTGATGGAATCGAGAAGAAGAGGAATAAAATCTCAAAGGAATAAAATCTCAATGGAGTTCATTGGCTTCTGATTCGTGGAGATTTGGGGTCGGATTCGTTTGCTTATGATTCATTGGGTGTAAGGAGAAGCGCATGATTTTGTAAAATGTGTATTGCTAGTTGTAAAATCTCGAATCAATAATAGCCTTAGAAAGAGCAAACATGTTTCCTGTTAACTAATACCTATCAATTGTAATTTGTAGTTTTGAGGGATGTAGGTGATGCTAATTGCAAAAATAAGTACATCTAGAGGATAATTCAGGTATGTTATTCATCAAACAACATTTGCAATTACCAAGATCGTACTAGTTGAACTACCAATCTGTCAGTAGTTTTACTAGCTAAATGTTCTTATATACTGAAGGTGTTAAAAAAAGAAAATATATCATACGTTGTCGCTACTTACGAGGCTGATGCCCAAATGACATTTTTGGCAATTAGCAAGCATGTCGATACTGTCATTACTGAAGACTTAGATTTAATACCATTTGGTTGCCCAAGAGTAAGTTTATATCCGCTTTTAACAAATCTTTATAGCTGTTTCTTAACATTCTTATATTCAGACCGAGACTTTCTTTAACTTTTACATACCAATCATCTACAAGATGGACACATATGGGCAAGGTGTTGGCTTTACGAAGCAAATGATTCTCGAAATATGCATTTTCAGTGGCTGTGACTATTTGTTGTCTTTGGCAGGAATGGGCTTGCAAAAAGCCCATGCATTGATAAAGAAACTCAAAGCTATGATAAGGTGCGTTATATTGTCATTTTTATGGTATTCTTTTGCTTAGAGGTGAAAAATAAGTGATTTGAAAGATTATAAGTTCACACGCTTGAGTTGTAGGTGATTAAGAACTTGAAGTAACAAAGTTGAGGTTTTATTCTTTTAGTATAAAACATGTTTCTGAAAATAAACAAGTTCATTAATTTGGGTGATTAACAAAGTTCAGAAATATCTTGTTCAGAATTTTACCTACAAGATATTCTTTTACTATAAAACATGTTTCTGAAAATAAACAAGTCCATTAATTTGTCACTTGATGTTTTTGTTGATACATATTTGTGGACACGACTCACGGAACGAGAACTCGAAGACCAAAGACCATAGAAGTTCGAGACGAGTCTACAACTATAGAGAATAAAGACAAAGCTACAGCCAAGGGGGAGTTTGTTGATGCACTTATGTCTGTACTTTGTCTGTATTCGGTCTATATGTAAACGATGTCCTAGTCAGTCCTGTAAGTTGACCAAGTCAACCGTCCTCCTGGTTTGACCTGGCTCAACAGTTAGAAATATATTATGTGAAGTGTCTGAGTCGAAGGATGAGCAATCGAAGGATTATGTCTATCCTTCGATTGGCTCGAAAGATAAACCACGAAGGATACTGATGGACTTCGAAGGATATGCTATCCTTCGAAGTATATATGGATCCTTCGATGGCAATTGTGGTCGACAGATGGTCCTTCGGACAGTCTGTCTAATCCCTTGACCAGACCTGCTGTGTGTGGGTATAAATACCCATGTAGTGTGTTGTGTTAAGCTAGACAAGAGAGAGACTTGAGAGACTTGTGAGATAGATGCACATAGAGAGCTTGAGAGCATTCTATCAAAACACACACACACACACTAGAGAGTTTGCAAGTTAGATTTGTAAACATTGTGCTTGTAACCGGAACCTTCATTCGTATTAATACAGTGGTGTTAATCGGTGAATCCTTGTGTGTTTGTGTTTATGCTTGTCTCAACCCGGTTTGCTTGCTAGCTTGGATTCCGCACTCGCTAGTGGGTTTGTATAACAAGGTTTAGGTTCGTCATCCTCCGAAGAGGGACCTACAAGTGGTATCAGAGCCAGGTTCTTTTCCTTGTTTAAAACCGGGTTTTTGTTCAAATTTTGGGTTGTTTTTCGTCAGATCTGGAAAACTTTCAGTTGCCATGTTCTTGCTGTGTTCTTGAAGTTCTTGATATCTTCATACTTCGAAAGATATCTTCATAGTTCGAAAGATCAACTGTTTCGAAGGGTCAACCACCTTTTGTCTCGAAAGATCAAGCTAAAATCTCGAAGGATATTCACAGTGTCGAAGGGTCAACCCAAACAATTCGAAGGGTCAATCTTTGTTTTTTCGAAGGATCAAGCTAAACTTCGAAGGGTCAAATTTATTTGTTTTTAGTGGTGCACCTCCCAAGGTTCACTGACCATTGTTCTGCCCAAGAAAACAAATACCTTTGTTTGACTTTTGTTGGATACAAGATAAGACACCGCCCAAAAGAACTGTTTTAGTGTTCCAAGGCACTGCCCAACTGAACTGCCTTTTTTTTTTTTTTTTTTTTTTTTTTTTTTTTTGATTTGAGAGGCACCGCCCAAGTGACCAATGGGCTTTAGATCACCTCACATGCCAACCGTCCAAATAGGCCACTAATAGGCTTTTGTTGACTTTTGACCACCGCCAAGTGATTAATTATTTTCTGTTGGTTCTTGTTTTCAACCGCCACCGCCCATCAAGAAATTAAATGATGCTTTGTTGATTTGTGGTGACCGCCCATTGGACCACTAACTGTTGTTATTTGTTGTGTGTGTTCAAGGCCAAAGGAACCGCCCAAATACACCACATAGAATTGTGTGTTTGCTGTTAGTGGGGCACCATCTAAGTCACAAACAAAGTTGTGTTTTGTTGTCTGGATTCTCGGCCCAAGTCACCTCCTCTATATAAATAAAATAAAAAAAAATAATAAGTTTTGAAGTTTTGTTTGTGCACGACCCACGTTTAGAAAATCACCAAAGCCCAAGATCTGCTAATCCGTTTGTATCAACTTACGAAATATCATCTTTCGAGACCGGTTTGGTGTTTGTCTTTCGTGTGATCTTTCGGTTGATCCTTCGACAGTGAAAATACAAGTGTACAAATTTTACACGTGTACAAATTGTATTTCCATCAAGGGCCGAATCTCCCACACCACTTTGAATTACTGCAGAAATGGGAACAAACGGTCAATGGGATCCATCCGCATGGTCTTTGAATCCGTATTCATCTAATACGCAATCATCCTCTTCTCAATCTGATCAAGATTTCAAGACTGCTTGGATGCAGGCTATGGCCCCACGTTCAGCTGCCATGATATCTGTAAATCAATGGGCATCAGTTACCAATCAAAGGCAAAGTGAACCAAAAAGAACAACTGATTGGTTTGGCAATCCAATACAAGCTCCTGTAAAGCCGGCTACAACCACAGACTTGTATGGAAATCCATTACCCCCAGTTGGTTTACAACACCATCGTTCTACTGTTGAACCATCATCTCTTGATCCAAAGAACAGTAGTCAGACAAAATCGGCGTTGTATGCAGAAATTGTCAAAGATGCAAGCAATGGTGAATCCTCGGGAAATGATGACAGTTCTGAACATGACGGAAGTTCAGATGAAGATGTTTCAACTTCAGTTGAGGGTGATACAACTTCAAGGTCAAGCGAGGATGGATCTAAATGTGAATCATCAAGGGAGGTTATTAATTCTGATGCAGAAAAGTCAACACCTGAGAGTGATTCCAGTCAGGTATGTGATTCTAAACCTGATTCTATTTCTGCTGTTGTTGAATGTGCGAAATGTTTAGATTATGCAGAAAAGGAAAGTGAGCTTGAAATTACACTGCAACACAATCAAAAATTGATTGTTGATCTTGCTAAAGCATCTGAAGCTAACTTCTTTTTAGCCAAAAATGAAAAGGAGTTTAAAGAAACAATTAAGTCATTAAAACATGATGTTTCTGAATTACAAAAGGCTGTTTTGAGAAAACAACATGCTAATAATAACTTAATTGACACAATTGAGAAACAAATGGTGGAGTTAGCTACAGCTCGATGCGAATGTGATGCAATCAAGCAGAAATTGGACAGTTATTCCAATTCCCGCTTTGTTTTGGATCACATCATCAATGTTCAAAAGAAAAAGGGGGACGTCAAGTGTATTGGATACAAAAAATGTCCTCCCCCAATGAGTCACAATTACTCAAAATTGCCTGATGACGAGGATATGCCCCGTTTTGAACCTACTGTGCCACTTGCGCGAGATGACTTTGCTGCAGGCCTCGGGTTCAAAACTGGTACATCTTCCTCGGAACAATTAGACTCTGAGAATGTGAGCACTTCATCGTGTGCTAAGGAACAGAGTCCTCCAATTATTGAGGATGCTGATTCTTCGGACGATGAATCTGAAATTGTGAAGCCACAGTCTAACTCGGTTACACCAGACATTCCAATTGAGAATCACATCCTGTGTGATCCACCAGTGAAACCGAGTAAGACTGAAACACCAAAGACAGTGAAGCCCAGTGTACCTAGTATTAAAGGGAATAACTTGTTGTATACGCTCAAGGGAGACAGCAAAATATATTCTGACAGAGATTTTCCAATTAAAAATGTAAATCAAGATTTAATTGAGAAAGTTTTTGAAGGACGTACTGATAAGTTTTTGGGAAACAAAGGTAACAAAGTGACGGTCACTCAATGTGAACCAATTCCGTGTGAGCAAATAAGAAAACAATACGGTAACCAAAAACTGACAGTTGAGCGAAAACAACAAGTCAATTCTGGGAAGGGTAAGGGCCAAGTACAGGGAAAGAAGGCTCAGAACAAGAATGTTCAAGCACCAGAAATTCAGCAGCCTAAGACTGAACAACCAAAGGTTCAACAACCTAAAGTTGAGCAGTCTAAGGCTACTCAACCTAAGGCTACACAACCTAAAATTCAACAATCTAAGGTTGGGCAACCTAAGGTTCAAAGGGTGCAAAACAAAAGAGCTCCAGCTAAGAAAAGAGAACAGAAAGTGAACTTTGTTGGATCAAAGGGTACGGACAAACTTGAAACATTTCAAAATAAATCTAACATTGATTTTGTAAAACAAGTTAGAATTTTAAAACGAAATGATCAGAACAATTATACCCAACACACAAATGGATGTGACTTAGGTCCAAGCACACCTAGATCACAAAGTTCAGTGTCTGGTTCTCCGTCTGGTCATCAACATGTTTCTCCGAGGCTTGTAGAGCGGAGAATGTGTTTTGAATGTGGTACAATTGGACATATAATTCGAAATTGTCCATATCTTCATAAGTTGAAAGCAAAGGTTGATGATCCCCATGAACAACATCATGCCGCCCAAGAGAATAGAAAAGGCAAACAGGGCGAAAACAAGAAAAAGGATCGGAAGATAAACTTCGTGAAATCAAGAGGGACTGATAAAATTGATACTTTCAAAAACAAATCCAACAAGGATTCTGTTAAACAAAGTAAAATTTTGAAAAGAAACAGTCAAAACAACTATACACAACAAACAAACGGTTGTGATGTAGGACCAAGTACCTCAAGATCACGAAGTTCATCATCCAGCTGTTACAGTTATGATACTCCGAGGTTTGTTGAGCGGAGATCATGCTTTGAATGCTGTGAGTATGGACACATCATTAAGAATTGTCCATATCTCACCAAGAGAAAGTCAAAAATTGATGCCCCCTATGGTAACATTTACCATAAAAGATCTGTTTCACCAAAACAGGACCCTCGTCTTGTTAAACAACGAGAAAAGAAACAGAAAAAGAAACAAAGAAAAGAAGTTGAAAAGGCTTTGAAACCGGAGGTTATCCAAACAAAATCTATTAAATCAGATGTTAAACATGAAAAACAGAAACAGATTTGGATACCAAAACCGGTAATTGTTTCAGGGGGAGCTGCATCAATTCCGAATCATCGGGAAATGGATGTTACAATTCTCGATGATGACGGACGACCCAAGTCTGTGAAGGCTTGGGTCCCCCTCTCCAACTAATCTCTGAATGAGTGTGCAGGATGTTCCAGGAGGAACTATAAATAGTTTTAGGATTGTTGATAGTGGAGCGTCCATGCACAAGATTGGCGACATATTCCTCTGAAATATTGGTATCTCTAGGAGAATGTTGTTGCCATTGATGGAGAGAGAGAGGAAAGAAAAGGAGAAAGAACAAGAATGTGGTTGTATGAAGTTGCAGAATTCGACCAAATGAAGAACATGCCAAAAGTTGGTTGTTATGGTTTTTGATCGGGTCTTCAGGAAAGAATACAAGGAAATGTGTGCAGAAGCCTGGGCATGGATTGAACATCCGCACACCATTTCTGAAAGAGAAAGTCAAAGACCTTCGCTGGTGCAGTATGAAAGACCAGCCGGACCCGGAGGTGTATGATCTTGTTGCTGTCAAGAGATTTCTCAGTAGCTGCAGATTCGACCTTGAAGTCCACACCGGGTGGATATCAAGCTTGGGAGAGCACTCAGATTCCTTGCAATGCATGAAACAGTTGCAGGATACGGTTTTGAATTTCTAAATCTCTCCTATGCTTGTCGATATTTAAGCTGCTTTATGAATTATCATCTCATACGGCACTCTTTGGCCTGACACGTTGATCTCGAATATCACCTCACACGTGATTGTTTCTTTATGAAACTCGTCAATGTTGTTATGGTCCGCACCGCTTACCGACATGCCAACTCATTTTTCCAAAATTTGTTAAATCTTTTCTGATAAAACTTAATTTGGGTAACCGGCATTAAGGTCAAGCAAGAGTAAAACCAACATCGGAAAATCATTTTTGTAAATACCTTTGTGTTTTTCAATTTATCTTAGTTTATTGATTTTAGGGGGAGTAAATCCAAAAATATGAAAATCCAAAAACATCGAAAAATTTCAAAAACACAAAAACAATAGAAAATCAAAAATGAGTTTCCTGGCGAGCAAAAGAGAAAATGATAGTACATCAGTGGTCTATCTAAACCTCTTTAAACCCTAAATGAAAAACGATAAGCAGCTCTATATAAGATGTATCGGTAGGCTCACAATCATTTTAAAGTGTGCAGGGTGATATAAATCTTAAACCGACTGAAGACCAGGTGGGAACCATTCATTGGCATATGGTCTTAGTACCGAAATTTCGTTTGATAGATTGCCGAGGTTCTGAGATATTCGGTCTTTATGCTGCTTATCATCTGTGTATCATGGTTGCTTCTATAAATAGACTAAGTCTAAGATCTTCCATGATACTATACATACGTGTACATATCTCATACTGCATTCGACCTCAATAAGTGATAAACAATCACATGTCCATCAAATAAGTGATAAAATATCACATTTATCCGGGAGTCAAGTTCGTCTCTCTGCTGTACGAAAGTACTGACCTGTTCACGGACTTGCTCCTGTGCCCTCATGCATATGAGAATCAAGTTCCTCATCAATAAGTGATTCTATCACATAGGGCTTGTTTTCAAATCAAAATAAGTGAGAATCTCACATCATATACGGTCAAACAGATGATAATCGGTATACTCACCGGTAAGATGAACCCTCGTGCATACCTTGATACGGGAATGTGTCGTGATGTGGATGAACACCGGTCGGTAAGTATAAATCATACCTTAATGTATCCTCTAAACATGATTACATATGATAAGTTGAGCTTAAGTGGACAACAATACCGATAATTGTTATAGGATGCTTATCTTAATGTTAACTAACTGAACAACAAGAGTGTTTTGGCATGACCGTACACTGATATGATTCTCTTACCCTCGAAACTCGCAAAAAGAATGTATGTATGTATTTATTTATCGCTTTCTGTCTTTACATTTAGAAAAGTCAAAAATACCAAAAAGATTTTAGGTGTGTTTTAATTTAAACTTTATAAAAGCCAAAAAGATTTTATTTCTATTTTATTTTCGATCGTACGATGTTGGAACTCGAGTCTTCGTTGCCTGAAACCTGAACGAAAACCGAAATGACTAAATCTTCATAAACAGTCGAAATTTGCAAATTTTGAAAGTTAGAAACTGAAATTGATAAATTTGAAAAACTTTCAAACTGTCGGACGGTGTTTGATTGTGACATGGTCATCCGTGTGTCACTTGTTTATGATTAACTATTTTCCAAGCAGTTGTTCTCATTACGCGTTTAGATTTCTTGCATGTGCAGATTCTAAAGGCTAGGAGAACATGGTCGATGACAAAGCTTTGGAATGAAGACACGACATGAAGGCGCTCAAATGATGAAGATAATCGAGTTGCCGCTGGCCATCGTCAACACCGCAAGGATCTCACTTCATAAAGACAAAGTATTTCACGAGCATAACTCAAGGGGGAGCTTATGTTAAGGGGGAGTTTGTTAACACACTTCCTACATGATACGGGTAGTTTGTTGATACACTCTCTGCTCTCAAGTTGTGAAGACTTTCAAGATCCTCCGACATTGAAGACATCAAAGGCGAATCTTGTGAGTAGTGTCCAAGGGGGAGTTTGTTGATACATATTTGTGGACACGACTCACGGAACGAGAACTCGAAGACCAAAGACCATAGAAGTTCGAGACGAGTCTACAACTATAGAGAATAAAGACAAAGCTACAGCCAAGGGGGAGTTTGTTGATGCACTTATGTCTGTACTTTGTCTGTATTCGGTCTATATGTAAACGATGTCCTAGTCAGTCCTGTAAGTTGACCAAGTCAACCGTCCTCCTGGTTTGACCTGGCTCAACAGTTAGAAATATATTATGTGAAGTGTCTGAGTCGAAGGATGAGCAATCGAAGGATTATGTCTATCCTTCGATTGGCTCGAAAGATAAACCACGAAGGATACTGATGGACTTCGAAGGATATGCTATCCTTCGAAGTATATATGGATCCTTCGATGGCAATTGTGGTCGACAGATGGTCCTTCGGACAGTCTGTCTAATCCCTTGACCAGACCTGCTGTGTGTGGGTATAAATACCCATGTAGTGTGTTGTGTTAAGCTAGACAAGAGAGAGACTTGAGAGACTTGTGAGATAGATGCACATAGAGAGCTTGAGAGCATTCTATCAAAACACACACACACACACTAGAGAGTTTGCAAGTTAGATTTGTAAACATTGTGCTTGTAACCGGAACCTTCATTCGTATTAATACAGTGGTGTTAATCGGTGAATCCTTGTGTGTTTGTGTTTATGCTTGTCTCAACCCGGTTTGCTTGCTAGCTTGGATTCCGCACTCGCTAGTGGGTTTGTATAACAAGGTTTAGGTTCGTCATCCTCCGAAGAGGGACCTACAGTTTTATTTGAAAAATAAAAAACAGTTTGTGAAAATCTCCATGATCATTATTTGGACTTGGATGATTATCTGAGAACGTTTTGGATGCTTATTTTTCAAATTTATAGAGTTATTTGATAGGGGGGACGAGTCAGGAAATCCTGGGTAATTACATACTGTTACATCTATACTTAGAGCTAGGTTACTGATTCTGAATATATGTGTTTAAGGGCCAGGTCATCAATCCTAGGAGAACCTATATAGCTTTAATTGTTAAAAATTTGTGTTTAAAGCTAGTTTTTCGATTTTAAACTTAAAATTGTCAAATATTTTACAAATGGTTTGAAATTGTTAGTTTTCCAGATTACGATCCCAATAGCTGAGCTTAAGGGGGAGTCTGAAGACGAGCTCAAAGCAAAGGGGAGCTTATAATAGAAGAGCCAGGTGTCGATCCTGAAAAGCACATAAGCTTAAAGAAAGGGCGAGCCTAGAGATAGAGTTAACCGAAAGGGGGAGCAACTGAAGCTATAAGCAGATCCACGGGGAGTCTGTTAGAGTAAAAGGGAGAGTCTGTGGTGCTGAAAATGTCAACATTTCTCGAAGACTCAGAGAGTGACAGAAAGCTACGAGATTGACTATAGTAATATCTAAGGGGGATTCTGTGAGTGCAGTATGTCTGTCACTTCCGTCAATCACGTATCGTAGCTTAATCAGATGAGACAAGACTGACACTGAACAGAGCAAATTATAAAGTTCATGTGTGCATAAGCCACTTCGTACGAAGGGACGTTGTAGCTTCGTACGAAGGGTCTAAACAGCTTCATATGAATGGATCATAGCAGCTTCGTACGAAGGGAGAGCTAGCTTTGTACGAATCTACGCTGCATATATATATATATATGTAGGGTCTTGTTCATTTGATATCTTTGTGAATTGAGTGGGGAAACTCTTGTCGTTTGATTTCGTGGTTTTGTACTTGTCAAATATCAATAGAAATCAATAGTTAATTACTTCTTTGTGTTTGATCCACACACTTACTTGGATTCCGCACAAGATACATGTTCATCGCATTCACCGGTCAGGGAATCAATCCTCGGAGCGAATCCACAAGTGGTATCAGAGCGGGTGATTGGTTGTACGAATTGAAGACACAAAGATTCAAGCAGATTCATCTTCATTAGAGCTGATTTCATCTTCTTCTACACGTATCTTCTTCTACTCATCTTCTACACATTCTTTTTTGAACTTAAAATTCAAATCTACGAAGTTTCAACGGTTAAAATTGGCTAAATATTGAATATATTGTGTGAAAACCAGTTTTAATCAATCCTACAATGTTTCAGTTCAAAATTCAACTTAAATCTCATAAAAATCTGATAAGAACCATGAAAAACATGACTTGGTTCTTCGCAGAGTAGCTTCGTACGAAGGCACATTGAAGCTTCGTACGAACCCACTCCAACAGTTGTGATTTTGCAGAGTTAGCTTCGTATGAACCCAGGTTTATTGCTTCGTATGAACCGAGATTATTTGTTTTAAGTAGCTTTGTACGAACCCATAGAGGCAGCTTCGTACGAACCGAGTGATTTGTTTTCTGGGCTGCTCCATACGAACCCATTATTTCACCTTCGTACAAACAGAGAAATTGTGTTGTTTGTTTTTTTAAGTTTAATCAAGTGTTTGATTGTGTATTTGCAGGTAATCATGGCTGAAGAACTTTATAACGAGTTTTATAACGCGTTCACCTCTGAGTCATCCGAAACAACAACAGTTGCACCGAAAAGTATTTCGAAAGCTATAACTGATAATATAAAACATGAAAACTTTTATGGAACTCACTCAAAACCACCGAAACTTGATAATATTGAAGATTAGTCCTAGTGGAAAGAGAGGTTTATTAACTGGGCAAAAGCGTATTCTCATGAGAGTTGGTTTTGTATGTAATTTGGGTATAAAAGGCCAACAAATGATAAAAATGAAGAAATTCCACTTGCAAGCTTACAAACTGAAGACATAATGGAATTTTCTTACGAACAAAGGATGATGGCGTTAATTTAACAATCAATCAGAGATGATATTTTTGCCTTACTTAATCATGATGGATGATCAAAGTATATGTAGGAAGCATTGCGAGTGAAAGCTGTGGGAGGAAAACAAATTAAAAAGAATAAAATATCATTGTTAAAAAAAGGAATTTCATTTGTTTGAGTTTATGAAAGGTGAAAATGTGAGGCAAATAATCGAAAGATTTTGTCACTTAAAAATTGAATTTGTGAGATTTGGAATTACAAAAACTAGGGAAGAAATCATTGACAAAGTGATCGAAGCTTTACCACCTGCAGATCGCTGGCAGACATGTATCATAATTTTGAAAAATGATTCACAATTCGATGAGATAACACTGGATACATTGATTGAGAAGCTTGAGAGTCATGACTTGGATTTGCAAAAACATAACAAAATGAGCAGCTCTACCTATCAGCAAAATGTGGGTCTTTATTAAAGAGGAAGCTTACCTTCAACCAATCAATCATCAAAGATTGGTACTGCTTTCAGGTTATCATTCCTCCTCAATAACATCAAATACAGAAGAACCAGATGAGATTCATTGCAACATTGCTTTAAAGTTAAAAAATTCCCCAAAAATGAGTATCAATGCTGCTAAACAACAGATGAGTTTCTTAGCATCAATTCTGGAGTCATATGAGAGTCTGATGGCAGGGAGAATCGGAAATCCTGAATTGACAAAAGAAAATTATGACCAGAGAGATCCGGAGGAGATGAAACTCATTGATATCAGATGGTGTTTGGCTAGTGGCATTAGAAGAGCACAACTTTTTATGGAGATAACATGCAGACAGGATCTTGGAGGTTTGTTAAGCACCAAGCTAGGGTTTTACAAGTTGAAAGCCACATGTTTCTGGTGTAAACAGAAGGGTCATTTCAAAAGAGAGTGTGTTAACCGGGAAGTAGTTGATCATGGTAATCCATTTCATGACGACTACTACAAGAAGGCCATCTATCACATACACACTGAGCATTCGTCCAGAGAAAATCTAAAGAAAATTAGTGAAGGTTATCAAAAGAAAAAACACAAGCTTTAATGAAAATTTATGATGACGAAGGGTTTAACTAGGGTAAATACATAAAGGATGAAAAAAGGGCGATGGTTGCTGAAGTGAAAACAAAAATGAAAGAAGAAATTCTTCAAGAGAAAACATACAGAGAAAGATATTTTGCAAATTACAGAATAGAAGAAATGCGAAAAGAGTACGAAGAAGCTAGGAGTTATGGTAAATGGGACAAGAAAAGAGAATGTTATATCAATCGCAAAGGAGATCCGGTTGTTGATTAAAGAGAAGTGGTTTACAATGATGTACTTGCAGTTATTCCGTTGCCCGGTGAATATTATTCAAAGATAGAAGTAGATAAAGATTCTCTCGAAAAGCTGGATAAGATAATCAGAGATGTAATGACACTAAGCTTGAAGAAGAGAGACGAAGAGAGAATGAAGAAAAATGTTGAGAAGATGGTAGACGAGTTGAAAAAGACAGCAGGTAAAGATGATAGTGAAGATGAACAAAAGAACGAAGAGGTGAAAGAAAAAGAAGCAACTGGTGAAGAAAGTCAGAAGACAACAGAAGAAGATGTTGCTGAAAAACATCAGGACGATGAGAGTTCGAGGAAGAAAGAAGAAGAAACAGGTGGAGAAAATCAGGAGAAGGTTGATGAAAAGCTGGAAAAGTAGGCTAGTGAAGTTGTTGATGAGAAACAACATGTGAACAATGAAGGTCAGAAACAGACAGCAAAAGAAGCCAAGGTGCTAGAAACTGAGGTAATAACTCCTACCGAATCTTCTGAAATATTAAATAAAATTGTTGAATAGTGTAAGAAATGCATGGAAACATGCAATGCTTGTACTGAAAAAGATGAAAATTTGGAACTAGAGATATAGAATTTTCTAAAGTCGAAAGAGTTTTTAAAGATAAATGTAAAGAAATGTTTAAAAGTAAAAAGGTTTTAAAGGATAAAGATGAAAAGCTGACATAAAAATGTAAGGTTTTGGAAAAAGAAAATGATATTTTGAAACAAAAGTGTTCAGAAATGACTGAAGAGTGTTTGCAAAAAGAAAATGCATTTCAAGAAATGAAAAAAAGTATGATTCAATAAAACTTGCATATCATATTACAAAAGATTCATTTGAAGCAGTGAAAAGCCAAATGAAACTTGTTCAATCTAGATTGTTACAATGTTCTGAAACATCAAAAACGCTTAAGAATCATTATGAAATAAAACAACAAGTTGTAAATTCCTATATTGAAGAATTTGCTGAGCTTAAACGTAAAATGGCTGATTTAGAACAAGATAATAACAAATTGCATAGTTATCACACTTCTTCATATGTTATTGAACGTATTTTCAACATAAAATCGGATGAAAAGATTCTGAAAGAAAAAAGAAGGGTATTGGTTCAGAATATCATCAGGTTCCACCACCGTTTGAGAAAAAGTTCACATTCTATGATGAGGAGAAGGTGGAAAAAGATTTCAACATGGTTGATCAATTTCCAGATAAGATTGACGTAACCTATTCCAAATCTAATGATACTACTGATTCAGAGGTGGTTGGTAAGGTCGTTGAAAGTGTTTTGAAAGATGATACTACTAAAACAGATAAGTCCGAATCACATGATGAAAATGAGGGAAGTTTTCATGAAAGTTATTTTAAAAATTAAAAATTTAAGAAAAATGCGAATGATGATCCGATAAGATTGGCTTATACAATGATTGGATCAGACAAGTTGTTCTCAGATTTTGAAATTCCGATTCAGAATGTGATTTGGGATAAAATTGACAAAGTTTTCAAACTGGTAGAAATCGAGAAGTCTGAAATTGAAAAATTTGCTTTCAAGAGCAAGAAAACTTTTTATAACAAACCTGGTTACAAAAAGAAAAACACAAAGGCTGGGTTGTGTTATCAAAGGAAACAATATCAAAAGAAAAGGGTTGAAAAGCAAAATTATCAGAAAAAGATGAACTTTGTTCACGGAACAAGTTCAGAAGAAGAGAAAGAACTCAAATTTGGGCAATAGTCTAATAAAGAGTTATATGCTCAAAGGAAACAACAACAACAGGTTAAAGATGTTTCAAAGAGAGCATGCTTTAAGTATGATCAAATTGGACATATTGGTCGCAAGTGTCCCAATCTTAAACCTGTTGGTGTTGAGTAAATGAAGTCTGATGTTGTGAATCAGAAGTCAACTAAGTGTGAATCAAAACAAACTTGGAAGCCGAAATTATCAAAGGCTGAATCACAACAAACTTGGAAACCAGTGACAACCAGATTTAGGACTAAACAAAGTTGGAAAACAACGGCTGATTTGACAAAGCCACACCAATTTTGGAAAATTAAAACTGATTTGTCAAAACAAAACATTCAAAATGATTCAAGAATTTATCAAAGGAATGTTTTAAAAGGACAAATCTGGGTGGCAAAGACAAAGATTTCTGTGAGTGAGAAAAATAAAGAAAACAATTTTGAGAAAAATGACAGAAATTATCCAGTTTTACCTGGAAAAATACATATTAAGTTACCTAAGTCAAAACAGGATTGGGTTGCTTTATTCAAATAATTGAATTGTTTGAATGTGTAGGTGCTCCTGAAGACAGATGAATGTCAAACTGAGGAGAAGCTGGGCAGTCTGGCAAAAGAGGAAGCTGAACCCTGTAAATGAAAAACAAGGAGTTTGTTTGTTTATGTACATAAATAAACCATATATCAAAACTCTAAAAATAGAAGAATTTTTAAACCAAAAACACGTTTTTATTTTGTCAAAAATTGAAAATTGAAAAAATATGTTTGTTTTTAAATTTGTTAAATATCAAAAAATTTGAAAAACATATGTTGATTGAATATGCCGAAACCTTCACGGCTGAACAAACATGATTATATCACAAGTGATTAAATGGTTTTCACATTGTTAAAAATCAGTGTGATGTAAATCATGGGGGTACTTTTTGCAAAACAAAGCATGTAAAGCAGAAAAACAGATGGCGAGACGAAGTTATCTGCATCGGGTTGTCAAATTTTCTAAAACGTTTTGGATTTTAGGGGGAGTAAATATTGTCAGAAAATACAAAAACATTTGAAAATTTGAAAAAGCCAAAGATAAAATTCAAAAGAGTTTTTTGTGAAAAAAGAGGAAATGATAGTACATCAGTAGACAATCACAGTACGCTAAAGAAATGTAAAGTCAAATGTGATAAACGGTCTCACTGATGATGTGCCAGTAGGTTTTTACACATTTAGAAGATTGATTTCGAGATATAAACCTAAGTATCAATAGCTTTCTTATCTCATGGGGAACATCTCTTAGATATATGGATAACCTCCGAAATCTCGTCTGAGAGGTTGCCTGATTCAGAGATACTAGGTCTTTATACATTGTGATATCTGGGGTATTATACCTGGTCTTCTGATTTTGCGTCAGCTATGGCCTAGACCTCGTATAATACTTCATCTCTTTGACTGAACGGTAGTTCATACCTGAGCTCTCAAGGTCTCGTACTAACCCAGAGTACAGATATCAATATAGTATATTCACCTGTAAGACTGAATCTAGGGAATCTTGATACGGGAGTATATTCTGAGATGGGACACGCGAATAAGTTAAGTCCCAAAAACACAAAATCTCATATCTCGAATCAGTTGAACTTTGTGTGAAAACTTAAATGGATCAGTATAAATCAAGTGCAGTTGTAAAGAAGATCCCTATGTGAATCGTTTAGAACATAAAGTGTTTAAAGCTTAACGGTGCTAGTGATTTGTCGTAAACTGATATAATCCTCAGACACGAACTCAAACAAAATATATTGTCTGTAAATATGTCTTTACTGCATTTCATTATTTAAAATCACAAAAATATTTTGTTTCTACTTTATTTTCGACAACCGATATTCAAAAGCTGAGTTTCAAAATCTAAGTATGCCAAACATGTTTCTGAAAATAAACAAGTTCATTAATTTGAAAAATCAAAAACAGTTTGTGAAAATCTCCAAGGTCATTATTTGGACTTGGATGATTATCTGAGAAGGTTTTGGATGCTTATTTGTCAAATTTATAGAGTTATTTGATAGGGGGAGAAGAGTCAGGAAATCCTGGGTAATTACATACTTTTACATCGATACTTAGAGCCAGGTTACTGATTCTGAATATCTGTGTTTAAGGGCCAGGTCATTAATCCTAGGAGAATCTATATAGCTTTAATTGTTAAAAATTTATGTTTAAAGCTAGGTTTTCGATTTTAAACTTAAAATTGTCAAATATTTTACAAATGGTTTGAAATTGTTAGTTTTCCAGATTACAATCCCAATAGTCGAGCTTAAGGGGGAGTCTGAAGACGAGCTCAAAGCAAGGGAGAGCTTGTAATAGAAAAGCCAGGTGTCGATCCTGAAAAGCACAGAAGCTTAAAGAAAGGGCAAGCCTGGAGATAGAGTTAAGCGAAAGGGGGAGCAGCTGAAGCTGTAAGCAGATCCACGGGGAGTCTGTTAGAGTAAAGGGGGAGTCTGTGGTGCTGAAAATTTCAACATTTCTGGAAGACTCAAAGAGAGACAGAAAGCTACAAGATTGACTGTAGTAATATCCAAGGGGGAGTCTGTGAGTGCAGTATGTTTATCACTTCCGTCAATCACGTATCATAGCTTAATCAGATGAGACAAGACTGATGCAGAACATAGCAAATTATAAAGTTCATGTGTGCATAAGCCACTTCTTACGAAGGGACCTTGCAGCTTCGTACGAAGGGTCTAAATAGCTTCGTATGAAGGGATCATAGCAGCTTCATACAAAGGGAGAGCTAGCTTCGTACAAACCTACGCTGCCTATATATATGTGTGTAGGGTCTTGTTCATTTGATATCTTTGTGACTTAAGTGGGGAAACTCTTTTTGTTTGATTTTGAGGTTTTGTACTTGTCAAATATCAATAGAAATCAATAGTTAATTACTTCTTTGTGTCTGATCCACACACGTACTTGGATTCTGCACAAGATACGTGTTCTTCGCGTTCATCGGTCAAGGAATCGATCCTCGGAGCGAATCCACAAAAGGAAGCTTAAGCACCTGATCTCCTCTTTAAACAATACATTGAAATTGCACCATCGGTCCATGTGACACCTTGCAACTTTGACCAAGTTCTAACCCAATGGAAGCTTGGGCGCCTTATCTCCTCTTTTATAACGCTTACCGTTGGATTATTACAGGTGGTAAACCAGTAATACGTAGCTTATATATCTGAAATAATAAAAATGAAGTTTTCATTTGCATAAATAAAAAATATCTAAGGGTCGCAAGTAGTTAAATAGTTGGTACAAATGGAGAGAGAAGAGGGAGAGATAGAGGAAAACTCCAGTCAAAGCTCCAGCCAGGAGCACAAGGAAGCAAATCAGACGTATCATGATGATGAAGAGACTATGGAGAGAAGGCAACAACATTCTACATAACAAACATACACCTACAGTTAACACATGGTGAGTTGTGGATGGAATGCAGGAATGTAGGGCATCTCGTCGATGCATATATCGCGAAGAAATTCCACAAATATGGCTTACGATTTGGTTTCCTCAGATTTGTGAAGATAAAAGACAATGAGAAGATGGTTAAAGACCTAAACCAGATGATTTTTCTGGCTAACGTGGCCAAGTTAGTGAAAATAACAACAAAACCACTTGCAGGTAGGGGTAGGGTGTGGACTAGAAAGAAAGTGATGTGGAATACAAGAACACTCGAAAACCAGAAGAGTAGAAAGAGACATATCGGAGGAACGGGGAAACGTGGGCTGACGTCTTGACTGGTAAAAAACCACAGACTGGAGAGGTTCACTGGCTAAACTTCACTCATGAATCATGGATGACCTCAGAAGAGCAGGAAACATGCTAGGAGAACTCGGGATAACTGAAGCACAAATAAGATACGTCGGTGGGCATACAGTGTTGATTACATTTAACAAGGAGGAAGGTGTCGAAGAGTTTATGAAAAAGGAAGGTACCGGAAAATGGTTCAATCAGTTTCATCACTGGGATGGTCAGGATATTCCATTCCAAAGGGTGGCAAGGTTGGTGATCAGAGGTGTCCCACTGCAGATTTGGAATGATGGCACTTTCAGCTGTATTGCAGAAAGATTCGGTAAGATTGTGCAACCATCTGGAGCAGACGAAGGAGACGTTAACCTGAATTACGATGTAGTCGGGGTTATAGTAAACATGGGTGAGGCCATCAATGATCAGATCATGATCAGATGGAAGGAAAAGGTGTATGAAGTTTGGGTGACTGAAAGTAAACAATTAGGGGAACCATGGGTCGCCTCTAAGTAGGCGGATAATAATTGGTCTGCATCGGAACGCAACGGAGATGAAGGAAAATAATGATAAAAATCAACGGTAAGTAAAACGCCGGTAAACAACTATAGAGAAGACAATCCGGGGGGATGGAGCGGGAAACGATACGGTGGGGAAGGAGAACGGACACGCGGGAAACGAGGAGACAGTACATGAGGAATTTAGTTCCAAGGAATTTAATATACCAAATATCAAAAATGTTAATAATATGCCGAATAAAGAGGTAGTTGGTTTCAATACACCCGCTAAGGCGAGAGGCGAAAAGTTAGAAGACAGTAGTGAACACTCTGACATATGGGGGCCACAAGTTTCAACCTTTGGGCCAATTAGGGTTATTGAAGATGCGTGTACTAGGCTGTTTAGGAGAACCCATAATAAAAGAAAGAGAACAAGTTTAATGGAGGCCCAAATTGGTAGCCTTAA
This sequence comes from Helianthus annuus, assembly GCF_002127325.2. Taxonomy (NCBI): domain Eukaryota; kingdom Viridiplantae; phylum Streptophyta; class Magnoliopsida; order Asterales; family Asteraceae; genus Helianthus; species Helianthus annuus. The sequence continues at coordinate 93,787,580 of NC_035435.2, read as the reverse complement.
GCCCAGTTTGGTAGTAGGTAAAGATAAGGTGCCTGACCTAAACATTGAACTCTCAGATGAAACAAGACTCAGACCTAGGAAAAAAGCACTCATCAGGAAAAGAAAAGCGAAGATAAGAAGAAACAAGGTAAAGATTAGAATCCCTGAAGAAGAGTTCAACGATTCGAACAACAGGCCGACGGGATTGATGAAGAATACAACTCGGATTGGGAGGAAGACTCTGAATCGGAACCGAACCAGAATAATGTTATAAAAGCAACAGTGGTGCCCGAAACTCAGGCAACAGGTGTGAATATCGACGAGAACAGAGTGACAAATGAAGTCAATGAAACAGAGCAACTGGGTTTGAAATTAGGTGTCGTGCTTTCCGATAAGGGAGATTTGGTTAGAGATGCGGTAATCGACGATCAGGTGGAAGTCGGGTTCCGATGAATTTTGGATCCCTTAATATTAAAGGAGCAGGGGGAGCGGGTAAAGCCGCGGGGATTAGAGGTCTTTTAGCAAAATACAACCTGAGATTTATGGCAATACAAGAAACTCAGTTCAGGAACTTACCAATTAGTAAAATCAGAAGGTTTTGGTATACCTCCGATTTTGATTTTTCAAAGGTGGATGCGGACGGGAGGTTAGGCGGGCTATTATCGATGTGGAATGCAAGGGTATTTATAAAGAATCTTGAATTGAAGAAGCAAAATTTTGTTTTGATTAGAGGAAGAATTTCTGGATTAGACGAGGACATTATTGTCGTCAATGTATACGGCTCAACTATACAGGCAAACAGGAGAAGGATGTGCGACGATCTATTATCAGCGAAAAATAATATACAGGGATCTGGATTATGCTCGAGGATTTCAACGAGGTACGTGTTCCGGAAGAAAGGTTTAATTCATAGTTTGATGCAAATGGAGCATTATGCTTTAATAGCTTTATAAATAGTGGAGGGTTTCTAGAGTATAACATGGGGGGGGGGGGAAGATTCACCTGTAACACCCAAATCGCGTAATACAACAACACGCGACAGAAATATCGGGGAGTCACGTTACAAATTGCTCACAACTACAGGTACTAAATTGTTTCAATATCATTAACATCGTTTTACAAACATAGAATACATGTAATAGTTATTTTGTTTTAGAAGTCTAAGGCCCGAATGCAGTGCTATGCGTTGCATGCTTGAAACAGTTGAAAACCTAAAACATATGCGAAACAACAGTCAGCATAAAAATGTCGGCGAATACATAGGTTTTATTAGCCATGTAAATGGCAAAACATTTGGTATTTGCAATACTTTAATCTTAATTGTGAAAATTCGTGACAAAATAGGTTTGTATATGGCAATATGATATTTACTAAGTCATTTTTATGCCTTACATTGAAATCTTGTTTAAATCATCGTAAAAACTTGTTAATATGTTATTAGACATCCAATTGAGGATTAATAATAACTGTTTTGAAATAAATCAAAACTTCTGTAAGTATTATATAAATCAAATCAATGTGTCATGATAATACTTCAAATATCTTTCTAAGAATCCTACATATAGAGATCTGGAAGATTCTACAAAGATTTGGATAAATTGAACATTGAAACAATCATACACAAAATCCTAAAGTGATCAAGATAACGCTACAAAAATAACAAAATAAGAACACTTATATATAGGGAGTACCAGCGGCGTATCCACCATGTTCTTATTTTATTATACCCGTTTTCGTTATCTAAATCACAACTACCACATAACACATAAATCGTCAACTTGTACCAACTCGTAAATACGCATTAAAGCACACAATGAATCCAATCAAGGACTCCAATATCAGTACTTTAAACATCCTACAAGAATCAACCTATGAAGATAGATAGATGCTACAAGGATTCGGTTTCTGTTACATTGTCTACTCATACACGCATTAAAGCACACAATGAATCCAATCATGGACTCCAATATTAGTACTCTAAACATCCTACAAGAATCTATCCATGAAGATAGATAGATGCTATAAGGATTCGGTTTCTGTTACATTGAATCAAAACAATGCTAAATCCTAGTGGTGATTCGAGATAACATCACGAAGGGTAATACAATAAGCACACTTATATATAGGAAGTACCAGCGGCGTATCCACCATGTGCTTATTGTATTATCTAGTTTCGTTATCTAAATCACCAACCATCTACACAAAACCAACCATCGAGTTGTAAAGTACTTCTTAAAAACCTTACTATGAAGATAGGAAGATCTAAGACTGCACTTCAAATATCCTATATGAATCTATCTATGAAGATAGGTAGATCACTTAAGGATTCAAATAAACATCGCATTTGCATACGGAATAATACACATAAAAGCACTTAGTGAACACATATATGCCATCCATTTTGAAAACAAATCGATTACACACATGAATCACCCCAAAACATTTGAAAACGGTAAAAGAGGGGAACTATGTACTCGTCTGGGATTGCGTATAGTTCCGGTTCAAAGGGTATAACAAAGCTCAAAACACCAAGAGTTCAAGTGTTGAAGCGGTTCCTAGGGTAACGGATACTATGTTAGGGAATCGACACCTAAATCAGAATATCGGGTAGAATGAGGTCTTGTAAACCAAATGAGTGTTGGAACTCATGTGATATGGTTTAACAAAGCCTACATTCTAAATTGAAACCTATCCTAAGTGCTTATGACCCACTACGACCCGTTAAGGTAGCTTACGCCACTTTAACGCGTCGTTCGCGAGAATGCGCGTTCGAGACACCTAACTAGTCCTATGACAAGTATTATATGCCTTAAAATATCTAATTATGTTATATAATCAGTTTAGATATCAAAACATGTGTTACATATGCTTAAAGTGAAATTATGTGCAAAAAGGGTATTTTGGTCATTTTCCTAAGGCATATAAACTACCTATCATATGACTAACTAAACGAAGTGACCATAAGGTATAACCTCAGAAGGTTATTCCCTATACAACTATGGTCACAATACATGTTTGGTCGGATCCTAATGATCGACCAAACGGGTCGGGTTCGGAAGTCTAAGCGTTGTCAAGACCGCTTGACTTATGACTCTACACAAGCACTAAATTAAAAGTGACGAGCTAAACATGTTAGAACATGTTTAACTAAGTTACAAAATAGGTTTTTAGACCAAAACAAACGGTTTTGATACCCAAGAATAGTTTGGTTGCAAAATACGCATAGACGCGTATTTTAACCGAAACTATGACTCGTCACTACACCTAATCAGCGTGGTAATCAGTAGGTATAGTCACAACGGACTATAACCATCGTGATTACGCTTACGTTGCAAAGTTCAAACGAACTTCGTGTTGACCAAAGACTGGTCAAAGCAGAAAGTCAAACACTGTTTGACTTTCATGCTTAAAAACGCATAAAAGAACGAAAGAAACTTACAACGGGTCCAAGCAATGAGGATATTGATCTAATGTTCTTAGGTATGAAGTTTTAGAACCTCAACTTTGAGAAAATTCAGATCAATTGTGAGGAACAAGTGAATTGGGGTTGGGTTTTAAAGGAAATCCACAACCGTTAGGATCGTTCCGCGATAAACGAGCTTCAATCTGGACCGTACAAGTGGGCACAAGGTTTTGTAATACTAGGAGTACTCAAAACCATCAAAATCTAGTCCATAGAATGCAAGAAACCAAGTGCAAAAACCTGAAACCAGCTGCTGAATCAGAAAAACTGGTTTGCTGAACGGGGCAGCTGTCGCGCCCTGCGTAGGATGGCTCTTCAGCTTACGCGGCCCACAAGGGCAAGTTTGGCACATTGTCAACTTTGGTCCCTAAATGGTATAAACTCAGTTTTCGGCATGTTTAAGCCCCGTTAACCCCATTTCAAGGCTCTAAACTGAAGTTAAAGTATAGGGAACTTAAAATATGCCCAAAAACATCTCGGATGTCGGTTCATTAGGTCGTATGATAGCGTTGTTCAGTTAATTACGACGGAAGTCGTAACGTATGCGAAATCGATCCAAATTACACGACGAGTGAAATTCTAACATTCCAAACACTAAAATAAAATATTTTAATGATTACAAAAAAATTTTGGATGCCCGGATATATTCAGAACGTAAGTTATGCGCGTAAATGCAAACTTATGCAATTTTTGACGCTTTTAGTCCCTATTGATCAAGTAAGCATAATTTTCGCATAACGAACCCCTCAAAGCCTATTTCTAAGCTATGTAAAGGATATTTAGGGTATGTTTAGCTTATGATAAAGTTCCGGAACGTTCGTCACTATACGAATCAGCAGACTTTCACAGTTTGACGTAAATAGTCCCTGAGAGTGAATAAACTTGTTTTTGACACAACAAAGCCTTCAAAACTTATTTCTAAGTTATATAAAAGTTATTTAAGGTATGTTAAGCTTATGCCACTGTTCCGGAGTGTTTGCCGCATTAAACTGGTTACGTTTATGTATCAGTTCGCGTTTAACTTTCCAGAAAGCGATTTAAAGCTTGAAATTGAACTTAAAATCAAAACGTGAAATTGTAAAACACAAATAAACAAATTTTGAGACCAAAACACATTGTTTCTTTGATAAAAGATAGTGTCCTACATCGTGTGTGTTTACGGAGCACAAGTGTCACAGTCTCCACTACTTCAGGAAATTTCGTCCCGAAATTTATTCGAAAGAAACCGTAGAGTGGAATTGAAACAACTGATGGATAAGCAGATTGCTAGATCCCAAAGATGTGGAGCATCATTTGGAAATTTCAGGTAATTCAAAATGTGATTGGGGATATCCAAAGTATCTTAAAGTATTCAACCCTTGGAAACTTGTGAAAGTCGACTAGTGTTCAAAAATCATTTAAGTATGGCACTATGTTATACTAAGCTCCTAGTGTAATCCCTAGAAAACAAAGGGGTGTTCAATCAAGCCCTACACGTACGCGGTTTCTATCATCCCACGAGGTACATCCAATGCAACATGAGCATCTCATGCATAGGAGACGGGTCATCATACCTATGGCATCAAGATCGTCACCTTTAACACCATAATATACTCCCAGTCGGCTCGATTTGAGTTAATGAATGTACTCGCTGTAGTCCATCGAAAATAACCACACAAACAACAAATAAGCACATAATCACATAGTGGTCCAAGATAACATAAAATCACCAAATGATCTTAGCAACGTTCTGAAGAATAACACAATAAGAACACTTATATATAGGAAGTACCATCAGTGTATCCACCATGTTCTTATCGCATCATACTCCTCCCGTTACCTTAATCACTCTAGATTTTATGCCACCATAATTAACAAGGTTTCATAAATTTGGTATTTGTTTGATGGTTGCAGAGGCACAGGTGAAAAGTTGTTATCAGAGCCAATGGTTATATGGAATAAGGTTATTAGTAATGCTTTGACCTAGACTATAACCTTCCTAGGACCCTAACACAAGTTATCTTGTGTTTAGTTTTAAAACGATACCGTCACTTATCCTTAAGTGACAACCACAATAAGAACATAAATTTCGAATCCGCCTTGAAAACCAATCATCTGTTCTAGGATGATTGATTATTAAGTTTTGAACCCTCTAAGTTTTCAAAATCTCGTCAAAGTTTGGTCTAAATAATGTGAACACGTGCAAACTGGAAGGGTGGGTGCCTGTACCCTGGGTCTTCTGTCTAAGGCTGGAGTGTTCGTACAAATCCGCAGTATCGGACCAGTCACTCTTACCTGGGAACTCTTGAGGTGAGTGTCCACTTATAGGCGAGCATATCTTCGCGATACATTATATTGACCCATTTACTTTGATTAGTCACCGTCTCTTTTGTTTGCCTTTGGTAACAAACAAATGGTCACAATCTTCATGCGTTGTCATTCTCTTTTGACTATCTTTCGCTTGTTTCCTCCCATGCCTTCCATTATCTTCAAGATGCCTCTTCATAGCAACAACACTCAAATGTCTGAACAAGGTGCTGCAATTACCCAGCGAATAGGCGTCGTACTCCAGAGGACCGTTGATTTAGCTATCACCATGACTCGCCTCAGGGATGAAGCCGTATAAGGGAACTGCTCCTTGGTGCAATCAATGTCATCGTCATCATCCGAATCAAATACCCTGTTTCAAATGTACCCACGGTGGATGATGGGGACATTTGGTTAACATGTGCTGCTTTGCAATCCAAAGCAAAGCTGTTACAAATCTTGCTGCTGCTCAACCTTCAAAAATCTGCTTCATATGTCGCCTTGGCATATCTAGCGCCTCAACCTCATGAACTTTCTACCTTGTGTATCGACTTAAGCACGCCCAGTGCAAGGTGTCGAAACACCTCTCGTTACACAAATTCCAAAATCCATATAGGATCTTTCTATCCTCATAATTAGATCCTTATGGATAGGTATCGTTCATCGGAGCCCTTCATTGAATTCTTTTTATGATTCAATACGTACATTACGATTCAATATGGACAAAGCCGAATTCCTATTAAGATTTTCCTATCTTCATAGATAGATTCTTGAAAATGATTAAAGTGCCAAATGAAATCCACGGATTGGATTCCTGGTGTGCTTTAAATATCCGTGTCCAAAGATAACAAATTAAAGGTCAAGTTAAATAATTATGTGATTATGTGCTTATGTGTTCCCTTTTATGTTTTTGTGTGATCCAAAATTTTGTTATCCAAATCCTCGTAGAATCTTCGATATCTTCGTATAAGGGATTCATAGTAGGAAATCCAAAGGTACTACCTTAAATCCCTAATGGGCTTCTACGTAATAGTTAAGACCCTTGGATTATAAAGTACTATTCCATAATTAGACCATCTTGAGTGGTCTAGTTAAACAGATTGATCCAAAAATCTGGTAAGGAATATCATGTGATGATATAGCTGAAAAGACTCCTTGGTGGTCTAATTAAAGAGATCATTTGTCGATCTAATTAAAAGGACCCTATGGTAGTCTAGTCACACTCATCACAGGTTTAATTTTCTTTCCCTACACATTATGAAATGCACTGTGCGGACTGTGCAAGGAATTATGTAATTATGGACGCGCACATAATAATGGAATTTAGTGCACAGAAACCACAACAAGTTTTGTCATGTGTCTAGAGTTAAACCTATTCATTTCCATTTCTAAAGATTACCCATTGAGGAAAATGACTCATTCCGTTGATTTTCGTTTCTGAAGAATATCTATCGAGGGAAATGTACATCCTTGATTTTTCCTTCATTTCCGTTTCTGAAGAATACCCATTGAGGAAAATGACTCATTCCGTTCATTTTCATTTCTGAAGAATATCCATCGAGGGAAATGAATATCCTTGATTTTTCTTCCTTCATTTCCATTTCTGAAGAATACCCATTGAGGAAAATGACTCATTCCGTTTATTTTCGTTTCTGAAGAATATCCATCGAGGGAAATGAATATCCTTGATTTTTCTTCCTTCATTTCCATTTTTGAAGAATACCCATTGAGGAAAACGATTCATTCCGTTCATTTTCGTTTCTAAAGAATATCCATCGAGGGAAATGAATATCCTTTATTTTTCTTCCTTCATTTCCATTTCTGAAGAATATCCATTGAGGAAAATGACTCATTCCGTTCATTTTCGTTTCTAAAGAATATCCATCGAGGGAAATGAATATCCTTGATTTTTCTTCCTTCATTTCCATTTCTGAAGAATACCCATTGAGGAAAATGACTCATTCCATTCATTTTCATTTCTGAAGAATATCCATCGAGGGAAATGAATATCCTTGATTCTTCCTTCATTTCCATTTCTGAAGAATACCCATTGAGGAAAATGACTCATTATGGTTCATTTTTGTTTCTGAAGAATATCCATCGAGGGAAATGAATATCATTGATTCTTCCTTCATTTCCATTTCTGAAGAATACCCACTGAGGAAAATGAATCATTCCGTTCATTTTCGTTTCTGAAGAATATCCGTCGAGGGAAATGAATATCCTTAATTCTTCCTTCGTTTCCATTTCGAAAGAATACCCATTGAGGAAAATGACTCATTCCGTTCATTTTCGTTTCTGAAGAATATCCATAGAGGGAAATGAATATCCTTGATTTTCCTTCATTTGCGTTTCTGAAAAATATCCATTGAGGAAAATGACTCATTCCATTCATTTTTGTTTCTGAAGAATATCCTTTGAGGGAAATGAATATCCTTGATTTTTCCTTTATTTTCCATTTTCTGAAGAATGCCTGTTAAAAATAACTCCGTTCATTTTCGTTTCTGAAGAATGTCTATTGAGAGAAATAACAGGATTATGCCTTGCATATCTTTGATGGGTTATTCTACGCAAATAGATAAACACCCTAGATTCCATGCAAGACAATTATTTAACACAGCGTCACAGACAGACTCCTGCGAATAAATTTCGGGACGAAATTTCCTAAAGTATGGGAGACTGTGACACCTGTGCCTCTGCAACCATCAAACAAATACCAAATTTATGAAATATTGTGGTTCATACTTGGGATTTGTATAAATATGTGTATCGTTTGCACATATCAATTCATGTCCGATTTCAAGCTTTAAATCGCTTTCTGGAAGGTTATACGCGCACTGATGCGTAAATATAACTAGTTTAATGCAACGAACACTCCGGAATAGTGAAATAGGCTTAACATACATTAAATAACCTTTACATAACTTAGAAATAAGTTTTGGAGGGTTTGGTGTGGCGAAATCAAGTTTATTCGCTTACAGGGACTAATTTCGACAAACTGCAAAAGTATGCCGATTTGTACTGTAACGAATATTTCGAAACTTGATCATAAGTTAAATATGCCCTAAATATCCTTTACATAGCTTAGAAATAGGCTTTGAGATGTTTTGTGCGCAAAAATAAACTTTCTTGATCAATAGGGACTAAAAGCGTCAAAAAGTGCACAAGTTTGCATTTTCGCGCATATCTTACGTTCTGAATATATCCGGACATCCAAAAATTTATGTAATCATTAAAATATTTTATTTTAGTGATTGGCATGATAAAATTCCATTCGTCGCTTAATTTGGATCGTTTTTTGCGTTCGTTACGACTTCCGTCGTAATTAACCGAACAACGCAACCGTTTGACCAAACGAACCAACATCTGAGATGTTTTTGAGCATATTTTAAGTTCCTATACTTTAACATAATTTTAGAGCTTTGAAATGGGGTTAACGGGGCTTAAAAGTGCCAAAAATCAAGTTTTACAAGTGAAGGGACCATTTTTGAAATTTCTGACCAGATTCAATGAACCTAGTCCAATTTTGAAGTGTTGATGGTTTTAATGGCTGGTTTTGGATGCTATGGGCTCAAATTTGTTGGTTTTAAACATTCCCATGGTTTTGAAAACCATGAGCCCAAGTGGAGGGCCAAGATCAAAGCACGAAATGCGAGGAACGATCCTAACGGTTTACCTAATCCTATATAAACCCATGCCTTCACTTCATTTCATCTCACACTTTGGTTCAATCAGCTCTAAGTTGAAGTTATTACTTCATACCTGAGTTGTTTGAATCAAAACTTCCTAGCTTGGACCCTTTGTAAGTCTCTTTCGTACTTTTTATGCGTTTTTAGCATGAAAGTCAAACAGTGTTTGACTTTCTGCTTTGACCACGAGTTGGTCAACATGAAGTTCGTTGAACTTCACAACGTGAGCGTAATCATGATGGTCATAGTCCCTTGTGACTATACCTACTGATTACCACATTGATTAGGTGTAGTGACGAGTCGTAGTTTCGGTCAAAATACGTATTCTTGCGTATTTTGCAACCAAACTACTTTTGGGTATCAAGACCCTTTGTCTTGATATCAAAATTGTTTTCAAACTTCGTTAAACATGCTCTAACATGTTTAACTCGTCACTTTAGGTTTAGTGCTTATATAGGGTCGTAGAATAAGCGGTCTAAACAACCGCTTAGACTTTCGAACCCGACCCGTTTGGTCGATTATTAGGATCCGACCAAACACATTAGGTGACCATAGTTATATAGGGAATAACCTTCCGAGGTTATACCTTATGGTCACTTCGTTTAGTTAGTTGTATGATAGGTAGTTTATATGCTTTAGGAAAATGACCAAAATGCCCTTTTTACGCATAAATTCATTTTAAGCATATGTAACCTAAATTTTGACATCTAAACTGATTAGGTAACATTATTAGACATGTTAAGGCATATAATACTTGTCATAGGACTAGTTAGGCGATCCGAACCCGTTTTACGCGAACAACGCGTTAAAGTAGCGTAAGCTACCTAAATGGGTCGTAATGGGTCGTAAGCACTTAGGTTAGGTTTCCTTTTAGAATGTAGGCCTTGTTAAACCATATTACATGAGTTCCTATACTCGTTTGGTTTACGAAACCTCGTTCTATCTGATCTTCCGATTTAGGTCCGGTTATTAACTTAGTTACCTATATTAGGTGCCGTTTGATTTCCGTGATCCCTCTAGCATTGCTTGGTAGTTATTCAAGACTTCTAACCATCCTCAAGTGAGTACATAGTCCCCTCTTTTACTGTTTTCAACTGTTTTGGGGTGAAACACATGTGCCTACTTGTTACTTTCATGCTTTCCATGTTTTCATATCATATCCTTGCTATGTTTTGTTAGTGCACCTACGTCTGCTGACTACGTCTTCCATCGAGTCTTGAAGCTGAACAGATCAGAAATGGTACGGAATCCTAGAAATAGTGATTTGTATAGGTTTGTTTATGTTTACATGATCTAGGACCGCTTTTGTGTCATATCTAGTCTAGGACCACTTCTATGTACACTTCTAGGACCACTCTTATGTCATGATCATGGACCCCTTTTATGTCATGATCTTGGACCCCTTTTACGGCAAGTTGGTGAACCACTCATACGGACATGCCGTATAAGCGGTTCCAGAAGTATATAAATAGGTCATAAGAGTGGTTCCAAAGATAGAGTTCAAAACACATAGTTAGAGGTGAATTGTTCCGGTAAGCCACGAAGTGCTGCCGAAGTGCTGTAAAACATTGTAATCGAGTTCAATAGCAATACAACAGCAAGATTAAAGTGAATTCAGCTTAATGTGCACCGAATTATTAGTTTCCGCCTCTTAATTCGGATACGAACTTCTCTGAACGACTCAAACAGGTCGGTATTCGATCCTACAAGTGGTATCAGAGCTCAGGAGGAGGAGTTTCATTGAAATTTGCTGGATTTCGTCACATTTTCTTCTTCTACACCTTCTTTCTTACGTCAGACCAGGATTTCACGGTCCGTTTTGGCTGATTTTTGGATATGTGGTGCGCGTATACATGATCTAAAACCCTACCAAGTTTCAGCTCGAAACTCCAAGCCGTTTTGGAGATATCGCGATTTTTCGGTTCGGTTTTTCGTCAAAAAGTATGAACCGCTTATTTGAACAGTTGTGAACCGCTTTTTCGTCAAAGTTTTAGGACCGCTCGTGTGGAATTGTTCTGGTTCGCTCATAAATCAAATCTTGAACCGCTTGTACAACATTTGTGAACCGCTCAAAAGTTTAAACACTTGGATCGCTTATTTGAACAAATTTGAATCGCTTATTCGGCAAGTTTACAGATCGCTTTTATGGAATCTTGTGGAACCGCTATTAAGAAATCATAGAGGATCGCTTTTACAGCTTTATTTGAATCGCTTTTATGACACACATGATGGATCGCTTATAGGAAACTTTGTCCACATCTATCACCGCCCAACCATTAAAAGAAAAGCCAACATATTCCACCGTCCATTAAATTTGGTTTGGGCCAATCATTTTCTTTTAACCGCTTTTGGAGCCAACCACGTTTCATTTGCCGCCCCACTACTCTCATGAGGCCCAATCCCAGATTACATTTGTGATTGAAGTTGACTTGTAGTTGTTGATTGAAGTGTCACCGCCCCATTAAAGGCCAAATCACATGTGATTGGGTTTATTGTGCCGCCCCATTAAGAAACTTAGCCCAATCCACCGCCCAATTAAAATTCTCAATATTGGTTAAATCAAACACAAGACTTGGACAGCCAATTAAAAAAAAGTGCACCGCTTATTGGTCACCGCCCATTTGACAATTAAAACGGTCCCAATAAAAAAAAACAAAAAAACAAAATGCACTGCCCCATTTGCACGTGAAGCCCATATTGCCGCCCACTATTTTTTGATTGGTTCTAGGTTCTGGTATCACCGCCCATATTGCCGCCCACTATTGTTTTTGGCCCAATCCAGATGCTTTTGTCCACTATTGTTCGGGTCAGTTTATTTGGAAATTGATTGGATCGTTTGAAAGACAGTTCGCTCGAGCAGACATTGTGTTTGATTGTTGAAATTTGAAAATTGTTGTGAATTTGTGGACAATTTGAACAATGGATATGAAATTTTATAACGCTTTTGCTACCCCAACATCGATTACTCAAAGTGCTTTGATAGAAAATGAAACCGGAACGTCTCAGAAGCCACCGAAACTCATGGATATTGATGATTACAACGTGTGGTCAGAACGATTCGGAAATTGGGTTGAAGTTTATCATCTTGATGCATGGGAACACACCGAGGAACCATATGTTAAACCAGTTAAAAATGGTGTGCAACTAACACTTCGAGAGATGAGTACAGATGAGGAAAAGAAGTATCGAGATGAGAAATTAATGGTCAGTCTTCTTCAGCAAGCAATAAAAGAAGATATCTTGATTTTGCTTCAACCCGATGGAACTGCATATTCGATTTGGACAGAATTGGAAGCAAAGTTTAAAGTGTGTGTAGCTGAGCACAATGACGAAAAGTTGGATGAAGGATTTACTTGGAATGATTTCTGTACAGATCAAGACTTTATGGCCAAAAATACTTCTCATGCTTTCTTTGCTAATGCTTATGATCTAAAATGTGCAGAACGATGCAGAAAAGTCATGGAAGCTGCTGAAGAGAGACGAAGAAAGATTCAAGAGGAGGCTGAAGAGGAAGAGAGATTGAAGGAAGAAGCAAAAGCTGAAAAATTGAGAAGAGCTCATTTTTTAAGTTCAGGCAGGACAGTGAAAGAAGTTCCTGAATTTGAAATTAAAGTGGATGCTGAACCGGTCATGGTTCAAGAAAAGTGCATGAACTGTGATTCGCTGATTAAACAGAACAATGAGTTGTTGCACAATATTCACAAGCTGAAAGAATCATATGATACTATGAACAGAGAGATCAACAAATACACAGATTCTGGTGGTGAACAAGCTGAAGCTATGAATACTTTGAAGATAGCATATCTGAGACAGCTTGATACAGCGAACTATAACATAAAGAAATGTGCAGATCTCGAGCTTGAGTTGGCAACACAAAAGATAGAAACTGAGAAAGTTAAGAAATTACTAGATAGTTACTCATGTTCTACTTTTGTTGTTGACAGGATTTATCCAGTGGTGAAAGATTTGAAGATTTTTGAAGAAGTGAAGATATTTGAAGAAGAAAAATCCGTGACAAAAGATGAAGAAAAATTGAAGACTTCTGGTAAGAAACCGAGTGTATCTTATAACAGATGTCCGCCCCCAGTCGAAAATGGATATTCACCTCGAAATCCAAATTCAGAAAGAGTCAATCAAGCGATCAATTTGAAATGGGAGTCTGGGTCGTCGGATAACTTACCAGAAAGTATTGATGTCACATATACGTCATCAGACACTGATCATGAGTCAAAGTTGATAAAAAGTATGGTCGATCAGGTGTTAGATACAGATGACAATGAGGAATCAAAACCGAAGTCAAAGTCTGGGTCCAATGCGTCAAAGCAAACAGTCAAAAAGGACAAACGGGTTTATGATAAAGAATTTTTACTTTCAAAATCTAATTTGAATGATGAATCAGTCAAAGTGGCATATACTTTGAAAGGTTCTGACAAATTATATTCAGATGAAAGTTTTCCAATAAGAAGTGTCAGAATTGAAATGATTCAAAAGGTTTTCAAAATCACAGAAATTAATATTTCTGAAATAAAAGATTTTTATCTTAATGGAAAACCTAAACAATACACTTCAAGAGATCAACAAAGAATCAACAAGAAAATGGGTTACAATTGTGGTTATAGTTTCCAAAAGAAATCAAACCATGATCGTAATTACAAAAAGAAAGGTCTTGGTTTTGCTCCACAGAAAAACTATAAAAATGAAAAAGTTTATAAACCAAAAACAATGTTTGTTGCAGGAAAAACTACAGAAGCTGAAAAGGAAAAATCATTCAGAAATCAGACAAATCAAGAATTCCTTGCTAAGAAGCAAGAGGGCATGAAGAAAGAAGACCCGAAAAAGGTTGAAAAGAGATCTTGTTATCAGTGTAAAGCTGTGGGTCATGTTGCGAAAGATTGTCCAAAGACATTTCGACCAAAACAAGAAGTCTCAAGAAAAATGAAAGAAAAAGTTGTTGAGAAGACTGAACTGTCAACCCGGAAGTTCACAGGCTTTGACAATTCGACTTATGAGAAAGGAGAATGTTCAAAGAGTGCTTCCAAAAGAATAGACAATTCTACAAATCAGAAATGGGTTGTAAAAGGTTCAGGTAACAAGTCTGGTGATGAATCTGATTCCATAAAATCAGAGGAGCCACGTGTTGAGAAAAAGAAAGTTTCAAAAATGGACGATGAGAATTTTCCGCCACTAAGTGCTAAAAATTACAAATCTAAAATCGGAAAAGTTGACATTTCAAATCAGTTTTATTCTGACAAGAAGAAAATTGATGTTGAAAAAACTTTCAACGGAAATGTAAAACGCATCTTTGGAAAAATGGTCAGTGGTAAGGCCCAAAGCATTCAGGATTTTTATGCTTCCAAAGGATGGGTTTACAGGTCGGTTGAAAGAAACAATGAAAACGATGAGGTTACACCCAAGGAAGGTCAGGCTTGGGTGGATATATTTTTTCAAGAATGAAAACCTGACTTGCCGGAGATCCCAAGATGGTATTGCGGATCATGAATCGGCATCTTTCCAAATCTGTTTGTGAAGTTGCAGGACTTGCCGAAACTCCCAGGTTTGTAAGCGAGGAGTAGGAATCGGCATCTTGAGAATTCAACCTAAAGATGGTAATTGGTTGAAAAACAGGTTTGAAGCGCTTGAATTGCTAAACTTACAAGTGGTTGTATGGTAGTGATTGGTGTAGATCTTACAAGTGGTTAAATCAAGGTCATTGAATTGGACTTGATTTAATTATCATTCAAGAATTTGGTAAACAAAGTGATGATTTGAACCCCATTTTACAAAAGATAAAAACAACGAAACTTATTTTCCGGAAAAACCATTCTGATTAAAACAAACTTGAGTGTTTTGAAATCATTATAGGAAAATAGTTTGTTGTGAGGGGGAGTTCTGATTGTTTAAGCCAAACGGATGGAGAATTGAAGTGTTTTGATATCAGTTGTCATGTTCTGTATAGTTTGTTTTCAAATTTCTTTAGATGTATTTGAATTTTAGGGGGAGTAAGAATTTTTAGAAAATCCAAAAACATCTGAAAATTTGAAAAAGCCAAAAACATGATAAAATTGAAAAATGAGTTTTTGTTGCATAAAAGAGGAAATGTTAGTACATCAGTGAACTATCACGACATGCTAAAGAATTGGAGAGTCAAAATGTGATAAACAATCTTACTGCGGATGTGTCAGTAGATTTTCGCACATTTAGTAAATTGAAACGAGATATAAATCTAAATCAAACTTGCTTAATTCGTGGGTAACTATTCTTGGATATATGGGTAACCCCCGAAATCTTGTTTGAAAGGTCCCGTATTCTGAGATACTAGGTCTTTATGCTCAGTGATATCTGGGGTATTATTCCGGGACTTCTGCTGTATGGAAATACTGACCTAGTCCCCGAATAATACTTTCTGTAAAAAGCTTTGAAATATAAGCGCCGCCCTCAGCAAACTGATTAAACAATAAAATTGGTAATCTTTGCTGTTGTAACAAAAGATCCTCTAAAGGGGACCCACCAAAAGTCGAAGCCGTCATCTCTCTGCGTATACGGAAGTATCGACCTGAGCTCTCACGGCCCTCGCACATTACCCCTTTACAGATATCATCTGTGGTATACTCACCTGTAAGACTGAATATTTGGGATCTGGATACGGGAGTATATTCAAGTGGAGTGATACACAATTAAGTTTAAGTCTTTAAAACATTAATATCGTATCTCGAATCGATTGAAATTTGTGTTGAAAATTTAAGTGGACAAACATACTGACAATCTAGGTAAATTGTTTAGAACTTATCATGTAATCAAGCTTAACGGTGTTAGTGATATGTTTCATAACTGATATGATCCTCTTGCACAAACTCACAAAAATATTGTTTGTAAATATTTCTTTTTTGCATTTATCTTTCATTCAGAAAATCCAAAAAGATTTTTAGTGTGTTTTAGCATAAATTTTGAAAAAAAATCAAAAAGATTTTCGACATTTGATGTTGAGATGCTGATTTTCGAAATTCAAAGTGCTAAACTTGAAGAACTGGTTTGGGGAGTGTTTGAGAGTTAAATGATGAAGTTGTTTTTGATAAAAACCAGTAATGTTCTTGAATGCAAAATCATTATTGTTGATTGGTTCTATATAGTTTCTAAAATTGTTGAAAAGTTTATCTTTATAGAAACTTATGGTTAGGTAGAGATTGTGCAGGTGTTAAAGTGCCAGGTATCGATCTTGAATCTGATGAGAGCCTGTTAAAGATCTCAGAACCAGTGAAAGATTGACTTTCAGACTACGATCCCAGCTGTGTGAGAGGGGGAGTCTGAAGACACCGAGTCAACATTCAAGAGAGAAGAGTTTGTTGATGATGGAGATAGAGAACCAGGATTCTTGGAACGACAAATTTTTCAGAGGCAGATTGTCGACTGATGAAGATTGTAAATTGCAGACTGGAATGAAGACATTGATGTAGACTCCGTCAACATCCGAGGGGGAGTTTGTTAGTGCACCTACGTCTGCTGACTACGTCTTCCATCGAGTCTTGAAGCTGAACAGATCAGAAATGGCACGGAATCCTAGAAATAGTGATTTGTATAGGTTTGTTTATGTTTACATGATCTAGGACCGCTTTTGTGTCATATCTAGTCTAGGACCACTTTTATGTACACTTCTAGGACCACTCTTATGTCATGATCATGGACCCCTTTTATGTCATGATCTTGGACCCCTTTTACGGCAAGTTGGTGAACCACTCATACGGACATGCCGTATAAGCGGTTCCAGAAGTATATAAATAGGTCATAAGAGTGGTTCCAAAGATAGAGTTCAAAACACATAGTTAGAGGTGAATTGTTCCGGTAAGCCACGAAGTGCTGCCGAAGTGCTGTAAAACATTGTAATCGAGTTCAATAGCAATACAACAGCAAGATTAAAGTGAATTCAGCTTAATGTGCACCGAATTATTAGTTTCCGCCTCTTAATTCGGATACGAACTTCTCTGAACGACTCAAACAGGTCGGTATTCGATCCTACATGTTTATTAGTACACTATTAGTACATGATTTCGTTATGTTTTGCTATGTATGTTCACTTAACATGCTAGCCCATTGTTTTACATTTTGAACTGTTTGAACCATTTGTAACCATTTGATGTATGTGAATCATTGGTAATCATTTGATATATGTGAACCATTTGTAACCCCTTTGTATATATGTGAACCATTTGATAACCCATTTGATATAGGTGAACCATTTGTAACCATTTGATATATGTGAACCATTTGCAACTGTTTGAACCATTGGGTTAGGGAAGTGATTAGGTAACGGGGCGGGTGTAATGTGTTAAAAGCATGGTGGATACTCCGCTGGTACTTCCTATATATAAGTTCTTTTAACACATTATATATTGTTGCGTTATCTAGATCACTTGGGTAAACGATTTTGAAACGATGTCACACAATGATGTTTTCTGGATAATATAAACCATACAAGTTTTATTAACGAGTTTCTACGAGATGTTTTACAATTTGATTTCATAAAACAAATGTTTTGGAGTTAAGAATCACGGCTATGAGATTTTATAAATCATATTTAACTTGATTTGAGTTGATTAATTATGTCGCAATACTATACTTTTTCAAAATAAGGTTTTTAAATAAGTATTGCAACATGTAAAACGAGCCATGAATCTGACACTCACATAAAACCTATGTACCCGCCGACATTTTTATGCTGACGTATTTTCACATGTGTTTCAGGTACCATAGTTGATGATGGTTGATGATGATATTTGTGTACGCTCACATAGGAATTGACGAGGCCTTAGTGACTTAATAACAATGAAAGTTTATTTGTTCCTGTTTTGTTTCTAATTCCAATGTAATGAAATACATTTATTTCAATAAAACGAAACTGTTTAATCCATGGTTGTGAAACAATGATTCTGTTACAACACTCACCGACGTTTCTGGCACGTTTTGTTGTTTTACGTGGTCGGGGTGTGACACAAGGCTTACTATGATTCTCATGCGTTGAATCTCGTAATTAAGTGTGCACCCATAATTACTCATTTCGTCGCATGGTCCACATAGCTCCTCTTGTTAACCGAGGGTAACAAATAATAAGGTCGTACTATCGTCTAAATCAAATAAACATCGTCACAACATAATATCTGTCAAATCGAATCGTATTTCATACTAGCAATGATAACTCTACTTATTTTGCATACAACAAATTTAGTAGTAGGTGTTCTATTCTAGTACGAATGTTTATATATATGTTTCATATTAACCAAACAGGTAGAATGCAACATATACCAATCATACATTATCATCATAATGTAAGCATATCAAGAAAATGTTTTCAAATCATGTGCTAGGTATGCTAAGTTAACAGACTAAGTACATTAAATCAACATACGAAGCAAATTGTATTTATAATCATGTACTATACATATTAGATAAACCAATCATGTATATAATGCTATGATCATAAAATGGTACTAACTTGTTCATAGTATTCATATCGATCGTGTTACCAAGTTCGTACGAATACACCAGAGTACAGTCATATTATGCTAAATTATAAGATTTAGTTCTTAAAGAACGAAATCCTCAAAATCAGCATGTAATTTTAATTACTCATAGTGTAATCACTTTAGAGTTTGAGACATGGAAATGAATAACAAGGATAAAGACAAACTTCTTGAAATTTATATTGTCATTACAAACATAGTTAAAGTATGTACATTGATCTAAAAAATAAACATGAAATATTGAGGTTCAAGTGATCATAAGCGCTTGATTATTAGCTTGAGCCTCGTTGACGTTGAATACTTGTCCATTAGCATTGGCTAGCTTGGGGCAGTTTCGCTTGAAATGATTTAAGTCACCACAATTGAAACATGCTCTCGGGTAAGTCTGAATAGGGGCTGCTCGGTTCTGGATATGACAGGTTACAACTAGATGTCTAAAGAAACCACAAACTGTACACTGGCGGCAAGGGGAATTTGATGCATGATGATAATTGCAAAGATTACACCGAGGTTGCTTCCCACGATAAAATCCCTTAAAGGGTACTAAGTTCAGTGGAGCAGGTGGAGGATTTGCAAAATTCTTTGAAGCCTTGCGCTTCCTAGAACTTTTAGAAGATTCGGCCTTTGATCCTTTCGAATTCTCGCTAACAGATTCAGTGTTTTGTTTCTTATCTCCTTTTCGAAACAGTTTACCTTTTCTCACCTGGGAGTCAGTTAAGATAGCCGCTAACTCCTTAGCTTCCCTAAGCATTGCAGGTTGGCTGCCAGTGACAATGTCTTAGACAGGGTCAGGTAGACCATCGATGTATTTCGTAATGGCCCGATCCAAAGGTGTGACCATATTGGGGCAAAATAGGCTTAACTGTTCAAATCGGTTAGTGTAGGCACGGTTTTCCCCACTATCATGTTTTAGATAATAGAACTCATCTTCAAGAGCCCGAATTTCGCTTTGTGGGCAGAATTCTTTCTTCATAAGATCCTTAAATTCTTCCCACGTCAGTTCCATTGCTACATCGGCACCTCTGTCTCTCATAATACCATTCCACCAAGTGAGTGCTCTCCTTTGAAAGACACTCGAAGCGAAATCTACCTTCGCTCATTGGGACACTAAACATGGCGGAATGTGCTTTCTATACTTTCAAACCATTGTAGGAGTGCGGTTGCTCCTTCAGACCCAGAAAATTTTAGCGGGTTGGCTGAATTGAATGTCTTGAAATTACACTGGGCGTTGTTGTCGTTATTGTTGTTGTATACCTTATGAACCTGGGTTACTATGTTCGGAAGCACAGCAGCCATCTGCTGAGTGACAAGGGCTGCGATTTCTTTGTTGGTTTGAGGTTGTGCATCTCGTCGAGGAGGCATTTTGAAAGCACAGCTATAGAGAAAACCAAATAAGTTAGATTTATCCAATTGTTATGAGTGTGTAACATTATTGTACTGTGAAAACTTTGATCTAGTAGAATTTTATTCATTGGTCTTGTTCTTGTACTTAGAATATATGGTGTTGTGGATTTTATTTTGAAACAAGAGTTGTTTGAAAAATAAACTTTTGTAATATTTTTGGATGAGAGAATACAAACCAAGTTAATGGTTTGTATTAGAAAATTCTTTACCTGTAAAAAATTTATTGTTTTTACAAATATTTTGAATTAAATTTTTAAAACAAAGAAACTTTGTGTTTGAAATTTTGAAAATTCTCATCAAAATGGTAAAAATTTGAAATTTTGAAAAACAAAGGTAGTGTTTTGAAAATGAAATAGGATCTCGTAGTGTCGTGAAATGAAATGAGATTCATTTCAACTGTATTGAATCAAACATATCACCGAAGGTAATATGATGAAATAGTACTGGGAAAGGAAAGTTGTTTCGCTTGTCGCGAAGAGCAAACATATTACCGAGGGTAATATGAATGAGTAGGGTTACAAAGGTCGTTTGGAAATCGATTGGTAGGTCAAGATGGATAGGTTTTTATAATGCTTCACAAAGAAATGCTATAGCCTATAAGTGGACACTCACCCTAAGAATTCACAGGTAAGAGTGACTGGTCCGATAATGCAGATTTGTACGAACACTCTAGCCTTAGACAGAAAAATTGGGGTACAGGCATCCACCCTTCCAGATTGCATGTGTTCACATTATTAAAACCCAAGATTTCAATGAAAAACATTTGAGGAAAAACATTTAAGAAATCTTTTGATACAAATCATTTGAGATAAAACATGTTTACGAAATATTTTGACAAAAACATTTAAGAAAACATTTGAAAAGTATTTCAATGAAAATGTTTTGAGAAAACATTTTGAGAAATACCCTAAGGCATAAAGCCTAATGTTAAGGATAAATCATCTAAGGTTAGATGATTCGCAAATCATAGAGTAGTTGTGGCACGAATAAAGATGAGGATTTAGGAAAAAGTTCCTAAGTCTACTCACGTTTGGGTCCTAGAAAGGTTATAGACTAGGTTTAAGGCATGCTAATAACCTAATTCCCTATAACCAGTGCTCTGATACCAATCTGTAACACCCCAATCGCGTAATACAACAACATGCGACGGAAATATCGGGGAGTCACGTTACAAATTGCTCACAACCACTGATACTAAATTGGTTCAATATCATTAACATCGTTTTACAAACATAGAATACATGTAATAGTTCTTTTCTTTTAGAAGTCTAAGGCCCGAATGCAGTCCTATGTTTTGCATGCTTGAAACAGTCGAAAACCTGAAACATATGCGAAAAACAGTCAGCATAAAAATGTCGGCAAATACATAGGTTTTATTAGCCATGTAAATGGCAAAACATTTGGTATTTGCAATAGTTTAATCTTAATTGTGAAAACTCGTGACAAAATAGGTTTGTATATGGCAATATGATATTTACTAAGTTATTTTTATGCCTTACATTGAAATCTTGTTTAAATCATCGTAAAAATTTGTTAATATGTTATTAGACATCCAATCGAGGATTAATAATAACTGTTTTGAAATAAATCAAAACTTCTGTAAGTATTATATAAATCAAATCAATGAGTCATGATAATACTTCAGATATCTTTCTAAGAATCCTACATATAGAGATATGGAAGATTCTACAAAGATTTGGATAATTTGAACATTGAAACAATCATACACAAAATCCTAAAGTGATCCAGATAACGCTACAAGAATAATAAAATAAGAACACTTATAAATAGGAAGTACCAGCGGCGTATCCACCATGTTCTTATTTTATTATAC
This sequence comes from Helianthus annuus, assembly GCF_002127325.2. Lineage (NCBI taxonomy): Eukaryota > Viridiplantae > Streptophyta > Magnoliopsida > Asterales > Asteraceae > Helianthus > Helianthus annuus. The sequence continues at coordinate 93,765,413 of NC_035435.2, read as the reverse complement.
CCGTTTTCGTTATCTAAATCACAACTACCACATAACACATAAATCGTCAACTTGTACCAACTTGTAAATACGCATTAAAGCACACAATGAATCCAATCAAGGACTCCAATATCAGTACTTTAAACATCCTACAAGAATCAACCTATGAAGTTAGATAGATGCTATAAGGATTCGGTTTCTGTTACATTGTCTACTCACATACGCATTAAAGTACACAATGAATCCAATCAAGGACTCCAATATTAGTATTCTAAACATCCTACAAGAATCAATCCATGAATATAGATAGATGCTATAAGGATTTGGTTTCTGTTACATTGAATCAAAACAATCCTAAATCCTAATGGTGATTTGGGATAACGCCACGAAGGGTAATACAATAAGCACACTTATATATAGGAAGTACCAGTGGCGTATCCACCATGTGCTTATTGTATTATCTAGTTTCGTTATCTAAATCACCAACCATCTACACAAAACCAACCATCGTGTTGTAAAGTACTTCTTAAAAACCTTACTATGAAGATAGGAAGATCTAAGACTGCACTTCAAATATCCTATATGAATCTAACTATGAAGATAGGTAGATCACTTAAGCATTCAGATAAACATCGCATTTGCATAATCAGAATAATACACATAAAAGCACTTAGTGAACATATATATGCCATACATTTTGAAAACAAATCGATTACACATATGAATCACCCCAAAATATTTGAAAACGGTAAAAGAGGGGAACTATGTACTCGCCTGGGATTGCGTATAGTTCCGGTTTAAAGGGTATAACAAAGCTCAAAAGACCAAGAGTTCAAGTGTTGAAGCGGTTCCTAGGTTAACGGATACTAGGTTAGGGAATCGACACCTAAATCGGAAGATCGGGTAGAATCAGGTCTTGTAAACCAAATGAGTGTTGGAACTCATGTGATATGGTTTAACAAAGACTACATTCTAAATTGAAACCAATCCTAAGTGCTTATGACCAATTACCACCCGTTAAGGTAGCTTACGCCACTTTAACGCGTCGTTCACGCGAATGCACGTTCAAGATGCCTAACTAGTCCTATGACAAGTATTATATGCCTTAAAATACCTAATTATGTTATATAATCAGTTTAGATGTCAAAACATGTGTTACATATGCTTAAAGTGAAATTATGTGCAAAAAGGGTATTTTGGTCATTTTCCTAAGGCATATAAACTACCTATCATATGACTAACTAAACGAAGTGACCATAAGGTATAACCTCGGATAGTTATTCCCTATACAACTATGGTCACAATACATGTTTGGTCGGATCCTAATGATCGACCAAACGGGTCGGGTTCGGAAGTCTAAGTAGTTGTCAAGATGTTAGAACATGTTTAACTAAGTTAGAAAACAAGTTTTGATACCAAAACAAACGGTTTTGATACCCAAGAATAGTTTGGTTGCAAAATACGCATAGACGCGTATTTTGACCAAAACTATGACTCGTCACTACACCTAATCAACGTGGTAATCAGTAGGTATAGTCACAAGTGACTATAACCATCGTGATTACGTTCACGTTGCGAAGTTCAAACGAACTTCGTGCTGACCAAAGACTGGTCAAAGCAGAAAGTCAAACACTGTTTGACTTTCGTGCTTAAAAACGCATAAAAGAATGAAAGAAACTTACAACGGGTCCAAGCAATGAAGATATTGATCTAATGTTCTCAGGTATGAAGTTTTAGAACCTTAACTTAGAGAAAATTCAGATCAATTGTGAAGAACAAGTGAATTGGGGTTGGGTATTTATAGAAAATCCACAACCGTTAGGATCGTTCCTCGATAAATGAGCTTCAATCTAGACCGTACAAGTGGGCACAAGGTTTTGTAATACTAGGGGTACTCAAAACCATCAAAATCTAGCCCATAGAATGCAAGAAACCAAGTGCAAAAACCTGAAACCAGCTACCGAATCAGAAAAACTGGTTTGCTAAACTAGGCAGCTATTGCGCCCAGCGTAGGATAGCTCTTCAGCTTACGCGGCCCGCGAGGGCAAGTTTGGCAGATTGTCAACTTTGGTCCCTGAATGCTATAAACTCAGTTTTCGGCACGTTTAAGCCCCGTTAGCCTCATTTCAAGGCTCTAAAATGAAGCTAATGTATTGGGAACTTAAAATATGCTCAAAAACATCTCGGATGTTGGTTCATTTGGTCGTATGATCGCGTTGTTCCGTTAATTACGACGGAAGTCGGAACGTATGCGAAATCGATCCAAATTACACGATGAGTGAAATTCTAACATTCCAAACACTAAAATAAAATATTTTAATGATTACAAAAAATTTTGGATGCCAGGATATATTCAGAACGTAAGTTATGCGCATATATGCTAACTTACGCAGTTTTTGACGCTTTTAGTCCCTATTGATCAAGTAAGCATATTTTTCGCATAACGAACCCCTCAAAGCCTATTTCTAAGCTATGTAAAGGATATTTAGGGTACGTTTAGCTTATGATCAAGTTCCGAAACGTTCGTCACTATACGAATCAGCAGACTTTCGCAGTTTGACGCAAATAGTCCCTGAGAGTGAATAAACTTGTTTTTGACACACCAAAGCCTTCAAAACTTATTTCTAAGTTATATAAAAGTTATTTAAGGTATGCTAAGCTTATGCCACTAATCCGGAGTGTTTTCCACATTAAGCTGGTTAAGTTTACATATCAGTTCGCGTTTAACTTTCCAGAAAGTGATTTAAAGCTTGAAATTGAACTTAAAATCAAAACGTGAAATTGTAAAACACAAATAAACAAATTTTGAGACCAAAACACATTGTTTCTTTGATAAAAGATAGTGTCCTACATCGTGTGTGTTTACGGAGCACAAGTGTCACATCACCTTCCTATCAGGGGATGGCTCAAACCTGAGTAAAATAGACCGTGTGCTAGTATGTGGGAATTTTATGTTAAAATGGCCGAACTCGACTCTGTTAGCTCTGAACAGGGAAATATCGGATCATAGCTGTGACAAATCGAGTTTCCAAGATTCTATCTCCGCATTAATTGCACGTTAACTGTCTAGCTGTTTGCTTGTTTGTCTTGTAATTGTACGCGTTGGATTATGTCGAGATGTTTGTATGTTATGTTGTCTGTTTAATGTGATTAAGGTGTTTGATAGTATATCATGTAACCTGTTTGGAAACTTGAACTACTTAAACTTTAAATGAGTCCGACGAAACAGGAATGTTTCGCCAATAATAACCACGATGAAACAGGCGTTTCGCCATAAGGCATCTCGACGAAACAAGTGCATTTCGTCATCTTCATCACGACGAAACAGGGCGTTTCGTCGGCCCATTGATTCGCCGAGGCCCAGTAAAGGCCCAATACGTAACGACGGGTATTTTATCGAAACAACTGTTCCATGCGTCGCACTTTAGCATTCAGAACCCCTAGAGCCCTCCCCTGAGTGACGGAAACCAGTACTATCATCCTTGGAGACTTTCAAGTTCCTTGTTCCACCCCTTATACCTTCGGTTAGTTATTTAATAATAGCTGATTTCTTATGAAATTATTATGTTTATCGCGGTGATCCTTTAATACATGACTAGTATGATTGCTCGTTAACAGTTTGGTATAGAATAGGGTTTAATGACGATTTGATTAATGTTTGATTAGGGTTCTTGTCGTTGTTAAGCCGAATAGGATGTTGATCGATGAAATAGACTAACTGATATTGTTAAATCTGATACCGTGATTGTATGTGAGTGGGCTCGTTGTTCTTGTCGGTCGGATGTTAAAGTATTGGAACCATGTTTATGGATTGAATGATTGATTCAGATTGTATGATTTCTATATTGATGATGATTGAAGGTTGTGTGTAACGGCTGTGATTTTTGGTTAGGGTTTCTGGGTAAAAATCAAGACGTAACTGGCATTTGCAGACGAAACGCAGGTGACGGCGAAACAAATGTGTTTCGCTGAAACCAATTATGACGAAACGAACATGGCGAATCAAGTGTGTTTCACCGAGGGATATCACGACGAAACAGGGGTGTTTCGTCGAAGGGGATTCACGGTGAAACAAGGGTGTTTCGCCGAATGGGTAAACAACACAATAACTTGGTTAGATTCTGTTAAGAGTTAACTGAGTTAGTTAACTGCCGTTAAATGTTAGGCATGACTTGTATGAGCTTGAATACGTGTTTTGTGCTATTTGGTGATCACTGATTCAATATCCACCGTGATTGTACTTATACGTATACGTGAACTTCGTGAATGTAAACTGATGGTGTATACGTGCGTACTTTAGGACTTGACTGATTATTTGTGAGCACATGCTTTAGCATACCGAGCAAACCAAGGTGTGTTCACACTCTTTCCAAGTCATGGGATTCCTAAGGGTTGGGAATGGGTAAATGAACTAAACGGTAATTACAACCATCCTCCGTGGGTAGGATGCCAAGATTACACACTGGACCAAATCTCTATCATTGAAATCCCTCATTATATCGACTTAATCGCCGAGGCCTATGGCGAGCGGGTCATTAGTTAATAGCGCTATTAGGTTTAACACACCTCACACCGTGTCGTTCGAACGGGCGTGTACTAATGGACTATGGGCAAAGGGTCAATGCTGATAGATATTGACTTAGGGCACCTCTTACATTTTCGTAGCAGTCGATACACACGGTCTAGTAACACATAGGAATCCCCCACTAATCTTCGCACACATGTCTGGGAGACCACGATATGAATTAATACGATACATGGTTTACAAAACGAACATATGATTTATGAAACGAATACTATAACCAAACAACCAACTGTGAACTCGCTCAACTTTGTTGTTGAGTCGTTGTTACATGCCTTGCAGGTCGTTAGGTACTCATAGAGCTTGCACAGGGAAGCGCGGTCGTTGTGGGACATGGCAGTGGGTGCCATGCTAAAAACATTACTTTATTTCGTACTTAATACTTACATTGGGTTTTACAATTATGCTTCTGCTAAATGCTTAACTATGTTTTTGATTTGAAACACCTTTCATATTGTGTGGTTAAATTTTTACTTATTACTTGTTATGTTCAATATGATTGGTGGCTTGATCCTGGTCAGTCACGCCTCCAGGCGGTGGTACTCCGCGTGTGGATTTTGGGGGTGTGACAGATTGGTATCAGAGCCATTCGTAATAGTGAACTTGGTTTTAATAAGGGGAAAAAGTTTTATTAAAATCAGACTATAACCTTTACAGTGCTCAACGATCCACAACGACGCTTCGCTCCACGTGCAAGACTCAACACTATAGGTGATACTATTCATGTTTACATTACCTACTTGTTAGATACATACTACATTGCTCATGGTATGCTTAGATAACGTAGCAACTACTATTTGAAAACCTTGTTTGCTCACACTCTCCTGTCATTCCACACGTGCGTATTGATACGACGCACTTCTCACTTGTGTTCTCTTACTTGTGAAGATCATGAGTGGACGTGTTAACATGACTCAAGCCCAACTGACGGCTTTGATTAACAAACAAGTTGCTGCGGCACTTGCAGCCGCTCAAGCAGGAGGTATACCCTGCAGTCGTAACTCACTCTAGGATCTTTCGATCCTACACTCCTAAACCAACTCTTGTGTTTAACCTTGTCCTATTCTTATACACAACAGGTTAGATCGCTCAGCCACCTGTATGCACCTTCAAGACTTTCATGGACTGTCGTCCTAGCACATTCAGTGGCACTGAAGGGGCCGTTGGACTCCTCCACTGGTTCGAGAAGCTCGAGTCCGTCTTTGAGATGTATGAATGCCCTGAGGCTCGCAGGGTGAAGTATGCCACTGGTACTCTCGAAGGCGTTGCGCTGACTTGGTGGAATGCGCAAGTACAAATGCTGGGGTTGGCGGCTGCTAATGCCACCCCATGGAACGATTTCAAAGAATTGATCAAGCGGGAATATTGAACTCGTGATGACATCCACAAGTTGGAAGTGGAGTTCTTTAATCTGAAGATGACAGGGTCAGAGATAGAGGCGTATACGAAAAGGTCAAACGAACTGGCCATCTTGTGTCCAACTATGGTGGATCCTCCCATCAAGCGTATTGAGTTGTACCTCAGAGGTCTAGTACCAGAAATTCAAAGCCATGTGACACCGGCAAACCTCGCTACCATCCAGGATATTACTCGTCTTGCTCATCGTCTCACAAACCAGGCAGTGGAACAGGCTGCCTAAGCGTGTCGGTGCTACTACTACTACTAATTCTGCTACTCCCAGTGATAACAAGCGAAAATGGGATGGAGCCTCCAGCAAGGGTTCGACTTCAGTTTTGTCCCAGGCATAGTAGCGAAAGATTGATGACTATCAGAGCCCTGGCCAGCAATCTTTTGGTAGTCAAAGGCAGGGTGGATATCGAGGAAACCTCCCTAAATACAACACATGCAACAGGCACCACAATGGTCAGTGCAACAGGGGTCGTTGTCAGAGGTGTCTCAAGATGGGTCACGAAGCTAAGGATTGCAAGAGCTCACAACCTGCGAATCAGAACCAGCAACAACAACCACCAGCTCCACAGAACCAACAACAGCAACAACAGTGAGGCAACAGGGGATGCTTTCAGTGTGGTGCTGAGGGCCACTTCAAGCGGGACTACCCCCAGTTAAACCAGAATCAGAATAACAACAACAATAATCAGGGCAATGGGAACAACAACGGGGGAAACAACGATGGAAATAATGGTGCCAGGGTCGAGTGTTCGTGCTTGGTCAGGGTGATGCTAGGAATGACCCCAACGTAGTGATGGGTAAGTTCCTTCTCGACGAATTTTATGTTACTGTATTATTTGATTCGGGTGCGGATACCAGTTATGTGTCTCTAAAAGTTAGTCAAATGTTAAAGCGCACACCAACACTTTTGAACACCAAACATGTCGTAGAGTTATCTAACGGTTAAAGTTTAGAGGCTACACACATAGTTAAGGGTTGTAAGATCGTTTTAGCTGGTCAGACTTTCTCTATCGATCTCATTCCTATAGTTATGGGTAGTTTCGACATCGTCATTGCGACGATTGGTTATCCCAACAACAAGCAGAGATCCTATGCAAAGAGAAGATTATTCGTATTCCCCGTTCTGGTAAATAACCTCTCGAAATTCAAGGCGACAAGAGTGGTGCTGTGGTAGGCATCATCTCCTTTCTTAAGGCCCAGAAGTGTTTGAGAAAGGGTCACACCGCTATTTTGGCACATTTCTGACACGTCAACGAAAGAGAAGAAGATCGAGGATATACCAGTAGTACGCGACTTTCCTCAAGTGTTTCCTGAGGATTTACCTGGGCTACCGCCTCACCGCCAAGTCGAATTCCAGATCAAGCTAGCTCCTGGAGCAGCACCAATAGCTCGTGCACCGTATCGCTTAGCTCCAACCGAACTGGAAGAACTGTCCAAACAACTGCAAGAACTTTTGGATAAAGGTTTTGTTCGTCCTAGCTCTTCGCCTTGCGGAGCTCTAGTATTGTTTGTGAAGAAGAAGGACGGTACCTTTAGGATGTGTATTGACTATCGTGAACTCAACAAGGTGACCGTGAAGAACCGCTATCCTCTTCCACGTATTGATGACTTGTTCGATGAGTTGCAAGGGTCGAGCTACTATTCGAAGATTGATCTGAGGTCAGGCTACCATCAACTGAGGGTCCGGGACGAGGACGTCTCCAAAACAGCATTCAGAACTCGCTACGACCACTATGAGTTTCTAGTTATGCCATTCGGGTTAACAAACGCGCCTGCAGTCTTCATGGATCTTATGAATAGAGTGTGCAAGCCTTACTTGGATAAGTTCGTTATAGTTTTCAGCAACGACATCCTGATCTACTCTAAGAGTCAGGAGGAACACGAACAGCATCTACGGCTTATTTTGGAACTCCTTCGAACAAAACAGTTGTACGCCAAGTTTTTGAAATGCGACTTTTGGCTTCGTGAAGTTCACTTTTTAGGCCACGTGGTAAACAAGGATGGGATTCATGTTGATCCATCCAAGGTAGACTCGATTAAGAACTGGCCTGCACCGCATACCCCAACGGAAATCCGCCAATTCTTGGCTTTGGTGGGCTACTACAGAAGGTTCATCAAAGACTTCTCAAAGATTGCGCAGCCGCTTACACTACTGACACAGAACGGCGTCACCTATCATTGGGGTAATACACAAGAATCGGATTTTCAGCACTTAAAGGACAGACTTTGCAGCGCACCTATTATTTCATTGCCAGAGGGCACAGACGACTTTGTGGTTTACTGCGACGCATCAATTCAGGGTCTTGGCTGTGTATTGATGCAACGGGATAAAGTCATTGCTTACGCCTCGCGCCAACTTAAGATTCACGAAAGGAATTATACTACACACGATTTAGAGCTGTGAGTGGTTGTTTTCGCGCTTAAGATATGGAGACATTACCTGTACGGTACCAAGTGCACTATCTACACCGATCACAGGAGTCTCGAGCATATCTTCAAACAGAAGGAATTAAACATGCGTCAACGTCGATGGGTTGAGTTACTGAACGATTACGAATGTGCCATCAAGTACCATCCTGGCAAGGCTAATGTTGTGGCTGACGCCCTCAGTAGAAAGGATACTGCACCGAAACGCGTGCGAGTGTTACAACTCACCATTCAGTCTAGTCTTCCTTCTCAGATACGAGATGCTCAGGTAGAAGCATTAAAACCAGAAAACGTCAGGGCTGAAGCCTTACGCGGCTCAAGGCAGCAATTAGAACAAAAGGAAGATGGCGCCTACTATGTAACAGGACGCATCTGGGTTCCACTTTATGGCAACTTACGCAAGCTAGTGATGGATGAAGCACATAAGTCTCGCTACTCAGTACATCCTAGTTCGGATAAGATGTACCACGATCTCAGAACTACGTATTAGTGGCCTAGTATGAAAGCCCACATAGCAACTTACGTTAGCAAGTGTTTGACTTGTGCGAGAGTCAAGACAGAATACCAGAAACCATCGGGCCTACTTCAGCGACCAAAGATACCACATTGGAAATGAGAGGAAATTCCCATGGATTTTGTTACGGGCTTGCCTAGATCTCAACGCGGGAATGATACTATTTGGGTGATCGTGGATCGACTCACTAAGTCTGCACACTTCTTGGCTATCAAGGAAACAGACAAGTTCTCTACCTTAGCAGACATTTACTTGAAGGAAGTGGTTTCAAGGCACGCGGTGCCAACCTCCATTATTTACGATCGTGATGCACGTTTTACTTCGGAACTGTGGCAAGCGATGCACAAATCTTTTGGCTCCCGATTAGACATGAGCACAGCTTATCACCCTCAGACGGATGGGCAGTCTGAGCGCACTATACAAACCCTTGAAGATATGCTTAGGGCATGTGTAATTGACTTTGGCAACGGATGGGAAAAACATCTCCCTTTGGTGGAGTTTTCGTATAATAACAGTTACCACACCAGCATTCAAGCCGCTCCATTCGAGGCATTATACGGGCGTAAATGCCGATCACCTCTTTGCTGGGCAGAGGTGGGTGATAGTCAGATCACGGGTCCAGAACTTGTAGTAGACGCAACAGAAAGAATTGCTCAGATACGGCAACGAATGGCGGCAGCTCGTGACCGTTAGAAAAGCTACGCTGAGAAGCGCAGGAAACCACTCGAGTTCCAGGTTGGGGATCGAGTGCTACTCAAAGTCTCACCCTGTAAGGGTGTAGTTCGTTTTGGTAAACGGGGCAAGCTCAATCTGCGGTATGTCGGACCGTTCGAAATCATAGAGAAAATAGGCAAGGTGGCCTACAAACTGAACTTACCAGCAGAACTTGGTGGAGTTCACAACGTTTTTCATGTGTCAAATTTGAAGAAGTGTCTGTCAGATGAGACCCTCATAGTTCCTTTGAAGGAGCTCACTATCGACGATCAGTTGTGATTCGTCGAGGAACCAGTTGAAATCACGGACCAGGATGTTAAGGTCCTCAAGCACACCAGAATACCCCTTGTTCGGGTTCGTTGGAACTCCCGTCGTGGCCCAGAGTTTACCTGGGAACGAGAAGACCAAATGAAACTCAAGTATCCCCAGTTGTTCGGAAACAACGAAACTACTACTGAGGCTGAAGCTACTACAGAATTTTGGGACGAAATTCCAAATCAACGGGGGGATGATGTGACACCCTAGGAAAACCAGTAAACTACACAACTTAACTAGCTTCCTCAGTAACCGCATGCTAAATTTCGGGACGAAATTTCTTTCAAGTTGGGCATAATGTGACAACTCGAGTTTCCAAGATTCTATCTCTGCATTAATTGCACGTTAACTGTCTAGCTGTTTGCTTGTTTGTCTTGTAATTGTACGCGTTGGATTATGTCGAGATGTTTGTTTGTTATGTTGCCTGTTTAATGTGATTAAGGTGTTTGATAGTATATCATGTAACCTGTTTGGAAACTTGAACTACTTAAACTTTAAATGAGTCTGACAAAACAGGAATGTTTCGCCAATAATAACCACGACGAAACAGGCGTTTCGCCATAAGGCCATATCGACGAAACAAGTGCATTTCGCCATCTTCATCACAACGAAACAGGGCGTTTCGTCGACCCATTGATTCGCCGAGGCCCAGTAAAGGCCCAATACGTAACGATGGGTATTTTATCGAAACAACTGTTCCATTCGTCACACTTTAGCAATCAGAAACCCTAGAGCCCTCCCCTGAGTGACGGCAACCAGTACTATCATCTTTGGAGACTTTTAAGTTCCTTGTTCCACCCCTTATACCTTCGGTTAGTTATTTAATAATAGCTGATTTCTTATGAAATTATTATGTTTATCGCGGTGATCCTTGAATACATGACTAGTATGATTGCTCGTTAACAGTTTGGTATAGAATAGGGTTTAATGACGATTTGATTAATGTTTGATTTAGGGTTCTTGTCGTTGTTAAGCCGAATAGGATGTTGATCGATGAAATAGACTAACTGATATTGTTAAATCTGATATCGTGATTGTATGTGAGTGGGCTCGTTGTTCTTGCCGATCGGATGTTAAAGTATTGGAACCATGTTTATGGATTGAATGATTGATTCAGATTGTATGATTTCTATATTGATGATGATTGAAGGTGGTGTGTAACGGCTGTGATTTTTGGTTAAGGTTTCTGGGTGAAAATCAAGACGTAACTGGCATTTGCAGACGAAACGCATGTGACGGCAAAACAAATGCGTTTCGCCGACCGATTATGACGAAACAAACATGGCGAATCAAGTGTGTTTCGCCAAGGGATATCACGACGAAACATGGGTGTTTCGTCGAAGGGGATTCACGGCGAAACAGGGGTGTTTCGCCGAATGGGTAAACAGCACAGTAACTTGGTTTGATTCTGTTAGTTAACTGTGTTAGTTAACTGTCGTTAAATGTTAGGCATGACTTGTATGAGCTTGAATACGTGTTTTGTGCTATTTGGTGATCACTGATTCAATATCCACTGTGATTGTACTTATACGTGAACTTCGTGAATGTAAACTGATTGTGTATACGTGCGTAATTTAGGACTTGACTGATTATTTGTGAGCACATACTTTAGCATACCGAGCAAACCAAGGTGAGTTCACACTCTTTCCAAGGCATGGGATTCCCAAGGGTTGGGAATGGGTAAATGAACTAAATGGTAATTACAACCATCCTCCGTGGGTAGGATGCGAAGATTACACACTGGACCAAATCTCTATCATTGAAGTCCCTCATTATATCGACTTAATCGCCGAGGCCTATGGCGAGCGGGTTATTAGTTAATAGCGCTATTAGGTTTAACAAACCTCACACCGTGTCGTTCGAACGGGCGTGTACTAATGGACTATGGGCAAAGGGTCAATGCTGATTGACATTGACTTAGGGCACCTCTTACATTTTCGTAGCAGTCGATACACATGGTTTAGTAACACATGGGAAGCCCCCACTAATCTTCGCACACATGTCTGGGAGACCGCGATACGAATTAATACGATACATGGTTTACAAAACGAACATATGATTTATGAAACGAATACTATAACCAAACAACCAACTGTGAACTCGCTCAACTTTGTTGTTGACTCGTTGTTACATGCCTTGCAGGTGGTTAGGTACTCATGGAGCTTGCACAGGAAAGCGCGGTCATTGTGGGACATGGCAGTGGGTGCCATGCTAAAAACATTACTTTATTTCGTACTTAATACTTACATTGGGTTTTACAATTATGCTTCCGCTAAATACTTAACTATGTTTTTTATTTGAAACACCTTTCATATTGTGTGGTTGAATTTTTACTTATTACTTGTTATGTTCAATATGATTGGTGGCTTGATCCTGGTCAGTCACGCCTCCAGGCGGTGGTACTCCGTGTGTGGATTTTGGGGGTGTGACAATAGCCCATTAATCTTGACAACAGTGAATAACAGCTTCGGTCCATCCTGTGAATGCACTATGTCTATAGCTTCCGTCTTGTATTGAATCTATGTTTGATGTTGATTGTATGTATTTGTATGTTGATTGTATAAAAGTGATAGGATATGTATTGAAGAAGTCCCTTCGTATGAAGGTAGGATTAGTCGCTTCGTACGAAGCTAGTACATGACGTGATGTCGTGCTCACAATTAAATTTAATCCCAATAACAACTATATAGATAGTGGCAAGTGGGTATCGAACACAGGGAGTTTGTGGAATATGTGTTATTTGAAAGTTTGTGTAATTTAACTAAATTAATCTAATTGCAAAAGAAATAAAATTCGAGAGTTTATGTGAGTGATTTGGTTTTAGACTAAATTAAACTAAATAAATTGCAAAAGAAAAGTTTGGTTGTAAGCAAATTAGAAACAAATGACCATCCTAGATTTCCGGTTTGTTTCGACACTCATATAATCATTCCACTAGAAAGAACTACATAGACATAGCTCATGTGTGATTACTTGCAGTGATGAAAGGGAACTAAGTACTCAGATTCCTAGAACATGAGGTTGTTACCCGATGATCAATCAACCCTTACCCAATCCTAATTCTACCCATGATATCTCGATTGCCAACGGCACCAAGAACGTATGGTTTCAAACTAGATTAACATAAGAATTAACAAGCTACTAACAAACAATCACACACCATAACAAACCAACCATAAAGATAAGGATTGCTATTCTAGAAATTAGGAAATCAAATACAAAATGTCTCAAACAAACCTTCAATCTAGGACAATCATCAAGTGTTTAGCCACTCATGGCTTGAAGCAACATCATAACAAAAGTTCTATTGTTCATAAAGATCAAAGCACAAAAACTAATGATTAAACAAGTGTTCTTCACACCAAAAAGTCTCCAAGAACTCCCCAAACTCGTTCACAAGTGAAGCATAACCGATTGGCAATGATAAGTCCTCATAAATCCCCTCAACTTGGCCATTAAATGAGGAAGTTACACTTTTGGATCAGTCGGAGCCGTAAGCTACGCCTCCCAGCCGTAGCTTACGGCAGTCAACGAGTCCCCAAAGTCAACAGGTAGCCGTAACCTACGGCCACCTGCCGTAGGTTACGGCTGGTAATGAATTTTACGCCCGGAAGCCCCTGTTTTACGGCTGGAATATTTGGCAATTGATGGGAGCCGTAACCTACGGCTGGGAGCCGTAGGTTACGGTCCTGAGTGACTTTCTTCTCCTTATTTCTTCATCAAATTGCCATTTCCTCAATTCTCGATTTCGCCAACTTCCACCATTCTTCTAATCTTTCTAAATCCCTCATCTTTAGTACTTTAACACCTGCACATCATTTCATCTAGTGGTTACCAAGTTCAAACAATTAACCGGGTAAAGTATGAGATTTCAATCTATTTAGCTCATTCAAGGGTTGTCCTACGGACCACCCGTCACATCCCCACACTTACCCGTTGCTTGTCCCGAGCAACCCATTCAAAACTATTCACAACCATAGCGATCAATTATGCAAATCAAGCAAAAACATGTTGTCCTTTTAATAACCCGTTCTTAACACCCAAAACAATACACCCCTCTCTAAATCTCTCCTCTCGGCTACAAGTAAACACTAGCATTTGTAAGCTAGACACACAAAAGGTAAACGGGCGGTTGCACAACTATATGCTTGTACCTAAATCGTTCCTCCTCCTACTAATGTCAAATATGAATGCAAATCAAAGGGGCTTTTAAGGTTGTAACGAGGCTAGGCGAATGGGTAGGAAATGGAATATATATGAAGTAGCGAGAACTTAACCCGGTCTTTTATTACCCCAAGAAACAATTGAACAACTATCGAACTTAACTACTATATACAAGACAACTAACATCACTTTTTTTTTCATTTCATTTTTTTTGTTTTTTTATATATTTCATTGCTTTCTCTTTTTTTTTTCTAAACATTCAACATAATATCGAACTTATCTACACACTACTAAAATAACTACTAACACTATAAGACCGGGTCAAGTCGGGTGAGTTTTTAGGAAACTAGCTAAGGGGTAACAAAAGATAGGCTTTCGGCACAAAATTGGGCAACTAAATGTCCAAACCCCCGCCCCTCTCGCAACCATGCTCATATATATAATTAATGAGGTCCAACCCCCCAAATCCCACACTCGCACTCAACAAGACGAAGCTACCTAATTGCCCTTATCCTTTCTACATTCACATTTAACTTAAGGACTCAAACCGTATTAAGGCACAAGTTCTAATGCACCCCCACCCGATGCCACTCTCATCAAAGATAAGCATTATTTATGTACAAGTGTGGCTTCAACTCTCACCAAGAACAAAAGGGTATCAAGGGTTGCCGGTGCATTGTTTGGAGTTAATCCAAGATGTTCAAATTCTCACAATGTTTTGCTAGATTTTAAAAAAAAATTTTAAAGCCTCAAAAATTTCCCCCATCCCCACACTTGGGATACATTGTCCCAATGTATGGTTTTGAGGGTATGATCGCTTTAACCAAGACATCCCACTTGCTTGTATTCTCAAACCCTAAAATATTTTTTTTTAAATATTATAAAAAAAAACACCACCAACTCTCACAACCCAATAACATATCAACTTCAAACACCACCCTACCTCCCAACCATAACATAAACATACCACATAGACATATATATACAAAAATGTACAAAGGAGTAAAATACAACCTGGCTAGTAGTACTTCGGCTGTGGAGGCCCGAAAATGGATGTCATCATATCCGTCCACTCACCAAAGCCAAATGCTCCACCGCTACTGCTGCTTCCTTGATCACTACTTGGATTTGCCTGTTGATAACTCATAGCATGCGAATCCACCCACTGAGAATGGTGCAATGGTGGGGTGGGGTATGACACACTACCATCATGTGGTGGCAATGTGGTGTAGTCCACAACGGGCGGATCTCCTACAACTGGCTGCCCCGCATGCCATTGGTCATGCATACGTCTCTGGCGATCATCCAAATAACGGTTGTTTATTTCCTCTTCATGGGCATATCTATCAGCACGGTTCCATTGCTCATTTCTATCATAACTTCTTTTGATAGCCCTTTCCACACTAGGACCCATGAACGTTTGTTGATCAAATAGCATCTAGTTTTGGTTCACTCCATTCACCGAAAGTGGGTGGCCGCCTTTGTTCAATGATTTGACCCATATCCCCCGAATGGGCCCAGTATGGATCATAAGCCTGTTGTGCATAATCAAATGCACTCCCCACATAACCAGATTGTATGCCAGCTCCCTGAACTCCTGCCTGACCGGCACCCCCTATTTGAGCATCTACCATGAATGTGTCCTCACGGTAGTCATCATCTCGACTCACTTCATCATCCCTCATTTCGGGTTCCTCGACCTCTCCCGGTCGTAACGGTCTCACATCCACCGTCAATGCCCTCCACCTTCTCCCATCTGTTTTCAACTTATGAAACCTCTCCGATTCTGTGTATGTCCACCCCGACCCAAGATTCTTAAGGTCGAAAGGTCTAAACCTCTTGTAAGAACCTTGTTCATCTCCTTTTATTGCCCCAAATTTTTAAGCAATGTCGTAATCAACCGGCAATGAGGTATAATTTTTCTTTCCCCACTACTCTTGCTCAATGTTATGGGTGCTAATGTACAAAAACCAACAATTCATTCTTTCAAACAAAATTTCGGTATGATGTCCCTATAAATCAGAATTTTTCTAAAAATTTTCACTAAACATCAAACACATTAGCACCCATGGCATTCAATGGTTCACAACATCCTATCATCTATCATATACTAGCAAGTGTGTAAGCAAAAACAAGGATGAAAACTTACAAACCTCAATGTACATCAAAGAATGACAAGAAATTGCATACCTTGGTGTTGTAGAAGATGAGAATCACAAAACTTGAAGTTCACACAAAAAACCACAAAAAGCCCCAAAATTTCGGCACCCTTATGCTCAAATCCGACCCCAAAACAAGGAAATCTTCAAGATACAAATGTAAATCTAGATTCCTTGTGAAATTTCAGCCAAAATGGACTCAAGAATCACTAAAATCGGACTAGATTTGAGCAAGATATGAAGTAATGGAGGTTAGGGTTCTTAAGTGAAGGTATGAAGAAGAACTTGTGGATGGGGTTTGGTGAATGATTTTTGTGGTTGGGGGTTACTAAAAGGGTTTTATTAAAATGATTATTATTCTTATCATTAATTCATTTTCGGTTTTTAGATTTTTTTTTTTACAAAACGCCGACCAAGCGAAGAAGACAACTTCAGTACGAGCCGTAACCTACGGCTCCCAGCCGTAGGCTACGGCTGGATCTGGGAAAATTGGGTCTGCCATAAGACAGAATGCAGGAGCCATAAGGCTCTTTTTGTTTTCTCTGGGCCGTAACCTACGGCTCAACGCCATAAGCTACGGCGGTCACTGGCACTTCGGAAATTATTTTTTTTTAACTTTTAACTTTGAATTCTTATATGTTTATTTATTTATATTTTTTTTTCTTTTATAATTTATGAAAACATGAAAATTATAATCCTACCCCCTGTTAAAAACCTGTGTTGTCCTCAACACTATGTTCGGGAAATCCGTAAAAATTTCCCCACACTTGTTTCGAACACCGGTTTAAAACGGAACTTATTCAAAACGAAATAAACTAAACTAAATATTTACAAATACAAAACCTGGGCCTCTTTCACGTTTCTTCGTCATCCACTGGGCGTAAAATGTAACCCACTTTGTCTAGCTCGAGATTGTTGATTTCATTACCTTCCAAGTACGGTTTGAGCCGATGCCCGTTCACCGTTTGTTGCTTGTTTGTTTGTTCGTCTTGAATATCAACATCACCAAACCTTCCCACTCTTCGGACAACGTAAGGACCCATCCACTTGCTTTTGAGTTTCCCCGCGAACATTTTCAACCTTGAATTGTACAACCACACCTTTTGACCCACTTCAAAGTTCTTTTTCTTTATCTTCGCATCATGAACTTTTTTCAGTTTGTCTTTATATGCGGATGCACACTAATAGGCTTGATCCCTTATTTCCTTAATTTCATTCAATTGAAGCTTTCTCGCCCGACCCGCTTCATCATAGTTTGCGTTCACCGTTTTAATTGCCCAATATGCCCGATGTGCCAACTCCATAGGCAAATGACATCCTTTCCCGTAAACCATTCGATAAGGAGTGGTATCAAGTGTAGTTTTGTAGGCCGTTCGATAAGCCCACAATGCATCGTCAAGCTTGCTTGACCAATCTTTCCGATCCGTTCTCACCGTCTTCATTAAAATCTCTTTAATTTGCCGGTTGGAAACTTCAACTTGACCACTCGTTTGCGGGTGGTACGGTGTAGCAACGCGGTGGTTCACATTATATCTCTTTAGCAACTTCCCGAAATTGAAATTTTTGAAATGCGAACCACCATTACTTATTATCACCCGAGGCACACCGAATCGAGCACAAATATTGGATTGCACGAACTTACATACGACGGAATGATCATTAGTTCTCGTGGCGATAGCTTCAATCCATTTCGACACGTAATCAACCGCAACCAATATGTACAAAAACCCATTCGAGTTTGGGAAAGGACCCATAAAGTCTATTCCCCAAACATCAAATACTTCTACTACCAGAATCGGTTGTAACGGCATTTCATCACATTTCGAAATGCTTCCCATTCTTTGACAATTGATGCAATTCCGGGCATACTCACAAGAATCCTTGAAAATCGTGGGCCAATAAAACCCACTAGATAACACCCGATAACCCGTCTTGTTCCCACTAAAATGCCCTCCACATGCCGACGAATGAGCATGGGTCAAGATCTCTAAAACTTCTGTTTCGGGAAGACATCTTCGTATCACTTGATCGGCCCCGATTTTGAACAAATCGGGTTCATCCCATATATATTGCTTCACTTGACTAAGAAACTGTTGTCGTCTCTTCTTAGTCCAATGATTTGGAATTGCACCCTTAGCCAAGTAGTTAACGTAATGGGCATACCAAGGTGCAACATAAGTAGAGACGGCCAACAAGTGTTCATCGGGGAACCGTTCATTGATTTCACTTGGATCATCAACACCTTCCAACGGGATTCGGGCAAATGATCCGCAACAACGTTTTCACATCCCTTTTTGTCCCGAATCTCAAGATCGAATTCTTGTAGCAAAAGCACCCAACGAATCAACCAGGGCTTCGCATCCTTCTTTTCCATCAAATATCGGACAGCACTATGATCCGAATACACTATCACCTTGCTCCCCCAAATCTAAGATCTAAACTTGTCCAAGGCATACACCACCGCTAATAATTCTTTTTCGGTTGTGGTGTAGTTCAGTTGCGCCTCGGACAAAGTTTTGCTTGCATAGTATATCACCCCCGGTTTCTTATCGACCCTTTGACCCAAAACCGCTCCAATGGTTGTGTCGCTAGCATCACACATAATCTCGAACGGCTTTGACCAATCCGGTGGTTGCAAGATAGGAGCCTTCACCAACTGTTCCTTAAAAACATGAAACGCTTGCAAACATTCGTCAGTAAAATCAAATGGAACATCTTTTAATAGCAAGTTACATAAAGGTTTTGTAATTACACTAAAGCCTTTAATAAACCTTCGGTAAAACCCCGCATGTCCCAAAAAAGATCTCACCCCCTTAACATTCTTTGGTGGGGGTAGAGATGAAATTACCCGAATCTTTGCCGTGTCTACCTCCATTCCCCGGTCCGAAATCACATGTCCTAACACAATACCCTCTTGAACCATAAAATGGCTCTTTTCCCAACTTAGTACCAAGTTTGTCTCAACACATCTTTTTAAAACTTTTTCTAATTCATTAAGACAAGATTCAAAACTTGGTCCGAAGATGGAAAAATCATCCATAAACACTTCAAGAGATTCCCCAACCATGTCCGAAAATATACTCATCATACATCTTTGCAATGTGGCCGGGGCGTTACATAGTCCAAATGGCATTCGCCGAAAAGCAAATGTACCATATGGACATGTAAATGTGGTTTTGTGTTGGTCGTCCGGGTGAATAGCAATTTGGTTATATCCCGAGTACCCATCTAAAAAACAATAATATTTTTGACCGGAAAGTTTTTCAATTATTTGGTCAATGAAGGGTAACGGGAAATGGTCTTTTGAGGTAGCGGCGTTTAATTTTCTATAATCAATACACACTCGCCACCCGGTTACCGGGCGGGTGGCGATTTGCTCACCTTGTTCATTTTTTACTACTTGGATGCCGGATTTTTTAGGCACTACCTGAGTCGGACTTACCCATGCACTATCCGATATGGGATAAATGATCCCCGCATCCAACCATTTGATAACCTCTTTCTTTACCACCTCTCTCAAATTTGGATTCAACCTTCTTTGGGTTTCACGAGTTGGCTTCGCATCCTCACTTGTGATAATTTTGTGCATCACAATGGATGGACTAATACCTTTTAAATCGGCTATCGTCCACCCAATTGCCGCCTTGTGAGCCTTCAATACCCGTATCAACTCCTCCTCTTGAGCTACCGCCAAATTGGAAGCAATAATCACCGGTAAAGTGTCATTCTCCCCCAAAAATGCGTACTTGAGATGTTTTGGTAGCTCCTTCAACTCCACACTTGGTGGACATTCCAAAGAAGGCTTTGTACCCGAATCAATTCCCACCGGTAAAGAGTCCGTTTGGTGAGTCCATGGCGGTCTTCCTTCTTTCACCGCGAGAACTTCTTGCTCTTTCTCTTCTACCTCCAACTCACATGCGTGAACCTGCAAAGACATATCACAAACACAAGATCCCAAAATTTCTTCTTCGAACTCCTTCGGGTCATAACCATCTATGAAATCTACTAAGAAACACTCATCACCATACACATTAGTACCGCTAGTAAAAACATTTAACCTCATTTTTCTATTACCGAATGTCATGTCGACCATACCATATCGACAATCAATAATAGCATGTGCAGTGTTCAAAAATGGCCGACCCAAAATAACATTTTGTTGTTGAATTGGGTCCGCGGATGAGTAATCTAGCACAAGGAAATCAACGGGATAATAAAATTCATCAACTTTAACTATCACATCCCGCACAATACCCCGGGGAAGTTTTTGAGACAAGTCGGCTAATACAACCGTTGTCTCAACTCACTTCAATAGACCAAAATCGTATTGGTCGTATAACCCCCCCGGTAGGATGCTTACTCCGGCTCCAAGATCCAATAACGCCCTCGTGGTTTGGAAATTCCCAACTTGAATGTTTATAAGGGGCGTTCCCGGATCTTGTTACTTAGGAGGAAGGTCTCCTTTCAATACCGCACTTACCCGCTCCGTCAAGTCTACCAATTTAGGCACTTTTTGTTGCCTCTTTTGAGTACACAATTCTTTTAGAAACTTGGCATAAGCGGGTACCTGTTTGATAGCTTCAAGTAAAGGAAGATTAATTTTAGCCTGTTTGAAAACCTCCCACATTCCCTCTTTTTGAGGACACCGTTTTGAAATAAAATTTTTTCTACCCGGATCTAATAAAGCTGTAGGGAATGGTACTTCACTAGACCCCTCACCGTCATTTAATTTTTCTTTTTCTTTATTAACTTCGGGTTTTTCAACATTGGGTTTTTTAGAAGAAATAATAGGTGGCTCATTTTCTTCCTCACTTTCTTGACCCGTTATATCCTCAACCACCCCATCAACCAAATCCGGTGAAAGATTGGTTTTGTACTCTTTCCCACTTCTCAAAACACTTACATGATGAATATTAACATTGTTACCTCTTGAAGTACCATGAGATGGGTTTACCTTAGTGTCGCTTGGTAATTGACCTTTGTTTTTCTTCAATTCGGACACTTCGGTTGCAAGTTGACCCATTTGGGTGGTCAAAGTTTGGATTGCTTTTTCTCGGGCCTCATCCTTTTGAATGCGAGCATCATCCATTTGGTTCCTCTTTTGCATCTCTGCTTGCATGCTCTTCAACATTTCCATCATTTCATTTCCACCCGAAGACCCCCTTGTTCTGGACCCGCTTGGTATTGCCTTTGGTATCCTTGGTTGTTCCCACCTCGATATCCACTTTGATTATTGTAAGGTTGACGCGAACCATAGTTTCCTTGGCTACCTTGAAAGTTCGGGTTTGATTGATTCGAAGGGTTCCCATAACGAAAATTCGGGTGGTTTCTCAACCCTGGGTGGTAAGTGTTAGAATTCATATTGAAGTTTCTACCACCCCCTCCTTGACCTTGAACGGCATGAACTTCTTCAAATTGCCCTTCCACCATTCCTTGACAATTTTCAGCCGCATGACCTATTTCATTACACAATGCACAAACATCATAAATTTGGTTAGAAGTTTGTATATTACCATCATCAACCGCATGCACTTGTGTTCGGGTAACGGCCGGTCGTGCTCTCCTTGACGCTTGAGCCTTTCTCTTTGAAGTGATTGCCATTTGCTCCAAGAATTCCCAATCCTCATGCTCATAGTTTGTGCCAAAAGTCCCATTTGTAATAGACATCAAATCTCGTGCATCTTCGGCACACAACCCTTCATGAAAGGCGTTCCTCAACTCCCAAAGCTCAATCCCATGGTGTGGACAATTTTTTATCATCATGTTTAAACGGTCGAAAGCTTCATGAAACATTTCTCCTTGTTGTTGTTGAAAGCTTCTCAACCCTTTTCTCGCATCATTGGTCTTTTGGGCGGTATAAAATTCGTCTAAGAATGTTTGTTGCATCTCCGCCCATGTATAAATAGATGCCGAAGGCAAAGTGTAAAACAACTTCTTTGCCTTATCTTCCAAGGAGAATTGAAATAAGACCAACTTCACATCATCGGCCGAAAAACCTTGACTCCCAAGAGTGTTGCAAATTGAGTCATAGGCCTCTAAATGAAAATAAGGCTCTTCTGTTGCTTGGCCTTTATATTTCGGCAAACTTTGTAAGGAATTAGTCCTTACTTCAAAGGTTCTTCCTTGGTTATTATGAGGAATAACCACCGGTGAAGGATTGTGAGTGATCACCGGTCTAAAATGCGCTTCAATGCCTCTCGCATTTTCTCTAAGATGCCTCCTTGGCACACCAAATCGACCCCTTGGACGAACTTGCCCCATTGGTCTTTGCATAGGCCCTTGTGGTGCAATTGGTTGTTGAAATTGTTGTTGTGGCACCGGTGGGTGTTGAATTGGCCTTTGGAATTGTGGTTGCACATTTTGTGGGCGAACTTGTTGCAAAGGTATAGGGCGTTGCACTTGTGGCCCTTGTGGTCTTGGCCGAATGTTTTGTGGTATGAGTTGTTGTTGTTGAATCCCACTAAAATTTGACATTACATGCATTTGACCTTGCATATACCCAACTTCTCCTTGATCTCCTTCACCACCATAACCATACCCGTCTTCATCAAAACCCTCGAACTCCTCATTTCCTTCATCATATCCATATCCTTGAATCCCCGAAGATTGCCCAAATGGAAAAGTCGAGTATTGGAAACCCGACTGGTTCGATGGTCGAAATGATGAAGCATGAACAATCGTTGAATTTGGTCCTATGGTATGACCTGAATATGATGGACCTGCACCTGGGAAAAAATGGGATAATGGTGGTATAGTAGTGGAAGTATTAAAGGTAATGGTCGGTTCTTCTTGGGTAGTAATGGGTTGTGTAGTGTTGGTTAGTGTAACATTTTGGATTATGGTGGGTTCGGTAGTATTTGGTGGAATGGTGGTATTTGGTGAAGGTTGAGTGGATGTTGGTGTAAAAAGTGGAAAAGGTTCACCCGTAGTGGGCGGTGGTGGTGGATCCCTATCCATGTATCGAAGTAGTGTAATCGGTGTAATTGGTGTTGTTGATGAACTACTGATTGTATTTCCCTTAACAAAATTATGTTTGCTCGCAAAGTTCGCTCGATTTCCGGATCAAACACTAGTGGTGAAAGCTTGTGAGAGCTTCTAGTACGCATGCACCTGTAAATACCTGCACACTAACACACCTCGCGTAAACCAGAAAAATAACAAACTCAAAGCAAGAACAAAAATAACACACGTTGCGCACTACTCCCCGGCAGTGGCGCCAAAATTTGACATGATGTCGTTGTCACAATAAAATTTAATCCCAATAACAACTATATAGATAGTGGCAAGTGGGTATCGAACACAGGGAGTTTGTGGAATATGTGTTATTTGAAAGTTTGTCTAATTTAACTAAATTAATCTAATTGCAAAAGAAATAAAATTCGAGAGTTTATGTGAGTGATTTGGTTTTAGACTAAATTAAACTAAATAAATTGCAAGAGAAAAGTTTGGTTGTAAGAAAATTAGAAACAAATGACCATCCTAGATTTCTGGTTTGTTTCGACACTCATATTATCATTCCACTAGAAAGAACTACATAGACATAGCTCATGTGTGATTACTTGCAGTGATGAAAGGGAACTAAGTACTCAGATTCCTAGAACGTGAGGTTGTTACCCGATGATCAATCAACCCTTACCCAATCCTAATTCTACCCATGATATCTCGATTGCCAACGGCACCAAGAACGTATGGTTTCAAACTAGATTAACATAAGAATTAACAAGCTACTAACAAACAATCACACACCATAACAAACCAACCATAAAGATAAGGATTGCTATTCTAGAAATTAGGAAATCAAATAAAAAATGTCTCAAGCAAACCTTCAATCTAGGACAATCATCAAGTGTTTAGCCACTCATGGCTTGAAGCAACATCATAACAAAAGCTCTATTGGTCATAAAGATCAAAGCACAAAAACTAATGATTAAACAAGTGTTCTTCACACCAAAAAGTCTCCAAGAACTCCCCAAACTCGTTCACAAGTGGAGCATAACCGATTGGCAATGATAAGTCCTCATAAATCCCCTCAACTTGGCCATTAAAAAAGGAAGTTACACTTTTAGATCAGTCGGAGCCGTAAGCTACGCCTCCCAGCCGTAGCTTACGGCAGTCAACGAGTCCCCAAAGTCAACAGGTAGCCGTAACCTACGGCCACCTGCCGTAGGTTACGGCTGGCAATGAATTTTACGCCCGGAAGCCCCTGTTTTACGGCTGGAATATTTGGCAATTGATGGGAGCCGTAACCTATGGCTGGGAGTCGTAGGTTACGGTCCTGAGTGACTTTCTTCTCCTTATTTCTTCATCAATTTGCCTTTTCCTCAATTCTCGATTTCGCCAACTTCCACCATTCTTCTAATCTTTCTAAATCCCTCATCTTTAGTACTTTAACACCTGCATATCATTTCATCTAGTGGTTAGCAAGTTCAAACAATTAACCGGGTAAAGTATGAGATTTCAATCTATTTAGCTCATTCAAGGGTTGTCCTACGGACCACCCGTCAGTACACTACACCCAGTTCGTACGAAGGGGGATGTCCCTTCGTACGAAGCCAGCAGGTCTATATATATGGGTGTTGGGTTCTTAGTTTGTATAACTTTTGGGCAACTATAGCGAAGCTCTGTCCAATCTTCTCCAGGTTCTGTACAACATTGAATATTAAGGAGAAGAGCATTTAACAGTGTCTGTGTGATCATTATGTGAATCTATGTCATGGATTCTGCACATTGCACGTAAATCTAGATCCGATCGGAGCGTTCAACGAAGACGAACACGGTCCTCACACATCCCCATTCAGGCTATTCAATAGCTTGTTTGGAATGACAAGTTTCAATGAGGCTGTTAGGAGAGGTCTGGGATGCATTTGTGAATCACAATTAAAAGATGAAGTATTGGAAACATACTCTAGAGGCTATTAAAGAAGAATTAAGAGAATGGCGGAAAAATAAAAAAAAAAAATAGAAGAGTTGGAATTGAAGGAAGCGGAGAAGATGTCACGACCCCCGACCCACTCTGGACGGAATCGGGTGCCGTGAGCAGTCCAGTGGTACCGGTGATTATTATTGAAAAAACATTGCAGCGAAAATTTCATCAGGATCGTGAGTTAGGAAAAATATCAGAGTTTAAAAACACCGGATTTTATTTATTAAATAGATAGGATAAAACCCATGTTTTACAAAGGTAGCTTTAATATAGATAAATTTGATTTTATAAAACAATATTTCTTAATTTGATTTAATTAATAAAATAAGCCACTTCTTGAAGTCTTTTAGTGCAGGAACCAATCTTTAGTCTAATCTACTGTAATTACCTGAAACGCGTTTTAAAAAGGTTTTGTCAGCGGGAAATACTGAATGAATCATTCTATTTATTTAAAATGACTCGTTTATTATAATTTACAGTATTAAGAGTTTTTACATATGTTTCTGATATCTACCAACTACCCACAGTATTTGTCACTCGACCGGATCTGTGACTATGGTCATATCACCGTTGGCTGCCCCAATGAATGACGTATATCACTTAATTTTAGGTTCGCCCACCTAAAGTGATTAAAACAGTAGTAATGTGCACAATACCCCACATACTGGCTGTAATTTGGTGATTACATAGACTTAATCACTGTAATTATAACTTTGAAAATAATTTGGAGTATTGCAAAACATTTGATAAAAAGAGAATGACTCACTTTATAAGCATGCAAGATTGAGTTAACAAGCTTCTTGATTCTACTTCTTCCGATAATTAAGCATGCACTTTATTATTCTGGATCTTCTGATGATTTAATAGTTTGTTTGTTTGCGAGTGTGTAGTGGGGAGTATTTTCGGTAGTTAAACATATAGTTTAACAGAATGGAATACGTATTTGTGTATAACCCAAATCAAACCTTAACGGTAGTCACGAGATTCGAACCTTAACGAAATTCACAAAGTATAGTCTTGTTTAGACAGCATTTTGGCATCCGTTTTAACGAACTCACAAAATACAATACTTTGGCATCCGTTAGTTGGTTCATGAATCGATCGGACAGAACATCGCATTGGTGATTATTGGTTAGAACACCAACGTATAGAGAGAAGAACAAAGAAATGAGCAAAGAAAATTGAATCCTAAGCTTCCTATTTATAGGTAGGAAATAGGAAATTTCTTGGAAGTTTCCCTTGTATTTCTAGGAAGTTTCCTATAGCTTTTCTAGGAAGTTACTTATATATCTTCTAGGAAGCTTCCTATCCACAGATATCTATCTTCTTACACCTTCCTAGCACCTTCCTTCGGTATTATCTATTATATATTTATATATATTTCTATTTAGGTGATTAGTAGATCTTACTTAGCTTAATTAATCTTGCTTAACTCAATTAATCGTACTTAGCTTAATTAATCTAGTTTAGCTTAATTAATCCCATTTAATTAATACTAAACTTAATTAATAGATTAATTAACCTACTCAGTTAACCTAGCTGCTAAGTTTATTTAACTATTAAGTTTACTTAACTACTAAGTACTCTAGCAGCTCCTTGCTTACGAGTTCTAATTTCTAGACACAATGGAATGCGTATTAGTGTACTAACTCAATTCAACTTTAACGACAATCACGAGATAAAACCATCACAACGATTTACAAGTGCAATACTTAACAATTCAGCGGATTCACAACGAATGACAGAGTATAGCCCAAGTTCGGACAGTACTCAAACACTCAAGTCGAAATCACGATGAATAACAAAGTATAACTCAATTTGAGCAGCACTTAGACAATCGTTGGATAGTTATAATCGATCAGATAAAGTGTCGTACCAGTGATTAGAGTTATTACCCTAATAACGGGCAGAGTTTAGGGATTTAGGGGGTAAAATCCCGAGCTATTATTTACAAAATAAAAGCTGACGGAAAGAAAAGAATTGAACAGCGATCGAGTTAATACCCGGTATTGTAGCAGCACCCCACTACACTAATTAGTGATTTGTGTGTTGTAAAGTGAATAACTCGACGTCAATTTAGAAATTGAGCGTCGTTTGAACAGCAGAAATCGAATGCCAATTTCTGCTATTTATTTATGAAAATTGACATGCTTACGGACCGCAAGACTCCTCCCTTACGGTCCGTAAGGGTTGCATTTTCACTATAGGGTGGCTACGTGTGGGTGTAGGCTTGCTGAGTCGACATTTTCGTAAATTTCAATTTTGACAACATTTTATAAGGATAATCAATAAGTAGGGAATACCCCCCTGAGTTTTAGGGGCCCTGATCCTGATTCTGATTGTTCTGAAATTTTTAGGGTTTGTGCAGAATCACTTGGGTGTCTCAATTAGGGTTTCATATTGGATGAAATAATACAATAAATAATAGTTTTGATGAGGGTTGTTACATTCTCCCCACCTTAATAAAAATATCGTCCTCGAGATTTGGACTATGATATTTTCTTGGGGTTATGTTTCTTCTTTTAATTAAGAGAAACAATGTATCGTGGAATGGAATCAAAAGATATTTTGAGGGGTATGAATTTTTTGAAAGTAAAAATGATTTATAGAAACAATTGGATTCAATATCCGAAATGAACTTACTTTCATCAATTGAGGGAGATTCCGAATTGACAAATATCTATTTGTGAATGGAAGTATGGAAAATGATTTGTTAATGATTATCCGAAAATCAATATAGTTCACTTAAATGGTACTGGACAATAGAATTTAGTGTATCATAATCTGAGTACATAATTGTACCAAGAATATGACAAATCAAATGAATGACGTATGAATAGGGTTTATTATTAGCACAGGCTATAAATGTATATGGATACTGCATGGTATTGTTATGATTGAAAGAACTTAATAATAAATTTACCATTTTCGAATTTAACTGAGAGTTTCAAGGAAGCGAAGCTAGATATTTCAAAAGATGAGACATTCCGATGAAATGATATAGTTTCCAAGGTGATTATGTTTAAGCCAAAAGATATATGATCCATAGATTTTTAAAATGAATGTGAAGAACTTTTTGGAAGTAGTAAAATTCTTTGTCAGAAGAAAACTTACCTTGATTGGTACCTAAGAAAGACTTAAGATTGACTGGTTCAAAATGAAATGAAAATATGAAAATGTTTTGTCAAATATTGAATTATGATATGAGAAAATCAATGTGCTGAGATGGGTGATTTGTAAGAATACATGAAGAGACAATAACGTTAGTGTATTTTTGTCTTAATACATAATTGTATTCAGATGACTTTAATCAAAATGTTTGATTAAAGATAGGTGATATTTTGATTTATTAAATACCTTTTCCTTTTATGTTATCATAAAGTAGAATAATAAATAAACATAGATAGGTTTAAAATATCAAAACCCGTGGTAATTTTGACAAAATAATAATATATGTTTTATAAATAGGTTTACCCAATATTCTAGAACTCACGATTATCATGTTTAAGGGGTAAGGGAGTCATTAGCCCAGCAAATAGATTTAAATACGGCAGCCAGTGATTTTGTGTGGAATAGATGGGCAACAAATAAAAGTATTATGTTCGTTTGGTGAGCGGTGGAAAACATAATTCCAACAGCAAATGCATTAAGGAAGAGGGGTATGATATTGAACGACTACAATTGTAAAGTATGTGGAGCATCAGAGGAAATAGCAGATCATGTTTTGATTCAGTGCGGTTTTGCTGAACAAATTTGGAGTGAAGTTCGCATGGCTAAAAATTCAAGTGGCGTACAGAAACGTTACAATTCAACAGCTTATGCAGGAGATAAACGAGATTCAGAGGAGTCGGAACGTAAGGAAGGCAATCCATACAGTAGTTATTCATACTTTGTGGAAACTTTGGATAGTTCGAAACGCAAAGATCTTTGAAAACAAGGCAAGCGCGATACAAACAACTGTTGAGCAAATAAAAGAGGAATCATTCTACTGTATATCGAGGATATCAAAGTTCAAGGAGATCTCAAGGCAGGAGTGGTGGGAGTTTAATTAAGTGTAGGATGTAAAGTTTTCTAAGTTTCTGTCCGGGTGTATGTGCTTTCCTGTTTTCTTTATGTTTTGTACCTCTGTCCTCAACTTCAACTTCTGACTAAGATAAACTTTTTTGGATAATGATAAGTTCCGTATGCTATTAAAAAAAATTGCATAAATAATAATTAGGTTGACTGACTTTTAAATGACCTCCTACATAAAAGACATCAATCACCTACTTTTAAATGACTTTTTACATGGAAGTTGACTTTAAAGGCAAAAATAATCTTCTTCCAATTATATATCGTCATAACGAAGATATTAATGTCATTTTTTTAATTGCAAACCTTATCTTATATCAGTTAACTTTTTTACTTTAATCCACTATACGACTTAACTCTTCAAATAGAAAGACACGTCTCTCGCACATTCAGACACTATTAGTCTACAAGTACTCAACATCACAAGGAGACACACCTTGATATATTAATGACATTTGTTAAGCAAGACTATCAAGATAGAAGATGATAACTATTTGAGCAAGTTAATTTCTGGTCTTTTGTCTATCTTAACATGCATCTTATTTACTATAATCATGGTTACAAAAGTCGTTAGACGCTCTCTCTAGTCGGTCGATTGAGGAGCTGAGAGTACTCGGCTTAGGCGGAGAGTACTCGTGGAGTACTCGGACATGTTAAATTATAAAGAAATTACTTTTCGGAAATTAAATATATGTCAAATAACATAAATTTATTAATATTTATAACCAAATATGTGAAAATGATATTTGTTTTTGATATAATACGAATAAAAATTATGTTTTATTTTTTTGAAAGTCAACCCCGTTCCGAGTTGACCTACTAGATCTGATTCTGGTAGATGTTGACCGCGTTTGATCGATTCCGAGTAATTAGGCGGAGTTGTAAAAAATCGCCTCGGCAGCCGTCCTTAAAGCGATTACTCAAAGAGTACTCAATATTAGAGACCTTGTTTTACAACCATGACTATAATCCATTATCCACCATTAATTACTTTCAATTTAAATTTATTACTCCAAACAATGCCTAGGATATAAATAATAATTAGGTTGACTGACTTTTAAATGACTTTGTATATAAAAGGCATCAATTAGGTTCACCTAATTTTAAATGACTTTTTACATGGAAGTTAGACTTTAAAGGCAAAAATAATCTACTTCCAAATATATATATCCTCATAAAGATGATATTAATTTCATTTTTTAACAGCAACCTTTCCAGTGATCTCTAGATTAAGTAGGAGAGTACTTGCATATCTCTGGAGAAATGTAGTTTCAACTCTCACTTGGTGTAGGGTAAGGCATTGTTGGGCAATGATAGGAGACTCAGAGAAACCTCGGTTGGATCGTTGAGCCAAATGGGTTTTACCGGTAATTTTACTATCGTGCCTACGGGCAGGTGGGTTACCTGGTTTTTCCTGAAATTGGTGGTGGACTCGGATTACTCTCGGAGTACTCCGTTTGTCCAAGCTCATAACTATTTTAGCAAGTTAATTTCTAGTCTCATGTCTATCTTAACTTGCTTCTTATTTACTCATCATCAGCATAATACTCAGTAAATCCCATCAATAGCAAAACTAAGGTAGGGTCTGAGGAGGGTGAGATACAGACAGCCTTACTTCTACCCAATAGAAATAAAGAGACTGCTTCCACTGAGACCCTCAGCTCGATAGTAGTTTTGCATCACTGGTTGGACATAAGGCACATAACACTTAGCAATCAGGGCAAAGGCCGATTAATGCGTGTAACTAGGGCTGTAAACGAACCAAACGTTCAGCAAACAGTTCGTGAACCGTTCGGCGGGAAGTTCGTTTATGTTCGTTCGTTTATTAAACGAACGAACATGAACAAGAAATTTCGTTCGATTAGTTAAATGAACGAACATGAACAGAGGTCTCGTTCGTTCAATTGTGTTCGTGAATGTCCGGTAATGTGTTCGTGAACATTCGTTCATTTGCGCTCGTTTATGTTCGTATGTTTGTGTTTTAAGTAAAGATTTTTGTTTTTTCATATATTTTATCTATACTTTTTATATTATTAAACTTTTATTTATTTTATTACCCTAACAATTAAATTAGGAAACCCTCTTTCACCTTGTTTATGTATCATTTCCCTTTCCTTTCTCATTATTTACATCGATGAATACGATTGACATCCCTTCCACAATAAAGGATTTAAGTTCCAGTGCTACTATTTGGGTCATCCACCTTTATCCTTTGTTGCGTTCGCCAAATTTATTTGTGTTCATGAACCGTTCGTGAACGCATTTATTTCCTTAACGAACGAACACGAACAAGGCCTTGTTCGTGTTCGTTCGGTTCGTTTACAGCCCTACATGTCGCCCTTGTCTTTCGGCTATCAACGCAACTACATGATGCATGATTAACCATCCGTCGCTTTTAAAATTATTTTCACGAAATTATTAAAACAACGTTAAAATTAGTGCAATTTCCCTTTTGCCCCTAAGGACCCATAGAACATTATATGCGCACACCTCAACCGGCGGGTTGGTTCTTATTTACTATAATCCATTATGCACCATCAATTACTTTCAATTTAAATTTATTACTCCAAACAATGCCTAGGATATAATATTCTTAGGTGATGCAGCTTATACCTCTAATGATGGATTCCAGGTGACCCACTAAAGGAATTGTATATTTGGTATGTTTCTTTTATTTTAATAATCGAACTCATATCTTCGTCATTATATATTCATGTCATTTGTTAAGGAAAACTATGTACCAAGAAGCTTGCAACTATTATAGCAAGTTAATGGCTAGGCTCATGTCTATCTTAACATGCTTCTTTCTTGGTTTAATCCCTTATGCATCTTCAGTTTCCTTCAATTTCACAAATATTACACTAAAAAATTCCCAGGATATAACAATTTCAGGTAATGGAGCGGTTATCTCTGATGATGGAATCCAAGTGGCCTCCACCTTGATCGACTTAATAGGTCGAGCAACATACATCGAACCTCTTCATCTTTGGGACAACGACTCTACTGAACTAGCCAGCTTCTCTACCAGTTTCACATTTGTAATCAATTCATACCACACGAAAATTTACGCTGATGGTCTCACATTTTTCCTTGCACAGATTAACGCTGACTTCTATTATGGAGGATCCATTGGGCTTCCGTTAGATTTTCGAACCAACACAAGTAAATATCAATTTGTGGCTGTGGAGTTTGATACTTATCGTAACGCGTGGGATCCAATAGACCTTGATGCAAATACATTCGTAGGCGACCATGTAGGTATCGATATTAACTCTATTACTTCTGTTGCATATCGGAAATGGTTTAGCAATATAACATATGGGAAAGAGTATAGAGCTTTAATAAATTATTATGCGGATTCAAAAAATCTTAGTGTTTCCTTCACGAATTATAAAAATAACTTACCTGTATGGGAAACTGGCCTTAATTACACGGTTGATCTAAGGAAAGAGTTGCCCGAATGGGTAACTTTTGGGTTTTCAGCTTCCACTGGAACCTACTTTGAGAAAGTTATTGTAAGATCTTGGACGTTTAATAGTACTAAAATTAAGGTAAGCCCGAAAACAAACGATCAAAGTAGCAACCTACCACCTATTGTGAAAGGGAAAGACAATACAACGCTTAAAGTAGTATTAATAGCTGAAACGTTGGTTCTAGTTATTGTTTTGGCTATACTTGCTTATTTTCTATGCTGGAGGAAAAAATATGATGGTGATAAAGAGGAGGAAGTTGGGCTTGCTTGGGAGATGAGTAGTGAGTTAGAAATGAGGGTCACTATGCCTAGAAGATTTTCTTACCATGAATTAGCTCAGTCAACTGCTGACTTCGCAGAGACAAAAAAGTTTGGAGAGGGCGGTTTTGGAGGAGTTTACAAAGGTTTTCTGAAAGATTTAAGTATGTATGTCGCAGTCAAAAGGGTGTCGAAGACTTCCAAACAGGGAATCAAAGAGTATGCTGCAGAAGTAAGGATCATTAGCCGATTGAGGCACAAAAATTTGGTGCAACTCATTGGTTGGTGCCATGACAAAGGAGAACTCCTTCTTGCATATGAATTTATGGAAAACGGAAGCTTAGATTTACATCTCTTCAAAGGAAAGAGCATGTTGACATGGAATACAAGGTACAAAATTGCCCTTGATCTGGCTTCTGCTTTACTATATTTACATGAAGAATGGGAGCAATGTGTTTTGCATAGAGATATCAAATCGAGTAATGTGATGTTGGACTCAAATTTCAATGCAAAGCTTGGTGATTTTGGGCTAGCTAAGTTAGTTGACCATGAGAAAGGAACGCAAACAACGACGTTGGCGGGAACCTTTGGTTATATGGCCCCTGAATGTGCAGGAACCGGGAAATCAACCAAGGAATCAGATGTTTATAGCTTCGGAGTTGTTGCATTGGAAATAGCTTGTGGGCAAAAACCCATCAAGGACAAGGATGAAGAAACTCTTATACGATTAGTAGATTGGGTTTGGGATCTCTATGGAACTGGGACTCTTTTAGAAGCAGTTGATCCATGTCTAGAGTCAAACTTTGAAGAAGAAGAAATTAAGCGTTTAATGATCGTTGGGTTATGGTGCTCGCACCCAGACGCTGAACTTCGCCCATCAATACGACAAGCCATTAAGGTACTGAACTCTGAAGCTTCCCTGCCTTTACTACCCTCAAAGATACCGGTGGCATCTTATACGGGTTTCTCTAATATTGGCCAATACGGATTATCAAGTGGTATCCTTTAATTCTAAACTATCAAAGCAAACAACATCGTCCACAAACTATCTTCTTTCCCATCTATATCATCGCAACATCTAATGCCATTAAATGTCTAGATCGTTAGAGGTTTAATGCGTTTATGATTTATTGATAATGTCTTTTTATAATAAACAACGAATTTCGATTATATCAATGCATGTTGCAACTGTTTGGAATAGGTGTACAACTTTAATTTCATTTAAGTCCAATTTTATTATTTCTTAATATCACATATTAATCGAGTAGAGGAAGCGCGTATACAAAATATTAAATCCGAGTTAATTCCCATCAATGGTCCGGTTAAAATCCATTTAAACAATTACTCCCTCCGTCCCACTAAAAGTGTCCTATTTTGAATTTTCAAAGTCTTTATTTAAAAACTTTGACCTTAAATAATTTTGTTTGTGTTAGATAATACTTGATGAAAGTTATATGATTTGAGTGTGTTTTACAAGTGTTTTTATCGAATTAATTTTAATCAAGTTTTATATAGCATAAAAAATATATAATTAAAGTCAAAGTTTATAAACAGAGACTTTGAAAATTCAAAATAGGACACTTTTAATGGGACGGAGGTAGTATATAATCCAACCATTGAGTATTTAGGTTTGTACCTTAGACAAAAAACTGAAAAACACACATGATGGATTCAACAAATGTCACACTAGTTGATGAGTTCACGAACATCTGAATCTGAATCAACACTTGAATCAACGAGAGACATCCTGGGTACCAGCATGCAAAACGAGGCGAGGCGAAGCAGGTGGAGACGGCGACCGACATCGGATGACGATGGGTCAAGTTGTGCGATGGTGGGGCGGCATCGAACGGGGAGGCCGGTGACCGGGTTGGACCAAAAGGGAAAAGTTCGAACCACTAATGATGGTGGTGGTTTGTGAAGCTTCTTTTATCTCACAATTTTTTTTTTAATTTGGTTTCACCACAAGTCTTGTATTTATATATAAACCATTTACACTTAGACCCCCTATCTAATTGTAGTAAAAAACAAACACTCCACCTTTTATATTAATTTTATACATATATAACTAACAGTAAAACCTCTATAAATTAATAGACTCGAATAACTAACAGTAAAACCTCTATAAATTAATAGCCTTGATAAATTTAATAATTTGTCTAATCCCAACTTGAGAACGGTATAAAATTTGACCTCAATCAATAAAAAATAAAAATAAGGTAATAACTGTTTTGAAATCCTAGTGTACATATATTGGTCCCAACGAAACTATAAATTAATAGTTACTAAAATATTACAAATTTTAAGATTGTCTAGTAAAACATGAATCCATAATCACTTGATTTTTTTTTATTTTGTTGAACTTCAAATCTATATTGAGTTTATCTTTAAATCTACTCATTGCATTAACTCTTGCACTTAGGAGTTTGGAGCCTTGGTTCATTTTATTTGATTAATTACTAACATTGTTTAACGTATTTGGAGAAGAAATGTGCATTTAAGTTTTGGTACCATGAACTAACTTTTTATATTAAAAAACAATGAATATGACATATTCAATTAATTTTTGAATGTCCATTGAACTTAGAAATTAAATGTTACACGTAAAACCACTTTTAATTAATAAATTATTAATTTATCGATATAATAATATCTCTCTAAATTAATAACATTTCTCGGTCCCAATATTATTAATTCATAGAGTTTTTACTGTAATATTATTTGAGAACTAGAATTAAGACCCGCCTGCCGGAACAGTGAAAAATAAGCTAAACATACCCTAAATACCCTTTACATAACTTAAAAATAAGTTTTGAGGGGTTCGGTTTGTGAAAAATAAGTATATTTGATCACAGGGACTAAAAGCGCCAAAACTGTGAAAGTATGCAAACTCACGCATATTCTGAGTTCTGACCATATACGCACAACCAAAAATTTTTGTAATCATTAAAATATTGTATTTTAGTGATGGGAATGCAAAAATACCATTCATTGAGTAATTTGGATCGTTTTCGCATCCGTTAAACGTTTGTCGTAATTAACCGGAAAAACACGACCTTACGACCGAACGAACCGACATCCATGATATTTCCAAGCATATTTCAAGTCCCCTATGCTTTATCATCCTTGTAAAGCCTTAAAATTGGGTTAACAGGGTTTAAACACGTCGAAAAACAAGTTTGGAGCATGCAGGGGCTTGTTTTGCCAAAAATTGAAAGTTCTGACCTTACCTGGCTCGCCTTGGACGACCCATTTGGCTATCTGGGTCACGGCCCACGAGAGCCTTCAGACCAGAAGCTTCAAAACAGCTTCCCAGCTGTTTCCTGCTTGTTTCTAACCTGGTTTTTGGATCTTGTGAGCTAATTTAAGTGCTCCCCAAGGCTCTTATTCCTGTCCACACACTTGTAGGGTCAGGATTCTTCCTTGGTGACCAAACAAACATATGGTATGATCCTAAAGAGCCAAGAACACTATAAATACATGGCCTCATTCATTCTTCCAACTTGCTCATTCCTTCTTTTCTTCATCTCCTGCTCTACTTTGAGGTTACCACTTAGTTGGAGGCTTCCTAATTGAGTTTTCTTCATCCTAGAACACTTGTAAGTGTTCTTCCTAATCTTGTTTATTTATTTTTAACTATTTCAAGCCAAAAGTCAAACAATGTTTGACTTTCGGCTTTGACCATTAATTGGTCAATACAAAGTTCAATTGAACTTTGCAACGTGATCGTAATCACCATGGTTATAATCTCTAGCGATTATATCTACTGATTACCACGTTTACTAGTCGTAGTGACGAGTCAAAGTTTCTGTCAAAATGCACGTTTGTGTGGATTTTACGACGGTACTATTTTCGGGTATCAAAACACTTTATTTTGATACCAAATCAGTTTCTAACTATGTTAATCGTGTTTTAACATGTTTAACTCGTCACTTCTAGTTTAGTGCTTACTTAGGGTCGTAAGTCAAGCGGTCTTGACAACCGCTTAGACTTTCGAACCCGACCCGTTTGGTCAATCATTAGGATCCGACCAAACACATTTTGTGACTATAGTTGTATAGGGAATAACCTACTGAGGTTATACCTTATGGTCACTTCGGTTGGTTAGTTGTATGATAGGTAGTTTATATGCCTTAGGAAAATGACCAAAATGCCCTTTTTGCGTATAAATTCAATTTAAGGATGTGTAACCCAAATTTTGACATATAAGACTTATCGTAGGACTAGTTTGACCATCCGAACACGCTTTTGCGCAAACGACACATTAAAGTAGCATAAACTACCTTAACGAGTCATAACGGGTCACAAGCACTTAGGATTGTTTTCTAATCAGAATGTTAGGTTTATTAAATCATTTATATGAGTTCCAACACTCATTTGATTTATGAAACCTCATTCTATCTGATCCACCGGTTAGTGTCCCGATTATTAACATAGTTATTCATATTAGGTGTCGTTTGATTCCTTGATTCCTCAAGCTTTAATTGAGTACATAGTCCCCCCTCTTTTACGTTTTGCAAATATTTTGGGGTGAAACACTTGTGCCTATATGTCACTTTCATGCTTTCATTCTTTTTATGACATATAGTTGCTATATTCATCTAGTACACATATGGTACATGATTTCAATTATGTTTTGCTATGTATGTTCACTAAGCATGCTAGCACATTCATTTCAAAGATACTTTTGGGACATATGTTTACTTAGCATATGAGCACATTGATTTACATTCCGTTTTGCGTCATATGTTAACTTAGCATATGAGCGCATTGATTTTCATGGATACTTTTGTGGCATATGTTGAATTAGCATGTGAGCACATTGATTTACATTGTCTTTTTGCTATGTATGTTGACTGAGCATGCTAGCACATTGATTTCATAGACATTTCTACTTCGTATGTTGATTAGCATACTTAGTACATGGTTTTAAGACATTTTACATGACATGCTTACATTGACTATGACATTTGGTATGTTTAACGGGACAAGAAGACATTCCTTATCATTGATCACGCCGCTCGGTAGTATGTAATGGTACCATAGGACTTCACAAATCCCATTCCCCGCTTCTATGTTTGTTTGGAAGTAGGGAATGACAGAATCCGAATACATTTTTGATAAACCTTTGACTTAATAAGGGTTTATCCGATAGTCTCAAGGCTTGAATGTATGCGATAAACAAAACCAACATAAATGTTCATACCAATAAAAGCATTGGTTTACAAAACATAACTTTTGATTTAAACAATTGTTTATTCAAAGACTTTGTTTTGTACACGACATTTGGTTATACATAACATTATACATATGGTTTGAGTAAAGACTTTTTACTTGCCATACAAGACATTGGTTATTACTCGACATTTGTTACACAAGACATGGTTTATACTTGAGATATGACATAGTTTACACATGACATTTGACGTTGGTTTTGAAAAGACATTTATTTGATGGTTTATTGGTAAGTGATTTAAATAACGAGACGTATGTAATATGATAAAAGTATGGCGGATACGCTGCTGATACTTCCTATATATAAGTGCTTTTATGATATTACATATCGAAGCATTATCTAAACCACTTCGACAAAGACAAGGACATGACACATTTTATACAAAGACATGACATATTTTTCACAAGAAATTGTTTTACAAATAACATATTTTATTCAATTCATTTTCACTTGGTTATTTATTTAACCATACATCATTTTATGTACATTTTATGACGGAACTATTTTCGGGTGTCAAAACACCTTTGTTTTGATACCAAATCAGTTTTCTAACTTAGTTAAACATGTTTTAACATGTTTAACTGGTCACTTCTAGTTAATGGTTATTTAGGGTCGTAAGTCAAGCGGTCTTGACAACCGCTTAGACCTTCAAACCTGACCCGTTTGGTCGATCATTAGGATCTGACCAAACACATTTGTGACCATAGTTGTATAGGGAATAACCTACTGAGGTTATACCTTATGGTCACTTCTGTTGGTTAGTTGTATGATAGGTAGTTTATATGCCTTGGGAAAATGACCGAAATGCCCTTTTTGCGCATAAATTCAATTTAAGCATATGTAACCCAAATTTTGACATTTAAACAGATATTGCAACATTATTAAACATACTTAGGCATATAAGACTTATCATAGGACTAGATTGACTATCGGAACGCGCTTTTGCGCAAACGACACGTTAAAGTAGCATAAACTATCTTAACGAGTCATAACAGGTCACAAGCAGTTAGGATTGTTTTCTAATGAGAATGCTAGGTTTATTAAATCATTTATATGAGTTCCTACACTCATTTGATTTATGAAACCTCATTCTATCCGATCCACCGGTTAGTGTCCCGATTATTAACATAATCATTCATATTAGGTGCCGTTTGATTCTTTGATTCCTAAAGCTTTAATTGATCTTTATTCCAAGACTATTAAGCAATCTCAAGTGAGTACATAGTCCCCCCTCTCTTACGTTTTGCAGATATTTTGGGGTGAAACACTTGTGCCTATATGTTACTTTCATGCTTTCATGCTTTTTATGACATATACTTGCTATGTTCATCTAGTACACATATAGTACATGATTTCAAATATGTTTTGCTATGTATGTTGACTGAGCATGCTAGCACATTGATTTCAAAGATACTATTGCGGCATATGTTTACATAGCATATGAGTACATTGATTTACATTTCGTTTTGCGGCATATGTTAACTTAGTATATGAGCACATTGATTTTCATGCATACTTTTGCGGCATATGTTGGCTTAGCATATGAGCACATTGATTTACAACGTCTTTTTGCTATGTATGTTGACTAAGCATGCTAGCACATTGATTTCATGGACATTTCTACTTCGTATGTTGACTTAGCATACTTAGTACATGGTTTTAAGACATTTTACATGACAAGTGTTGGGATTGAAGCCTACCAAAGGAAGAGATAATAAAAGCCAAAACTGGATCACAGCAGTAGATTCAGAATTAGCAGATGTTTGGTTGCAAGTCTCTCCCCTTGAAAGTGGTTTCAATATCTGCTGACCTCCTATCTGCTGATCATGCAAACTGCTGACCTACAACTGCTGATCAAGACAAAGTCTGATAGAAGAACTAAAGCATTGCTGCTCAATCTACTGCCATGCTTCAAGCACTGCTGATCATGACAAGTACTGCTGGGTTCACAGCAGTAGATTGATGCAGCAGCAGTTTTGTTCATCTTATGTAATGTAATGCAATATCAGTAGTTAGCAAAGAAGTAATTGTATAGATCAGTAGATAGAGTTTGTTAGGTTGTTAGATGTCACTTTCATGGTGACGTCAGCTGAGATGTTTTAGTGGTTTGGATTGTCTATAAATGTAACAGTACTCTGTACTGTTACATTTGATCGTTTTGAGTGAGTTCTTCTCCTCAATTCAATCCTTTCATCTTGTACAACCAACCTTGGGGTATCAGGCTGAGGGGGAGTTTAGTTATGTAAGCATGCTTGTAATCTTTTGATTTTCATTGTAATCATTTAACTTATTGAGAAAGCAATTGTTTATCAAGCTATTCTCTTCTTTGATTTGTGTTTAACAAAGTTTGTATTCATTTCCGCTGCACTTTACAATGTTTCATATTCTCTGAATGATCAAATTATACAAACAAACACAACCATGACAGTCTCCGATCCTAACAATTGGTATTAGAGCTCGGGCAGTCAAATTCGATCTAACAATCAATTTGATATAACAGTTCAGCTCAAAATTCATTGATACTAAGGTTGATTGTATTTAGTTGAAAAACAGAGCAATGAGAAATCATGTTCAAAATGATGAATCTAATACTCTGTAAAACAACCAAGATGTCACAAGATTCACAAATCTCAAACAGCTAGTGATATCATGCACAAATCACTCATAGTCCCAAGATCTGGAAACTTATCTGGTAACTATGATATGTTTATCTTCATTCAAAATTGATTTCAACTGTTGTTATGAATTTGTGATGATTTCATCATGTTGTATGCTAAAGTATGAACCTCAGATTAACAAAACCTATGTTCATAATAATCATTAGTGTTTTGTTAACTTAGAAAGAGGGAAATAAAGCTTTAGTCATGAAATCTTATGTGTTAAAAGGCAAGTTGAGAATCCTCAGAAGGACCAAATCAACTCTGTCAAAACACATGAAGAAAATCTGGGGTCAAAACAGTCCAAATCATATGTAATGTGAGAATTGGTAATAAAACATGTACAAATGTGGCCAGATCTCTTAAAACATTGCTGAAAATGATTTTGGATTGAGGATTCTTTCATAAAAACCTCCCAGTAAGTAGTTTATTACTTATAAATGGGAAAGGGTAAAAAGGGAAGAAGAAAATGAACAAAACTCAAGAGTGTGCTTATCTCAAAACTTTTGAAGCCAAAAGAAAAGAAGTATAAGCATAAAACACTTATGAGTCCAAAATTGGGTAAACAATGGTCATCATGCAACTGTGTGCATTCATCAGTACAGGAATTGTTCAGGTAACAATGGCATCTCCAATGATTGACCTTAAAAGAAGAATTTACAATCAATTGGCAA
Organism: Helianthus annuus; assembly: GCF_002127325.2. Classification (NCBI taxonomy): domain Eukaryota; kingdom Viridiplantae; phylum Streptophyta; class Magnoliopsida; order Asterales; family Asteraceae; genus Helianthus; species Helianthus annuus. The sequence goes on along the minus strand of NC_035435.2, from coordinate 93,723,858 downwards.
GAAAATGATCCTAAACAGTGGTCAAAATAACTTGAGAATGATATGATCATGGACTTATTTGGAAAATTACCAGATCCTTTTTGATGTTATTTTCAAAATTTTTTTCGGAAGTTTTTCTCTGAATAAAACCAGATATATTATTTTTTATATATAATATATTGTGTACTTTTACTCATTTTTGATAGTAAAATGTTCATCTCTGGTCAGGATGTAATTTCCTTATTTTTGTGTGAAATTACTATTCCTAAAACTTATCAAAAGGAAATGGTACACATGTCAAGGTCATGTCAAGCTCAAGTTAGTTTATCATTAATCAAAAAAATTGATTGTAAACTGATTTTGAAATACTAAGATACTCATATTCTAATTGAAATAATTAGACATAAAATGAGTAGCCGTAGTAGAAAAGTCTTCATCTCTGGGATGCTAAACCACTGTCATAAATAATGAACATGTGGCAAAGCCTTGAACAAAGATTTCTGAGATAACTACTGGCAATTTAAACTTTAGAATTTACATCCAAAATGTAAATTGTTGAAAAGCATTTCTGAAACTAAACAGATGTTGGACATGATATTGTGTTTACACAAGACAAAATCAATACCCACATCTGATCAAGCAGATGCTAAAATTATTTGTCAAAAGTTAAAACATTGCTGCACTAATAGTTGTTGTACAAATGGTCTTCATTTTTCTACCACTATTCTACCTTAAATGCTGTTGTGCCTAAACATCTGCTCTCTAAAGTCTGTCCACTGCTGAAAGTCAACCCCAGCTCCTTGAAAATCTTGAAAAACACTGATGTTCAAAATCATTGTTCTATCCACAGATACACTATCTACTGATAGTAAAAATCATCCACTGCCTCATTCTGTTACCGTTGTAACTACTGATGCGTAATCCATCAGTGGCTGTCAAAACAACTGTCCTCTATTATTTACCATCTCATCAGGGGTTGGCACGTGGACAGTTTTTAGCCGTCAGATCATTATAACCGCTACCACATCAGCATTCACTTTTTCCCTAAAATAAAACCCTGATTAAACCCAAACAGGGGCTCACGCTGTCGAATTGAATTCCAAAATTCTCTTCTCAAAGCAGTTTCCCACTCTTCTCCACAAAAACTTTCTTCGACCTTCTTCATAAAAAATGACGAAACCAAAATCGAAGTCAAAATCAAAACCATCTTCTTCCTCCACCCCAACAGACGCCACTCAAATGGCCGCTGAAACCACAGAAATCCGTTACAAAGCCCCTCACAATTACGTGGGTATACTCACAAAACCCACAACCGATAACACCTTCGACTCCATCATTGATACCTTATCTGCATCAAAGTATAAAACTTTGTTAATAGCAGACGCTCCCATTTATCTTCAAACCCAGAGAGAGTTTTGGAAAAATTGTACCCTTGAAAAACAAGGAGACATCGTCACAGCCATCAACTCCTCGATACAGGGTAAGAAGATTCAAATCTCTCCACAATCTATTTCTGAAATCTTCAAACTCGATGACTTGAGAGGTAAAACCTCATTTTCTAAAACCGAGTTGAAAAAGGATTTCATAAATAGGGGCTATGCAGAGCAACCAAAAAGGGATACCTTACAAAAGGGTTATTTTCCTTCTGCCCCCAGATTTTTATTTCACACACTGTTAATGTGTGTTTCTAATAAAACAACGTCTTTTAATGAAATACCAACAAAAATTCAATGCCTGGGGTATGCAATTTTAAACAATGAAAACTTTAATTACTCCCAGTAAATATTTGATGATTTGGTAAAAAACGTTGATAATAAGGCATTTCTGCTCTTTCCAAGATTTTTAAGCTACCATTTTGAACAAAAAATTGTAGAGAAAGATGCAGATTTGCCCAAACAATGTGCTTCTTTTAAAATAAACTGTTTAACACCTGAAACATTCTCTAGAATGTTGGCACCAATAAAAATAAAAGCAGAGGTGCCTGAGCAGAATTTAGCAGATGAAACTGCTCCACAGGTATCTACTTCTGAACCCACTGCTCCAGGTGATCAAAGCAGCACACCCACTGTTTTGAAGCCCACACCTGCCACCACTAAAAAGACCAAAAGGAAAACATCCAGAAAGCCCACCAAACCCAAACCAAAGGCACCTCTGGAAGATGAGATCCCAGAGTCAATGCCAGTGACAGCACAAAAGTCACCAATAACCACTACTGCCACTTCCTCACAGCAGATGGAAGAAAGATCTCAACCCTTGCCTCAAACTCCTCCTACATCCTCACAAAAGGATCAGGTTGTAAGCACAGGGACCCCACAATGTGAAGTTCTGGACCCACTCGGATCCATCTTCCACAGTCCTAATCCCAAGGACATGTCTCTTTCTACACCTTCACCCTCACCCTCCATATTACCACAATCCATGATACCTTTGTTGTATACAGTTGGTATTACTCAGACACAAACCAGTTCCTCTCAAACACCTATCACTAAGAGTATACTCCCACAAGTGACTGGGTCTGATGTTGATATCTCTGTTATCCCAGCAACAACTAAGGAGGTTACACTGCAGGAATTACAAGTAATTTCTGTCAGTAGTTCAAGTGGAGCAGCCACTACAAATGTTGAACCCACTGGTTTACATTTGGACAGTGGTTACATTCATAAGACTCCCTTGAAGGCAATTTCTTCAATAGCACCACTGAGAACCACCAGTGAGATTGTTTTAACTACTGGCAACATCAAAAGTTTATCAAGTGCTGAAGAAAGAAGTCCCCAGTACCAAGAACAAGGGGCATCAATGGCTGATTTTTGGGACTCTGTTCCTAAGTCATACATTGGTAAAACCACTGCTGGTGGGGATTCAGATGATCCTGTTAATTCAGGTGATGCTTCAAAATATCAGGAATTGACGGGCAGGGTCGAAAACCTTGAAACCTCTGTTGCTGAAATAAAAAATATGGTGCAGCAGCTGTTAAAAGATCAGAAAGCCCAATCCACTACTACTCCTGCTCAAGCATCTGCTCAACAAGCCAGCTGTAAATGAGTTATGGAACCTATTCCAACCACTGCCTTACCTCCACCATCAGTTCCTGCCCTAAAGCAGAAAACAGCAGATGTTAAAACATCTGTTGTAATGACAACAGTGGTTGAAACACCAGTTGTTTCAACAGGAGACGTGTTATCATATCAGATGATGATTCTCCATCACCACCACCAACAGCTTCAAAATCCCAAGCACTTGTCACATTTCCAAAACCCATTCCTCTCTCTTCAGCTCAAATTTACAAACCCTTACCTCCTACAGGTGTTCAATTTCCTCTTGAACTTATAACAGTCAGAGATGAAATTAAGTCTTTCTACTATGAGGATGACCCTGCCAAAAGGAGCTTGCCATCGATTGAAGGATATCCCAGGCCAACTAATATTGAAGAATACTTGAAAATCAAGGCCAAGCAAGCAGAGGATATCTCAATCAAAAACAAACAAGGGAAATCTGATAGAGAGTATCAACAAAACTATCAGTTTCTACTCACACAGGTCAGAGCTTTGGAACAGTTTGCAAAAAATGTATGTCAGCAAATCTCTGAGAAGGCAGATGAGTCCTTGAGAAAAGACTACATTGAAATCATCATGACCTACAAGACATACAAGGGGGAGAAACACATGTACAGAAACTGGACCATTCCTGAGCTTGAAAAAGAAGTAGCCAGGATTCATGAAATGATTATGAATAAGGTCAAGCAGACTCCCCCTGAAAAATTCAAAAAGGTTGAAGCTGATAAGGCTTTAGAGCTGAAGAGAATGAAAGAGGAACTGATAATTGCTGATTATGGGTCAAAGAACTCTGTGTCTAAGTGGGAGAAGCGAGGGTCAGGGCCACCTATAAAAGGTTGGAAGAGCTTAGGAAGAAAGATCCAACAGCTCCACAAAAACCTGATTACTCCAAAGCAGATGTTTCAAAAAGATTATCAAAGCTGCAACCCAAAAGAACCACTGCTCCTGCAGGTACTACCATCTACAAAAGAAGGAGACAAAGCCAGTTGAGTGCTGAAACAGTTCAAGATATACTTACTGGAAATGCCATTGTGAAAAAGGGCATTTTGTTAATGTTGAAAGAGGAATCTGAACTGGAACAATCTGCAATTACTGCACAGCCAGTTATGAACAGGCCAGCATCACCAAATTCCCCTACAAATAAAAATCTCCCAAGAAACCCATCAGGCTCAAAAATATAAAAGTGAAAAACTGATAAACAGACCCACGTATTGACATTGCTCAGGACTGATGGAGAAGAGAAGAAACTAACAAGGGAATAAGCTCTTGGCCTGAGTCTTGAAGATTTGCAGGATCTCCTTGATCTTCCTCTTAGCAGGGATGATGATGATACAGATGCCTTAACTTTTGAACTGCAATTCAAATGGCAAATAAGGGAACTGTTGTTGAGGCAATAAAATCTACAATAATGAAGAGTTTTGTCATTATCTGTTCCAAGGGGAGATTGTTGGGATTGAACCATAACAAAGGAACAGATAATAAAAGCCAAAACTGGATCACAGCAGTAGATTCAGAATAAGCAGATGTTTGGTTGCAAGTCTCTTCCCTTGAAAGTGGTTTCAACAACTGCTGACCTCCTATCTGCTGATCATGCAAACTGCTGACCTACAACTGCTGATCAAGACAAAGTCTGATAGAAGAACTAAAGTGTTGCTGCTCAATCTACTGCCATGCTTGAAGCACTGCTGATCATGACAAGTACTGCTGGGTTCACAGCAGTAGAATGATGCAGCAACAGTTTTGTTCATCTTATGTAATGTAATGCAATATCAGTAGTTAGCAAAGCAGTAATTGTATAGATCAGTAGATAGAGTTTGTTAGGTTGTTACATGTCACTTTCATGGTGACGTCAGCTGAGATGCTTCAGTGATTTGGATTGTCTATAAATGTAACAGTACTCTGTACTGTTACATTTGATCGTTTTGAGTGAGTTCTTCTCCTCAATTCAATCCTTTCATCTTGTACAACCAACCTTGGGGTATCAGGCTGAGGGGGAGTTTAGTTATGTAAGCATGCTTGTAATCTTTTGATTTTCATTGTAATCATTTAACTTATTGAGAAAGCAATTGTTTATCAAACTATTCTCTTCTTTGATTTGTGTTTAACAAAGTTTTTATTCATTTCCGCTGCACTTTACACTGTTTCATATTCTCTGAATGATCAAATTATACAAACAAACACAACCATGACAGCCTCCGATCCTAACAACATGCTTACATTGAATATGACATTTGGTATGTTTAACGGGACAAGAATACATTCGTTAACATTGATCATGCCGCTCGGTAGTATGTAATGGTACCTTAGGAGTTGATAAATCCCGTTCCTCGCTTCCTAGGTTTGTTTGGAAGTAGGGAATGACAGAATCCAAATACATTTTTAATAAACCTTTGACATGATAAGGGTTTATCTGACAGCATTAAGGCTTGAATGTATGCGATAAACAAAACCACATAAATGTTCATATCAATAAAAGCATTGGTTTTCAAAACATAACTTTTGATTTAAACTTTTGTTTATTCAAAGACTTTGTTTTGTACACGACATTTGGTTATACATGACATTATACATATGGTTTGAGTAAAGACTTTTTACTTTCCATACAAGACATTGGTTATTACTCGACATTTGTTACACAAGACATGGTTTATACTTAACATTTGACATTGTTTACACATGACATTTGACATTGGTCTTAACAAGACATTTATTTGATGGTTTATTGGTAAGTGATTTAAATAATGAGAAGTATGTAATATGATAAAAGCATGGTGGGTACGCCACTGGTACTTCCTATATGTAAGTGCTTTTATGATATTACATATCGAAGCGTTATCTAAACCACTTCGACAAAAAACAAGGACATGACACATTTTATATAAAGAAATGACATATTTTTCACAAGACATTATTTTACAAATAACTTATTTTCTTCAATTCATTTTCACTTGGTTATTTATTTAACCATACATCATTTGTTTTATATCATTTGATTTTCATATTGATTTTCACATGATTTTATAAAAGAAATCATTTTACAAGGTTCTTGACTACTTTTCGTTAAACACTTATTTTAACTTTCAAGTCATGAATTCTCATCAACAAAACCTATGTATCTCACAGGCATTTTTATGCTGACATACCTATTTTCACATGTGTTTCAGGAGCTAATGTATGAGGATGATCATGATACACTTAGGCCGACTTGGGCCTTAGTGACTTAAAATCAAGTAAGACTATTTAATTTATGTTATGTTTCCGTTAAATTTCAAGACAATGTAAACATCTATTCTAATAAAACCAAACTTTAAATACCATGTGTTATGAAACAATAATTCTGTTACTCGACTCCCCGACATTTCCGCCGCGATTTGTTGTTTTACGCGGTCGGGGTGTGACAATATCATCACAAGATACTATTATCTAATGTTAGAAATGGACAATTATGACATCGAGGGATACATAGACTTTGAGATAAATGATAAATTGTTGGATGCTCTACCTGCTAAGTGGGATATTTATACGCTCATGATAAAGGGTGAAGTTGATTATGAAAGTAAAGACTTAGAATAGGTTGTTGGAAAATTGAGAGCTTATGAGCTAAACATGAAGAAGAAGGAAGCAGGATATGATCAGGTTCAGGATCCGGGAGTCTACAAAGGAATTCCATCTTCTTCATCTCACAATGCTTCTAGTGATTCGGTAACTGCGTTTCTCTCATGTGAAAATGAGCAGGTTAGGACTAATGCTGATGGTGATGTGTGCTTTGTTGCTGCTTCAGGAGGATCAACATGGGGAAAGAGACAACAAGCGAAGAACATCTCGCCTTGTTTGTGTCACACCCCCAGAATTCACATGTGGAGTATCACCGCTTGGAGGCGTGACTGACCAGGATCCAGCCACCAATCATATTGAACAATGCAATTAAGTAAATAAAACCAAGCTCAATATAATTGGCGTTCTAAAGAAACCAAACATGTTTAAGTAACCAGCGGAAGCATAGTAATGTTTAAATAACCAAAACATAGTTTAAAGTTCAAATGTTAAGTACGGGACATAACAGTCCATAATCCCACAACGACCTCTCCTCCCTGTGCAAGCTCCACAAGCACCTAACCACCTGCAAGGCATGTAACAACGAGTCAACAACAAAGTTGAGCGAGTTCACAGTTGGTGTTCATTGTTAAGTTGTTTCAAAAACCAAGAGTTCATTTGTAAGTCATAAGTTAACCAGTTTACCCTGTTTCCCAAACATATCCATAATCAGTGGGGGCTTCCCCATGTTAACCACTAGACCGTTACCACATCGACGACTAACGAACAATAATTGTGCCCTACCCCAATGTCTATCATCATTGACAGTTTGCCATGATCCATTAGTACACGCCCGTTCGAACGACACAGTGTGAGGTATGTCAAACCTAATAGCGCTATTAACAAATAACCCGCTCGCCATCGGCCTCGGCGATTAAGTCGATATAAAATGACGGACTTCATGATTGAGTTTTGTCTAGTAAGTTGTAAGGTTGTTGTCCTGCCCAAGGAGGACGAACGTAAGTATTCTACCCAAGGAGAATACACAGAATTTATATTGGCATACTACCCATGGAGGATGGCCGTACATATCCTACCCAAGGAGGATATGTAGGTTTCGTTTTAGTTCTTAACCCATTCCCAACAACCGGGAATCCCATGCCTTAGAAAGTGTGTGAACTCACCTCGGTTTGCTCGGTATGCTTAACTACTTGCATAACCAATTCAATCAAAGCCTATAGTATGCACGTATACACAATCATAATCAGTTTTTGTTTGTAACAATTCACATGCAATCTATGTCACAAAGAGTGCTTAGGAAATCATTATCAAGCAACACATAACAGTTATTTCATGTTCATACAGTTCGTGTTCCACATAGTTGAGTTTTCAGTCTATTCTAACATGGGTTATCAGTTAATAGATTTAACCGAGTTAACATACTAACAGAATTAACATACTAACAGAATTAACATAATAATAGAGTTACATACTAACAGAATTAACATATTAACAGAATTAACATTCTAACAGAGTAAAAGACTTAACAGAGTTAATATACCAGAACACTCACGAAATCACATGTGACGAAAACACTTAGTGGCGAAAACCTTTTTCTGGCGAAAACCCATTGGGCGACGAAATCCCAAGGGTTTTCGTCGACTTGAAGCATGGCGAAAACCCCCAGGCGGCGAAATCACTTTGGGTTTTCGTCGACTTGAGATATGGCGAAAACACAATCATTTAACCAGATTTCGTTTAACCCTAATCGACATCATAATCATTTAACCAGATCAATTCCTGAAATCATTCAATCATCATGCAATCATCAGCAAGTTGTTGTGATTATCAAGAACCCTAATCATCACTAATAGTTACTTAATTATATTATCATCTCTATCATACAGGAACATCAACCATTGTCAAATGATTGAATACAAATCATGGATTTTTAGATAAACCCTAGCTATTAACAAATTCATCATCTCCTCATGATAGAATATCAGATCATCATCATTACGCTAAACTACATCATATTGCAATCTAACATCTATTCAGATAAATTAAGAAATTATACATATTGTCTTAATAATAACACAAGATCCCACTCTCCAACCATGAACATGCATTCCACAATCCACAGAACTTCTTTAATTGGATTTTCATAAACAAACACGCATCGATCAACCAAGGAATCACGTAACGACTAACAATAGTGCGAACTAACCGAGATGTAATAAGGATTCGAGCAATAGGCTGAGACGTTTCGGGAATGATGATGATGACACTGATTGCCGTCGCACAGAGAATTAGGGAGAGAGACCTTAGGGTTTTCTAATAGCAGCTTACGTAACCTAAATTCGTTTATATGGAAGTTATAAAAGGTTGGGCCCTTTCTGGGCTTTTGGCGGAAACTGGGCCGGCGAAATCACCTGATTTCGTCGGAGGGTTATGGCGAAATCCCTTTGAATTTCGTCGAGCAGTCGAGCATGTTTATGGCTAAAACCCTTTTGGTTTTCGCCATACACAGTGAATTATATTAATATATAATATTGATAACACATTAAATATTTCACACAATTCATAACTAACATTCAACCAATTAACACTGATTTATAATTTACAAGATGGATAACCAGTGCACATAAAAGAACACAACGAATTAAGAAAACGTAGTTGTGAGAAAAGACCTTGAAAACTCGGGTTGTCACATTATCCCCAACTCGAAAGAAATTTCGTCCCGAAATTTAGCACGTGGGTACTGAGGAAGCTAGCTGTGTTGTGTTGTTTCCTGGTTTTCCTAGGGTGTCACATCATCCCCCCGTTGGTTTAGAATTTCGTCCCGAAATTCCGCAGTAGCTTCAGCCTCAGTAGTGGTTACACTTTTCTTGAACAACTGGGGATACTTGAGTTTCATTTGGTCTTCTCGTTCCCAGGTGAACTCTGGGCCACGACGGGAGTTCCAATGAACTCGAACAAGAGGTATTCTAGTGCGCTTGAGAATCTTAACCTCTCGATCTGTGATTTCAACCGGTTCCTCGATGAATCGCAACTGATCGTCGATTGTGAGCTCCTTCAGAGGAACTATGAGGGTCTTATCTGACAGACACTTCTTCAGATTCGACACGTGGAATATGTTGTGAACTCCACTGAGTTCTGCGGGTAGGTTCAACTTGTAAGCGACTTTACCAATTTTCTCAACGATTTTGAATGGTCCAACATAACGCGGATTGAGTTTGCCTCGATCCCCAAGGTGAGACTGTGAGTAGCACTCGATCCCCAACCTGGAATTCGAGTGGTTTCCTGCGCTTATCAGTGTAGCTTTTCTGACGGTCACGAGCTCCCGCCATACGTTGTCATATCTGAGCAATCTTCTCAGTCATGTCTACCACAAGTTCTGGGCCAGTGATTTGGCTGTCGCCAACCTCTGCCCAACAAAGAGGTGATCAGCATTTACGTCCGTACAATGCCTCAAATGGAGCGGCCTGGATACTGGTGTGGTAGCTGTTATTATACGAAAATTCCACTAACGGTAGGTGTTTTTCCCAGCCGTTGCCAAAATCGATTACACATGCCCTAAGCATGTCTTCAAGGGTTTGGATGGTGCGCTCAGACTGCCCATCCGTCTGTGGATGATAAGCGGTGCTCATGTCTAAACGTGAGCCAAAGGACTTGTGCATTGCTTGCCACAGCTCAGAAGTAAAACGCGCATCACAATCGGAAATAATAGAGGTTGGCACCCTGTGCCTCGAAACCACTTCCTTTAAGTAAACGTCTGCTAAGGTAGAGAACTTGTCTGTTTCTTTGATGGCCAAAAAGTGTGCAGACTTAGTTAATCGATCCACTATCACCCAAATAGTGTCATTTCCGCGTTGAGATCTAGGCAGGCCAGTAACGAAATCCATGGAAATTTGCTCCCATTTCCATTTCGGGGTCTCTGGTTATTGGAGTAGGCCCGATGGTTTCTGATATTTGGTCTTGACTCTCACACAAGTCAAACATTTGCTAACGTAGGTTGCTATGTGGGCTTTCATGCTAGGCCACCAGTATGTAGTCTTTAAATCGTGGTACATCTTATCCAAACCAGGATGCACTGAGTAACAAGACTTATGTGCTTCATCCATCACAAGCTTGCGTAAGTTTCCATAAAGTGGGACCCAGATGCGCCCAGTAACATAGTAAGCGCCGTCTTCCTTTTGTTCTAACCATTTCCTTGATCCACGTAAGAACTCTGCCCTGACGTTCTCTGCTTTCAATGCTTCAACCTGAGCATCTCGTATCTGAGTAGGAAGACTAGATTGGATGGTGAGTTGTAATGCACGCACGCGTTTAGGTGTAGTATCCTTTCGACTGAGGGCGTCGGCCACAACATTGGCTTTGCCCGGATGGTACTTGATCGCGCATTCGTAGTCATTCAAGAACATGACCCATCGACGTTGTCGCATGTTTAACTCCTTTTGCTTGAAGATATGCTCGAGACTCCTGTGATCGGTGTAAATGGTACACTTGGTATAGTATAGATAATGTCTCCATATCTTAAATGCGAAAACAACTGCTCCTAGCTCCAGATCGTGAGTAGTGTAATTCCTTTCGTGAATTTTGAGTTGGCACGATGCATAAGCAATGACCTTATCCCATTGCATCAACACACAACCAAGACCCTGAATTGACGCGTCGCAATAAACCACGAAATCGTCTGTGCCATCTGGCAATGAGAGAATAGGTGTGCTGCATAGTCTTTCCTTTAAATACTGAAATGCGGACTCCTGGGCATCGCCCCAACGATAGGTGACGCCTTTCTGAGTTAGCGAAGTGAGAGGTTGCGCAATCTTGGAGAAATCCTTGATGAACCTTCTGTAGTAGCCCGCCAAACCCAAGAATTGGCGAACTTCTGTTGGTGTACGGGGTGCAGGCTAGTTCTTGATCGAGTCTACCTTGGATGGATCAACATGAATCCCATCCTTATTTACCACGTGGCCTAGAAAATGGACTTCGCGAAGCCAGAAGTCACATTTGGAAAATTTGGCATATAGCTGCTCTGCTCGAAGGAGTTCTAGAAAAAGCCGCAGGTGATGCTCGTGTTCCTCCTGACTCTTAGAGTAGATCAGGATGTCGTCGATGAATACAATAACGAATTTATCCAGGTAAAGCTTGCACACTCTGTTCATAAGATCCATGATACCGCAGGTGCATTCGTCAATCCAAAAGGCATAACCAGAAACTCGTAGTGCCCATAACGTGTCCTGAATGCTGTCTTAGAAATATCCTCGTCTCGGACTCTCAGTTGATGGTAGCCTGACCTCAGGTCAATCTTCGAGTAGAAACTCGACCCTTGCAACTGGTCGAAAAAGTCATCAATACGTGGAAGAGGATAGCGATTCTTCACGGTCACCTTATTGAGTTCACGATAGTCAATAAACATTCTGAAGTTACTGTCTTTCTTCTTCACAAATAACACTAGAGCTCCCCAAGGAGAAGAGCTAGGACAAATAAAACCCTTATCCAAGAGCTCTTGCAGTTGCGCAGATAGTTCTTCCAATTCTGATGGGGCTAAGCGATACGGTGCTCGAGCTATGGGCGCTGCTCAAGGAGCTAACTCGATTTGAAACTTAACATGACGATGAGGCAGAAGACCAGGTAATTCCTCAGGAAATACCTCAGGAAAGTCACGTACAATCGGAATATCTTCTATCGTCTTTTCTTCCGAGGATGCACCAGAAACAAGGGCTAAAATAGCAGTGTGGCCCTTACGCAAAAACTTCTGGGCCTTAAGGAAAGCCCACAACAGCACCACTCTTGTCGCCATGAATCACTAAGGGTTCTCCATTTGAACGAGGAATGCGGATGATCTTCTCCTTGCAAAGGATCTCTGTTCGATGTTGAGATAGCCAATCCATACCAATAACAATGTCGAAACTACCCAGAACGATGGGAATAAGATCGATAGAGAAGGTTTGACCAGCTAAGATGAGATTACAACCCTTAACTATGTGTGTGGCTTCAAGACTTTTACGTTTGCTAGTTCTACCATGTGCTTAGTGTTCAAAAGTGTTGGAGTGCGCTTAAGCATCTGACTAACTTTTAAGGACAAATAACTGGTGTCGGCACCCGAATCAAATAAAGCATTAACATAAAAGTCATCAAGAAGAAACTTACCCATCACGACGTTGGGTTCATTCCTAGCGTCACCCTGACCAATCACGAACGCACGACCCTGGGCGCCATTGCCATTGTTGTTACCCCCGTTGTTACCCCCATTGTTGTTCCCGTTCCCCTGATTATTGTTGTTATTCTAATTCTGGCTTAACTGAGGGCAGTTTCTCTTGAAGTGACCTTCAGCACCACACTGAAAACATCCCCTATTACCCTGCTGTTGCTGCGGCTGATTCTGTGGAGCTTGCTGTTGCTGTTGACGATTCTGGTTCGCAGGTCGTGCGCCCCTGCAATCCTTTGCTTCATGACCAAACTTGTTACACCTCAGACAACGACCCTTGTTGCACTGCCCACTATGATGCTTGTTGCATCGGTTACACTTGGGGTGGTTTCCTCGGTATCCACCCTGCCCTTGACTACCAGAAGATTGCTGACCAGGACTCTGGTAGTCATCAGTCTTTCACTGCTGAGACTGTGACTGAGCTGATGTCGAACCCTTGCTTGAGACACCATCCCATTTGCGCTTGTTTTCGATGGGGGCATCCGAAGTAGTGGTAACTGTAGCAGTAGTACCAATATGCTTGGGCAGCCTGTTCTGCTCGACTGCCTGATCAGTGAGACGATGAGCCAAACGAATAACCTGCGGGATAGTGGCGAGATTTGCTGCAGCCACATGGCTCTGAATCTCTGGCACTAAACCCTTAAGGTACAGTTCGATGCGTTTGATAGGAGGATCCACCATAGTAGGACACAAGATTGCCAGCTCATTTGACCTTTTCATATACGCTTCGATTTCCGACCCCGTCATCTTTAAGTTGAAGAATTCTACTTCCAGCTTGTGGATGTCATCACGATTACAGTACTCTTCCTTGATCAGTTCCCTGAAATCGTTCAATGGGGTGGCGTTAGCAGGTGCCAACCCTAGCATTTGAACTTGCGCTTTCCACCAAGTTAACGCAATGCCTTCAAGTGTTCCAGTGGAGGAGGCCTACAGCTCCTTCAGTGCCACTGAAAGTAGTAGGTCAGCAGTCCATAAAAGTTTTGAAGGTAAATGCAGGAGGCTGAGCAGGTTGACCTGTCGCGTGTAAGGAAAGACAAAGTTAAGCACAAGTGTTGGTTCATGAGAGTAGGATCTAAAGATCCTAGAGTAAGTTGCAATGGCAGGTTATACCTCCTGCTGAGCGGCTGCGAGTGCTGCAGCAACTTGTTCATTGATTAAAGCCGTCAGCTGGGCTTGAGTTAGGTTGATACATCCACTCATGATCTTTATAACAAAGGAAACATGAGTGAGAGAGGTGTCGCGAAAATGCGATGACAAAAGAGAGTAAGCACACATGTGTTTCAAACCATAATTGCTACATTTATCTAAGCATACCATGAACAATGTAATATGTAACTAACAGGAAGGTAATATAAACATAAACCATATCACCTAGAATGTTGAGTCTTGCACGTGGAGCGAAGCGTCGTTGTGGATCGTTGAGCACTGTACAGGTTATAGTCTGGTTTTATCTAAAAGATTTTTCTCCTTTTTAAAACCAAGTTCACTATAACCAATGGCTCTGATACCAATTTGTAACACCCCCAGAATCCACATGTGGAGTATCACCGCTTGGAGGCGTGACTGACCAGGATCCAGCCACCAATCATATTTAACACTGCAATTAAGTAAATAAAACCAAGCCCAATATAATTGGCGTTCTAAAGAAACCAAACATGTTTAAATAATCAGCGGAAGCATAGTAATGTTTAAATAACCAAAACATAGTTTAAAGTTCAGATGTTAAGTACGGGACATAATAGTCTATAATCCCGCAACGACCTCTCCTCCCTATGCAAGCTCCATAAGCACCTAACGACCTGCAAGGCATGTAACAACGAGTCAACAACAAAGTTGAGCGAGTTCACAGTTGGTGTTCATTGTTAAGTTGTTTCAAAAACCAGGAGTTCATTTGTAAGTTGTAAGTTAACCATTTAACCTGTTTCCCAAACATATCCATAATCAGTGGGGGCTTCCCCATGTTAACCACTAGACCGTTACCATATCGACGAATGACGAACAATAGTTGTGCCCTACGTCAATGTCTATCATCATTGACAGTTTGCCATGATCCATTTGTACACACCCGTTCGAATGACACAGTGTGAGGTTTGTCAAACCTAATAGCGCTATTAACTAATGACCCGCTCGCCATCGGCCTCGGTGATTAAGTCGATATAAAAGGAGGGACTTCATGATAGAGTTTTGTCTAGTAAGTTGTAAGGTTGTTGTCCTACCCAAGGAGGACGAACGTACATATTCTACCTAAGGAGAACACGCAGAATTTATATTGGCATCCTACCCATGGAGGATGGCCGTACATATCCTACCCAAGGAGGATATGTAGGTTCCGTTTTAGTTCTTAACCCATTCCCAACCACCGGGAATCCCATGCCTTAGAAAGCGTGTGAACTCACCTCGGTTTACTCGGTATGCCTAATTACTTGCACAACCAATTCAATCAAAGCCTATAGTACGCACGTATACACAATCATAATCAGTTTTTGTTTGTAACAATTCACATGCAATCTATGTCACAAAGGGTGCTTAGGCAATCATTTTCAAGCAACACATAACAATTATTTCATGTTCATACAGTTCGTGTTCCACACAGTTGAGTTTTCAGTCTATTCTAACATGGGTTATCAATTAACAGATTTAACCGAGTTAACATACTAACAGAATTAACATACTAACAGAGTTACATACTAACAGAATTAACATACTAACAGAGTAAAAGACTTAACAGAGTTAATATACCAGAACACTCACGAAATCACATGTGACGAAAACACTTAGTGGCGAAAACCCTTTTCTGGCGAAAACCCTTTGGGCGACGAAATCCCAAGGGTTTTCGTCAACTTGAAGCATTGAGAAAACACCCAGGCGGCGAAATCACTTTGGGTTTTCGTCGACTTGAGATATGGCGAAAACACCTAGTGTTTTCGCCTGGCCTCTGTGTTTTCGTTGGTCCCTGTGATTTCGTCTAACCCTAATCGACATCACAATCATTTAACCAGATCAATTCATGAAATCATTCAATCATCATGCAATCATCAGCAAGTTGTTGTGATTATCAAGAACCCTAATCATCACTAATAGTTACTTAATTATATCATCATCTCTATCATACAGGAACATCAACCATTGTCAAATGATTGAATACAAATCATGAATTTATAGATAAACCCTAGCTATTAACAGATTCATCATCTCCTCATGACAGAATATCAGATCATCATCATTACGCTAAACTACATCATATTGCAATCTAACATCTATTCAGATAAATTAACGAAATCATACATATAGTCTTAAAACACAAGATCCCACTCTCCAACCATGAACATGCATTCCACAATCCACAGAACTTCTTTAATTGGATTTTCATAAACAAACATGCATCGATCAACCAAGGAATCACGTAACGATTAACAATAGTGCGAACTAACTGATATGTAATAAGGATTCGAGCAATAGGCTGAGATGTTTCGGGAATGATGATGATGACACTGATTGCCATCGCACAGAGAATTAGGGAGAGAGACCTTAGGGTTTTCTAATAGCAGCTTACGTAACCTAAATTCGTTTATACGGAAGTTATAAATGGTTGGGCCCTTACTGGGCTTTTGGCGGAAACTGGGCCGGCGAAATCACCTGATTTCGTCCGAGGGTTATGGCGAAATCCCTTTGGATTTCGTCGAGCAGCTTGTGGCGAAAACACTTGTTTTCGTCGAGCATGTTTATGGCTAAAACCCTTTTGGTTTTCGCCATACACAGTGAATTATATTAATATAATATTGGTAACACATTACATATTTCACACAATTCATAACTAACATTCAACCAATTAACACTGATTTTTAATTTACAAGACGGATAACCGGTGCACATAAAAGAACACAACGAATTAAGAAAGTGTAGTTGTGAGAAAAGACCTTGAAAACTCGGGTTGTCACATTATCCCCAACTTGAAAGAAATTTCGTCCCGAAATTTAGCACGTGGTTACTGAGGAAGCTAGTTATGTTGTGTTGTTTCCTGGTTTTCCTTGGGTATCACAGTTTGCTTCATTTGTTGAAAACCACATTCAGGGAAAATATCTGATCCGGCTACTTTTGATGAAGATTATGATCAGATTGACCCTGATGACCTAGAAGAGATGGATCTACAATGGAAAATGGCCATGATCTCTATAAGAGTCAAGAGGTTCATGAACAGGATGAGAAGGAAGTTTGTTGGGAAGAGTGTTGCTTTTGATAAATCCAAAGTTAGGTGTTATAACTGTCAGAACTATGGACACTTTGCGAGGGAATGTCAAAGACCAAAGGCTGAATCTTGTCCTAACTCATCATTCCAAGATTCTCCAGGTCAAGGATCAGGTAACAGGAATGCATCTAACAACAATAGCTCAAGAGCTTTGATCTCCACTGCACGAGAGGGTTCTTATGATTAGGGCATTCATCTGGTGGAAGACGATGAAAACATCACACATGCTTTCATGGCAGAGATTGCCACAGTTGATGATGCTAAAGCAAAGGTAGATGCCGAGGTAGAAAGGAGATTGAGGGTAAAAAAGTTGATATTGATCAGATGACGGAAGTTCAAGAGGAAAACTTAAAGTCTGACATAGAGAAGGACGCAGCAGATAAGAAAATGGCCGTTGACTTTGTTGCTTTCATGGCCGACTTAAGAAAATCAACAAGAGAGGTAAATTCTAATCATGCTAGTTCAGTTTGTTTAAAACGTCGTGAATTAAAGGGTGTGGCTGATAAATGCTCTCTCGGGCGTAAAAGAATCAAACTTTTTCGTAAAAAGAAATGAGTCTTTATATTTGAAGAAAATTAAAGGCTATGAAAATGAAATCGATATTTTAACCTACAAACTAAATGAAAAACTTCAAATTATAGACTAATCTCATGATACAATGAGTGAGAAAATAAAATAGTTTTCTAAAAAACGCATAGAGTCGTCAGAAGCGCAACTAAAAATTGTTGAACTTGAAAAGAAATTAGTCAATTCAGAGATTCCAATTTTTTAATGAAACACATGATGGGTGGCTTGAAGAAAAGTGATGACAAGACTAGAGTGGGCTTCAATGAAGTTCCACCACCTCTAAGTCATGACTATTCATTGTTGCCAAATGAAGATGATTTAACAGACTTTGTGTCAACTGCACCTGGTAGTTCCACATCAGAACAATATGATGTGTCTGAATATGATGATGTCAGTGTGAAGAAGGAGAATAATAGGGAACTAGTTTTGAAAATATAACACCTCAAATTTTCACCAACGTTGTATAGTATGTATATTGTGTGTTGACAAAGATGTGAGTGTCAAATAACATAGGGGTGCAAGTGGTAATTAACAAGAACTTGAATCTTACTTACCTTTGGAGCAATTTGTCACATGATGAGTCATAAGGGACCAATAGTGAAATTATGGGTGTGACTTCTCCTTTTTTAAAAACCACCTCCACGCAAGTATTGAATCATTATCATCATCAAAATCCTGAAACCCTACGGCCGTAAACGGAACGGAAGTACAAACATCAATCATCTGCTCCATCGATTCTCAGGTAGTTCTCGCGTTTATTTATTTGATTTGTAGAAGCTAGTATGATCGTGAAAGATATCTTATGTGCCAAACTCTTATCAGTTAGGACATTCGCAGTGTGCGGTAAACGGAGACGAACAAGGAGAAGGGAAACCCCTCAGTTTTGGTTATCCTCTAATTCTCTGGTAACGTGTACATCTCGACTAGATTACAAGTAAGGTTAACGTCTTGATCAAGGCTTGTTATGAAAATGATAATTATGGATCGTAAGACTATCGGGTTTTCCTGTGTACTTGTTGGTGTACGGTTGCTCCATTAGAGGCGAATCTCTAGTTAGTGATCACCCACGGTTAGGGAAGTGATTCTCGTATATCATCTCGAACGATCGCAGGTACTTCGTTTGATCCCTTTCGTTATGTGTAGCATTTATGAAGTGTTCACGGCTTGGGGTTAAGGGTTAAATTGAAAAGGGTTTAAGATGGATATGGTTCGAATGATTGATAAGGTATTCGTGGATATGGTTGTGCTATTGCGGAGGGTTCATCGAGTGGGGGTACAGTTTAGGATGAAGGTTGGATATGGAAATGGTTATTTCATGCGTGAGTCTTGTAAAAATTATAACAGTTATGTTGACAATTAAAAAGCTGCATACAACTTTATTTATATTAAATAAGATGATGATGATGAATATAGCAAATAAACAAGGAATTGGATTTAGAGTGGGAACCATATTGATCTAGATTTTAATTTTATGGTGGGGCCATGAGTTTTGTTGTTGGTGCATGGCAAACAGTTATGGGATCACAATAATAAAAACATGATATTGGAGTTTGGTTAGTAGTGCATGCATGCATGCCTACTTGAATCAATTAATAAGAAACTTGTGAGTGGGATTGATAAAACAAGTTGGTGGTGGTATCTAAGAAATAGTTATAATTTTGATGGTGGATAGAATGGTGGCCACATGTTGCATGGAAACCGGGATCTATCTGTAAGAGTGAATGGTAAATCAGACAAGTATATTAAGGTGAGTTCTATCGCCCATCTTTCCATGTTTTATTTGTTTTGGGTTGAGATACATGCTTAAGTGATTTTAAATTTAGTGGGCATACGTGTATTTTGTGCGAGAGCTCGATTTAAAATAATTGTTTGCCTACGTGTACTATTTTTATTTATTTATTTATTTGAGGGCCTCGGGTCATCATTCGTTGCTTTCGGGGCGGCGACGGTTATGCGGGATGGGAAGAGTCAATCCAAGTGGTGGAGTTGATGTTACCCAATTATCGTTACCTTCGGGGTGGCGACGGATTATGCGTGATTTTGTTGTCATCTTCGGGGTAGCAATGGTTTATGTTAGGTCGCATTATGTGACCTGGGCATGTAGTCTATGTACTTATGCCAAACAAGTATGTTAAAAAGGAAATAACGATTTGCGAACTATTTTGTTAGAACCGAAACGGGTTCAAAGGTTTTGAACTAAAATGTTTAAATAAAGATCATTTATAATAAAAGCTTATTACTATAGAACTACTCAATGAAGTTGATGATTTTTAGCATGTATTTCAGGTAAGAAAAAGGTTTGAATGTTAGCGGCTCTTTGGTATTGGCAGCGGTTACCCGGCATCTTTTAATGTATCGACATTTCCCTTGATTTGAACAACTAAAACACTTTAGTCGTTTTGGTACTTTGAAGTTTGTTGGTACTTTATTTAATTTTTCTGTTGCGTATTGATGACATTTTGGTCTAGAACTATGTTTGCTTATCGTATTACCAACGAGTCGGGTTCCCAAGTTTGGGGCCTTACAAATTGGTATCAGAGCCATAGTTTGAGAGATCTAGGCATCCCTGATGCCTAGACTTGGATTGAAAATGGGACCACGAGTGGAAATGCCAAAACGGGTATCTAAAGCCAAATCACCAACTGGTTATTTGTGTTTAGTAGGTTAGGATAGGGACGAAATGCCAACGATGCAGGACAGGGATGGTTCAAAACCCGAAAGGCAAGGGGAGAGAGCAATGGCGATTGGCCACCGTCATTAACTAATTGTTTTTCTTGTAGTGCTTTAAATTGTACTTGAATTGCTCTGTTTGGTGTTTCATTTTAGTAACTCGTAGATGGCTCGTGGAAGGAAGCCAACTAACGATGGAGGCGCTAAGAACATTCGCAAGAACAAGAATACTGTTGACCATGTTGATGAGGGGTTGGTTCACTCTCAGCACTCAGAGCCCTCTCAGCACTCAGAGCACTCACAGCGCCCTCACAGCATACTGAGAAGTTTGTGTTGGAACCCGCTGTTCGTGAAGCTGTTAGGGATGAAATCCTTGGGATGAATCAGGAGTTTCTGCCAGATATCGTGAAGGGGCTTTTGAATCATTGAAAGATGACGTGTTGAAGGATATTAGGACTACCGATGGTGAATGGGATGGTATAGGCAAGAATGGAAAAAGGGGGTTGTAATTAAGCATCTTTTAAGAGGTTTAACCCACCTCGTTTTGATGGACAAAAGAACGCACTGGCGACTTGTCACTGGCTGTCTGAGATGGGGGCTGTAATCTCTATTAGTGAGTGTCGCGCTGATTAGGCGGTGAAATTTGCTGGTCATTCGTTCATCGCTGAGGCACTACACTGGTGGAACACTATTCGGGAAAGGAAGAGTGCTCAAGAGTTGGATGATACTAAATGGGAAGATTTGAAGCCGATGGTAAAAAAGATATTTTGTGCTCCTAACAAAATTGTGAAGGTTGAGAAAGAGTTCCTAAGTTTCAAAGCAGGGAAATTGTCACATTGGGAGTATATTTCCAAATATATTAAGATGGCACGTCTCATACCGTATATGTCTGGGAATGATGAAAGGTGGAAGAAACATTACATTGAGGGGTTTCCTGATAGGGTCAGGCACTTGGTAAAGGCTCATGCTCCTCTTGATTTTGATGCAGCAGTTGAGCTAAGTGCGACTCTTTACGATGATGTATCAGCAGTTGAAGAGAAGGTGGAAGAACCAGAAAAGAAGAAGTGAGTTGGGTCGAATAAGAGGTTCAGGGGTGAACATGGGGATACAGGTGATAAGAGGGTTAAAACTGAGAATGTGGGTACATGCAGGAAGTGCGAAAAGATGCACGCTGGGGAGTGCTCAATGAAGACCATTCTATGTTTCATTGCGGGCAAGCGGGACACTTTTCTAATGATTGTAAGGCTGACCCAAAGTGTTACAAATGTGGAGGTTTTGGGCACATATTCAGGGAATGCAAGGGTAAAAAGTGCGAGGGGTCAAGCAAGGTGTCACACCCCAACCGATGGCGGAATCATCGGGGCATGGCACTGAGCGAAACAGATTGTCCAGAAGTTTCCACAACAACTATTAATACTATTTAGTTAAATGATACGTCCCATACCGTATCCCAAATAATACAATAAATTATTACAGATAACAACTAGTGAAGTAATTCTGTTCCGACAACTCAGATTTAAATAAAATAAAATAAAATAAATATTGTTTAATTGCTTCTAGAGACTCGATCTGCAAGATCTACAGACAACTATGCTCTAGACGCTTATTCCTAGCTCGCCTTCCTAGCAGATAAGCATCCTAATTGCCTGTCACATACATTAAAATACAGTCAATACATAAATGTAAAGGTGAGCATACAAGTTTGATAATAGCATATAGAGTTCAAAATAGTTTATGCATAACCAGCACGTACACAGAGGAAAACGAAGCATGTTAATTATCGACGTGGATCTATCGATACCAATGACTGCAGGTTGACTGTCCGAGACAGTTTGCAATACATGATTACCACCGTAATCCATGCAAGTAATTGTCCTTAACAACACCCGTGTGAACGGGTGCTTAGTTCAAACTATAGTACTACGTTGTTAAGGCAGGTAGACAGCATTCCACGTGTAAACACAATCAACAAGCATTCATTTAGTCACGTAATACATGCATAATCGGTTAGCGTTTAAAGTAATTGAGTAGTGTGTTCGATTGTGTTTTAGATGAGTAACGTATGTAACACCCAAAAGTGCTAAAGCAAAAAGGGTTCGAGTATACTCACAGTGATCGATTGATGGATTGAAGGGTGCACTTGAGAGTAGGGTTAGCCTGAATAGTTCCATAGCATAACGATGAGTAACGCGTAAAATGGAAACAAGTGATGATGGGTCGAACAGCCTGGTCGATCAAACGGTAGGTTCGATCGAACGGGTTGTTCGTTCGGTTAGACAGTCCGTTCGGACAGTCTGTTCGATCGGCCGGTAGGCTCGATCGGCTGGACCATTCGAGTGGATTGTTTCTTCCTTTGTGTAGGATGTGTTTGTGTATGATGGCTTGACCTTTTGAAGTTTTCGTTGTAGTATTTAAGAACACTGAAGTGTCCTTACTTTTCAGGTCGATCGATCGAACGGTCTGTTCGATCGGCCGGCTTAACCGATCGGTTAGACACTTCGATAGTGAGTCCTCAGTTGGATATCACCTGATCGGACAGCATGTTCGATCGGGTGGCACTCCAATACGTCGAACGAGTTGAAAATCGTTTAAGGGTTGAAGCATAGTATCTCATGATCCGATGAGTAATGTTATCAAGTAGCTTGTTTGATCGAACATCACCTCGCTCAATGCTATACTTCATGAAATTGTCCGATCGTGTGGGGCCTTGTGCTAGCCGTTCGGCTGGCCTGGTCGGCCTGTTCGGCTGACATGTCCGATCGATTGGGCTGTTCGTTCGAACAACCTGTTCGATCGGTCAGCATCCTGACCTGGTCGGCCTGTTCGTCTAACAATTGGTTGTTCTGATTGTTTAACGTTATATCGAGGTATTTTGACAACGAGCTGAACCATGGAACCTTCGTTCTTACTTGTTTCTCCTGCTCGGACAGGAATCACCCAAGTCTGGCCGGTGAGCAGTTCGGAACGGTAGTTCAACGTTTGACCCTAAGTCGGTGTACCTCGTAGATAGAATCCGAATCTTAAACCACACAAACATTAGAATGATTAGTGAGTTGGCTCAAGTTCCGTTTCTACCGGTTTGAAAGCATTGAGTGTAAAAGAGTTGAAAGAAAGTTGAAAATCATTCTTTCAATCCTTCACATCATGTAAATGTTCAGATCTGTGATAGATCTTGGTGTTTTTATGTGGAAACCGGCTAGATCTAAGTGATTCCTGGTGGATTGATGCCAAAACATGAAGTTCTTGAAGAACACCATGATGACATCATCCTAGAATGCTTAGATCTTGATGATTTCACGGTTAGAAACCAAGATTTGAAAGATAGAAAGATGTAGGAGTGTGTATTGATCAAGAAAGTACAAGATTTAGGATGAAAACTTACCGAAATCGGAAGAAAACTGAGAAAAGAAGGGGAACACGAGCTGGTCGGTCAGAGAGTTTCCAAAAGTGGAAAGAATGACAATGACAGACCTATTTATAGGCTTCCCAAAAAGGAAAGGGCTGGCCGATCGGCCAGGCATCCCGATCGGACAGCCTGCTCGATCGGACAGTCGGCTGGGCTGTTCGATCGGCTAAGAGCCTGATCGATCCACAGCCTGTTTCGAGTGTTCGGGGCGACGATTTTTGATGTTTCGATTTCGATTGAAGACGATACGAGTGCGATAGAGTTTCCTTTTCAAATTACTTTTAATCCCAACCACTATATCTACATGCAAGCATCTATATCTCGCGTAACCTCTTTTCCACTACTATCATGATTCGATTTCGATTGCATTCGATTGAGTTTCGAGTTTCGATTCGAGTTCAATTGAATGTCACACAAAACATAAAGTAAGCGCGCATAGCTTGATTATTGATTTGTTAACTTTATCGCATTGTTACTTCCTACTATTCACAGTCGTAAATCGTTTCGCGTCGATTAAACATTCGATTACCTCGATTTCCTTTGATAGACAACACTTACTCCACATAATACAAAACATAAAATAGACTACCTACAGTCAAAGAAGTCAAACTTGACTTGGACTTTGACTTTGACTTTGACTTTGACATTCGAAAACACGGGGTGTTACACAAGGGTCCCGCTGAGGACAGGATAGAGGATGTGAAACCGAAGGCAAATGCACTGGCCTTCACGATGACTAAGGCTAAGGCGAAGACTAATCCGAATGTTGTTTCAGGTACATTCCTTGTTAATGATGTTCCTACTTCTACTAGTATGACCGATGCTTTAGATGATTGTTTTATTGATTTGGAAGGTCATAGGTTCCCTGCTAGATTGTTTATCATTACGTCGGGTGGTTTTGATGTGGTATTGGGAATGGATTAGTTGTCCGCGTTTAATGCAGATATCGTTTGTCGGGAAAAAAATGATAAGATTGATGTCATTAGAAGGGAGCCCGGTGACAATTTATGGCGATAAGGTGTGCTCTTCACCGAAAATCATTTCTATGATGAAGACGGTAAAATTCTTGAGGCGCGGGTGTGGAGCTTACTTGGCACATGTGCAGGATCGTGTCGTGACCCAAATGAGTCAATCGGAAAAGCTCTTATCCTTTTCAGAGGCTATTGTTTCATAACCATGGATACAAAATAGTTTTGTTTTATTGATAATATTAAACATTGCATTGTCTTAACATAGAATAAACAAGTTTTACATCGTCTATCACTATTATTATATCACTAAGGCCTCGTCCAGATCCTATGTGACGCATGCATCTTAGAAACCACATCAAGCAACAACACCTGAAACATATGTAAAAAAACTTAGTCAGCAAAGAAAATCTGGCGAGTACATAGGTTTTATAAGAGTATCGGAATTATTATGGCTCGTTTATATGTTGCAGTACTTTATTAGACTACAAGAGTCAAAATACAAACCTTATTTTGGAAAGTGTATTGCAACATAATTAACCAACTCAAATCAAGTGGGTTATAGTTTATAAAACCTCATAGCCATGATTCTTAACCCAAAAACATTTGTTTTCAGAAAACCAACTTGTAAAACATCTTGTAAAAACTCATTAAAACTCGTACATTATTTCGAAAACCTCGTTTGTTTGATATCGTTCCAAAATCGTTTACCCAAGTGAACTAAATAACGCCACGGTATGCAATATGTTGAAAACACTTATATATAAGAAGTACAGGCGGCGTATCTACCATGTTTTCACCATATTACCCCCGTCTCGTTATCTATACACTTAACCAAAAACCAATTGTTTATCGAGATCGTTTAACATCGTTTCCAAATCGTTCCCAAATCGTTTATTCGTTCCCAAATCGTTTTCTCGTTTAGATCGTTTAAATCGTCCTCGTTTTAATTGTGAAAACTTATATATGGTCGTCTCGTTAATAACATTCAAACCTTTGTGACTCGTACATCGTTCAACTCATTCTCGTATTAACAAACCACCAAATGGTAAGTTAACAAACATCAGATTCAGTCGCCACCCACAACCCCCATACATAACCATGGGTGTAGTAAAGTAACGGGATTTGTCAGATCCTATGGTACCATAACCTAATACTGGTCGGCTTGATCAATGCTAATGAATGTCATTCGTTATGTAACTACAACCAACAAGTTCGTTCACTTTATCGAAATCGTTCTTAGTTTAGTAAAAATCATTTTAATCGTTTTTGAAACCATCGTTTAAACTTTGAAAACATTTCGTACATATGAATCACCCCAAAACATTTAAAAATAGTAAAATAGGGGAACTATGTACTCACATGTAGTGCAAAGTATCCTTGATCAAATAGAACTTTAACAACTCGAGCAAACCAGAGAAATCAAGTAGCTCCTAGTAATCGAACCACTAGTCAAACCATAGACGCCTAAATCGGAAGATCGGATAGAATGAGGTCTTGTAAACCAAATGAGTGTTGGAACTCATGTGATATGGTTTAACAAATCCTACATTCTAAGAGAAACCTAACCTAAGTGCTCTCGACCCATCGTGACTCATTAAGGTAGCTTACACTACTTTAACGTGTCGTGCATGCAAAAGCGCGTTCGAGACGTCTAACTAGTCCTATGACATGTATTATATGCCCATACATGTTTAATTATGTTACATAATCAGTTACGTGTCAAAAGTTTAAGTTACATATGCTTAATTACCAATTATGTATGAAAAGGGTATTTTGGTAATTTACCAAGGGCACATAAACTACTTATCATGCGACTAATCAAACCTAAGTGACCATAAGGTATAACCCCGGAAGGTTATTTCCTACGCTACTATGGTCACTAAACGTGTTTGGTCGGATCCTAATGATCGACCAAACGGGTCGTGTTCGAAAGTCTAAGCGGGTGTTTAGTCCGCTTGACTTACGACTCTACACAAGCACTAAACTAACAAGTGACGAGCTAAACATGTCGAAACATGTTTAGTTAAGTTAGAAAACAGGTTTTGATATCAAAACAACCGGTTTTGATATCCTAGAGTAGTTTGGTTACAAAATACGCGAGAAAACGCATTTTGGCCGAAACTACGACTCGTCACTGAGCCTAGATAACGTGGTAATCAGTAGGTATAGTCACTAGGGACTATAACCATCGTGATTACGCTCACGTTATGAAGTTCAAACGAAGTTCGCGTTGACCATAAACTAGTCAAAGCAGAATGTCAAACACAGTTTGACTTTAACGATAGAAACGAACGAAAAACGCGAAAGAATACTTACAGAAGGTCCCCGCAAGATTCGAACCCGATTCACTCTCAGGTAGGAAGCACAAACTTCCACTTAGAGAGTGTAGAATCAGATTCAAATGTGAGGGAAATGAGTGAAGGGTGGGGGGTATTTATAGGATTTTCACAACCGTTAGGATCGTTTCTTGGAGAAGAAGGAATGATCTAGACCATACACCTCGTACCCACTGATTTGAATACCATGGGAGCCATCAAACCAGCCCATAGATTGCCCAAAACCATGTGCAAAACAATGGGGAACAGCTGGGATTTTAAAAATGAAGTCTGCTGTGCTGGAGAGGGCTTACGGACCGTAAGCACCTCCATACGGTCCGTAAGGACCTTGTGTGCTGGCAGCAAGTTTCAGCAATTGGCAGAACAGGCCCCTTAAGCCCCAAACTTGATTTTTAAGCATTTTTGGCACGTTTAAACCCCGTTAACCCCATTTTAAGGCTCTAAAATGAAGTTAAAGTATAGGGAACTTAAAATGTGCTCAAAAATATCTCCGATGTCGGCTCGTTTGGTCGTACGATTACGTTGTTCGGTTAATTACGACGGGAGTCGTAACGAACGCAAAAACGATCCAAATTGCGCGACGAATGGATTTTTATTATGCCAAACACTAAAACATAATATTTTAATGCTTACATAAATTTTTGGATGTCCGGATGTATTCAGAACGTAAGATATGCGCGAAAATGCAAACTTGTGCACTTTTTGACACTTTTAGTCCCTATTGATCAATAAAGTTTATTTTAGCATACCGAACCCCTCAAAGCCTATTTCTAAGCTATGTAAAGGTTATTTAGGGTATGTTTAACTTATTATCAAGCTCCGGAGTGTTCGTTACTATACAAATCGGTATAGTTT
Source organism: Helianthus annuus (assembly GCF_002127325.2). Taxonomy (NCBI): domain Eukaryota; kingdom Viridiplantae; phylum Streptophyta; class Magnoliopsida; order Asterales; family Asteraceae; genus Helianthus; species Helianthus annuus. Next base: position 93,696,027 of record NC_035435.2, on the reverse strand, counting down.
CGAAGTTTGACACAAATAGTCCCTGCGATCGAACAAACTTGATTTCAACACACCAAACCATCCAAAACTTATTTCTAAGTTATGTGGAGGTTATTTAAGGTATGTTAAGCCTATTTCACTATTCCGAAGTGTTTGTTGCATTAAACTGGTTATATTTACGCATCAGTGCGCGTATAACCTTCCAGAAAGCGATTTAGAGCTTGAAATTGGAATCGAATCGAATTGTAAAATCACCAAACACAAATACACACAAAATAACACCAAAACACATATAATAACACCAAAGCACATTGTTTTATTAATAATAAACATTGTTTTTCATCGAACAGAGATTACAGAGCACAGTTGTCACAGTCTCCCCTACTTTAGGAAATTCCGTCCCGAAATTTTAACTAGAGGAAGCTTGTGAAAACAAATGTGGATATTTGGTCATCATCTGGTCCTTACGTTCCCAAGTAAATTCTGGGCCACGTTTGGACTCCCAACGAACTTTAACCAAATGAATCCGTTTGTCCTTCAACTACTTGAATGTACGGTCCACTATCTCCACGGGTTTCTCGACAAAGTGCATCGTATCATCGATTCGGATCTCGTCGAGAGGAATGTGAAGATCAACGTCAGCTAAACACTTTCGCAGATTGGACACGTGAAAAGTCGAATGAATATTTCCAAGCTCTGGAGGTAGCTCTAGTCGATAGGCAACCTTCCCAATTCTTTCCACAATCTTGAATGGTCCCACATATCGAGGTGCAAGTTTTCCTTTCTTTCCAAATCTTACGACTCCTTTCCAAGGTGAAACCTTGAGCAGGACACGATCTCCGACTTGAAATTCTAAGGGCTTGCGTCGCATATCCGCATAACTCTTTTGACGGCTTCTAGCTGTCACAAGATTATCGCGAATTTTCTTGATTTTATCTGTTGTTTCTAGAACGAGCTCAGGTCCAGTAAGCTGAGCTTCACCGGTCTCGTTCCAACAGACAGGTGAACGACATTTTCGACCGTAGAGAGCTTCGAATGGTGCCATATTGATGGTAGCATGATAACTATTGTTGTAAGAGAACTCGATCATTGGCAGATGAGAATCCCAATTACCACCAAAGTCTATCACGCATGCTCTAAGCATATCCTCCAAAGTTTGAATTGTCCTCTCGGATTGTCCATCTGTTTGGGGATGATAAGCAGTGCTTAGATTTAGTTGGGTTCCCATAGCAGATTGCATAGTCTTCCAGAAATGAGATGAAAATCGAGCATCACGATCAGAAATGATATCTAAAGGAACACCATGTCGTGATATAATCTCATCAACGTAAATCTTTGCAAGTTTATCAGCAGATAGATCCTCGCGAATCGGAAGAAAATGAGCTGACTTCGTTAATCGATCGATAACAACCCAAATAGCATCGTGACCTTTAGATGTACGCGGTAACTTAGTGATGAGATCCATCGCAAGGCTCCCCCACTTCCAAACCGGTATCTCTGATTGTACAAGCAAACCAGAAGGTCGTTGATGTTCAGCCTTGACTTTAAGACAAGTTAGGCATTTCGCTACATACAAGGCAACATCTTTCTTGCAAAGGAAAGGCCACCAGAACTTAGTACGAAGATCCTTGTACATTTTATCAGCACCAGGATGGATAGGATATCGAGACTTGTGAGATTCGTCCATCACTAGGGCGCGAAGATCGTCTTGTTTCGGGACCCACAAACGATCCTTGAAATAAAGCAAACCATCGCCTTTCCTTTCGAGCTTAAGCTCAAGTTGAAGCGGTAGCTCATCCTTCAATAAACCCTTGATCACACAGGATCGTTGAGCTTGAAGGACACGAGATTGGATATCAGATAGAACTTGGACAGAGTGAAGCTTGACTCGCTCTTTTCGACTAAGCGCATCGGCTACGACATTCGCCTTACCAGGATGGTAGCGAATCTCGCAATCGTAATCGTTCAAAAGTTCAACCCAACGTCGTTGCCTCATGTTCAGCTCTTTCTGATTAAGAATATGCTGGAGACTTTTGTGGTCTGTGAAAACCACACACTTCGTTCCATAGCGGTAGTGTCTCCAGATTTTAAGCGCGAACACCACAGCTCCTAACTCAAGATCATGAGTCGTGTAGTTCTTCTCGTGAAATTTCAGCTGTCTAGATGCATATGCAATAACTTTACCTCGTTGCATGAGGACGCAACCAAGGCCTAAGTTGGACGCATCGCAATAGACAACAAAGTCATCGCTTCCCTCGGGCAGAGATAGAACATGAGCATTACATAACTTCTGCTTCAGCGTTTGGAACGCTTCTTCTTGCTTGGGTCCCCACTCAAAAGGCCTATTCTTCTGAGTCAAAGCAGTGAGTGGAACCGCAATCTTCGAGAAATTAGAAATGATTCGACGATAATAACCAGCAAGACCAAGAAAAGATCGAATCTCTGTAGGTGTCGTTGGCGTACTCCAATCCTTAATTGCAACAATTTTGGACGGATCCACATGAATACCCTGCTTGTTGACTATATGACCCAGAAACTGAACTTCTTTAAGCCATAATTCACACTTGGAGAATTTAGCGAAAAGTTGTTCCTTCTTAAGGAGTTCCAACGTTAAGCGAAGGTGTTGCTCGTGATCGGCTCGAGTCTTCGAATAAATGAGAATATCGTCGATGAACACAATAATGAACTTGTCTAAATAAGGTTTACAGACCCTATTCATTAAGTCCATAAAGATAGCTGGAGCATTCGTCAAGCCGAAAGGCATGACTGTAAACTCGTAATGCCCATATCTCGTGCGGAAGGCAGTTTTGGGAATATCTTCTTCGAAAACAAGAAGTTGATGATACCTAGAACGCAGATCGATCTTAGAAAAACATGAAGCACCTTGCAGCTGGTCAAAGAGATCATCAATTCGAGGTAGGGGATATCGATTCTTGATGGTAAGCTTGTTAAGCTCACGATAATCGATACACATTCGAAAAGACCCATCTTTCTTTTTCACAAAGAGGACAGGAGCTCCCCAAGGTGAAAAGCTCTGCCGGATGAATCCTTTATCAGATAACTCTTGAAGTTGTTTCGATAACTCTTGCATCTCTGATGGTGCAAGACGGTAAGGTGCTTTCGCAATAGGGTTGGCATTAGGTACAAGGTCGATATGAAACTTAACTTGACGAACTGGAGGCAAACCAGGCAGTTCATTAGGAACCTTGTTTTGAAAAGTGTATTGCTACATAATTAACCAACTCAAATCAAGTGGGTTATAGTTTATAAAACCTCATAGCCATGATTCTTAACCCAAAAACATTTGTTTTCAGAAAACCAACTTGTAAAACATCTTGTAAAAACTCGTTAAAACTCGTACATTATTTCGAAAACCTCGTTTGTGTGATATCGTTCCAAAATCGTTTACCCAAGTGAACTAAATAACGCCACGGTATGCAATATGTTGAAAACACTTATATATAAGAAGTACCAGCGGCGTATGTACCATGTTTTCACCATATTACCCCCGTCTCGTTATCTATACACTTAACCAAAAACCAATTATTTATCGAAATCGTTTAACATCGTTTCCAAATCGTTTCCAAATCGTGTATTCGTTCCCAAATCGTTTTCTCGTTTAGATCGTTTAAATCGTCCTCGTTTTAATTGTGAAAACTTATATATGGTCGTCTCGTTAATAACATTCAAACCTTTGTGACTCGTCCATCGTTCAACTCGTTCTCGTATTAACAAACCACCAAAGGGTAAGTTAACAAACATCAGATTCAGTCGCTACCAACAACCCCCACACATAACCATGGGTGTAGTAAAGTAACGGGATTTGTCAGATCCTATGGTACCATAACTTAATACTGGTCGGCTTGATCAATGCTAATGAATGTCATTCGTTATGTAACTACAACCAACAAGTTCGTTCACTTTATCGAAATCGTTCTTAGTTTAGTAAAAATCATTTTAATCGTTTTTGAAACCATCGTTTAAACTTTGAAAACATTTCGTACATATGAATCACCCCAAAACATTTAAAAATAGTAAAATAGGGAACTATGTACTCACATGTAGTGCAAAGTATCCTTGATCAAATAGAACTTCAACAACTCGAGCAAACCAGAGAAATCAAGTAGCTCCTAGTAATCGAACCACTAGTCAAACCATAGACGCCTAAATCGGAAGATCGGATAGAATGAGGTCTTGTAAACCAAATGAGTGTTGGAACTCATGTGATATGGTTTATCAAAGCCTACATTCTAAGAGAAACCTAACCTAAGTGCTTTCGACCCATCGTGACTCATTAAGGTAGCTTACACTACTTTAACGTGTCGTGCACGCAAAAGCGCGTTCGAGACGTCTAACTAGTCCTATGACATGTATTATATGCCCATACATGTTTAATTATGTTACATAATCAGTTACGTGTCAAAAGTTTAAGTTACATATGCTTTGTCACACCCCCAAAATCCCACCTGCGGAGTACTACCGCTTGGAGGCGTAACTGACCAGGATCCAGCCACCAATCATACTGAACAAGCATATAAGCAGTTATAAAAGTTTAACCAATACGATTGGTGTTTCAAAACAAACAAGTTAAGTTGCAAGCGGAAGCATATGTTTAAAGTTATAACATAAGTTCAAAAGATTCAAGTTTAACATAGCACGCAGCAATCCGTGTCCCACAACGACCCTCCTCCATGCATGCTCCAGCTGAGTACCTATGGTCCTGCAAAGCATGTAGTAACGAGTCAACAACTAGTTGAGTGAGTTCATGGTTGGGTGTTCGTTTTAGTTGTTTCGAAAACAGTTTCCTTTATCTGGCATCCTGCCGTGGGGGTTACCCCATAGTTTAAAAATGTGACATGTTCATTCCCAGTTACTCCGGCATTCCAGCCGTGGGGGCTACCCCATGTTAGTTATCAGGCATTTCGGCCGTGGGGGCTACCCCATGTTAGTTATCAGGCATTTCGGCCGTGGGGGCTACCCCATGCGTACACTAGACTCGTTACCATATCGACTGCTGACTATAGTCATGTTTATGTGCCCTGAAAACATCAATGTCTATCATCATTGACGTGCCCCAGATCCATTAGTTCACGCCCGTCCTCTGCGGCACGGTGTGAGGCTTGTCAGACCTAAATAGCGCTATCTAACTAATGACCCGCTCGCCATTGGCCCGGCGATTAGTCGATACAAAAAGGAGGGACTTCGTAATAGAGTTTTAGTCTAGTACGTTTATCCGTCCAACCGGACGAGGAATCACATTCCTGAACCACTGACGTCCCACCCAAGGAGGACGAGGAATCCACGTTCCTTAACCCCGTTCCCAACCCAGGGAATCCCATGCTTTGTAGAGGGTGTGAACTCACCTTGGTTTGCTCGGCAGTTAATCACAGAAAGATCAATCAAGTCGCAAGTAGTCAATTACGTCCTAACATGGATACCACTCATAATCAGATTCAAACCAAGCAGTGCACGAATGTTCAACACGTATTGTACACAGGTAGTAATCATGGCAACACGTTTAACATAAACAGTTCACAGGTAACAGTCAAATACAAACCCAAAGTCAAAGTGTGAGGCCCAAACGGTTGGGCTCGTGATAACAGGCCCAAACAACACGTCAACAGTAGCACAAAAGTTCATAGGTCCGGCCCACTAACTTAGGCCCCTAAGTGTGGTCTCGAGTCGCAACCGGACTCGCAAGCATGGTCTCGAGTCATGCTGTTTGTGCTGACTATAAATGGTTGCGAGTCGCAACCTATGTCGCAACCGTGGTCTCGGCTAATCATGCTAAGGTCTCGAGTCGCAACGGGACTCGTAACCTGTGGTCTCGGCTTGTCCTGTTATGGTTGCGAGTCGCAACCGCGTGGTCTCGAGTTGTCACGCTGTGGTTGCGAGTCGTAACCGTGTGATTGCGAGTCGGAAGCTGTCGTTTTCATGTTCACGTGTTGATGCAGATGCATCAGTCTCATTAGTACAATGTAATCAGGCCCAAATCAGGAAACAACCAATAGGATTTCACTAACAAGTTTTCCTAATCAGGCTATTAGTAAAAATGGATCAAAATCACAAGGGTTTTCCATCTTCAACTATAATTCAAATTGTTCTTCATATATTCAAACACATATTCATCAAGTTCATAACATATTTAACACTTATTCAACCAAAACTATGAACAAGCATCAAAACACTTAGCATAACACACAACTCGGTTTTCATATAAGTCCGATTTCATGACAAGTGCAACCCGATTTCATGTTTATCAACATAAGTGGTTCAAACTTCATTTAGACACAAAATATCACAACTCATCATATAATATATGTTAACCGGTTATCAACATTGTGCATATTGGAATCATCATATTCATCAAGATCATCATGTAAACACTAACAATAAACATCATCTCATGCATTTTATCATTTAACATAACTAACATAAATCCATAAACACCATAAATACTAACCGGTTGGTGAGGTGCGTGTGTGTGCCGATCCGAAGTCCAAATCCGAGAGTTCTTGTGCCAACCGATTGGATCCGAAAACTTGGAGGTGTGTTTGTGTTCTAGAGTTCTAGTGAGAGAGAAGATAGGAGAGTGTGTGTGTTCTTGTTCAACAAATGGTAAAAAATAACTAAGGGTGGTTTATATATGCTAGCTCCAAGTGTTGCACCCTTAATGGGTTCGGTTAAGGGTTTACGGCCCAATGGCCCAACCGGCCAAAGGCCCAAACCGGCCACTAGGTTCTCGGCCCAAGGCCCATTCGGTCACTATTCACTCGAGACCTCATGGTCTCGAGTCGGGTCCTTGTTCTCGGTCGGGTTCTCGGTTCACTTATAACACGTACATATATACATACAAATGCACACATAACAAAGCACATCAAAAGTTCACGTTTATCATTAAGTTTAATCGGTTAACTAGTCGCATAACGTACAAGTAGGTTGCATCAAGACATAACGAAGGGTTCTAGATTTCGAGTTGTCACATCATCCCCAAGTTGAAAGAAATTTCGTCCCGAAATTTGATGGCACTCACTGAGGAAGCTAGTCAAGTTGCATGGTTTTCCTGGTTTTCCTGGGGTGTCACATCCACCCCCCGTTGATCTGGAATTTCGTCCCGAAATTCCGTAGCTTCAGCCTCAGTAGCGTTTGTACTGTTCTCAAACAGTTGGGGATACTTTTGTTTCATCCGATCTTCGCGCTCCCAGGTAAACTCCTGGCCGCGACGTGAGTTCCAACGAACTCGAACGAGAGGTATTCTAGTGCTCTTGAGGACCTTAACATCCCGGTCCGTGATTTCGACTGGTTCTTCGACGAATTTCAACTGTTCGTCGATCGTGAGTTCCTTCAGAGGAACTACGTGCGTCTCATCTGACAGACACTTCTTCAGATTCGACACATGGAAAACGTTGTGAACTGCACCGAGTTCTGCTGGTAAGTTCAGTCTGTAGGCCACCTTGCCTATTTTCTCAAGGATTTCGAAAGGTCCAACGTATCGTGGGTTGAGTTTGCCTCGTTTACCAAAACGAACCACACCCTTCCAGGGTGAAACTTTGAGTAATACCCGCTCCCCAACCTGGAGCTCAAGTGGTTTCCTGCCCTTATCGGCGTATGCCTTCTGACGGTCTCGAGCGGCCGCCATGCGTTGTCGTATTTGAGCAATCCGCTCAGTAGTGTCTACCACATGTTCTGGATCAGTGATTTGACTATCCCCCACCTCTGCCCAACAGAGAGGTGACCGGCATTTACGTCCGTACAATGCCTCGAACGGAGCAGCTTTAATGCTGGTGTGGTAGCTGTTATTATACGAGAATTCCACGAGTGGCAGATGTCTTTCCCAGCTGTTGCCAAAGTCGATTACACAAGCACGAAGCATGTCTTCTAATGTCTGAATAGTTCGCTCGGACTGCCCGTCCGTCTGCGGGTGATACGCTGTGCTCATATCAAGACGTGAGCCAAAAGACTTGTGCATTGCCTGCCACAGTTCCGAAGTAAAACGTGCATCTCGATCAGAGATGATAGAAGTGGGCACCCCGTGCCTCGAAACAACTTCCTTGAGGTATATTTCCGCTAAAGTGGAGAACTTATCCGTCTCCTTGATTGCCAAAAAGTGTGCGGATTTTGTGAGTCGATCCACGATCACCCAGATAGTATCGTTTCCGCGCTGTGATCTAGGTAGGCCAGTAACGAAATCCATGGAAATTTGCTCCCATTTCCATTGTGGTATCTCTGGTTGCTGAAGTAGGCCTGAAGGTTTCTGATATTCCGTCTTGACTCGCGCACAAGTCAGACACTTGCTGACGTAAGTTGCTATGTGGGCCTTCATGCTAGGCCACCAATACGTAGTTTTAATATCGTGGTACATCTTGTCCGAACCAGGGTGTACCGAGTAGCGAGATTTGTGCGCTTCATCCATCACAAGTTCTCGTAAGTTGCCATAGAGTGGGACCCAAATGCGTCCGGTTACGTAGTAAGCACCGTCTTCTTTCTGTTCTAAGCGTTGCCTTGACCCGCGTAGGGCTTCAGCTCTAACGTTCTCTGGTTTCAGTGCTTCTATCTGAGCAGCTCGTATTTGCGAAGGTAGACTAGAATGTATCGTGAGTTGTAGAGCTCTTACGCGCTTAGGTGCGGTGTCCTTTCGACTGAGGGCGTCAGCCACAACATTGGCCTTGCCCGGGTGATACCTGATAGAGCACTCGTAGTCATTCAACAGTTCGACCCATCGTCGTTGCCGCATATTCAGTTCCTTCTGCTTGAATATGTGCTCTAGGCTCCTGTGGTCGGTGTAGATGGCGCACTTGGTTCCGTATAGGTAATGCCGCCATAACTTAAGTGCGAAAACAACAGCTCCCAGCTCTAAATCATGCGTAGTGTAGTTCTTCTCGTGAACTTTGAGTTGTCGTGAGGCGTAGGCTATGACTTTATCTCGTTGCATCAATACACAACCAAGACCTTGAATTGATGCATCACAGTAAACCACAAAATCGTCTGTGCCCTCTGGCAGTGAAAGGATAGGTGCACTACAAAGTCTATCCTTTAGATGCTGAAAAGCTAACTCTTGTGCATTTCCCCAATGATAAACGACGCCTTTCTGCGTTAGTAGGGTGAGAGGCTGCGCGATCTTAGAAAAATCCTTAATGAACCTCCTGTAGTAACCTGCCAATCCCAAGAATTGGCGAATCTCCTTTGGTGTGCGAGGCGCAGGCCAGTTCTTAATAGATTCCACTTTGGATGGATCAACGTGAATCCCATCCTTGTTCACCACATGCCCTAGGAAATGGACCTCTCGAAGCCAGAAGTCGCATTTCGAGAATTTCGCGTAAAGCTGTTCCTTCCGAAGGAGTTCCAAAATAAGTCGTAGGTGTTGTTCGTGCTCCTCTTTGCTCTTAGAATAGATCAGGATGTCGTCGATAAAGACTATAACAAACTTGTCCAGGTACGGCTTGCAAACTCGGTTCATCAAATCCATAAAAACTGCGGGTGCGTTCGTCAGCCCAAACGGCATGACCAAAAACTCATAGTGCCCATAACGAGTTCTAAAGGCTGTCTTAGAGACATCCTCTTCTCGAACTCTCAACTGGTGATATCCCGATCTCAGATCGATCTTTGAATAGTAGCTCGACCCCTGCAACTGGTCGAACAAGTCGTCAATGCGCGGTAGAGGATAACGATTCTTCACAGTCACCTTGTTAAGTTCGCGATAGTCGATACACATTCTGAAGGTACCGTCCTTCTTTTTCACAAATAGCACCGGAGCTCCCCAAGGCGATGAGCTAGGACGAATAAAACCCTTATCCAGGAGTTCTTGTAGTTGTGTGGAGAGTTCTTCCAACTCTGATGGAGCTAAACGATAAGGTGCACGGGCTACAGGCGCGGCTCCAGGAGCTAGTTCAATCTGAAACTCGACTTGGCGATGGGGCGGAAGACCAGGTAATTCCTCAGGGAATACCTCAGGATAGTCGCGTATAACTGGAAAATCTTCTAGCTTCTTCTCTTTTTCTGTGGTATCAGTAACTAGAGCCAAAATCGCAGTGTGGCCCTTTCGTAAGCACTTCTGGGCCTTAAGAAGAGAGATGATGTTCTCAACAGCACTTCTCTTGTCGCCACGAATCATGAGAGGTTCACTACCTAAACCAGGAATACGAACGATCTTCTCGTTGCAAAGAATCTCTGCTCGGTGTTGGGATAACCAATCCATCCCAATGACAACGTCGAAACTACCCAAGACAATAGGAATAAGGTCAATAGAGAAGGTCTGGTTAGCGAGAATAAGCTGGCAACCCTTGACTACGTGTGAGGCCTCCAAACTCTTACCATTAGCTAGCTCTACAGTGTGCTTGTCGCTCAGGGGTGTTGGAATACGCTTAAGCATCTTACTAACTTCTAGTGACACATAGCTAGTATCTGCACCCGAATCAAATAAGACTGTAACATAAAAGTCGTCGAGAAGGAACTTACCCGTCACCACGTTGGGATCATTCCTTGCTTCACCTTGACCAATCACGAACACTCGTCCCCTAGCACCATTGTTGTTGTTCCCATTGTTACCATTCCCCCGATTGTTGTTGTTGTTGTGGTTCAGTTGGGGACAATCTTTCTTGAAATGACCCTCAGCTCCACACTGAAAGCACCCTTTGTTGTTACCCTGCTGCTGTCGCTGGTTCTGCTGAGGTTGCTGACGATTCTGATTGGCGGGGTATGCGCTCCTGCAATCCTTTGCAACATGACCAGGCTTGTTGCACCGATGACAGTTGCCCCTGGTGCATGGCCCACTGTGGTGTAGGTTGCAACGATTGCATTTGGGGTGACTCCCCTTGTACCCACCATGACTTTGACCACCAGACGATTGCTGACTGGGGCTCTTGTGATCGTCCGTCTTTCTCTGCTGAGACTGAGATTGCACAGAAGTTGAACCCTTGCTTGAAGTTCCATCCCATTTCCGTTTGTCCCCACTAGAAGCACCAGAAGTAGTTGCAGCACCTATACGCTTCGGTAACTTGTTCTGCTCCACCGCTTGGTCAGTAAGACGGTGAGCCAACTGAACAACCTGCTGGATAGTAGTCAAGTTTGCTGAAGTCACATGACTTTGGATCTCTGGCACCAGGCCCTTAAGATAGAGTTCAATTCGCTTATACGGAGGATCCACCATAGTAGGACACAACAAGGCTAGCTCATGCGATCTCTTAGTGTATGCCTCAATCTCTGACCCCGACATCTTGAGATTGTAGAACTCATCTTCCAGCTTGTGAATGTCGTCACGACTGCAGTATTCCTCCCTGATCATTTCCTTGAAAGTTTCCCATGGGGTGGCGTTGGCAGCAACCAACCCTAACATCTGCACTTGAGCATTCCACCACGTGAGGGCCAAACCCTCGAGAGTACCAGTAGCATACTTCACCCTGCGCGCTTCAGGGCATTCGCACATTTCGAACACAGACTCCAGTTTCTCAAACCAGTGTAAGAGACCTACTGCTCCTTCAGTTCCGCTAAAAGTAGTGGGTCGACAGTCCATAAAGGTCTTAAAAGTGCACACCGGTGCCTGAGCATATTGACCTAAGGTAGGTGAAAGAAAGACAGAGTTTAACACAAAGGTTGGTTCACGAGAGTAGGATCCAAATGATCCTAGAACGATTTCAGACTGCAGGATATACCTCCTGCGTTTGCAGCTGCAAGCGCTGCGGCAACTCGTTCGTTGATCAAAGCCGTCAACTGGGCTTGTGTCATGTTAACGCGTCCAGACATGATTCTTCATAATAAGAGTAATACGTGTGAGAGAGATTCGCGAAAGTACGATAGTAGGATAGGGTAAGCACGCACGTGTTCAAACAACAGTAGTTATACTAATCAAACATACCATGAGCAATGTACTACGTAACTAACGAGTAGGCAATATACGCACATCATATTACCTAGAATGTCGAGCCTTGCATGAGGAGCGAAATGTCGTTGTGGACCGTTGAGCACTAAACCGGTTATAGTCTGGTTTTAACAAAAACGTTTCTCTTTTATTAAAACCAAGTTCACTATAACCAATGGCTCTGATACCAATCTGTCACACCCCCAAAATCCCACCTGCGGAGTACTACCGCTTGGAGGCGTGACTGACCAGGATCCAGCCACCAATCATACTGAACAAGCATATAAGCAGTTATAAAAGTTTAACCAATACGATTGGTGTTTCAAAACAAACAAGTTAAGTTGCAAGCGGAAGCATAAGTTTAAAGTTATAACATAAGTTCAAAAGATTCAAGTTTAACAAAGCACGCAGCAATCCGTGTCCCACAACGACCCTCCTCCATGCATGCTCCAGCTGAGTACCTATGGTCTTGCAAAGCATGTAGTAACGAGTCAACAACTAGTTGAGTGAGTTCACGGTTGGGTGTTCGTTTTAGTTGTTTCGAAAACAGTTTCCTTTATCTGGCATCCTGCTGTGGGGGTTAGCCCATAGTTTAAAAATGTGACATGTTCATTCCCAGTTACTCCGGCATTCCAGCCGTGGGGGCTACCCCATGTTAGTTATCAGGCATTTCGGCCGTGGGGGCTACCCCATGTTAGTTATCAGGCATTTCGGCCGTGGGGGCTACCCCATGCGTACACTAGACTCGTTACCATATCGACTGCTGACTGTAGTCATGTTTATGTGCCCTGAAAACATCAATGTCTATCATCATTGACGTGCCCCAGATCCATTAGTTCACGCCCGTCCTCTGCGGCACGGTGTGAGGCTTGTCAGACCTAAATAGCGCTATCTAACTAATGACCCGCTCGCCATTGGCCCGGCGATTAGTCGATACAAAAAGGAGGGACTTCGTGATAGAGTTTTAGTCTAGTACGTTTATCCGTCCAACCGGACGAGGAATCACATTCCTGAACCACTGACGTCCCACCCAAGGAGGACGAGGAATCCACGTTCCTTAACCCCGTTCCCAACCCAGGGAATCCCATGCTTTGTAGAGGGTGTGAACTCACCTTGGTTTGCTCGGCAGTTAATCACAGAAAGATCAATCAAGTCGCAAGTAGTCAATTACGTCCTAACATGGATACCACTCATAATCAGATTCAAACCAAGCAGTGCACGAATGTTCAACACGTATTGTACACAGGTAGTAATCATGGCAACACGTTTAACATAAACAGTTCACAGGTAACAGTCAAATACAAACCCAAAGTCCAAGTGTGAGGCCCAAACGGTTGGGCTCGTGATAACAGGCCCAAACAACACGTCAACAGTAGCACAAAAGTTCATAGGTCCGGCCCACTAACTTAGGCCCCTAAGTGTGGTCTCGAGTCGCAACCGGACTCGCAAGCATGGTCTCGAGTCATGCTGTTTGTGCTGACTATAAATGGTTGCGAGTCGCAACCTATGTCGCAACCGTGGTCTCGGCTAATCATGCTAAGGTCTCGAGTCGTAACGGGACTCGTCACCTGTGGTCTCGGCTTGTCCTGTTATGGTTGCGAGTCGCAACCGCGTGGTCTCGAGTTGTCACGCTGTGGTTGCGAGTCGTAACCGTGTGATTGCGAGTCGGAAGCTGTCGTTTTCATGTTAACGTGTTGATGCAGATGCATCAGTCTCATTAGTACAATGTAATCAGGCCCAAATTAGGAAACAACCAATAGGATTTCACTAACAAGTTTTCCTAATCAGGCTATTAGTAAAAATGGATCAAAATCACAAGGGTTTTCCATCTTCAACTATCATTCAAATTGTTCTTCATATATTCAAACACATATTCATCAAGTTCATAACATATTTAACACTTATTCAACCAAAACTATGAACAAGCATCAAAACACTTAGCATAACACACAACTCGGTTTTCATATAAGTCCGATTTCATGACAAGTGCAACCCGATTTCATGTTTATCAACATAAGTGGTTCAAACTTCATTTAGACACAAAATATCACAACTCATCATATAATATATGTTAACCGGTTATCAACATTGTGCATATTGGAATCATCATATTCATCAAGATCATCATGTAAACACTAACAATAAACATCATCTCATGCATTTTATCATTTAACATAACTAACATAAATCCATAAACACCATAAATACTAACCGGTTGGTGAGGTGCGTGTGTGTGCCGATCCGAAGTCCAAATCCGAGAGTTCTTGTGCCAACCGATTGGATCCGAAAACTTGGAGGTGTGTTTGTGTTCTAGAGTTCTAGTGAGAGAGAAGATAGGAGAGTGTGTGTGTTCTTGTTCAACAAATGGTAAAAAATAACTAAGGGTGGTTTATATATGCTAGCTCCAAGTGTTGCACCCTTAATGGGTTCGGTTAAGGGTTTACGGCCCAATGGCCCAACCGGCCAAAGGCCCAAACCGGCCACTAGGTTCTCGGCCCAAGGCCCATTCGGTCACTATTCACTCGAGACCTCATGGTCTCGAGTCGGGTCCTTGTTCTCGGTCGGGTTCTCGGTTCACTTATAACACGTACATATATACATACAAATGCACACATAACAAAGCACATCAAAAGTTCACGTTTATCATTAAGTTTAATCGGTTAACTAGTCGCATAACGTACAAGTAGGTTGCATCAAGACATAACAAAGGGTTCTAGATTTCGAGTTGTCACATGCTTAATTACCAATTATGTATGAAAAGGGTATTTTGGTAATTTACCAAGGGCACATAAACTACTTATCATGCGACTAATCAAACCTAAGTGACCATAAGGTATAACCCCGGAAGGTTATTTCCTACGCTACTATGGTCACTAAACGTGTTTGGTCGGATCCTAATGATCGACCAAACGGGTCGTGTTCGAAAGTCTAAGCGGGTGTTTAGTCCGCTTGACTTACGACTCTACACAAGCACTAAAACAAACGGTTTTGATATCCTAGAGTAGTTTGGTTACAAAATACGCGAGAAAACGCATTTTGGCCGAAACTACGACTCGTCACTGAGCCTAGATAACGTGGTAATCAGTAGGTATAGTCACTAGGGACTATAACCATCGTGATTACGCTCACGTTATGAAGTTCAAACGAAGTTCGCGTTGACCATAAACTAGTCAAAGCAGAAAGTCAAACACAGTTTGACTTTAACGATAGAAACGAACGAAAAACGCGAAAGAATACTTACAGAAGGTCCCCGCAAGATTCGAACCCGATTCACTCTCAGGTAGGAAGCACAAACTTCCACTTAGAGAGTGTAGAATCAGATTCAAATGTGAGGGAAATGAGTGAAGGGTGGGGGGTATTTATTGGATTTTCACAACCGTTAGGATCGTTTCTTGGAGAAGAAGGAATGATCTAGACCATACACCTCGTACCCACTGATTTGAATACCATGGGAGCCTTCAAACCAGCCCATAGATTGCCCAAAACCATGTGCAAAACAATGGGGAACAGCTGGGTTTTTAAAAATGAAGTCTGTTGTGCTGGAGAGGGCTTATGGACCGTAAGCACCTCCATACGGTCCGTAAGGACCTTGTGTGCTGGCAGCAAGTTTCAGCAATTGGCAGAACAGGCCCCTGAAGCCCCAAACTTGATTTTTAAGCATTTTTGGCACGTTTAAACCCCGTTAACCCCATTTTAAGGCTCTAAAATGAAGTTAAAGTATAGGGAACTTAAAATGTGCTAAAAAATATCTCGGATGTCGGCTCGTTTGGTCGTACGATTACGTTGTTCGGTTAATTACGACGGGAGTCGTAACGAACGCAAAAACGATCCAAATTGCGCGACGAATGGATTTTTATTATGCCAAACACTAAAACATAATATTTTAATGCTTACATAAATTTTTGTATGTCCGGATGTATTCAGAACGTAAGATATGCGCGAAAATGCAAACTTGTGCACTTTTTGACACTTTTAGTCCCTATTGATCAATAAAGTTTATTTTAGCATACCGAACCCCTCAAAGCCTATTTCTAAGCTATGTAAAGGTTATTTAGGGTATGTTTAACTTATGATCAAGCTCCGGAGTGTTCGTTACTATACAAATCGGTATAGTTTCGAAGTTTGACACAAATAGTCCCTGCGATCGAACTAACTTGATTTCAACACACCAAACCATCCAAAACTTATTTCTAAGTTATGTGGAGGTTATTTAAGGTATGTTAAGCCTATTTCACTATTCCGAAGTGTTTGTTGCATTAAACTGGTTATATTTACGCATCAGTGCGCGTATAACCTTCCAGAAAGCGATTTAGAGCTTGAAATTGGAATCGAATCGAATTGTAAAATCACCAAACACAAATACACACAAAATAACACCAAAACACATATAATAACACCAAAGCACATTGTTTTATTAATAATAAACATTGTTTTTCATTGAACAGAGATTACAGAGCACAGTTGTCACAGTCTCCCCTACTTCAGGAAATTCCGTCCCGAAATTTTAACTAGAGGAAGCTTGTGAAAACAAATGTGGATATTTGGTCCTCATCTGGTCCTTACGTTCCCAAGTAAATTCTGGGCCACGTTTGGACTCCCAACGAACTTTAACCAAATGAATCCTTTTGTCCTTCAACTGCTTGAATGTACGGTCCACTATCTCCACGGGTTTCTCGACAAAGTGCATCGTATCATCGATTCGGATCTCGTCGAGAGGAATGTGAAGATCAACGTCAGCTAAACACTTTCGCAGATTGGACACGTGAAAAGTCGAATGAATATTTCCAAGCTCTGGAGGTAGCTCTAGTCGATAGGCAACCTTCCCAATTCTTTCCACAATCTTGAATGGTCCCACATATCGAGGTGCAAGTTTTCCTTTCTTTCCAAATCTTACGACTCCTTTCCAAGGTGAAACCTTGAGCAGGACACGATCTCCGACTTGAAATTCTAAGGGCTTGCGTCGCATATCCGCATAACTCTTTTGACGGCTTCTAGCTGTCACAAGATTATCGCGAATTTTCTTGATTTTATCTTTTGTTTCTAGAACGAGCTCAGGTCCAGTAAGCTGAGCTTCACCGATCTCGTTCCAACAGACAGGTGAACGACATTTTCGACCGTAGAGAGCTTCGAATGGTGCCATATTGATGGTAGCATGATAACTATTGTTGTAAGAGAACTCGATCATTGGCAGATGAGAATCCCAATTACCACCAAAGTCTATCACGCATGCTCTAAGCATATCCTCCAAAGTTTGAATTGTCCTCTCGGATTGTCCATCTGTTTGGGGATGATAAGCAGTGCTTAGATTTAGTTGGGTTCCCATAGCAGATTGCATGGTCTTCCAGAAATGAGATGAAAATCGAGCATCACGATCAGAAATGATATCCAAAGGAACACCATGTCGTGATATAATCTCATCAATGTAAATCTTTGCAAGTTTATCAGCAGATAGATCCTCGCGAATCGGAAGAAAATGAGCTGACTTCGTTAATCGATCGATAACAACCCAAATAGCATCGTGACCTTTAGATGTACGCGGTAACTTAGTGATGAGATCCATCGCAAGGCTCTCCCACTTCCAAACTGGTATCTCTGGTTGTACAAGCAAACCAGAAGGTCGTTGATGTTCAGCCTTGACTTTAAGACAAGTTAGGCATTTTGCTACATACAAGGCAACATCTTTCTTCATACCAGGCCACCAGAACTTAGTACGAAGATCCTTGTACATTTTATCAGCACCAGGATGGATAGAATATCGAGACTTGTGAGATTCGTCCATCACTAGGGCGCGAAGATCGTCTTGTTTCGGGACCCACAAACGATCCTTGAAATAAAGCAAACCATCGCCTTTCCTTTCGAGCTTAAGCTCAAGTTGAAGCGGTAGCTCATCTTTCAATAAACCCTTAATCACACAGGATCGTTGAGCTTGAATGACACGAGATTGGATATCAGATAGAACTTGGGCAGAGTGAAGCTTGACTCGCTCTTTTCGACTAAGCGCATCGGCTACGACATTCGCCTTACCAGGATGGTAGCGAATCTCGCAATCGTAATCGTTCAAAAGTTCAACCCAACGTCGTTGCCTCATGTTCAGCTCTTTCTGATTAAGAATATGCTGGAGACTTTTGTGGTCTGTGAAAACCACACACTTCGTTCCATAGCGGTAGTGTCTCCAGATTTTAAGCGCGAACACCACAGCTCCTAACTCAAGATCATGAGTCGTGTAGTTCTTCTCGTGAATTTTCAGCTGTCTAGATGCATATGCAATAACTTTACCTCGTTGCATGAGGACGCAACCAAGGCCTAAGTTGGACGCATCGCAATAGACAACAAAGTCATCGCTTCCCTCGGGCAGAGATAGAACAGGAGCATTACATAACTTCTGCTTCAGCGTTTGGAACGCTTCTTCTTGCTTGGGTCCCCACTCAAAAGGCCTATTCTTCTGAGTCAAAGCAGTGAGTGGAACCGCAATCTTCGAGAAATTAGAAATGAATCGACGATAATAACCAGCAAGACCAAGAAAAGATCGAATCTCTGTAGGTGTCGTTGGCGTACTCCAATCCTTAATAGCAACAATTTTGGACGGATCCACATGAATACCCTGCTTGTTGACTATATGACCCAGAAACTAAACTTCTTTAAGCCAGAATTCACACTTGGAGAATTTAGCGAAAAGTTGTTCCTTCTTAAGGAGTTCCAACGTTAAGCGAAGGTGTTGCTCGTGATCGGCTCGAGTCTTCGAATAAATGAGAATATCGTCGATGAACACAATAATGAACTTGTCTAAATAAGGTTTACAGACCCTATTCATTAAGTCCATAAAGATAGCTGGAGCATTCGTCTAGCCGAAAGGCATGACTGTAAACTCGTAATGCCCATATCTCGTGCGGAAGGCAGTTTTGGGAATATCTTCTTCGAAAACACGAAGTTGATGATACCCAGAACGCAGATCGATCTTAGAAAAACATGAAGCACCTTGCAGCTGGTCAAAGAGATCATCAATTCGAGGTAGGGGATATCGATTCTTGATGGTAAGCTTGTTAAGCTCACGATAATCGATACACATTCGAAAAGACCCATCTTTCTTTTTCACAAAGAGGACAGGAGCTCCCCAAGGTGAAAAGCTCGGCCGGATGAATCCTTTATCAGATAACTCCTGAAGTTGTTTCGATAACTCTTGCATCTCTGATGGTGCAAGACGGTAAGGTGCTTTCGCAATAGGGTTGGCATTAGGTACATGGTCGATATGAAACTCAACTTGACGAACTGGAGGCAAACCAAGCAGTTCATTAGGAAACTCCTCTGGATAATCCCGAACAATCGGAATATCCTGAATACTCTTGCGCTTGTCTTTCTCCTCGGTGACATGTGCTAGAAAAGCAACATATCCTTTTTGCAAATACCTTTGGGCTTCCATACATGACATAAGCTTTAATCCACCTGAAGGTTTCTTGCCACGAATCTCCAGAACATCGCAGACGGAAAAGGAATACGAACAATCTTATCAAAACAAACCACCTCAGCGTGGTGTTTGGTTAACCAATCCATTCCAACGATAATGTCGAAGCTCCCAAGTTGCATTGGCGTGAGGTCAATAGGAAAAAGATGGTTATTAAGGTTCAACTGACAATCACGAATAACAGAATCGAGAACAAGAGGTTTACCAGTAGCAACTTTGACAGATAAAGGTTTCCTCAATTTAGTTCTAGGTATCGCAAGCAAAGCTTCAAAAGATAATGAAACTAAACTTCGATAGGCACCAGAATAAAAAAGAATAGATGCGAGTTGATTGTTAACAAGAAACGTACCATTGACAACCTCGTTGTCAGCCCTCGCTTCGTTTGCATTCAAATTGTATGCTCGCCCTCGAGCAGGATTCACGTTGACGTTCGCATTTGGATTCGCATTAGCATTTGCCAGCCTCGTACAGTTGTTGCGGAAGTGGCCAGACTCTCCACAATTAAAACATGAACCTGGTGGGAATCTTGCAGCATTCCCCTGAACCGGAGCTTGATCCTGAGCAACCTGATTTTGTCCTGAACGACAAACATTGGCTAAATGCCCAAGTCTACCACACGTCGTGCATTGCTTACAAGCTTGCTGTGCAACATGATGACCGTTGCAGCGAGCACAATGTGGTGCGGTACCAGCATACGCCTTTTTTGCAGGAGGTTGAGCTGGTGTGTTCTGTTCAGTCTGTGTCGTAACAGCAAAGTTCTGTGCACCCTTTCGCTTCCTTGATTTCTTCGACGACTCATCTTCTTTACCTTTACCCTTCTTCTTGTCTTTCGTAGAATCAGACGATTTCTTCTTGTCACCCTTGCGGGTGAGTTTACCCTTTCTGACTTGGGATTCAGTCAGGGTAGCAGATAACTCGATCGCTTGACGAAGAGTAGTGGGTTTAACAGCAGTCACAATATCCAGCATAGAATCGGGTAGACCATCGATATATCTTTCGATTGCTTTGTTTGGTGGGGTAACCATGGTGGGACACAATAGACTGAGTTCCTCACAGCGATCCGTGTACGCACGGTGCTCAGCCCCATCTTGTTTTAAATCGTCAAACTCTCGCTCCAAAGCTCGAATCTCGTGACGGGGACAGAACTCTCTCATCATGAGAGCCCGAAGCTCATCCCATGTTTGTGCCAACGCCACTTCGGCACCCCTATCGCGCATAATACCATTCCACCAGGTAAGCGCTCGCTTCTCAAACACGCTTGAAGCAAATTCAACCTTACGTGCATTCGGACACTGCATATGCCTGAATGTGTTCTCAATACTCTCGAACCACTGTAGGAGCGCAGTTACCCCTTGCGACCCAGAAAACTTTAGAGGTTTAGCAGAATTGAAGTTGAGTTACAACACCGGGAAGCACAGCAGCCACTTGCTGAGAGACTAGGGCTGCGATTTCTTCAATGGTGAAAGACTGTGCTTCACGTCGTGGAGGCATTGTCTAACAAGGAAATATGAGAAACGAGTAAGGTTGATAATTTAGGAAAAGCAAAAGATGTATCAACAAAACACAAGGAAGGCGATCTTTTGTTTGTTACCTCGAACAAACAAACGACACGCAGTGACTAATCAAAGTAAATGAATCAAAATAATGCATCACGAAGACATGCTCGCCTATAAGTGAACACTCACCCCAAGAGTTCTCAGGTAAGAGTGACTGGTCCGATTATGTGGATTTGTACGAATACTCTAGCCTTAGACAGAAAACTCAGAGTACAGGCATTCACTCTTCCAGTTTGCACGTGTTCACATTATTTAAACCCAAACTTTATCGAGATTTTGAAAATTCAAAAGGCAGAAGCCAAATATGAATCAAACTGGAAGGGTTCAAAACCATATAACAGAGGGTTCAAAACCTAGTAACCAATCATCCTAGAACGGATGATTAATTTTCGAAGTAGATTCGGATTTGTGTTCTCGTTGTGGTTATCACCTAAGGATAGGTGACAGTATTGTTTTAAAATCTAAACACAAGTAAACTTGTGTTAGGGTCCTAAAGTTATAGTCTAGGTCAAAGCATTACTGATAACCTAATTCCCTATAACCATTGGCTCTGATACCAACTTTCTTCTGTCACACCCCGACCACGTAGGACAACAAACCGTGGCGGAAACGTCGGGGAGTGTTGCAACAGAAGCTATTGTTTCATAACCATGGATACAAAATAGTTTTGTTTTATTGATAATATTAAACATTGCATTGTCTTAACATAGAATAAACAAGTTTTACATCGTCTATCACTATTATTATGTCACTAAGGCCTCGTCCAGATCCTATGTGATGCATGCATCTTAGAAACCACATCAAGCAACAACACCTGAAACATATGTAAAAAAACTTAGTCAACAAAGAAATGCTGGCGAGTACATAGGTTTTATAAGAGTATCGGAATTATGGCTCGTTTATATGTTGCAGTACTTTATTAGACTACAAGAGTCAAAATACAAACCTTGTTTTGAAAAGTGTATTGCAACATAATTAACCAACTCAAATCAAGTGTGTTATAGTTTATAAAACCTCATAGCCATGATTCTTAACCCAAAAACATTTGTTTTCAGAAAACCAACTTGTAAAACATCTTGTAAAAACTCGTTAAAACTCGTACATTATTTCGAAAACCTCGTTTGTGTGATATCGTTCCAAAATCGTTTACCCAAGTGAACTAAATAACGCCACGGTATGCAATATGTTGAAAACACTTATATATAAGAAGTACCAGCGGCGTATCTACCATGTTTTCACCATATTACCCCCGTCTCGTTATCTATACACTTAACCAAAAACCAATTGTTTATCGAAATCGTTTAACATCGTTTCCAAATCGTTCCCAAATCGTTTATTCGTTCCCAAATCGTTTTCTCGTTTAGATCGTTTAAATCGTCCTCGTTTTAATTGTGAAAACTTATATATCGTCGTCTCGTTAGTAACATTCAAACCTTTGTGACTCGTCCATCGTTCAACTCATTCTCGTATTAACAAACCACCAAAGGGTAAGTTAACAAACATCAGATTCAGTCGCTACCCACAACCCCCACACATAACCATGGGTGTAGTAAAGTAACGGGATTTATCAGATCCTATGGTACCATAACCTAATACTGGTCGGCTTGATCAATGCTAATGAATGTCATTCGCTATGTAACTACAACCAACAAGTTCGTTCACTTTATCGAAATCGTTCTTAGTTTAGTAAAAATCGTTTTAATCGTTTTTGAAACCATCGTTTAAACTTTGAAAACATTTCGTACATATGAATCACCCCAAAACATTTAAAAATCGTAAAATAGGGGAACTATGTACTCACATGTAGTGCAAAGTATCCTTGATCAAATAGAACTTCAACAACTCGAGCAAACCAGAGAAATCAAGTAGCTCCTAGTAATCGAACCACTAGTCAAACCATAGACGCCTAAATCGGAAGATCGGATAGAATGAGGTCTTGTAAACCAAATGAGTGTTGGAACTCATGTGATATGGTTTAACAAAGCCTACATTCTATGAGAAACCTAACCTAAGTGCTTTCGACCCATCGTGACTCATTAAGGTAGCTTACACTACTTTAACGTGTCGTGCACGCAAAAGCGCGTTCGAGACGTCTAACTAGTCCTATGACATGCATTATAAGCCCATATATGTTTAATTATGTTACATAATCAGTTACGCGTCAAAAGTTTAAGTTACATATGCTTAATTACCAATTATGTATGAAAAGGGTATTTTGGTAATTTACCAAGGGCACATAAACTACTTGTCATGCGACTAATCAAACCTAAGTGACCATAAGGTATAACCCCGGAAGGTTATTTCCTACGCTACTATGGTCACTAAACGTGTTTGGTCGGATCCTAATGATCGACCAAACGGGTCGTGTTCGAAAGTCTAAGCGGGTGTTTAGTCCGCTTGACTTACGACTCTACACAAGCACTAAACTAACAAGTGACGAGCTAAACATGTCGAAACATGTTTAGTTAAGTTAGAAAACAGGTTTTGATATCAAAACAACCGGTTTTGATATCCTAGAGTAGTTTGGTTACAAAATACGCGAGAAAACGCATTTTGGCCGAAACTACGACTCGTCACTGAGCCTAGATAACGTGGTAATCAGTAGGTATAGTCACTAGGGACTATAACCATCGTGATTACGCTCACGTTATGAAGTTCAAGCGAACTTCGCGTTGACCATAAACTGGTCAAAGCAGAAAGTCAAACACAGTTTGACATTAACGATAGAAACGAATGAAAAACGCGAAAGAATACTTACAGAAGGTCCCCGCAAGATTCGAACCCGATTCACTCTCAGGTAGGAAGCACAAACTTCCACTTAGAGAGTGTAGAATCAGATTCAAATGTGAGGGAAATGAGTGAAGGGTGGGGGGTATTTATAGGATTTTCACAACCGTTAGGATCGTTTCTTGGAGAAAAAGGAATGATCTAGACCATACATCTCGTACCCACTGATTTGAATACCATGGGAGCCTTCAAACCAGCCCATAGATTGCCCAAAACCATGTGCAAAACAATGGGGAACAACTGGGTTTTTAAAAATGAAGTCTGCTGTGCTGGAGAGGGCTTACGGACCGTAAGCACCTCCATACGGTCCGTAAGGACCTTGTGTGCTGGCAGCAAGTTTCAGCAATTGGCAGAACAGGCCCCTGAAGCCCCAAACTTGATTTTTAAGCATTTTTGGCACGTTTAAACCCCGTTAACCCCATTTTAAGGCTCTAAAATGAAGTTAAAGTATAGGGAACTTAAAATGTGCTCAAAAATATCTCGGATGTCGGCTCGTTTGGTCGTACGATTGCGTTGTTCGGTTAATTACGACGGGAGTCGTAACGAACGCAAAAACGATCCAAATTGCGCGACGAATGGATTTTTATTATACCAAACACTAAAACATAATATTTTAATGCTTACATAAATTTTTGGATGTCCGGATGTATTCAGAACGTAAGATATGCGCGAAAATGCAAACTTGTGCACTTTTTGACACTTTTAGTCCCTATTGATCAATAAAGTTTATTTTAGCATACCGAACCCCTCAAAGCTTATTTCTAAGCTATGTAAAGGTTATTTAGGGTATGTTTAACTTATGATCAAGCTCCGGAGTGTTCGTTACTATACAAATCGGTATAGTTTCGAAGTTTGACACAAATAGTCCCTGCGATCGAACAAACTTAATTTCAACACACCAAACCATCCAAAACTTATTTCTAAGTTATGTGGAGGTTATATAAGGTATGTTAAGCCTATTTCACTATTCCGGAGTGTTTGTTGCATTAAACTGGTTATATTTACGCATTAGCGCGCGTATAACCTTCCAGAAAGCGATTTAGAGCTTGAAACTGGAATCGAATCGAATTGTAAAATCACCAAACACAAATACACACAAAATAACACCAAAACACATATAATAAAACAAAAGCACATTGTTTTATTAATAATCAACATTGTTTTTCATCGAACAGAGATTACAGAGCAAAGTTGTCACAACAATCTTTGTGATTTCGCTTGAAAGTGCACATGTCTGTTTCAAGCGAAATCAGGTGTTCAAGCAGAATCAGATGAATAACACCCTAAAACATCCTTTTTTTCGTACAACACGCCCTGATCTAACAATTCTACTCCTAGACTCGATACAAGACGAAGTCGACAGACGTTTGCACGAACAAACTCCCCCTCGAATGTTGACGAGTCTTAAGTGTCGAGCCTTCAACGTCTTCAGACTTTATCAGTCTACGGGCTCCTAGAATCTTTCTCTAACTCGTATTGCACTCCAATTCTCTTGATCAGATCTCTTGATTCCTTAAGTTCATCAGCATCAACAAACTCAGATCAGAAACTGTCTCTTTGTCTTTCAGACTCCCCCTCAACTTGTGCTGGGGTCGTAGTCTGGCTTTTACTCTGCTCACATACTCAACAGGTTCAGGTATCTCAACCTGGCTCACCTGCATATTCTCTACCCAAAACATAAGTTTCATAAAAATAAGTTATAGCAAATTTAGAAATCCTGCTAATCACTTATAGACTCAATCTGAATAAAAATTTAACATGTAAGTAACAGATGAACCACATGTATGAATATCATTTTCTTTCAATTCACACACTCCCAAACCTGTTCATCATGTTTAGCACTCGGAATTTTGAAAATCAGCTTTTCAACATCAGTTGTCTAAAATCTTTTTCTATTTTTCAAAAATTTATGCTAAAACACACCGAAAATCTTTTTCCTTGATTTCTTCGACGACTCATCTTCTTTACCTTTACCCTTCTTCTTGTCTTTCGTAGAATCAGACGATTTCTTCTTGTCACCCTTGCGGGTGAGTTTACCCTTTCTGACTTGGGATTCAGTCAGGGTAGCAGATAACTCGATCGCTTGACGAAGAGTAGTGGGTTTAACAGCAGTCACAATATCCAGCATAGAATCGGGTAGACCATCGATATATCTTTCGATTGCTTTGTTTGGTGGGGTAACCATGGTGGGACACAATAGACTGAGTTCCTCACAGCGATCCGTGTACGCACGGTGCTCAGCCCCATCTTGTTTTAAATCGTCAAACTCTCGCTCCAAAGCTCGAATCTCGTGACGGGGACAGAACTCTCTCATCATGAGAGCCCGAAGCTCATCCCATGTTTGTGCCAACGCCACTTCGGCACCCCTATCGCGCATAATACCATTCCACCAGGTAAGCGCTCGCTTCTCAAACACGCTTGAAGCAAATTCAACCTTACGTGCATTCGGACACTGCATATGCCTGAATGTGTTCTCAATACTCTCGAACCACTGTAGGAGCGCAGTTACCCCTTGCGACCCAGAAAACTTTAGAGGTTTAGCAGAATTGAAGTTGAGTTACAACACCGGGAAGCACAGCAGCCACTTGCTGAGAGACTAGGGCTGCGATTTCTTCAATGGTGAAAGACTGTGCTTCACGTCGTGGAGGCATTGTCTAACAAGGAAATATGAGAAACGAGTAAGGTTGATAATTTAGGAAAAGCAAAAGATGTATCAACAAAACACAAGGAAGGCGATCTTTTGTTTGTTACCTCGAACAAACAAACGACACGCAGTGACTAATCAAAGTAAATGAATCAAAATAATGCATCACGAAGACATGCTCGCCTATAAGTGAACACTCACCCCAAGAGTTCTCAGGTAAGAGTGACTGGTCCGATTATGTGGATTTGTACGAATACTCTAGCCTTAGACAGAAAACTCAGAGTACAGGCATTCACTCTTCCAGTTTGCACGTGTTCACATTATTTAAACCCAAACTTTATCGAGATTTTGAAAATTCAAAAGGCAGAAGCCAAATATGAATCAAACTGGAAGGGTTCAAAACCATATAACAGAGGGTTCAAAACCTAGTAACCAATCATCCTAGAACGGATGATTAATTTTCGAAGTAGATTCGGATTTGTGTTCTCGTTGTGGTTATCACCTAAGGATAGGTGACAGTATTGTTTTAAAATCTAAACACAAGTAAACTTGTGTTAGGGTCCTAAAGTTATAGTCTAGGTCAAAGCATTACTGATAACCTAATTCCCTATAACCATTGGCTCTGATACCAACTTTCTTCTGTCACACCCCGACCACGTAGGACAACAAACCGTGGCGGAAACGTCGGGGAGTGTTGCAACAGAAGCTATTGTTTCATAACCATGGATACAAAATAGTTTTGTTTTATTGATAATATTAAACATTGCATTGTCTTAACATAGAATAAACAAGTTTTACATCGTCTATCACTATTATTATGTCACTAAGGCCTCGTCCAGATCCTATGTGATGCATGCATCTTAGAAACCACATCAAGCAACAACACCTGAAACATATGTAAAAAAACTTAGTCAACAAAGAAATGCTGGCGAGTACATAGGTTTTATAAGAGTATCGGAATTATGGCTCGTTTATATGTTGCAGTACTTTATTAGACTACAAGAGTCAAAATACAAACCTTGTTTTGAAAAGTGTATTGCAACATAATTAACCAACTCAAATCAAGTGTGTTATAGTTTATAAAACCTCATAGCCATGATTCTTAACCCAAAAACATTTGTTTTCAGAAAACCAACTTGTAAAACATCTTGTAAAAACTCGTTAAAACTCGTACATTATTTCGAAAACCTCGTTTGTGTGATATCGTTCCAAAATCGTTTACCCAAGTGAACTAAATAACGCCACGGTATGCAATATGTTGAAAACACTTATATATAAGAAGTACCAGCGGCGTATCTACCATGTTTTCACCATATTACCCCCGTCTCGTTATCTATACACTTAACCAAAAACCAATTGTTTATCGAAATCGTTTAACATCGTTTCCAAATCGTTCCCAAATCGTTTATTCGTTCCCAAATCGTTTTCTCGTTTAGATCGTTTAAATCGTCCTCGTTTTAATTGTGAAAACTTATATATCGTCGTCTCGTTAGTAACATTCAAACCTTTGTGACTCGTCCATCGTTCAACTCATTCTCGTATTAACAAACCACCAAAGGGTAAGTTAACAAACATCAGATTCAGTCGCTACCCACAACCCCCACACATAACCATGGGTGTAGTAAAGTAACGGGATTTATCAGATCCTATGGTACCATAACCTAATACTGGTCGGCTTGATCAATGCTAATGAATGTCATTCGCTATGTAACTACAACCAACAAGTTCGTTCACTTTATCGAAATCGTTCTTAGTTTAGTAAAAATCGTTTTAATCGTTTTTGAAACCATCGTTTAAACTTTGAAAACATTTCGTACATATGAATCACCCCAAAACATTTAAAAATCGTAAAATAGGGGAACTATGTACTCACATGTAGTGCAAAGTATCCTTGATCAAATAGAACTTCAACAACTCGAGCAAACCAGAGAAATCAAGTAGCTCCTAGTAATCGAACCACTAGTCAAACCATAGACGCCTAAATCGGAAGATCGGATAGAATGAGGTCTTGTAAACCAAATGAGTGTTGGAACTCATGTGATATGGTTTAACAAAGCCTACATTCTATGAGAAACCTAACCTAAGTGCTTTCGACCCATCGTGACTCATTAAGGTAGCTTACACTACTTTAACGTGCCGTGCACGCAAAAGCGCGTTCGAGACGTCTAACTAGTCCTATGACATGCATTATAAGCCCATATATGTTTAATTATGTTACATAATCAGTTACGCGTCAAAAGTTTAAGTTACATATGCTTAATTACCAATTATGTATGAAAAGGGTATTTTGGTAATTTACCAAGGGCACATAAACTACTTGTCATGCGACTAATCAAACCTAAGTGACCATAAGGTATAACCCCGGAAGGTTATTTCCTACGCTACTATGGTCACTAAACGTGTTTGGTCGGATCCTAATGATCGACCAAACGGGTCGTGTTCGAAAGTCTAAGCGGGTGTTTAGTCCGCTTGACTTACGACTCTACACAAGCACTAAACTAACAAGTGACGAGCTAAACATGTCGAAACATGTTTAGTTAAGTTAGAAAACAGGTTTTGATATCAAAACAAACGGTTTTGATATCCTAGAGTAGTTTGGTTACAAAATACGCGAGAAAACGCATTTTGGCCGAAACTACGACTCGTCACTGAGCCTAGATAACGTGGTAATCAGTAGGTATAGTCACTAGGGACTATAACCATCGTGATTACGTTCACGTTATGAAGTTCAAGCGAACTTCGCGTTGACCATAAACTGGTCAAAGCAGAAAGTCAAACACAGTTTGACATTAACGATAGAAACGAATGAAAAACGCGAAAGAATACTTACAGAAGGTCCCCGCAAGATTCGAACCCGATTCACTCTCAGGTAGGAAGCACAAACTTCCACTTAGAGAGTGTAGAATCAGATTCAAATATGAGGGAAATGAGTGAAGGGTGGGGGGTATTTATAGGATTTTCACAACCGTTAGGATCGTTTCTTGGAGAAAAAGGAATGATCTAGACCATACATCTCGTACCCACTGATTTGAATACCATGGGAGCCTTCAAACCAGCCCATAGATTGCCCAAAACCATGTGCAAAACAATGGGGAACAACTGGGTTTTTAAAAATGAAGTCTGCTGTGCTGGAGAGGGCTTACGGACCGTAAGCACCTCCATACGGTCCGTAAGGACCTTGTGTGCTGGCAGCAAGTTTCAGCAATTGGCAGAACAGGCCCCTGAAGCCCCAAACTTGATTTTTAAGCATTTTTGGCACGTTTAAACCCCGTTAACCCCATTTTAAGGCTCTAAAATGAAGTTAAAGTATAGGGAACTTAAAATGTGCTCAAAAATATCTCGGATGTCGGCTCGTTTGGTCGTACGATTGCGTTGTTCGGTTAATTACGACGGGAGTCGTAACGAACGCAAAAACGATCCAAATTGCGCGACGAATGGATTTTTATTATACCAAACACTAAAACATAATATTTTAATGCTTACATAAATTTTTGGATGTCCGGATGTATTCAGAACGTAAGATATGCGCGAAAATGCAAACTTGTGCACTTTTTGACACTTTTAGTCCCTATTGATCAATAAAGTTTATTTTAGCATACCGAACCCCTCAAAGCTTATTTCTAAGCTATGTAAAGGTTATTTAGGGTATGTTTAACTTATGATCAAGCTCCGGAGTGTTCGTTACTATACAAATCGGTATAGTTTCGAAGTTTGACACAAATAGTCCCTGCGATCGAACAAACTTAATTTCAACACACCAAACCATCCAAAACTTATTTCTAAGTTATGTGGAGGTTATTTAAGGTATGTTAAGCCTATTTCACTATTCCGGAGTGTTTGTTGCATTAAACTGGTTATATTTACGCATTAGCGCGCGTATAACCTTCCAGAAAGCGATTTAGAGCTTGAAACTGGAATCGAATCGAATTGTAAAATCACCAAACACAAATACACACAAAATAACACCAAAACACATATAATAACACAAAAGCACATTGTTTTATTAATAATCAACATTGTTTTTCATCGAACAGAGATTACAGAGCAAAGTTGTCACAACAATCTTTGTGATTTCGCTTGAAAGTGCACATGTCTGTTTCAAGCGAAATCAGGTGTTCAAGCAGAATCAGATGAATAACACCCTAAAACATCCTTTTTTTCGTACAACGCGCCCTGATCTAACAATTCTACTCCTAGACTCGATACAAGACGAAGTCGACAGACGTTTGCACGAACAAACTCCCCCTCGAATGTTGACGAGTCTTAAGTGTCGAGCCTTCAACGTCTTCAGACTTTATCAGTCTACGGGCTCCTAGAATCTTTCTCTAACTCGTATTGCACTCCAATTCTCTTGATCAGATCTCTTGATTCCTTAAGTTCATCAGCATCAACAAACTCAGATCAGAAACTGTCTCTTTGTCTTTCAGACTCCCCCTCAACTTGTGCTGGGGTCGTAGTCTGGCTTTTACTCTGCTCACATACTCAACAGGTTCAGGTATCTCAACCTGGCTCACCTGCATATTCTCTACCCAAAACATAAGTTTCATAAAAATAAGTTATAGCAAATTTAGAAATCCTGCTAATCACTTATAGACTCAATCTGAATAAAAATTTAACATGTAAGTAACAGATGAACCACATGTATGAATATCATTTTCTTTCAATTCACACACTCCCAAACCTGTTCATCATGTTTAGCACTCGGAATTTTGAAAATCAGCTTTTCAACATCAGTTGTCTAAAATCTTTTTCTATTTTTCAAAAATTTATGCTAAAACACACCGAAAATCTTTTTAGATTTTTTTTATATAACAGAAATGCAGTAAAGAAATATTTACATATAAATATTTTTGTGAGTTTGTGTAAGAGGATCATATCAGTTTTTGAGACAAATCACCAACACCGTTAAGCTTTAAACATTTTAAGTTCTAAACGATTCACCTAGATTGTCAGTATATTGGTTCACTTAAATTTTCACACAAAGTTCAACTGTTTCGAGATACGAGATTAATGTTTTAAGCACTTAAACTTATTCGCGTGTCCCACCTCTTGAATATACTCCCGTATCCAGATCCCAATATTCACTCTTACAGGTGAGTATACCTAGATGATATTTGTAAGGGGTTATATGCGAAACCGTGAGAGCTCAGGTCAGAACTTCCGTTCAGTAGAGAGATGACGGCTCGACTTTTGGTGTGTCCCCTTTAGAGGATCTTTTTTACAACAACAATGATTATCAATTTTATTGTTTCATCATTTTTGCTGAGGGCGGCGCTATATTTCAAGCATTTGCAGAAAGTATTATACGGGGACTAGATCAGTATTTCCATTTAGTAGAAGTCCCGGGATAATACCCCAGATATCACTAACTATAAAGACCTAGTATCTCAGAAAAAGGGACCTTTCAAACAAGATTTCGGGGGTTACCCATATATCCGAGAGATGTTACCCACGATTAAGCAAGTTTGAATTTTAGGTTTATATCTCGACACAATTTACTAAATGTGCAAAAACCTACTGGCATATCCGCAGTGAGATTGTTTATCACATTTATACTTTCCATTTCTTTAGCATGTTGTGATAGTCCACTGATGTACTATCATTTCCTCTTTTCACAACAAAAACTCGTTTTTGATTTTATCATGTTTTTGTCTTTTTCAACTTTTCTAATGTTTTTGGATTTTGAAAACAAACTGAGCACTTGACCTACTTTGTAGAAACAAATTTTGAAAAATAAACTATACAAGCAAAGTGACAACTTGATGTGAATCACTTTAAATCTCCATCCATTTGGCATAAACAATCAGAACTCCCCCTTTACCAACTTTCTTCTTCAAATTTTCCTTTGATGATGAGGGAAAATTCTCAACCAAAGACTCCTCTGATTTTATGGAATCAGATTCATTGTCAGAATTACTCTCATATTTAACCACCCATTTTTTCTTGTTCATATCACCTTTTCTTTTATAAAACCGTTTTGAACTTTTACCCTTTTCAGAATTAGAATTTTTCATTTTAAGTTTCTCACTTGATTGTTTCTGATCATCAACACATTTTCTTCTTGAAACAAGGTTAGAAGAAACTTCATGTTCTTTGTAGTTGGACTTGGGACAATTCCAAGCAATATGTCCAACTTCTTGGCATTTGAAACAAGTTCTTCTATCAACTCTTTGAGCAAACTTTCTCTCATTCTTCTTTACTTCAGCCAGAAACTCTTGATTCGACTGCTTCCAGAACGGTTTCTTCGGTTCATCCTTTGAACTTCCACCTGCAACAAATTTTGTATTTGGTTTATAAGTTTTCTGATTTTATAATTTTCTGATGAAGTGAAACCAAGACCTTTCTTTTTGAGATTACCATTATGGTTTGGTTTCTTTTGAAAACCATAACCACAACCGTAACCCATTTTCCTGTTAACTCTTTGTTGAGTTCTTGAAGAAGTGTACTTGTTAGGTTTTCCATTAAGATTTAAATCTTTTATTTCAGAAATATTGATTTCTGTTAATTTGAAAACCTATTTGATCATTTCTGTTTTAACACTTCTTATTGGAAATTCATTATCTGAATATAATTTGTCTGAATCATTCAACGTATATGCTACTTTGATTGATCCGTCATCCAAATTAGATTTTGATAATAAAAATTCCTTATTGTAAACCCTTTTAACCGGTGAACTCGGATTCTTCTCAGACGAACTTGAACTATCTGACTTAGACTCCGACTTTGACTCTTCATCCATAGCCAACACCTGATCGACAACTTTCTTAACTAACTCAGACTCATGATCAGTGTCAGACGTTGTGAATGTGACATCAATATTGTCTGGTAATTCATCAGTGATTTCAGACTTTAACTTCATGTTGAGAGCCCTATTAACACGTTCCTCATTTGGATTTCTGGGAGAATAACTTTCAAAGATAGGAGGCGGACATCTGTTATACTTGACACTTGGTTTCTTACCAGTATCAGTATCTTCTATCGTTTCCTTCTTGAAAGCCTCAAGAGCTGCAACAGTAGGATAAACACGATCAATCAAATAATCACAAGTAGTATAACTCAACAGTAATTGTTTAATCCTTTCACTCTCAATCTTCTCAAGTTCCAACTCCTGCTTCAGCTTAGCACAGTCTTCAATATACTCATTAATGAAACTCTGCTTTGTCATTAACGTTGCACTCATTTTCTCCATTGCTTTTTCAATTTCTGAATTTGTTCTTTTCAGACTATCAACTGTTCTGTTCAGCACATCGTAAGACTCCTTCACATACTTCACATCAGACAGTAAGTCTTTTTTAATCTTCTCTAATTCAGCAATCTTCTTGTCTTTCTCCTCACAAGCTTCACAAGTTTCTGAGCATTTCAAACATGGTTTTTCAACTTCAACCACTTTTTCAACTATCTTTTCAACCTCGACAATCTTTTCAATTTCGACAATTTTCTCTACTTCGACAACTTTTTCAACTTCAACTACTTTTTCTACCACTTTCTCTACTTCAACGAGTTTCTCTATTACATTCTCAGTCACTGCTTCAACTTTTGTTTCTCTACCTTCTGTCTTTGCCCTATCATCAGCAAGTAACTTTGCTGCTTCCAGCTCTCTCTTCAATCTGTCAATCTTCTTTTGATTCAGTATCTCAACTTTATCAGCATAGAAAAAATTAAAACTGTCAGGATCAATACTTTTTCTACATGTGTTAAGATATTCTTCTTCATCATCGGTATCAACATCACTTCCTAGATCTGAAAAAAATCGGAATTCTTTTCTGACTAACTTCATCTTCCAGAACTTGGGCAACAAGAGCTGAACCAGGTATGTATTTGTCCCAACTAAAACCCTCGGAAACTTTTTCATCATCTTGATGAATGATTAAAGCTTTCTTCTTTCCATTGTCAATGACATTAAATGATGATGGTTGTTGCTCAAGCTGATGAAAAATTGATTTCTGATAATAATTGCTCTTTTCTTGATTCCCGGTTGCTTCTTGATTTTTACACTCTCGTTTAAAATGACCTTTTCCTTTGCAATGGAAACAGGTAACTTTAGATTTGTCAAAACCTAACACCGAATTTGCCAGATCACGAAAACCATCTCTGCCAGTGATTTGTTGAAAATTTTCAGCTCTTCTACATGCACTAGCTAAACACCACTTCACATCCATCAATTCAAGTTCCTCAGCATCAATCTGGTCATAATCTTCTCTCGTAAGCATTGGATTACCAATTCTTCCTGCAACTAAACATTCATATGATTCTAACATGGCGACAAGAGAAGCCATGTGTTGCTTAGCCAATGCAGGAGACAGATTTTGGCCATTTTGAATGTGCAAAGTCAAATTGCATTGAAGATTTGTAGAAGTTTGTTGTAGAGGACTTGATGCTGTGCTGTTTGGATCAAAGCTTGAGAATGATGAAGAATATTCACCACTATTAGTTGTAGTGCTAACACTAGGACTTGAAGATAATCTTTGGACTCTGGCTGGGGGTAGCCTCAAACTTGTTCCCACGGTAATACAGACTGACATCCTGTTTTGCATTTGGATTTGTCATGATAGTTGTCTTTTGAATATCCAGCTCCTGTTCTTCAATTTTCTGAATGAATTGTGCCAGATTCATACTCTCAGACTTCCTCATGAGTTTTACAATCATCAAATAAGTTCCCCACTTGTTCTGTGACAAAGCCTCAGCTAGTTTATCCACCCATTCATCATCCTCTTTCTTAATGTCCAATTTTCCCATTTCCAATACCAGATGACAGTATCTATCAATGGCCTGCTTTGTTGTTTCATGATCAAAAGCTGTAAACATATAAAACGATTTCTTCAATAATGCCTTTTTGTTTTTGATCATATCTGCACTCCCTCTAAATTTCTAAATCAAAGCCTCCCAAATTGATCTAGTTGTACCATTATGTTGAAGTAGAATAAATATATCTTCTTTTATCGCTTGTTGCAGAATACTGATCATCATTTTCTCACTTGTAAATTTTAACTTGTCACTCTCTGAATAGTCAACAATAGCTTTTTCAATCCCACGTTCATTCTTTGGTCTCTCGTAATATTTCAACAATGAACACCATGCATCAGATTTGTACGCTTGCACCCAGTTCTCGGATCGATTTTTTCAACCTTGAAAATCTTCAATATACATGAGCTTTGGCGGTTTCTGATAAGTTCCAGTCTCATTCTCATTGTATAAAGTCTCAGCAGCTGTAACGGGTGCAATGGGAGTAGCGAATGCATTGTAGAATTCCTCGGCCATGTTTTGGTAACACGTTTTTTCAAAAAACAACACTATTCAAGCGAAATAAGATCTTCAAGTTCAAGCGAAATATAAAACTTCCTTTCAAGCGAAATCCCAATTCACAACTTCAAGCGGAATTAGCAATTGGAGCGGAATCACACGTAGCTTTTCAAGCGGAATAAGCTTTCAATTTCAAGTGAAATATTCAACTAAGCAATTAGGAGCGGAATCATCAAAGTTTTGAATCAGAATCTCTTATCTTGAGCGGAATCACAAGTATTTCAAGCGGAATGTCTGATTTGGAGCAGAATCACTTGCAGTTTGAAGCGGAATTACAAGATGCTCGTTCAAGCAAAATCTCTTCGAAGGCTCATTTCTACCATTTTTAATTCGAATTTTGAACTGATTTTTTCAAGGCTTTGTTAATATGTATTTTTACACAATCTGAGAGAAATTTAGCCGATTTTGAATGTTAAAACGTGTTCTATTCAAAAAGAAGGTGTAGAAGACAGAAAAATGGTTGTTTTGGCAAGAACTCTTCTTCCTGAGCTCTAATACCACTTGTAGGATCGCGTCGTGACCCAAATGAGTCAAT
Organism: Helianthus annuus; assembly: GCF_002127325.2. Taxonomy (NCBI): domain Eukaryota; kingdom Viridiplantae; phylum Streptophyta; class Magnoliopsida; order Asterales; family Asteraceae; genus Helianthus; species Helianthus annuus. The sequence continues at coordinate 93,659,913 of NC_035435.2, read as the reverse complement.
CGAAAAAGCTCTTATCCGTTTCAGAGGCGAAAACTAAGAAACGAACTTGAAAAACAGCTTGTTTCACTTAAATTTGCCTTGTATATTGATTTCACAACGATTACAGTCAAACAGCACTTCGGCAGCAGTTCGGTACCAGAAAACAAGATCGTTACAACTGATTACGCTTGAAGGGTATTTATAGGAGTGAGGTTCCGCTTGAAAGGCACATATGACAGTTCAAGCGGAATCACAATCTTTGTGATTTCGCTTGAAAGTGCACATGTCTGTTTCAAGCGGAATCAGGTGTTCAAGCGGAATCGGATGAATAACACCCTAAAACATCCTATTTTCTCGTACAACGCGCCCTGATCTAACAATTCTAATCCTAGACTCGATACAAGACGAAGTTGACACAGGTTTGCACCAACAATATGTCATTGATGGCGATGTGGAACGTAAGGAGTTGGCTGATGTGCCTGTGGTGTGTGACTTCCGTGATGTTTTTCCTTATGATTTGACGGGAGTGCCACCAGAACGGGAAATTGAGTTTCAAATTGACTTACTACCAGGAGCTTAGCCAGTTTCCAGAGCGCCTTACCGTCTGGCTCCGACCTAAATGAAAGAGTTGATGGAGCAGCTTCAGGACCTTTAGGATAAAAGATTCATCCGACCGAGCATCTCTCCGTGGGGTGCTCCGGTGTTATTTGTGAAGAAAAAAGATGGTAGCAGGCGTATGTGCATTGACTACCGGGAGTTGAATAAACTCACGGTGAAAAACAAATATCCTTTGCCACGCATCAACGATTTATTTGATCAGCTATAGGGAGCGAAGTGGTTTTCGCGAATTGATTTGAGGTCAAGATATCATCAGTTATGGGTAAGAGTGGAAGACATTCCAAAGACAGCTTTTCATACGCGCTATGGTCATTAAGAGTTTCTGGTAATGTCGTTTGGGTTAACAATTGCCCCTGCAACATTTATGGATTTGATGAATCGGGTGTGCCGTCCGATGTTGGATCGGTCAGTGATTGTGTTTATTGACAACATCTTGATTTACTCTAAGAGTGAAGAGGATCACACAATTCACTTGTGAGAAGTGTTAGCGATGCTACGGAAGGAGAAACTTTATGCTAAGTTCTCCAAGTGTGCTTTTTGGTTACGCGAGGTTTAGTCTTTGGGGCATGTTATTAATTCAGAAGGGATCATGGTGGATCCTGCTAAGATAGAGGCAATAGTGAAGTGGAGTCCTCCTAAGACTCCATCAGAAAATTGCAGCTTTTTGGGTCTCGCGGGCTACTACAGGAGATTTATTCAGGATTTCTCCTAGCTAGCAACGCCATTGACTCGGTTAACAAGGAATGAGGCCAAATTTGTGTGGGGTGCGGAGCAGGAAACCGCATTCGAGGTGCTAAAGAAGAGATTGACCAAAGATCCGGTTTTAACATTACCGGAGGGAACAAATGACTTAGTAGTGTATTCTAATGCTTCATATCAGGGACTGGATTGTGTTTTAATGCAGCGTGGGAGGGTGATAGACTACGCTTCGCGTTAGTTGAAAAATCATGAGGTTAACTACCCTACTCATGATTTGGAGCTGGCGGCAGTGGTGTTTGCCCATAAGATTTGGAGACATTATTTCTGCGGCATAAAGTGCATTATCTACATGGACCACAAGAGTTTGAAATACTTCTTTGAGCAGAAAGAGTTGAACATGAGACAACGGAGATGGCTCGAATTGATTAAGGACTACGACTATGAAATCCTTTATCACCCTGGGAAAGCGAATGTGGTCGCTGACGCATTGAGTCATAAGGAGATACACACACCCATTCGAGTAAGCTCATGCCAATTGATTGTAACTCCTGATTTCTTGGTACAGTTGAAAGAAGCGCAAACAGAGGCATTTTGTGAGGATAGGTTGAAGGGCGAACGGGTATTCGGCCAGCATGGGATGTTGACCGAAATAACCAAGGTATTAGATTGATGGGTAATCGCATGTGGGTGCCAGTTTTCGGTGGGTTTAGAGAGAAGATACCCGGCGAGGCTAAGTCAAGATATTCGATTCATCCAGGGGCCACCAAGATGTATCAGGATTTGAAACGGGATTACTGGTGAATGTGGTCACTGACGCATTGAGTCATAAGGAGATACACACACCCATTCGAGTAAGCTCATGCCAATTGATTGTAACTCCTGATTTCTTGGTACAGTTGAAAGAAGCGCAAACAGAGGCATTTTGTGAGGATAGGTTGAAGGGCGAATGGGTATTCGGCCAGCATGGGATGTTGACCGAAATAACCAAGGTATTAGATCGATGGGTAATCGCATGTGGGTGCCGGTTTTCGGTGGGTTTAGAGAGAAGATACCCGACGAGGCTAAGTCAAGATATTCGATTCATCCAGGGGCCACCAAGATGTATCAGGATTTGAAACGGGATTACTGGTGGCCGGGTATGAAGTATGACATGACCAGTATGTGGGGAAGTGTTTGACGTGTCTCCAGGTGAAAGCAGAGCATCAAAAACCGTATGGGATGATTCAGCCGTTAGAGATTCCCAAATGGAAATGGGAACACATTACCATGGAATTTATTACAAAACTACCAAAGACATCGAAGCGTCACGACACTATATGGGTGATTGTAGATAGACTAACGAAGAGCGCTCATTTTCTGCCGATCCATGAAGCATTCTTATCTGAGCAGTTATCAGAATTGTTTGTGAACGAAATTATTGCTCGACACGGGGTACCGATGTCAATTGTGTTCGACAGAGACAAACGGTTTATGTCTAAATTTTGGAAGAGGTTCAACCAAACTATAGGGACTCGTTTGCATACTAGCACCGCATATCATCCTCAGACTGATGGACAGTCGGAACAAACTATACAAACACTTGAAGATATGCTTAGGGCTTGTGTTATTGATTTTGCTGGTAGTTGGGATAGCCATCTGCCATTGGCAGAATTTTCTTATAAAAACAACTATCATGCCACCATCAGGATGCCGCCTTACGAGATGCTCTATGGGCGGAGGTGTAGAACCCTGGTGTGTTGGGGTGAAATTGGCATAAAGAGTTAGGGAGTCTAGATGTGGTTAAGGCCACATCTAATCAGATTAAAGCAAGAATGAAAGCTTCACAAGATAGACAAAAGTCTTATGATGACAAACGACGCCGACCTATAGAATTCAATGTTGGGGACCGTGTTATGCTTAAAGTCTCCCCATGGAAAGGTATCATCAGGTTTTGGATGCGAGGCAAGTTGAGTCCACGGTATATTCGACCGTTTAGAATTTTGGCGCGCATTGGTGAGGTTTCCTATGGATTGGAATACAAGATGAGTTAGCAGGGATACATCCCCCATTTCATGTGTCCCACCTACGCAAGTGTTTAGCGGAAGAAAATGCACATGTACCACTGAATGACATAGAAATTGATGAGAGATTGAACTACATGGAACAACCGATAGCAATATTGGACCGGAAGGAAAGGCAATTAAGAAACAAAGCTATTCCTTTGGTTAAAGTACAATGGAAGCACAGGAAGGGGTCTGAGGCTACATGGAAGCCTGAAGCAGAGATGCAAGAGCTCTATCCGCAATTGTTTTCCAGTGACATAGGTTTCAGGGATGAAACCCCTTTAAGAGGAGTAGACTTATAATGCCTCAAATTTTCACCAACGTTGTATAGTATGTATATTTTGTGTTGACAAAGATGTTAGTGTCAAATCACATCGGGGTGCAAGTGGTAATTAACAAGAACTTGAATCTTACTTATCTTTGGAGCAATTTGTGACATGATGAGTCACAAGGGACCAATAGTGAAATTATGGGTGTGATTTCTCCTTTTTAAAAACCACCTCCACGCAAATACTGAATCATTATCGTCATCAAAATCCTGAAACCCTACGGCCGTAAACAGAATGGAAGAACAAACATCAATCATCTTCTCCATCGATGCTCAGGTAGTTCTCGCGTTTAGTTATTTGATTTGTAGAAGATAGTATGATAAAGAAAGATATCTTATGTGCCAAACTCTTATCAGTTAGGACATTTGCGGTGTGCGATAAACGACGACGAACAAGGAGAAGGGAAACACTTCAGTTTTGGTTATCCTCTAATTCTCAGGTAACGCGTACATCTCAACTAGATTACGAGTAAGGTTAACGTCTTGATCAAGGCTTGTTATGAAAATGATAATGATGGATCGTACGACTCTCAGGTTTTCCATTAGAGGAGAATCTCTAGTTGGTGATCACCTACGGTTAGGCAGGTGGGGGCGGTGCGTTATAGCACCGTGATGGCCAAAAAATAACGCGTTAAAACAAACAATTCCCACCGCCACCATCATTCTATCACGCTGCAAACTATAACGCGTGTAAAAATCACGCGTGATGGCCAGATTTTGTGAGAGAAATTGTTGGTTGGGGGGAAATTGTTGGGTGTGGTGGTTAGTGATGACCATTGCCACTGAAAAGGTTTTGAGTGATGAAAAAATGGTTGATGACATGGCGGAACTTGATTGGATGCTTGTGAGTGATGGAATTCTATTACTAGTGACCACACCCACCCCCTTAGGGAAGTGATTCTCGTATATCATCTCGAATGATCGTAGGTACTTCGTTCGATCCCTTTCGTTGTGTGTAGCATTTATGAAGTGTTCACGGCTTGGGGTTAAGGGTTAAATTGATAAGGGTTTAAGATAAATATGGTTCGAATGATTGATAAGGTAGTCGTGGATATGGTTTTGTGATTGCGGAGGGTTCATCGAGTGGGGGTACAATTTAGGATGAAGGTTGGATATGGAAATGGTTATTTCATGCGTGAGTCTTGTTAAAAATTATAAATATTATGTTGACAATTAAAAAGCTGTATACAACTTTATTTATATTAAACTAGTATAAAATGCACCCCGTTGCGGCGGTACGTTACGCCGTAACAGAAACATAAGTAATACCACTAAAATGTAGATAAAAACATACGTGATGGTATATTCGCAAATCATGAAAAAGGTACGATGTGAATTAAACTCGAATAAAACTATTACCTATCCAAAATTGTTATAATGGTTTGTTTAATTAACTTTTATATATCAACATTAGGTTATAGCCCCGTGTATTACACGAGTTTAGCAAATGTAATTTTATATAGTAAATAAAAAATATATTTATATAAACCTCATTTATTACACTTGTTGAGTAAGTATAATTTTATACATTAAATAATAAAAAATTATATCTTTAAGAACCTCGTGTATTGTGCGGATTGAATAAATGTAATTTTGTATACCAAACAATATAAATATTATATTTAAAAAAAACTTGTGTATTCACGGGTGGAAGAAATGTAATTTTATATGCTAAATAATAAAAAAAATATATTTTAAAAAAACTCCGTGTATTATACGGGTTGAATAAATTTAATTTTATATAGCAAATAATAAAAAAATGTTATATCTTTAAAAAATCTTGTTTATTACACGCGTTAAATGAATCTACTAAAAATTATATCTTTGAAAAAAAAACTAACGGATATACTCGATACATGATGGATGGGGTGATTGCGGTGATAGTTCTTATAAATGTCACGTAAACATAGTGATTACTATATTTGAGTTGAGAATTGAACACGAAACTAAGAGAATAGAACCAATAAACATTGATTAATATTTTTGTTTACCCATTATAAACATTTTTGAAATAGGTACGATTTGAAGTTTTAGTTTAGATAAAAGTTTACTATTTGAAGTTAAGTCTATGCCAATGATTTAGAGTTGATAAGATTTATATTAATTTAATTAAAATTTAATAATTTAAATTAAATAATAATTATCTACAATTAAGGATGGTCTAGAAAAATGACAAGTGTCCATTCGTTGGTTTCTTTTATTATATAGTATAGATTATTGTTTTTATTAATTTCGTATATAATGTGTTAAATTTGAGATTTCATAATAAACTAAATTTGAATATTAGTATTTGGAAAGCTTTAAATGGTTTTCGTTAAAGAAAAGTGAATAATTACTTTAAAAGGTTTTTCCTTTAAAGAAATGTGAATAATTATTATTTACCACTTCTTTTTATATTGTTTTTCTCGATCAAATTCAAATCTATGGGCATAATTCGAATGAAAGCACCCTTTTATGTTTAAAAAAAGTAATTTAAATAGTCATAAGTATTAATTACCGTATCCCGTTAATTATCATCACCACCGTCCAGCCTCCACCCCCAGCCTCCACCCGACCAAAACACTATACCTCTAAATCCCTGTTTTTTATTCTTATCTTCTCGGAGGTTTATAACTAACCACACCCACTCAAAACCTCATCGTCAGAGTATCAATGCGTGCCCGGACGCTACTTGCTGGAAAGCTCCCGGTGGGTTGCTGCCGCCGTCTACGAGCACCTCCCTGTTTTTGTTTCGTCGGTGTGGATCTAACAGTCGTAACGAAGAACACCACTACCGCAGCCTTCACACCGCCGCAAGAAGTTGAGATCTGAGTGGCTACAAACATTCTCTAGCCGGCCGCAGATGGTTCCGATGTGTAACAATAATAGTTAAATCAAGACGCCCTCGACGGACGGTGGTAGTATTGCCGGTCTTCTAGACGTCAGTTGTTGGCAAAAGAATAACAAAAAAGGTTAAAAAGCAATAATAATAATAATGCTCGAAAATAAGGAAATGGTAGTCTTGTAATTAAGTTGAAAGATGAGGCTAGTATACACACTGTAGCTAAAAAGCTACTGAAATTGTTTATATAGTATAATAAGATGATGATGATGATGAATATGGAAAATAAAAAAGTAATTGCATTTAGAGTGGAAACCGTATTGATCTGGATTTCAATTTTATGGTGGGGCCATGAGTTTTGTTGTTAGTGCACGGCAAATAGTTATGGGATCACAATAATATAAAGAGCTAAAAACGCCAGATATATGCTGCATCCAGATATATGCTGACCTAGGCACAACCAAGATATCTTAAAAGAGCTAAAAACGCCAAAAACAAAGAAATTGAAGAAGCTCTCCTAGAGAGTCATTCAAATGTGCAAAATGCATAAATCGTACCGATTTTTGGTATTTGTTAACCCTCGTTGGATATTGGTCTCTTTGCTGTACGGAAGTACCGACCAGATCAGCAATTATCTAACGTTGTAAAACAAAATGGATGATTTCGGTATACTCACTGTCACACCCCGACCACGTAAAACAACAAAACGTGGCGGAAACGTCGGGGAGTGTTGTAACAGAATCATTGTTTCACAACCATGGAATAAATAGTTTCGTTTTATTGAATTATTGAACTAAATGTTTTGATACAAATTAGATAAATACAACTATTATCCTCCAAGTTTTAAAGTCGCTAAGGCCTTGTCCATTCCTATGTGAGGATACACCAATATCATCAATCAAGCATCATCAACTATTGTACCTGAAACACATGTGAAAATAGGTACGTCAGCATAAAAATGCCGGCGAGTACATAGGTTTTGTATGAGTTTCAGATTCATGGCTCGTTTTACATATTGCAATACTTATTTAAAAACCTTGTTTTTGAAAAGTATAGTATTGCGACATTAATAACCAACTCAAATCAAATTGGTTATAATTTATAAAATCTTGTAGCCATGATTCTTAACCCCAAAAACATTTATTTGATTAAATCCAGATTTGTAAATCGTTTTTGAAATAAAAACTCGAATAGTATAATATTATTGTTGGAAAAACCTTGTATTACAACTTTGTTTTGTTTACCATTGCCCAAGTGATCTAGATAACGCAACGATATATAATGTGATAAAAGCACTTATATATAGGAAGTACCAGCGGCGTATCCACCATGCTTTTAACACATTACACCCGCCCCGTTACCTAATCACTTCCTTAACCCAACGGTTCAAATAGATTTCAAACGGTTTATGTCAATCAACGGTTACAAATGGTTCACATAGTCAAGTAGTCACAAGCGGTTCATATAGTCAAGTAGTCACAGACGGTTCATATAGTCAAGTAGTCACAAACGGTTCATATAGTCAAGTAGTCACAAACGGTTCACATAGTCCAACGGTTCATCTAGTCAACGGTTACAAACGGTTCAAAATGTAAAACAATGTGTCCATATGCTGGATGAGCATATGCGACAAAATGTAGTATATGGAAATCAATGTGCTAGCATGTTTAAGTGAACATACATAGCAAAACATAATGAAATCGAGTACTAATAGTGTACTATTGAACATAGTAAGTATATGATATAAAAACATGGGTAACACGAAAGTATCAAGTAGGCACATGTGTTCCACCCCAAAACAGTTTGAAAACAGTAAAAGAGGGGACTATGTACTCACCTGAGGGTGCTTAGAAGTCTTGAACAACAACCAAGCAAAGCTAGAGTGATCAGGGAATCAAACGGCACCCTATATAGGAAACTATGTAAATAACCGGACCTAAATCGGGAGATAGGATAGAATGAGGTTCTATAAATCAAACGAGTAATTTAACTCATATGGTATGATTTAATAGGCCTTACATTCTGATTGGAAAGTCTACCTAAGTGCTTTTGACCCGTTTCGACACATTATGGTAACATAAGCTACTATAAGGCGTCGTTAGCGTAAAACTATGTTCGGATGGTTAACTATGTGCTATGCCAAGTCTTACATGCCCAATTATCCCTAAACATGTTACTAAATCAGATTATATGTCAAAAATAAGTTCACATAGGCAAAATACGGATTTTAGCTTCAAAAGGGCATCTTGGTCATTTCCTTTGGACATACAAGCTAACTAGCAATTGACTAACCAATCCTAGGTGATCATAAGGTATAACCTCAGTGGTTATTCCCTATGCAACTATGATCATTAACTAGGCTTGGTCGGATCCTAAAGATCGACCAAACGGGTCGGGTTCGAAAGGCTAAGCGGTGGTATAGACCGCTTACCTCACGACCCTAAACAAGCACAAACTAATAGTGTCATGTTAGACATGTCAAAACATGTCTAACCTACTGATTTGGTATCAAAACGAAGGGTTTTGATACCCTAAAGAAGTTCCGAGGCAAAATGCGTGCTAAAACACATTTTGACCGAAACTTTGACTCGACACTATAACTAGCTAACGTGGTAATCAGCGGCTATAATAACGAAGGATTATAACTATCGTGATTACAATCACGTTTCAAAGTTCAATTGAACTTTGACTTGACCAATTGATGGTCAAAACCGAAAGTCAAACTGTTGGCCATACGTTTGACTTTCTGCACTACATAAGGAAAAAGCCATAAAAAGAATGAAAGAATGCTCACTAAGGGTCCTTGCTATCTTTTCAACAAGAAGACAAAGTCCCAATTGCTTGAGAATGCTCCCAAAGCAGATGTAGAGAGAAGAATGAGAAGAATGAGCAAGGAATGAATGAAATGGATGGGCTATTTATACTTGTGGTGATGCACTAGGATCATCACAAGTGGTTTGTTTAGCCATTAAGCAATAAATCTCATCCATACAAGTGTTAGGAGCAGGTGCAAAGCCTTGGAGAGGTGGTAACTTGGCTACCACACAAAAAAATTGCAAGATTGGCCCCTGAATTTACAAACTGATGCTGAAAACAATGTTTCTGCCCAGATGTGATCGTCACGTAGCGCGACCACAAAGCCTTATGGCCGTCGCGCAGCGCGACGGTGTAGGCTGAACTTTCAAAGTTTGGCAGAAATGGTCCCTGCACGTGTTTAAGCTTGTTTTTGACGTTTTTAACCTCCGTAAAGTCATTTTCAAGGCTCCACAAGGTCATTAAAGTGTAGGGGACCTGAAATAGGCTCGAAAACATCTCGGATGTCAGTTCGTTTGGTCGTACGGTCACGTTGTTCAGTTATTTACGACGAAACTCGAACGGACGCGAAAACGATCCAAATTACGCGACGAATGGAATTTTTGCATGCCGATTACTAAAATAAAAATATTTTAGAGTGTACAAAAATTTTGGATGTCCAGATGTGTCCAGAACGTAAGATATGCGCGAAAAATGCAAACTTACGCCGTTTTTGACACTTTTAGTCCCTGTAAGATCATGTAAGCATGTTTTCGCACACCGAACCTATCAAAGCTTATTTCTAAGCCATGTTTAGGTTATATATGGTATGTTTAACTTATGATCAAGTCCCGGACTGTACGTTTCCTTATGAAACGACAGACTTTTGCAAGTTGACGCAAATAGTCCCTGTTCGCGAATAAACTTGATTTCGGCATACCAAACCATCCAAAACATATTTCTAGGTTATGTAAAGGTTATTTAAGGTATGTTAAGCCTATGTCACTATTCCGGAGTGTTTGTTGCATTAAACTAGTTATATTTACGCATCAGATCGTGTATAACCTTCTAGAAAGCGACTTAAAGCCCGAAATCGAACAAGAATTGATATGTGCTGATACACATAATTTCACAAATCCCAAGTATGAAATACAAAATTTCATTGGTTTGACATTTGTTTGACGGTCATAGTGACACAGGTGTCACAGTCTCCCCTACTTTAGGAAATTTCGTCCCGAAATTTATTCGTAGGAGTTTGTCCGTGACGTTATGTCAAATAACCCCTAGAGATATGCAAAGCATAATCCTATCATTTCCTTAACAGACATTCTTCAGAAACGAAAATGAATGGACGGAGTCATTTTCAATAGATGCTTCCTCAGAAACGGAAATGAAAAGGATAATCAAACGGATATTCATTTCCTTCAGCGGATATTCTTCAGAAACGAAAATGAACAAATGGAGTCATTTTCAACAGATGCTTCCTTAGAAACGAAAATGAAAAAGGATAATCAAACGGATACTCATTTCCTTCAACGGATATTCTTCAGAAACGAAAATGAACAAATGGAGTCATTTTCAACAGATGCTTCCTCGGAAACGGAAATGAAAAAGATAATCAAACGGATATTCATTTCCATCAACGGATATTCTTCAGAAGCGAAAATGAATGGATGATCCATTTTCCTCAACGGATTCTTCATCAGAACGGAAATGAAGGATTAAACAAACGGATATTCATTTCCATCAACGGATATTCTTCAGAAGCGAAAATGAATGGATGATCCATTTTCCTCAACGGATTCTTCATCAGAACGGAAATGAAGGATTAAACAAACGGATATTCATTTCCATCAACGGATATTCTTCAGAAGCGAAAATGAATGGATGATCCATTTTCCTCAACGGATTCTTCATCAGAACGGAAATGAAGGATATAACAAACGGATATTGATTTCCATCAACGGATATTCTTTCAGAAGTGAAAATTAATAGCTAGTTCATTTTTCTTCAATGGTTGCTTCATCAGAATTGGAAATGAACAGGGTTCACTCAAGGCACATGACAAAACTCGATGTGGTTTCTGTGCACTAAATTCCATAATTATGTAGGCCTCCATAGTTACGTAATTCCTTGCACAGTCCGCACAGTTTGTTTTGTGATGTGAAAGGGATTGAATTTGAATAAACTTGAGACATTATTGATTGGGTCAACACAGAAACATATAAATGTTTTTTTCTTGGATTTGTTATTATCTTGTTATTGATTGCTATAAACTTGACGTCGATTTGAACATGGGCATTCAAGGTATATTAGGAACCCAGTCAATGGACTTCAACGTCCTGAAGCATCTATCTGAGAAGATAGGATGATCTTCCAAAAATTCGAATTTTGATTACAAGAAATCACTACATTCGAATTAATGTATACAACAATTGAGGACTTACGGAAATACCCTTATGTATCCTACCAAGGATTTGGGTATTCGTCCAGAGTTGTAACTTGTGCCTTGTACTTCGTTTCCTAGAAGGAAACCGGTACTTAGGATTTTCGTGGAAAACGCAAGAGATCGTGAAATGGAAGAAATTTTAGGGGATAGTTTGATTTCCTAGGAGTACGGCTCCTTGATTGTCGGTGTTGTAGGGGATATGTTGTTTATACATGCAACCATAACAATATATTGCGATGTAAAATAAAAAGCTTTATTTATAAACAACAACTGTTTCTTAGACCTTGACAACAAAAGAAAATAACACAAAAGGCTTGATTATTTCCAAATAGTGTTGTCTTTCCGTCGGTCAGATGCTCATCCCTGTACTGGATTTGCATTAGCAAGCCTTGGGCAATTTCTTCGGAAATGGCCCATTTCGCCACAGTTGAAGCAAGAACCTGGTGGAAAACGACCCTGAGCAGGATTGTTGCCAGCTGGATTTAGTGCAGCTGGGCAAACTTTTGCTGTATGGCCTATGAGTCCACAAACTTGGCATGTGCGGCACTTCACACCAGCATGATGATGTAGGCTACATTGGTTGCACAAAGGTGCAGTTCCATTGTAGGGCTTCCTAGCAGGGGGTTGAGCTGGTTGGTTGGGAATGGCTTGATCATTGTGAGCAACCACGGCGAAGTTCTGAGAAGCCTTTCGCTTCTTTGACTTCTTGAAGGATTCAGTCTGTTCATCCCTTGGTTTCGGTTCCTCAACCGGCTTCTTTTCACTTTTTCGGAAAAGTTTACCTTTCCTGATCTGAGATTCAGTCAAGGTAGCGGATAGCTCAATGGCCTGTCTAACTGTAGTGGGATTACTACCAGTCACAATGTCCTGTACTGAGTCAGGGAGACCATCAATGTACTTTTCGATTGCCTTATCCAAAGGTGTGACCATGTTTGGGCATAACAGACTTAATTCCTCATAACGGTCCGTGTAGGCTCGATGCTCACCGCTTTCTTGCTTAAGATCGTCAAATTCCCTTTCCAAGACCCTGATCTCATGACGAGGACAAAATTCCTTCATCATCAGAGCTCGAAGCTCTTCCCACGTTTAAGCCAGTGCCACATCGGCACCCCTATCTCTCACCACACCGTTCCACCACGTCAAAGCTCGTTTCTCAAAGACACTAGATGCGAAATCTACCTTTCGCTCGTTTGGACATTGAACATGTCTGAAGGTGCTCTCTAAACTCTCGAACCACTGCAGAAGTGCAGTTGCTCCTTGTAACCCAGAAAAACTTTGATGGCTTAGCTGAGTTGAATGTCTTGAAGGTGCACTGAACATTGTTATTGTTATTGTTTGCCTGATTTATCTGGGTGATAAGGTTCGGGAGTACAGCAGCGATTTGCTGAGTGATTAAGGCTGCCAAAGCGGCATCCTGAGCTTGATCACGTCGAGGAGGCATATTCTAAAAGGGTAAAGAAACATGAGGGAAAATGAGTGAGATGTCATTGGATATTCAAAACTGGATGTTGAGAATATCGACAAGGCATAATGATTGTGATCATTTGTTCGTTACTTAAAACAAACAAACGACACTGAGACAAATCAAAGTAAATAGGTCAATATAATGTATCACCAAAGACATGCTCGCCTATAAGTGAACACTCACCCCAAGAGTTCCCAGGTAAGAGTGACTGGTCCGATACTGCGGATTTGTACGAACACTCTAGCCTTAGACAGAAAACTCAGGGTACAGGCATTCACTCTTCCAGTTCGCACGTGTTCACATTATTTAGACCCAAACTTTGACGAGATTTTGAAAATCAAAAGGCACAAAGCCAAGGATGAATCAAACCGGAAGGGTTCAAAACCATATAACAGAGGGTTCAAAACCTTATAACAGAAGGTTCAAAACCTAGTAATCAATCATCCAAGAACAGATGATTAATTTTCGAAGCGGATTCGTTATTATGTTCTCGTTGTGGTTATCACCTAAGGATAGGTGACGGTATTGTTTTATGACTAAACGCAAGTAAACTCGCGTTAGGGTCCTAGGAAGGTTATAGTCTAGGTCAAAGCATTACTAATAACCTAATTCCCTATAACCATTGGCTCCGATACCAACTTTTCTGTCACACCCCGACCACGTAAAACAACAAAACGTGGCGGAAACGTCGGGGAGTGTTGTAACAGAATCATTGTTTCACAACCATGGAATAAATAGTTTCGTTTTATTGAATTATTGAACTAAATGTTTTGATACAAATTAGATAAATACAACTATTATCCTCCAAGTTTTAAAGTCGCTAAGGCCTTGTCCATTCCTATGTGAGGATACACCAATATCATCAATCAAGCGTCATCAACTATTGTACCTGAAACACATGTGAAAATAGGTACGTCAGCATAAAAATGTCGGCGAGTACATACGTTTTGTATGAGTTTCAGATTCATGGCTCGTTTTACATATTGCAATACTTATTTAAAAACCTTGTTTTTGAAAAGTATAGTATTGCGACATTAATAACCAACTCAAATCAAATTGGTTATAATTTATAAAATCTCGTAGCCATGATTCTTAACCGCAAAAACATTTATTTGATTAAATCCAGATTTGTAAATCGTTTTTGAAATAAAAACTCGAATAGTATCACATTATTGTTGGAAAAACCTTGTATTACAACTTTGTTTTGTTTACCATTGCCCAAGTGATCTAGATAACGCAACGATATATAATGTGATAAAAGCACTTATATATAGGAAGTACCAGCGGCGTATCCACCATGCTTTTAACACATTACACCCGCCCCGTTACCTAATCACTTCCCTAACCCAACGGTTCAAATAGATTTCAAACGGTTTATGTCAATCAACGGTTACAAATGGTTCACATAGTCAAGTAGTCACAAGCGGTTCATATAGTCAAGTAGTCACAAACGGTTCATATAGTCAAGTAGTCACAAACGGTTCATATAGTCAAGTAGTCATAAACGGTTCACATAGTCCAACGGTTCATCTAGTCAACGGTTACAAACGGTTCAAAATGTAAAACAATGTGTCCATATGCTGGATGAGCATATGCGACAAAATGTAGTATATGGAAATCAATGTGCTAGCATGTTTAAGTAAACATACATAGCAAAACATAATGAAATCGAGTACTAATAGTGTACTATTGAACATAGTAAGTATATGATATAAAAACATGGGTAACACGAAAGTATCCAGTAGGCACATGTGTTCTACCCCAAAACAGTTTGAAAACAGCAAAAGAGGGGACTATGTACTCACCTGAGGGTGCTTAGAAGTCTTGAACAACAACCAAGCAAAGCTAGAGTGATCAGGGAATCAAACGGCACCCTATATAGGTAACTATGTAAATAACCGGACCTAAATCGGGAGATAGGATAGAATGAGGTTCTATAAATCAAACGAGTAATTTAACTCGTATGGTATGATTTAATAGACCTTACATTCTGATTGGAAAATCTACCTAAGTGCTTTTGACCCGTTTCGACACATTATGGTAACATAAGCTACTATAAGGTGTCGTTAGCGTAAAACTATGTTCGGATGGTTAACTATGTGCTATGCCAAGTCTTACATGCCCAATTATCCCTAAACATGTTACTAAATCAGATTATATGTCAAAAATAAGTTCACATAGGCAAAATACGGATTTTAGCTTCAAAAGGGAATTTTGGTCATTTCCTATGGGCATACAAGCTAACTAGCAATTGACTAACCAATCCTAGGTGATTATAAGGTATAACCTCAGTGGTTATTCCCTATGCAACTATGATCATTAACTAAGCTTGGTCAGATCCTAAAGATCGACCAAACGGGTCGGGTTCGAAAGGCTAAGCGGTGGTTTAGACCGCTTACCTCACGACCCTAAACAAGCACAAACTAATAGTGTCGTGTTAGACATGTCAAAACATGTCTAACCTACTGATTTGGTATCAAAACAAAGGGTTTTGATACCCTAAAGTAGTTCCGAGGCAAAATGCGTGCTAAAACGCATTTTGACCGAAACTTTGACTCGACACTATAACTAGCTAACATGGTAATCAGCGGCTATAATCACGAAGGATTATAACTATCGTGATTACAATCACGTTTCAAAGTTCAATTGAACTTTGACTTGACCAATTGATGGTCAAAACCGAAAGTCAAACTGTTGGCCATACGTTTGACTTTCTGCACTACATAAGGAAAAAGCTATAAAAAGAATGAAAGAATGCTCACTAAGGGTCCTTGCTATCTTTTCAAGAAGAAGACAAAGTCCCAATTGCTTGAGAATGCTCCCAAAGCAGATGTAGAGAGAAGAATGAGAAGAATGAGCAAGGAATGAATGAAATGGATGGGCTATTTATACTTGTGGTGATGCACTAGGATCATCACAAGTGGTTTGTTTAGCCATTAAGCAATAAATCTCATCCATACAAGTGTTAGGAGCAGGTGCAAAGCCTTGGAGAGGTGGTAACTTGGCTACCACACAAAAAAATTGCAAGATTGGCCCCTGAATTTTACAAACTGATGCTGAAAACAATGTTTCTACCCAGATGTGATCGTCGCGTAGCGCGACCACAAAGCCTTATGGCCGTCGCGCAGCGCGACGGTGTAGGCTGAACTTTCAAAGTTTGGCAGAAATGGTCCCTGCACGTGTTTAAGCTTGTTTTTGACGTTTTTAACCTCCGTAAAGTCATTTTCAAGGCTCCACAAGGTCGTTAAAGTGTAGGGGACCTGAAATAGGCTCGAAAACATCTCGGATGTCGGTTCGTTTGGTCGTACGGTCACGTTGTTCGGTTATTTACGACGAAACTCGAACGGACGCGAAAACGATTCAAATTACGCGACGAATGGAATTTTTGCATGCCGATTACTAAAATAAAAATATTTTAGTGTGTACAAAAATTTTGGATGTCCAGATGTGTCCAGAACGTAAGATATGCGCAAAAAATGCAAACTTACGCCGTTTTTGACACTTTTAGTCCCTGTAAGATCATGTAAGCATGTTTTCGCACACCGAACGTATCAAAGCTTATTTCTAAGCCATGTTTAGGTTATATATGGTATGTTTAACTTATGATCAAGTCCCGGACTGTACGTTTCCTTATGAAACGGCAGACTTTTGCAAGTTGACGCAAATAGTCCTTGTGAGCGAATAAACTTGATTTCGGCATACCAAACCATCCAAAACTTATTTCTAAGTTATGTAAAGGTTATTTAAGATATGTTAAGCCTATGTCACTATTCCGGAGTGTTTGTTGCATTAAACTGGTTATATTTACGCATCAGATCGTGTATAACCTTCCAGAAAGCGACTTAAAGCCCGAAATCGAACAAGAATTGATATGTGCAAATGATACACATAATTTCACAAATCCCAAGTATGAAATATAAAATTTCATTGGTTTGGCATTTGTTTGACGGTCATAGTGACACAGGTGTCACACTCACCTACTACGAAGAAACTTTGTTCATACCTTTGATCGCGGGGGTATATCCTGACGTGGGACACGCTTGTTTAACAATATAATATTACCATATCATATCTTACGTTAATGGAACTTGAAATGTTGATGCATTTTGTTTAAGTGGATAAACAATACTGGTAATCGTCTTGGACTGCTTTTCACGAAAATTACTTATAGAATTATCTAATAGTGTGGAAACAGTTTAATTTTGTTGATATGATCTTCTTACCAGTGATTCTCACAAAAATAGAGTATTTATTACTTTTGTTAATTACTGGCTTTCAGAAAAGTATAAAAATCCAAAAATATTTTCATTTTCCTTAAAATTCTTAATGTGCAGAAAATGTTTTTTCATGGAGAAATTTTTACCGATAGGGGAGACGGTGTCAGAGAATGAGTTCAAAACCTTAAAACCTTGCAGGATCTAGTGTGTTGGACGAAATTTTTGAGTGTTGGATTAGTGTTGAATTGGAATTTGCTTAATCTATAATACATTTTAACCATCTCTTGATTAATAACAATTTGTTTAACCTTGTTGAAAAATTCTATGATTTTTCGAGATGTTTGTTTTATAGTATACAAATTGAAGCAGTATGTTGTTGAGAAGTTGATGTGAACAGATGAGGAGTTTGTTGTTGTTGTTGGTAGAATCCTCCTTCTACAATGTAGACATACTTGGATTGTTGTTTTCAAAACTTGGAAGATTTGGTGATTGGATGCACCAGCTTAGGGGAGTCTGTTGCTGATAGAATTCATGTTGAAGCTGACGCTATCCAAAGACCAAAGACTATGAGATTCTGAAGACTAAAGTTACCTTTGCAAGCTATTTTCAAGGGGGGGGGGGGGGTTCTGGATTTGGATATTATCAATACTTGGATTTGGATATTATCAATAGTTGGATATGGATATGAAGCCTATAAGAATTCTGAGGTATTTATAAACATCAGGTCTAAGTTTATTCCTACATAACTCATGTCGAGTTTATTAATAACATAAGGATCCGAGTTTATCAAAGAACCTATCCTATCCAAGTTTATCAATACGCAGCCGTCCGAGTTCATGAAGGATTGGGGAGTCCGAGTTTATTCAAGATCTTGACTATCTGAGTTTTTCAAGAAATCAAATGCCCGAGTTATCAAGATTCAAGGAATCCGAGTTTATCAACACAGAAAATTTTCCAAGTTTCTTGATTGATAAATGGTCCGAGTTTATGAAGAGCATATCCATCTGAGTTTAATTAACAGATATCTACTTTCCGAGTTTTTATCTTTGTAATGTTTAAGTCCGAGTTTTGTTTATAATGTACATGGGCCTAGCCTAGCATGCATGCTGTGTTATATAAACAGTGTGTATTAGGGTTCTTGTAGACGCATTATGAGAGAGCAGTGGCAGAGAGTTTTCGTGAGTGAAAAACAAGAGAGTGGCTGTGAGTTTCCTGTGATCGTGAGTGATTGTAAAACATTGGTTTGATAATCATAGAAGATCGGTTTGAAAGTATTTTGTATTGTGTTCTTCATCTCTACTTGTTTCTGTGTGTGTGATCTATCAAGGGGATTCCACACCCTTGATTGATTGTCAATCTCATTACGATCCACATGATAGGGACCTACAAATGTGTCGGTTCAAAACGGGTTTATTGTCGGGTTTACAAGTCTAGTGTACGTGTTTCTTTAAGTCGCGGTATAGTAGGCTTAACTGAATCATTTTTCTTTTTGAAATAAAATGGTTGGGGTGCCTTGGATAGTTGATCAAGCTTGAGAGTTGATTGATTGTGCTTATGTCAATACTGGTAGCCCTTATTTCAACATTATAGTGAGTTTTGAGCCTAGATATATTATATAGGTATTCACTGTTTCGTTCTGTGTGTGATTTATCGATTTTTTTGCATAACTTTAAAAGTTGTGCGTTTTGATGCATTTTGAGAACTTAGGCTAGGATTTTACACAGATATGATAGAGGCATTATGATCACTCATTTTTGTTGAGCCTGTTTATGTGTTTTCTTTTGACCCGTTCTAAGGGAAACTACTTTGAGCCTAAACTGTTTCATTTGTCAGCCATTTTTTATTCTTGATAACCGGATTATGTGATTTATGTGCTACAGTTTATGTTTATTGTAAAAAATCAGCATATATGAAAAAAAAAATATTTGCTCACGTATAAAAAAAATAAGGAAAAGGGAAAAAGTAGAATAAAGTTGCAGGTCAAATTGACCAAACTATATGTGTTTGTTTAGTGTTTATCCGGTTTATCTTTCAGTTTCGTTTTTGCTAAATTTTCCCAGCAAGTAAATAACCTACCATTTACCTATATCTACCTGTAAAGCCCTCATGAGTTGTTTTTATGTCTAAGCAATTAGGTGGAGACTTGATTGACGTACAAGTTTAAAAAAATTTTGTTTCATAGTTCGGTTTTAAGGGCTTCACTCCACTTATATATATATATATATATATATATATACTATATTAATAAGCATATCCAAAGGACTTCTTAAGGTCATATAAATTCCCTTAAAACACCCTTAATGCTTCATGTACAATCCTCTAAAGCACAATATTCATTACATTTCCAACAATACCCTTTTCTTTTTGGGCGGCCAAATCTCAATCAAATTTTGAATTCCCAGCTCACTACCACCCACATTCCCATATGTACTATCATCAAAACCTAAAAGCAGATCCTTTCCATCTTCACGTTCCTGCTCTCATTTCTCTCACCTCCTCCGAGTTCTCTTTCATTTTGGAAGAAACCCTAAACTGCAAAATCGTGTCATTGTAGTATGAAAATTAGATGCTAGATCTGGAACAGATTTGGGTTTGCAGAGAGAACAAACTCCCTTTGGATCCTTCTGTTGTTGCTTCTGCTGTTGATGCTGTTGATTATATCTCATCTGAAAATCTTAAACCCGTTTCGGATCCGGTTGTTAAGTTCAAGGTAAATATGCTTGTTTTTGTGGTTGTTTCAATACCCATTTGGGTTTTTATGTGTTTTGGTTGTTTATGTTATGAAATCGTAGTTTAAACCCTAAACAGTAAACCATAAAAACGCATCTGTGATTTTCAAGAGAGTAGATCTTTTTTCAGGAACCCTGTTTTGGGAATTTTTGGAATTGAAAACTTTTGTGTGATATTTTCATTACCCATTTATGATTTTGTGTATGTTGATAATTATCTCATCTAAAATTGTAATCTAAACCCTAAACCCTAAAAATGCGTCTATGATTTTCAAGAAAGTTGATCTTTTTCAGGAACCCTAATTGGTTTTTTTTTTTTTCTGGAATTGATAAGTTTTGAATGATTTCTTCATTACCCATTTGTGATTTTGTGTATTTTGGTTTTATCATCTGAAAATCTTGGACCTTTTTTCCTGATCTTGAAGTTAAGTTTAAGGTAAACATATGTCTTGGTTTCTTGAAATAGCACATGTTTATCAAGATTCTTGTTCAACTTTGGGAGATTCTTACTTTTCATGTATTCTGATTAAAAAAAATTCTGATTTTTGTGTATTTTGATTATTATTTCATCTGAAAATCCAAACCCTTTTATGATCATGGTTTCTTGAAATAACACATGTTTATCATGATTCTTGCTCCGCTTTGGGGGAGTTATACTTTTTATATATTCTGATTCAAAATTTTTTTATTTTTGGGAACTCAGCGTCTAATGGAAGGACTGGAGTCAAAGGACTGGCTAAAGATTTGCGATTCGTTGAACGATGTGAGTCAAAGGACTGGCTAAAGATTTGTGTCAGAATGGGTCATTCTAAGGTACAATCATTTTGGTTTGGGTCAAAACAAGTTCTGCAAATGGCATACCTACCAACAGGATTAAAATCTTGATTAGAAAACCTTAGTTTTCTTATTTGAAATAAAGATATTGGAAAGAACTCAAATGAAAAATCAAATTCAAAATTGTATCACACTTATTTTGTTTTCTGTTTAATGGCTACGATGTAAACTGATAGGTTAATGGTGTTTTTAGATTGATCCTGATCTTGCAGTCCGGTCCATTCTTTCTTGACCACAATAATTGAATTTATAAACTAAAATGGGTCATGTTTGTTTAAATAAAATAAAGCAAAGTATCATGTAGGACCCATAATATCATGTCTGCGTTACCGGTAGCTGAAAAGTTACCAGGAAAAGACCGTTTGATTGGTCGAAAATGTTCATACGGGCGTTAGTGGTGTCTCGATAGTGTGTCAGTAGTGGTGTTTGTATAGCTTTGTTCCTCATTTTAAGATAGTTTTCTGAATCGTCATGATTGACTTGTATCCCGGATCGACCCACTTGTATGTTGTTCCAGATGGGAGTGCTTTCAGAGGCAGTTGCGGGAAATGCTTCATCATAGTGATGATGTAAAGGGAAGTGAAATAAGGAGCCAAGTGCCTCGCTTTTACGCTATCCAAAACGATTTAGTTTATTAAATAAAAATGATTTGGGATGTTATATGCATTAAAACACACTTTGCATGACTTTTGACCAGTTTCCTTTTTTTTCGCTTAAGAAGAAGCAGGTCGAATGCTTTCTTGCTTAAAAAGAAACAGGTCGAATGCATTTTCGATTAAAAAGAACCGGGTCGGATGCATTTTTGCTTAAAAAGAAGCAGCTCGAATGGCTGGTGAGAATCTTTAGTTTTTGTTTTATTTTTGATAGATAAAATACGCAAAAAAAAAAATAGATAATATATCGCTTAAAAAATGGGTCGAATTCTTTTTTGCTTAATAAGAAACAGGTTGAATGCTTTATTGCTAAAAAAGAAGCGGGTCGAATGCTTTATCGCTAAAAAAGAAGCGGGTCGAATGCTTTTTCGCTTAAAAAGAAACGAGTCGAATGCTTTACCGCTTAAAAAGAAGCACGTTTGCCTACTAGAAATCGGCATTTCTGATCTAGATGCACCTGGAAAGCCATTTTACAATACAAACGCTACTGGTACTCTTATCGAATAACTAAAAAGACTCATCGAGACTACATATGATAGGAGGTTAGATTGAGATAATATCAAACAGAAATGGAATTAATATATTCTGTAGTTATCTATATTACCAATACATTGGGTTAATTTTCTGTTGTTCTGACACGTATGTTTATTTATGTGTAGGCTGAGCTTAAACCTGGTGGATTTTTTGTTTTGAAAGAAAACCTTGCAAGATCGGGTAAGTTTTCTTTGTGTCACCTCTGTTTATGTTACCTCCTTCTTAATGTATATTCCCTTGTACATTCTTGCCCTTAAAGTTAATATAACAGTTTTCTTGATTAGTCGTAAAAAGAACCATATATTATTTCCTAGAGGAAAATGTCATTTTCGTCCTTGAGTTTTGGCCAGTTTTGCGACTTTCGTCCAAAGGTTTGTTTTTTCGCATTTGGATCCAAAAGGTGTTAAATCTTGCCATTTTCACCTGGATCGTTAACTCCATCTATTTTTCTCCGTTAGGTCAAAGGTATTTCCGTCTTTTTTGTTAACTCAAAGGGCAACTCAGTCTTTTTCACTCTATGTAAAAGACGGAATACCCTTGAAAAAGACCGAATTGCCCTTTAAGTTAACAAAAAAGACAGAAATACCCCTAACTTAACCGAGAAAAATGGAAAGATTTTAAATTTTTTGGATCTAGGTGTGAAAAAACAAACCTTTGGATGGAAGTCGCAAAACAGGCTAAACCTCAGGGACAAAAATGACATTTATCTCTATTTCCTCTTAATAGTCACTTGTCAATATTGTTTTTCATACCTCATTAAAACTTATGATTATTTTTTTTTCTCACTTATCGTTTTCAAAATTTTTGTGGTTTGGTTGACAGATGGGAAGAGTACCGGGGATATGGACGGGTATGTCGGCTTTCAGGCTGTTTTAAGGCGATCTTAAAATTGTTTCGTAGCAGATCTCGCAAAACAATTCATGCAACTCGTTCGGCACTACTTGGATTCAGTCGCAAGCCCGTATTCTCAAGTTTGCTATGAGACCGATCTCTCATATGGGCCAGGCCCAAACTCTACTTTCAGATACCATACATCAGCTACTTCAGCATACCTCGAGTTATCAGATCAAGAAAACATACCTCCAGAAAATAATAATAACAATAGGATCAGGAAACGACATCGGGAAAGCTTTTAAAAGCCGCAGGAGAAGCTTCGATGACGGTTCCTGAGACACCGTCACCTGATCAACCGCGTGACGGAAGTTTTGTTATAAAAAAGGAACATGGAAACATCATTGAAGGTGGAGCGAGATAATGGCATCATAGGATGCATAACAATAACAACCAAGTGTTGAGTAATGTTAGTCAAAATGGTTCGCAAGCAGGGTCAACTTATAGTGAGATATGCTCATTGGCTGCACAACATTTAGGGCTTATACGTGAAGTTTTAGTCGAACGAAGTGTAACTTCAGCTTTGAATTCAGGTTTTCTAACCCCATAGTATGTTTTATCATTTTTATTTTTTAAATCAATTTATATCCTGTTACATTTTCGACTTATGATCTGCGTGTTATGTTTTTGTTACAGCTGTGAACGTCTTATGGTAGCATTGGGACTGGAATTATTTACTGTAAATGATGAGAAATTTATGGATATGTTTGTTGCTCCTGGAGCGATTGACATTCTTCAGAATGAACAACAGTCTCTTCATAAGTGTCAGAAGATACTACACTCTTGTTTGACTGAATTTAAGTCGGTCGCAAGATCCCTTTGACTGAATTAAGTCAGTGACAGTGAAGTGGAAGCCAATTCACTTGAGTTATACGAGGAACCGTTTACTGAAGCTGATAGATATGATTTATGGTCTGCGTGCAAGTTGAGTACATGCGTGTGTATGTTTTTGTCATAAGCTTTGCTAGAGGAAGCTGATAGATGTGATTTATGGTCTGCGTGCAAGTTGAGTACATCAGATTGCTCCCGGACACAACTCAAGAGACTTTACGGTCATTGGTGTTGATGTGTAATTTTCCCTAACTTGAATATTTATTCTTGTTTTTAAAGCAAAGTTATAGATGTTCTCATTAAAGCTAACAAATTTGCTTTAAAAGTTTTCCCCAACAAAATTATAGCTGCTTGGCTACAAGAAAGACATACATTTTCACTTTAAAAAGTCAAACAAAGCATCATCCATTCCAAAAAAATTAGATGGTATTCGGTAACAAAAATGAGTGTAGTTTTTTTTAAATGGTTTTGAATTATTAGAAATGTATCAGTTTGAAACTGAATGCAGCTCATTGGATTTGAAAAGTCAAAGCATGTCTTGGTTTGTATTAATATAACTCTAATGTGTTGTGGGGGCTATTGCCAAAGTAATCTGTGACTGGTTTTACGAAAGAAACACAGCTCAATTGATTGATCACCGGCATATATTGCCTCGACACTGCTAATCATGTCTTAACATACGGTTAATGGATGAAAATGTGTTCCCTAAAACTATGTTATTTGATTTTTTTTTTTTTTTTGAAAGGAAAACTTCATTAACACACGGCCACCCGAAGACCGGGCGCCACCCAAAATTACATATTTACAAACTTACACCATTCATCCCAAGAAATATCTTTATACTTAGACCTGTTCTTAAACCACAAATATCCCAACGACCTGATCTCGCTAAAAACATCGTCGACCACCGGGGCTTTTCCAGAAAAAATTAGGTCGTTTCTAGCCTTCCATACTCTCCAGCAAACAATGAGAACCAACCCCTGATAAACATCCTTACCTTTGCCCGAAAGACCGCAATACCGGTGTGCTTCAATAATATCCCGAACCGAAAAAGCCACCAAGAAAGGAGTCCGACTCCAGCTGCTCATCTTTGCCCAAATAACAGAAGCGAAACTACACGCCGTAAAAAGATGGTCCGCCGTTTCATCAGCCGAAGCACAAAACGTACAGGACAATGATGGAATCGGGATATTCCTCTTCTGAAGCTCTATTCTAGTTGCTATCTTCCCCATCTCGGCTCGCCAAACAAACAAGTTACATTTGAGAGGCACCCACTTGCTCCACTCCCAGACATATCTATTACTACAATCCAAATTACTATCCATTTGTCTCTTTACCGAACCGACGCTAAACTCACCGTCACTGTCCCCTAACCACCTCCATGAGTCCCTTGAGTCACCCAGAAACGTATCACGAAGCAGCCAACACAGATCGACCCATTCCACCATCTCTATATCACTACTAGGAAGCACCCTCCAGTTCCATCGAGCATCCGGGTTAGACACCGGCCTGACAATACGCTCGCTAACTCTGCATTTCTTGTCATTTTCCAACCGGAAAAGGTTAGGAAAACTATGTTATTTGATAAACAATATTGTTGGTCTTATATATGTCACCTAAAACTATGTCATTCTGTAAAAACTATGCATACAGGAACTATGTAATTTCTCTCAATATCTATAAATATAATGCATTTTAAAAAGTTAATTTTTTTAATGCATAAGGTCCATTTGGGTAAATTAGTTTTTTAAACACTAATTACACTTTAATTCTCTCATCTTTAACCAAATTATAGATTCTCTTCTGATTTTGTTAGAATACGGACAAAATATGTCAGGATTTTAACTGCACACGGGGCCGTGTCCAACCAACACGGGGCCATGTCCAACGCGCTGTCGTTTTCTTTAAATGCAGCCTGATTCCTGCTCATTTTTGACCACTTCAAAAGACAGAGATTCCTGGGATCTTCACTCATACTATCCAAGGTAAGTTCTAAAAGAAGGTTCCCAAGAACCCTCTTGTCTTTTCCACTTTTATTCATTGCCTTCTCTTTCAATTTTTCAACCATTTCCTCCATTAAAGCTTGGAAACTCCATGATTCCAACCTTTAGTGTGAAGTTTGTAAGGTTAATATCTAAGGGATCTTACTCAAAGTAAGTTGTGTAACGTTGTTTTAAATTATCTATGCTTAAAACTCGACTAAAAACCATGAAAATAATTTAAAACTCCGAGATTCCTTAATCTAAAAACCTGCAGACAACTGGACACGGGGCCGTGCTCAGCGAGCACGGGGCCGTGTCCGAGGTACCGTTTCGTAAAAATTGAGCCCTTTTTGGTCTATTTCCCCAGAAATGGCAAGCAGGACAAGCGGAACGTCTTCATCAAGAAATAACCGACAGGGGAGGAGATCATCAACGGCGAAAGACTCTCTTATAAACTACGTTTACGCCCTAAGAGAGGCTATTGATGAAATGACGGGGGTGGAAGAAGCATTGGTCGACCGTATCAACCATCTAACGGTGGGACTGGAAGGGTGTCTCCGAGAAGTAAACCTCTTGCACCAGAGGTTAAACCTTCTCGCCTCTCCTCCTTTGGTACCTATAATAACCCTAAGGGCATGGAACGTGGTTCCCGAAGTCATCATACCCGCCGAATGGTACGCTATACACCCGGAGCCTCCGCAAGGGATAGTACAAGGAGTCCCGGTAGGTGTTCCCCCTCCTCCGCGAGATGTTGAGGAAAATGAAGCCGCCTTCTTCCTCCCAAGGGAAATAGAAGAATGGCTTTAACAACATCTAGGAAGAACAACTTCGGCCAAGAGTCCTACATCGGGAAACTATTCCCGAAATTTTCTCAAAGAAGTAGAACTCTTTATGATAACTTTGTGTACCTCCTGACCTATTTAGTTAAGATTTTTCGCTTTTATTTCTTTTTTCTTTTCTAGGAACATTGTGTAGTTCTCTCTATGAATGAAATGATGGTTTTAAGGATTGGATGGTGTTGTAATAAATAAAACACACTCGGGATGGTCAAGGATAACAAGGGAAACGAGAAACATGGCCCCATGCACGAAAACAGGGCCATCCGACAACAATTTCTTCATTACAGTAAGCTCAGCACGGGCCGTGCCCAGCCAACACGACCTTGTGCTGAACATCCTGCAGAAAATTGTCCAGTTCAGGTAACTAGACATGGGCCGTGATCACTGAACACGCCCCCATGTCCAGGCTTCTGTTTCTTTTCTTTAATTTTCGTTACTGGCACTTGAACACGGGGCCGTGCCCGGTCACCACGGGGTCGTGTCCAGACTGCCCGTAACATAAAATTTTGCTTTAAACACCATTTTACACATTCAAAACTCTATTGGAACCGCTAATCACCCCCAATTTTTTTCAAAAATTTTCAATTTTTTTTACTTGTCTAAGCTTAAGTTGGAAATTCTAATTCTAACAAAGTTATATTTTTACAAATTTACAACCGATAGCGTCGTGATAAAAAGAACAAACATAAGAAAATTATGAAACGGCATGACAAGCTTAGTTAAAATTTGATTATATATACTTGATCACGTAAAAACCCATTCCCACAAAAAGTGAGTTTTGAGCCTTTATAGAGCACACAAATATACATCTTTACACTAAATGCTCATTTTTCGTTTCTTGTGTGAATAGCCGCCTGGTTCTTACGACTCTAGAACTTGCCATGATAAGTCATTCGCGGTCCTTACCAACTTAAACCCAAGTAAGTAAAAATGATGGAGGCATTAGGACTAACCCTTTTTCTTTCAACACCATTATTTTTATTTTTCTTTTCACCTACCCAAAAAAAATTCCCGCTAGTTAACCCCTTTGAGCCTAAGCCTTTTCATTTCTTAACCAAAACCCTTTTACCCACAAAAATCCCTTTTTCATTTTCAACCCCTTATTTTAGTAACAAAGCTTGGTTTTCGTGTGACTCTTGAAAAAATAATAATAATAATAATAATAATAATAATAATAATAATAATAATAATAATAATAATAATAATAATAATAATAATAATAATAATAATAATGATGATGATGAAGTTGGAAATAAACAAAGCTCCTCAAACAAAAGCTTGTTTGAATAAATACTTCATAAAAGTAAATAAATAAAAAGTCACAAAAACAAAATGTTTTACGAAAACCAACGCTTTTTACGCCTTTCGCCCTTTTCAACTAACCACTAACCCAACCACCCACCTTTAGCCCAAGCCTAACCATTCACCCAAAACAGTCCTCTTGATATTTACAAAGGTATAAAGTTAAAAAGGAGGAGGATTGATTGCTTGGCAAGCTTATGTAAGAAATAAATTCCATGCCGCTCTCGAGTGATTCACTAAAAATACACTTTCGGTCGAGTGTGAGTGATTTCCCCCGTGAGGTACGTGAACTTGTATATAAATGAAATTTTAAAAAGGTATGTTATGCCTTAATAAATAATTTATCTTATGAAATATTTTTAATAAATCATGACGACTAGGATTGTAAATAAATAAAAATAAAACCTAAACGATCTTGGAAAATCCCGACACTCTATGACAAACCCAAAAAAATCTTCTCTTCTACCCATTCCATTTGGGAGTGAATAAAGCCACATTATAAAGAGTTTTGCTTGAGGACAAGCAAAGATTCAAGTGTGGGGGTATTTGATACGCGCAAAATTCAACATATAAATTATATCAATTGTGGCATAAAACTAACCCCTTTTTTAGTACTAATGTTGGAAAAATGTGCTTTTGTCTTCCTTTTGTATTTTCAGGATTAAATGAGCTCAAATTAACAAAAGAAGCAAAAAGACAGCAAAATCTAACATAAATACAAGAAAAGGGACAAAAGTGGATTGCCCGACCCCTCGACAGCATCTTCCTAAGCAAAACAAAGAAGGCAGAAGACTGAACACGCCCCGTGCTCAGCGAGCATGGGGCCGTGCCCAAGAAGCAGCAGAAAAGACAAACTTATAGAAGCTTCTATTGCCCACCACGGGGTCGTGCCCAGCGGACACGGGGGCGTGGTCAGAGTACTGCAGGCGCATTTATTGTAATTGCGAATTACCATTAATGAAGAGAGAGAGTGTCAGACGGACACGGGGCCGTGCCCAGCGGGCACGGGGCCGTGCTCAGGCTTCTGTTCAGCCTATAAATAGGAGTGCTTGGAGCCATTTCAACTCATCCCTTGGCACACCACCTCTCTCACACTTCACCCACCACCAACCACCACCACCATCATCCATTGTCCATCATAGAGTGTGTGAGTCGTGTCGGGATCCAAGATTGATCGTAAGAGTTCTTGACAATCAAAGGCCATGTTTGCCTAAGTCTCTTACATCACTTGGTGAAGACAAGTGTCTAGTGTAATACTTTTTATTTTTAATCTTTTGCACTTTTTATTTGGTTTTGTATTAATGACTTTTATAACGAGTTTCTTATGTTGAAGGTGATTCTTCCTTATCGTTTGTCCGTGGTGTCTTGACATTATTCTACTGTCTATATAAAATAAAAGATTTTCACCATTCATATCTCCACGGTCTATATGGAGGTATGTTGGCTACCTGGTCGGGGGTTAAGGGAACGGTTTGGTAAGAGTCTTGCCCTTGTTCAGCGTTTAGAGGTCCTGCAAGGGACCTGGGTCAAATTTAGTAGGATCTCCTTCAATACTCAAAGGTATTGGATGGCGGGGATCCAAACTCTTTGACCCCCTCATAAGTTAAACTACTATTAATACTATAACCCGGCTATTTAGGACTGTATCCCTGCTGACTCAGACTACTTAGTCGAGGGTAACGTCACCTTCAAAAGAGGGGCCTACCATAATTTGCATTAATAACTTAATTAATTATCTTTCAATAATCCGACCCTTTAGGATTGTATCCTTGCTGACTCAAACTACTGGGTCGAGGGTAACATCACCTTCAAAAGAGGGGCCTACTACAATAACTAAGATAATCTCTTAAACAAGTGCAAAAGTGCGAAAATAATCAAAGGTTACACTATACACGAGTCGGATCCAAGTGATTCATCTTGTCTATCTGTTTTTATTTTTATTTTTTATTTCTTAGCATTTAGTTAGTTTTATTTTCTTAGTTTTAAAATCTTTTCTAACATTTTGATTTGATTAGACGTTGAGGATAAACCGGTACTAAAAGCTCTTGTTTCCTTGGACGAACTCGGTATCTTACCAACACTATACTACGTCCTCGATGGTTGCACTTGCCCATATGTGTGTGTAGTGTTAGTAAATATCGTGTTTTATAAATTTAAAACTTGGCTAAAAAGTGTACAAAGGGCTTAAAATATATACCTAAAACATATACAAACTACCACGCATCACTTACCGTCGAAGCCCGGTAACAAATATGATAGGTTTGAGTTTTCCAGCACTTTCTCACACATACCAGTGGCTTTGCAACCCATTGGTGATCTCTTTTTCCTTATTGCTACATACTAGGGACTTTCATACATGAAAGATTTATACATACTTACTTTTAGATGAACTCGCTCAACTTTTTGTTGATTTTTCAAACTACATGTATTTCAGGAAATTAGTGGATCTGGCAAGCTATGCAATCACATCAAGCTGCGTAGGGAATAATGATGTCATCCAGGTTTAGGAGGTGTGACCCTTGCCTGGACGGGTTACAAGTCTTAAACCGTATTTCTAGTCAAGCCTTTTGTCGTGTCGTATGAACATGTTTTTTTTAATTATGTCATGATTGTATTTTGTTTCATGTGTCGACTTTTAAAACAATGTTGTTATGGTAACTTTTAAAACTTAATGAATGGATGACTATCATGTGTTTTATTTCATATAGCATTGTCATGATTGTGCTATGGTATTAAGAAGTCTCACCAAATAAACCCACGCTTCCGCAAAAGCCAGGGTGTGACAGCTTGGTATCAGAGCATCAATCATAGCGAACTAGGATTCTTTCTTGAGTCTAGACTATGATCACTAGGGCTCTCACGAAAACATTTTTACATTTCATACACTAAAACGTCCAGATCCAGGATACAAAACATTTTTACAAATAAAAGGCACAAATACACTTTTTCAAAAATTATATTTCAGTCTTAGAGGCTAGGGAGGTTCAGTCTTAGAGACTGAAGGGTTTGATCGTAGAGATTGGGGAGGTTTAGTCTTAGAGACTGGGAGGATGGTCTTAGAGACCAGGGAGTTAGTCTGAGAGGCTAGGGAGTTCAGTCTGAGAGACTAGGAGGGTAGTCTAGGGAGACTAGGAGAATTATTTGTTTGCTTTACTGTGACTTACATGTTTATTTGATTTCATATGTGTGGTTGTGTTACAGACACCATGGTTTCTTCTTCCGACACAGGAGTATCGGACACAGTGGACCCTATGGCAGTTGTGTCAGGCGACGAGATACCATCAGAGGGAGACGTATACACATCAGACACCACACTGATGACGATGATTTTCAGCCGTTCGCTCTGCCAGACATCGGAGTTCAGATACAGCCTGCTGATGGCATTCCTGCTGGGGATCTGCCTCTTGCGGTGATCCCTGCTCCCATTCCGCTTGGTGCTTTCCCCGTGGCGGATATGCCACTCGATGTCGTATCTGATGACGACATTGATCTGTTCGAGGAGAGTCCGCTTGAGGATGACTATGAGGGCGGGGCCCCGATTGATGCTGACGTTATCCTTCTTATTGCTGAGGCCCCTGTAAAGGAGCTTCCTCTTGGTTCACCTGTCCCAGACTCATTGGAGTCTGTGGCATCTGCGTCTCTGCACGACCAGGGTGTGCAGCATCACTCTCCTGACGCCGACGCCGACCCCGACATGGCGATGTCAGCTGCACATGGTCCGTCACACGAGTTCGAGTTTGACCACGAGATCGATGAGGATTTTGATCCAGTTTTTCCCCCTGACTTCGATCCTGACCAGGAGATCGAGTTTATTCATATAGACGAGCCCTTAGAGGGGCCCGTAGCTCCCATTGATCTGTTGTTTGACATCCCTGTTGATTTTGACATGGACCTTGTTGACCCTGAGCCTGTCATGGCCCCAGAGCCTGTTGTTGCTCCTGATCCTGCACCAGAGCACAACCCTGTACTTGATGATGCACCAGCTCTTGTAATACCCATTGCTGACCTTCCCATTGTTGCACCACCATTGGTGGATGACCCTATTGTTGATGCACCTTTACCTGACCCCGTGCCGGCATTGGTTGACCGTGCACCATTCGCCGCTCACATAGATCCTCGTTATGCTGACACCCGTAACGGGTGGATCGAGGATGATGACGATTACCCACCGTTTGTGCTACCTGTCACTCCTCCAGTAGCACCTATTTCTGCGCCCAATGATATTCCATTGTTCCACCCACACACCACTGACGTTCATCGTACTGATCTTCCCATTACATTCCTCGAGGACATACCACCATTTCGTCCTGGAGAGGGTTCATCGAGGCAGCCGCCTGTTTCTGTTCCACCCATACTGTCATCATCATTTCCGTTTCTGTCACAGTTTCCTCATGTTGCACCACCTACTGCACCCTCTTTCATACCATCGAGCGAGCCATTTTTGTGGACTACGCCCCATGTTATGCCATTGTCTGACCCGTACCACCCATTTCACGTGGGGTACACTACGGAGGATATACTTGCGTCACTGCAGCAACAGCAGGACTGTAAGACCCTATTCACGATTTGACCCAAAACGACGCAGCGGAAAATGAACTGTAAAATTTCTTTCTTTTAACTACTCTAATAAACTTAAATACCGTTTAGGTCAACCCTTCTAACATAAATACATCATTCATCATTTATTTAATGTAACTATGTTAAAAAATAATTACAACAACGTGACCACTTTTCACGTACAATCCATGATCTTCAACTCGACCTTCGTTCACTTGTCCATCATGAATATCTGTAACCTGCGGTCACGATATATAACCAACACATTAGTACATGGTAACATCAGGTATAATTTAATACATATCCTTAACAGGCTATATCACATTCTAGCTACGTAAGGTATTCCATTGAAACATCCTTGATGTGTGTAAAATGCAACACATAAATTACATCAAATGAGGCATAAAACTAACCCTTTTTTAGTACTAATGTTGGAAAAAGAGTGTTTTTGTCTTCCTTTTGTATTTTCAGGATTAAATGAGCTCAAATTCACAAAAGAAGCAAAAAGACAGCTATATCTAACATAAATACAAGAAAAGGAACATAAGTGGATTGCCCGACCCCTCAACAGCATCCTCCCAAGAAAAATAGAGAAGGCAGAAGACTGAACACGCCCCGTGCTCAGCCAGCACGGGGCCGTGCCCAAGAAGCAACAGAAAAGACAAACCTATAGAAGCTTCTATTGCCCACCACGGGGCCGTGTCCAATGAACACGGGGGCGTGGCGAAAGTACAGCAGGTGCATTAATTGTAATTGCGAATTACAATTAATGAAGAGAGAGAGTGTCAGACAGGCACGGGGCCGTGCCCAGCGGACACGGGGCCGTGCCCAGCCCTCTGTTCAGCCTATAAATAGGAGTGCTTGGTTTCATTGCAACTCATCCCTTGGCACACCACCTCTCTCACACTTCATCCACCACCCACCACCACCATAACACCATCATCCACCACCATCATCCATTGTCCATCATAGAGTGTGTGAGTCGTCTCGGGATCCAAGATTGATCGTAAGAGTTCTTGACAATCAGGGCCATGTTTGCCCAAGTCTCTTACATCACTTGCCAAAGTATAATATTTTTAATCTTTTGCACTTTTTATTTGGTTTTGTATTAATGACTTTAATAACTAGTTGCTTATGTTGAAGGTGATCTTTCCTTATCGTTTGTCCGTGGTGTCTTGGCATTATTTTACTGACTATATAAAATAAAAGATTTTCACCATTCATATCTCCACGGTCTATATGGAGGTATGTTGGCTACCTGGTCGGGGGTTAAGGGAACAGTTTGGTAAGGGTCTTGCCCTTGTTCAGCGTTTAGAGGTCCTGCAAGGGACCTGGGTCAAATTTAGTAGGATCTCCTTCAATACCCATAGGTATTGGATGGCGGGGATCCAAACTCTTTGACCCCCTCATAAGTTAACTACTATTAATACTATAACCCGGCTAATTAGGACTGTATCCCTGCTGACTCAGACTACTTAGTCGAGGGTAACGTCACCGCCAAAAGCGAGGCCTACCATAATTTGCATTAATAACTTAATTCATTATCTTCCAATAATCCAACCCTTTAGGATTGTATCAAACTACTGGGTTGAGGATAACGTCGCCTTCAAAAGAGGGGCCTACTACAATAACTAAGATAATCTCTTAAACAAGTGCAAAAGTGCTTAAATAATCAAAGGTTATACTAATACACGAGTCGGATCCAAGTGATTCATCATGTCTATCTGTTTTTATTTTTATTTTTCAGCATTTAGTTAGTTTTTATTTTCTTAGTTTAAAAATCTTTTCTAACATTTTTGATTTGATTAGACGTTGAGGATAAACCGGTACTAAAAGCTCTTGTGTCCTTAGACGACCTCGGTATCTTACCAACACTATACTACGTCCACGATGGGTGCACTTGCCCATATGTGTGTTTAGTGTTAGTAAATATCGTGTTTTATAAATTTAAAACTTGGCTAAAAGTGTAAAAAGGGCTTAAATTATACATCAAAAATATATTACACCTAACGCACATCAATCCTCTCAATTTTTTTTACTCGAGTCCGACATCAATTCCTCGAGGGTCCGCGTTCCCATACCTGCACTCCGTTTATTTCATTCTCAATAGTAACATGGTTAGGGGTACGTAATCTCAAACATATTGAAAACCCACATCTTCACATATACGTATACCAGTGATCTACAATCATTAGATTACAACACATGTATACACTTTCATATATCTAAGTACATTCATACGTATCTCATTCATATGCACGTACATACAAGTTTATACGACTTACACACGCTACAGTTCCATACCTACATACATACATACATACAAGTCACATTCACTTATTTGTAAGTTGAGCCTTAACTACAAACATATCAACATAAATCAATGCAATTACAAACAAACATAACCGACTAACTTCCAACAAACATGATGAACATTCAGCAACATAATGAACATTCCATTAAAACAATGAACATTCAGCAACATAATGAACATTCGTTTCACACAATGAGCATTCAGCAACATAATGAACATTCGTTCAACACAACGAACATTCAGCAACATAATGAACATTCGTTTCACACAATGACCATTCAGCAACATAATGCACATTCCATTAACATGATGAACATTCAGCAACATAATGAACATCCAGCAACGTAATGAACATTCCACTAACACAATGAACATTCAGCAACATAGTGCACATTCCATTAACACGATGAACATTCAGCAACATAATGCACATTCCATTAACACGATGAACATTCAGCAACATAATGAACATTTCATTAAAACAATGAACATTCAGCAACATAATGAACATTTGTTTAACACAATGAACATTCAGCAACATAATGAACATTCGTTTCACACAATAAACATTCAGCAACAAAATGAACATTCGTTTCACACAATGAACATTCAGCAACATAATGCACATTCCATTAACACGATGAACATTCAGCAACATAATGAACATCTAGCAACGTAATGAACATTCCCCTAACACAATGAACATTCAGCAACATAGTGCACATTCCATTAACACGATGAACTATCATCTTAATTTACATTAAGGATAGACGAAGTTCATATGAACTTACCTTGGTACTTACCCTTACCCGTAAATTCTTACATGGTTCCCTATATACAACATACCAAACTTCATTTATAAATAAGAAATGATTCCGGAAATCACTTACCTTAAGCGTCCGTTTCGTACTTGCTTCCTCGCATCCTTCCCATTAGCCTTCCACGCTTCCACCCACCTTGACATGATCCTATCCTTTCATGTCATTATGGTTACCGCATTATTAGCATACACAAACATTCTAAATTATATTAATTTCACATTCATATTCTATATTGACCTTTACTAGTCAATATCAACCACACAATGCATAAGATAACAATCACATCTTTTCATTCCACATAATTCTTTATATCGTCACATATAACATTTATTGATATAGCATGTGCCTTGCGATTTCCCTAACATTACATTTGTGGCCAAATGTCTTACTATGCTATTTATGCACAGTTGACTTTTAGAAAGTCAAGTGTCCATTATATGAATTATCAACTTAAGCTCATACATGCTCAACATTAATAGATTATACTATGGACATCATACACATTTCATAAACAAGTGCAAAAGTGCGAAAATAATCAAAAGAGGGGCCTACTACAATAACTAAGATAATCTCTTAAACAAGTGCAAAAGTGCGAAAATAATCAAAGGTTATACTAATACACGAGTCGGATCCAAGTGATTCATCATGTCTATCTGTTTTTATTTTTATTTTTCAGCATTTAGTTAGTTTTTATTTTCTTAGTTTAAAAATCTTTTCTAACATTTTTGATTTGATCAGACGTTGAGGATAAACCGGTACTAAAAGCTCTTGTGTCCTTGGACGACCTCGGTATCTTACCAACACTATACTACGTCCACGATGAGTGCACTTGCCCATATGTATGTTTAGTGTTACTAAATATCGTGTTTTATAAATTTAAAACTTGGCTAAAAGTGTAAAAATGGCTTAAATTATACATCAAAAATATATTACACCTAACGCATATCAAGTTTTTGGCGCCGTTGCCGGGGACACAAGGATTTTAAGAAAGTTAGGAATCAACGGCCTAATCATCTTTTTATTTTTTGTTTTTAATTTTTAGGATTTTCTTAGTTTTTCAGCCTCTGCAGAGCTCAGCACGGGCCGCGCCCGCTGAACACGCCCCCGTGCTCAATCATTGGAACTGGCAATCCTGTTTTAAGTCAGAGAGTAAGCTGAACACGGGGCCATGCTCACTCAACACGCCCCCGTGCCCAAGATTCACTTACTGAAAACAGAACCGTTAGATCCCGGCGGTTGGTAATTTCTGACACAAACATGAGTGATAGCAATTCTTTTTACTTTCGGCACTCTTATGGTACGTGGTGTCAAATATGTGGATGCGAACATAAATAAGTAAAATGTTACTTTCTAAATTATAGGCCCCACTACATAGACCCACCATTCCTTATAACCTTAAGAGGGGCGAACATTAAAATAATCACTATCTCTCCCTCGAATGCGCCCAGCCAGATATTCTAGGAGAAATGCTCCTTGGCGAGTTATTTCAACTAGAAGAGCTAATTCTAAATTGCTCAAAAAAGCTTAGGAAGGATTTTATTGATCCACCCCAAGACGATGATCATGAAGAAATGTTGGGATCGCATTCCAACAACCTCGTTGCTCCCAAAAATACCTTCATACTTAGCAATGATTTGGACGATAGTCGTCCCTGTGCCGATTGTGCCGTGAAGGACTCTCCATCGACTTCGTTCGGTGCATACATAGACCTGAGCGATTCGGCATACACCTTCTTTAACGAGAGCCCGGGAAAGGGTTGGACTTGTCCACCTAGAACGAAAATAGGAATTACCCTCACCGACAACCTCTTGCGTTCTCGCCTTAGTCTAGGACAATTAAGGTATCTTAGGCACTTTGGGGTGTTCCAACCAGTAAGGAACCACCCGATAGCAATGAGATCCTTAGAAGAAACAAAACTCCATAAGACAGCTTCCAGACACGGGGCCGTGTCCAGGTCAACAAGCCCCCGTGCTCATCTAAAAGATTCTCTGCTGATTTTGTCAGAATACGGAAAAAATGTGTCAGGATTTCCTCTGCACACGGGGCCGTGTTCAGCGAACACGGGGCCGTGTCCAGTGCGCTATCGTTTTCTTTAAATGCAGCCTGATCCCTGCTCATTTTTGACCACTTCAAAAGACAGAGATTCCTGGGATCTTCACTCATACCATCCTAGGTAAGTTCTAAAAGAAGGTTCTCAAGGACCATCTTGTCCCTTCCACTTTTATTCATTTCCTCTTCTTTCAAATTTTTCAACATTTCCTCCATGGAAGCTTGGAAACTCCATGATTCTAACCTTCTATGTGAAGTTTGTAAGATTATATGCTAAGGATTCTTGTTTAAAGTTAGTGGTATAACTTTGTTTTAAATTATCTATGCTTAAACCCAGCTGAAAATCATGAAAATAATTTAAAACTCCAAGACTCCTTAGCCTAAAATCCTACAGACAAGTGGACACGGGGCCGTGCTCAGCAAGCACGGGGCCGTGTCTGAGGCACTGTTTCGTAAAAATTTAGCTTTCTTTTGTTTCTTTCTCAGAAAATGGCAAGCAGAACAAGCGGAACATCTTCAAGAAATAACCGACAAGGGAGGAGATCATCAACGGCAGAAGACTCTCTTCTAAACTATGTTTACGCCCTAAGGGAGGCTATTGATGAAATGACGGGAGTGGAGGAAGCATTGGTCGACCGTATCAACCATCTAACAGTGGGGCTGGAGGGTTGTCTCCGAGAGGTAAACCTCTTGCACCAGAGGTTAAACCTTCTCGCCTCCCCGCCTTTGGTGCCTATAATAACCCAAAGGGCGTGGAACGTGGTGCCCGAGGTCATCATTCCGGTCGAGTGGTACGCCATGCACCAAGAGCCTCCGCAAAGGGTAGTGCAAGGAGTCCCGGTGAATGTTCCCCCTCAGCCACAAATTACTGAGGAAAATGAAGCCGCCTTCTTCCTTCTAAGGGAGATAGAAGAATGGCTTTAAACGACATTTAGGGAAGAAAACCTTCGGCCGAAAGTCCTACTATATCGAGAAACTATTCTCGAAATTTTCTTAAAAAAGTAGAACTCTTTATGATAACCTCGTGTACCTCCTGACCTATTTAGTTAAGTTTTTATTTTATCTTATTTTAGGAATATTATGTAAGATCTCTCTATGATTTCAATGAAATGATGGTTTTAAAGTTTGAATGGTCCATAATGAATAAAACACACTTATGGTGGTAAAGGATGAAAAGGGAAACGAGAAACATGGCCCCATGCACAAGAACAAGGCAACCCGACATCAATTTCTCCGATACAGAAGGTTCAACACAGGCCATGTCCAACCAACACGGCCCCGTGCTGCACCCCCTGCAGAAAAATACCCAGTTCAGGTAACTGGACACGGGCCGTGTTCACCAGACACGCCCCCGTGTCCAGGCTTCTGTTTCTTTTCTTTAATTTTCATTACTGGCACCTGAACACGGGGCCATGTCCGGTCCCCACGGGGCCGTGTCTGGACTGCCAGTAACATAAATCTTTGCTTTTAACACTATATTACACATCTAATCAACCTAAATATTTATTTTTGGGACACATTGAGGACAATGTGTAATTTAAGTGTGGGGGGGATGCTTAAACCTTGAAATTTTGCAAGTCCTAATAACAAGCCTTACACAAAACTCTATTAGAACCGCTAATCACCCCAAATTTTTTCAAAAACTTTTCATTTTTTTTACTTGTCTTGGTTTAATTTGGGAATAACAAGTTCTAAAAAAGGTTATATTTTTACAAGTTTACAACCGATAGCGTCGTGATAAAAAGAACTAACATAAGAAAATTATGAAACGGCATGACAAGCTTAGTTAAAATTCGATTATATATATACTTGATCACATAGAAAAACCCACTCCCACAAAAAGTGAGTTTTGAGCCTTTATTGAGCATACAAATACACATCTTTAGACTAAATGCTCATTTTTCGTTTCTTGTGTGAATAGTCGCTTGGTTCTTACGACTCTAGAACTTGCCACGACGATTCATTCCCGGGCCTTACCAACTTAAACACAAGTAAGTAAATGATGGAGGCATTAGGACTAACCCTTTTTCTTTCAAAACCATTATTTTCATTTTTCTTTTCACCTACCCAAAAACTCCCCCTAGTTAACCCCTTTGAGCCTAAACCTTTCATTTCTTTACCCTAAAACCCTTTTACCCACCAAAACCCTTTTTATTTTTTACCCTTTATTTTAGTAACAAGCTCGGTTTTCGTGTGACTAAAAAAAATGATGAAGTTAGAAATAAACAAACAAAGCTCTTAAAACAAAAGCTTGTTTGAAGAAATACTTCATTAAAAATAAATAAAAAAAAGTCACTAAAACAAAATGTTTTACGAAAACCGACGCTTTTTACGCTTTTCGCCCTTCTCTACTAACCACTAACCCAACTACCCACCTTTAGCCCAAGCCTTTACCCAAAAAGTCCTCTTGATATTTACAAAGGTAACAAGTTAAAAAGGAGGAGGATTGATTGCTTGGCAAGCCTATGGTAGGGATAAGTTCCACGCCGCTCTCGAGTGATTCACTAAAAATACACCTTCGGCCGAGTGTGAGTGATTTCTCCCGTGAGTTATGTGAACTTGTATATAAATGGAATTTTAAAAAGGCATGCTATGCCCAAACAAGTAATTTCTCCTATGAAACGTTCCAAACAAATCATAACGAATAGGATTGTAAATAAATAAAAATAAAACCCAAAAAGATCTTGGATTTCTGACACTCTATGACAAGCCAAAACCTTCTCTTCTACCCATTCCATTTGGGAGTGTAAGCCACATATTAAAGAGTTTTGCTTGAGGACAAGCAAAAATTCAAGTGTGGGGGTATTTGATGTGTGTAAAATGCAACATATAAATTACATCAAATGAGGCATAAAACTAACCCTTTTTTAGTACTAATGTTGGAAAAAGAGTGTTTTTGTCTTCCTTTTGTATTTTCAGGATTAAATGAGCTCAAATTCACAAAAGAAGCAAAAAGACAGCTAAATCTAACATAAATACAAGAAAAGGAACATAAGTGGATTGCCCGACCCCTCAACAGCATCCTCCCAAGCAAAATAGAGAAGGCAGAAGACTGAACACGCCCCGTGCTCAGCCAGCACAGGGCCGTGCCCAAGAAGCAGCAGAAAAGACAAACATATAGAAGCTTCTATTGCCAACCACGGGGCCGTGTCCAGTGAACACGGGGGCGTGGCAAAAGTACAGCAGGCGCATTAATTGTAATTGCGAATTACAATTAATGAAGAGAGAGAGTGTCAGACAGGCATGGGGCCGTGCCCAGCGGACACGGGGCCGTACCCAGCCCTCTGTTCAGCCTATAAATAGGAGTGCTTGGTTTCATTGCAACTCATCCCTTGGCACACCACCTCTCTCACACTTCATCCACCACCCACCACCACCATAACACCATCATCCACCACCATCATCCATTGTCCATCATAGAGTGTGTGAGTCGTTTCGGGATCCAAGATTGATCGTAAGAGTTCTTGACAATCAAGGCCATGTTTGCCTAAGTCTGTTACATCACTTGGTGAAGATAAGTGTTTAGTATAATACTTTTTATGTTTAATCTTTTGCACTTTTTATTTGGTTTTGTATTAATGACTTTAATAACTAGTTGCTTATGTTGAAGGTGATCTTTCCTTATCGTTTGTCCGTGGTGTCTTGGCATTATTTTACTGTCTATGTAAAATAAAAGATTTTCACCATTCATATCTCCACGGTCTATAT
The DNA here is from genome assembly GCF_002127325.2 of Helianthus annuus. NCBI lineage: Eukaryota > Viridiplantae > Streptophyta > Magnoliopsida > Asterales > Asteraceae > Helianthus > Helianthus annuus. The sequence goes on along the minus strand of NC_035435.2, from coordinate 93,618,458 downwards.
GGAGGTATGTTGGCTACCTGGTCGGGGGTTAAGGGAACGGTTTGGTAAGGGTCTTGCCCTTGTTCAGCGTTTTGAGGTCCTGCAAGGGACCTGGGTCAAATTTAGTAGGATCTCCTTCAATACCCATAGGTATTGGATGGCGGGGATCCAAACTCTTTGACCCCCTCATAAGTTAACTACTATTAATACTATAACCCGGCTATTTAGGACTGTATCCCTGCTGACTCAGACTACTTAGTCGAGGGTAACGTCACCGCCAAAAGCGGGGCCTACCATAATTTACATTAATAACTTAATTCATTATCTTCCAATAATCCAACCCTTTAGGATTGTATCCTTGCTGACTCAAACTACTGGGTTGAGGATAACGTCGCCTTCAAAATAGGGGCCTACTACAATAACTAAGATAATCTCTTAAACAAGTGCAAAAGTGCGAAAATAATCAAAGGTTATACTAATACACGAGTCGGATCCAAGTGATTCATCATGTCTATCTGTTTTTATTTTTATTTTTCAGCATTTGGTTAGTTTTTATTTTCTTAGTTTAAAAATCTTTTCTAACATTTTTGATTTGATTAGACGTTGAGGATAAACCGGTACTAAAAGCTCTTGTTTCCTTGGACGACCTCGGTATCTTACCAACACTATACTACGTCCACGATGGGTGCACTTGCCCATATGTGTGTTTAGTGTTAGTAAATATCGTGTTTTATAAATTTAAAACTTGGCTAAAAGTGTAAAAAGGGCTTAAATTATACATCAAAAATATATTACACCTAACGCACATCAATCCTCTCAATTTTATTTACTCGAGTCCGGCATCAATTCCTCGAGGGTCCGCGTTCCCATACCTGCACTCCGTTTATTTCATTCTCAATAGTAACATGGTTAGGGGTACGTAATCTCAAACATATTGAAAACCCACATCTTCACATATACGTATACCAGTGATCTACAATCATTAGATTACAGCACATGTATACACTTTCATATATCTAAGTACATTCATACGTATCTCATTCATATGCACGTACATACAAGTTTATACGACTTACACACGCTACAGTTCCATACCTACATACATACATACAAGTCGCATTCACTTATTTGTAAGTTGAGCCTTAACTACAAACATATCAACACAAATCAATGCAATTACAAACAAACATAACCGACTAACTTCCAACAAACATGATGAACATTCAGCAACATAATGAACATTCCATTAAAACAATGAACATTCAGCAACATAATGAACATTCGTTTCACACAATGAGCATTCAGCAACATAATGAACATTCGTTCAACACAATGAACATTCAGCAACATAATGAACATTCGTTTCACACAATGATCATTCAGCAACATAATGCACATTCCATTAACATGATGAACATTCGGCAACATAATGAACATCCAGCAACGTAATGAACATTCCACTAACACAATGAACATTCAGCAACATAGTGTACATTCCATTAACACGATGAACATTCAGCAACATAATGCACATTCCATTAACACGATGAACATTCAGCAACATAATGCACATTCCATTAACACGATGAACATTCAGCAACATAATGAACATTTCATTAAAACAATGAACATTCAGCAACATAATGAACATTTGTTTAACACAATGAACATTCAGCAACATAATGAACATTCGTTTCACACAATAAACATTCAGCAACAAAATGAACATTCGTTTCACACAATGAACATTCAGCAACATAATGCACATTCCATTAACACGATGAACATTCAGCAACATAATGAACATCTAGCAACGTAATGAACATTCCCCTAACACAATGAACATTCAGCAACATAGTGCACATTCCATTAACACGATGAACTATCATCTTAATTTACATTAAGGATAGACGAAGTTCATATGAACTTACCTTGGTACTTACCCTTACCCGTAAATTCTTACATGGTTCCCTATATACAACATACCAAACTTCATTTATAAATAAGAAATGATTCCGGAAATCACTTACCTTAAGCGTCCGTTTCGTACTTGCTTCCTCGCATCCTTCCCATTAGCCTTCCACGCTTCCACCCACCTTGACATGATCCTATCCTTTCATGTCATTATGGTTACCGCATTATTAGCATACACAAACATTCTAAATTATATTAATTTCACATTCATATTCTATATTGACCTTTACTAGTCAATATCAACCACACAATGCATAAGATAACAATCACATCTTTTCATTCCACATAATTCTTTATATCGTCACATATAACATTTATTGATATAGCATGTGCCTTGCGATTTCCCTAACATTACATTTGTGGCCAAATGTCTTACTATGCTATTTATGCACAGTTGACTTTTAGAAAGTCAACTGTCCATTATATGAATTATCAACTTAAGCTCATACATTCTCAACATTAATAGATTATACTATGGACATCATACACATTTCATACTCATATAGCAAAACACATATGATCATCTAATTGTATGCACACAAACATAATCAATTTCTTCCATACCAGTAATATCATGATTTTACAATTAACAACATTGTCCAAGCTTAGTTAACAAACATAGCTTCCCAACCTTCCTCCTACTAATGTACGTACTTTCTACACACTTAACAACAAATCACATTTGATTTCATCTGACCATAAGTAAATCAACACATAATGTGCATCATATTAGTATATTACCCAAGCATCGAGTACAACTTCTAATGCATACTATTTACCAAATCATATAATTAACCAAAAATCATACATGTATTCCATCGGAAATATATTTCTTATGTTCAATTACTACAAACTACATGACATCCTCATAGTATACATTTTCCTTCATTACTTGCATGCGATCTCATCTAGTAATCTCACCTAGACATTTCATCAAACACTTGGTGTGCGTACACTATTTAATGCACAATTTACAACTAATTCATGCATACTCTTCCAATTTCTTACTTTCAATCACCAACATAACTAAACATCAAACTAACTTCATACCATATTCAACCTAACTTGCAAGAGTTCATCATATTCAACATAATACATCAAGAATTACACAAGTAGTGAACATGGATGATTCACTCACTTCATCTTCCTCACCACTACTGTCACACCCTGGCTTTGCGGAGGCGTGGTTAATTTGGTGTGACTTCTTAATACCATAGCTTAATCATAACAAAGCTATATGAATTAAAAACATGCAAGATCATCCATTAAGTTTTAAAAACCCAAATACAATACCATTGTCTTGACGGGAAAACACCCTAATAACCATAACATTGTTCAACAAACAAACAAAACATAAACACAGTTTAAGGACTGTGACTTGTCCAGGAAAGAGTCACATTCCCTAAACCCCGGATGACCTCGGAAACTAGTGCAGCGGGAAAACGTGCCATACCGTGCCAGATCTTTAATTCCCTGAAATACATGTAAGTTGAAAAATCAACAATAATGTTGAGCGAGTTCATGCAAAAGTGAGTAAATAAACCTTTGTAGTTATCAAAATCCTGGTATGTAGCAAATAAGGAAAAAGAGATCACCAATGGTTTGCAAGGCCATTGATACGTGTGAAGTGCAAGTAGGAAGACTCAACCCTTGCGATTTTGCGTCGGGGCACAAAGTCACCCCGAGGTCCGTTATGCTGGACCTGGGGTTGGGCTCGCTACACCCAGATAGATCTACCGCTTACGTCCCTCGGTCCTACAATGAGGATTAATGGCCTCCAGTTCCCGCCTACCCACTCACATGATCTAAGTAGTAACCCTCCTTACGCTAATCATACCATGTAAAAAGTACTCGTAATCATAGTAACATGTATTTCACCCCCGCAGTTTAGAAAACTGAAAACAGTTAAGAGAAAAGGGGGACATGAACTCACAGTCGGTGCGTCTCTACCAAGTACTCCAAATCAGGCAGCTGTGCAACGACCTACATGTGCTAATTCTATTAGACGGACGGCCGTGCCTTAGCTTTATAGTTTAAGTTTTTGGGAAATAGTTAGACAACTATTCCGTGTTTACTTTTCGTATATACTTGGTAGTTAATCTCCTTCCCAAGGATGGGGGATTTAATACATGTGCGTTCGAATTATATCATTAAGTCTCACTTAATATATATTTATTTTTCAATTCCAAAATATAAATATTTTTCTCAAAAATATTATATTTTCTTTTCACATAGTATTCCCCAAAAATAATACGTTGATAAAATACGCGTTCGTAAATATTTCCGTATAATGCGTAAGTTACGTTTTATCATTCGTGTGGTAATAGTAATTACCGGTGTAACTTATGTAATTATCGTAGAGGCGTTCGTATTATTTTGGATCTGTTAACGTTCGTAAATATTATTTTTACTCTAAAAATAATATTTATGTATTTTTCACAAAATAATCATAAACAGTGTGGTGAAAATATAAATATATATATTTATCACGTTTAGTTTTTGTGAAAACCCCACCTCCGAATATTTGTAAATAAAGTCGTGGCGAAATATATTTTGAAAACATGTCAAAAATAATTCTAACACTTGTAGTGTAAATAGTTTTAAGTGTTAGGTTATTAGAAAAATTTCGCCAGAGTTTCCTCTGTAACTGGAGGTGGCCACGCTTTCAAGTGTATCATTTTCTTTTACAAAATCAATTTCAACCCTTCTTTATTCAATCAAACAATTTCCGACACAACAAACTAGTCGACAAGTATGTAAATCGCATAATTAGATGAACTTGTAGTTTTTCCGAAACTATAGTGTAAATCCCATTATATTTTGTGGATCTTTATATAAAGTAATTTGATCTCGTAAAAACCTCGTTTTTAAAGTAAATCCGTCTTTACAACTTCCCGTCATCTTTTTCAAAGATTGTTATTTTGTCGAAACTTTTCATTTCACAAGTGTTTACACACTTGTGGTTTATAAAAATCATGCTTGTTAATGTAAGATCTATTTTTAGAAAACATGATTTTCTTTGACGCTTGGTCCTTTGAAAATACCACTTGCAGATACGTAGATCTGCTAGTTTTAAACACTATTTTACAAGTAAAACATTTTTACACAAGTTCATGTTTCGCGTGTGGTAGAGTTTCACCTTTTAACCCTTGTACCATTCAAAACAAGCTTATGTCAAGATCCATGACCTTAACCAAACCATGTTAAATGATGATCCGAGCTACCACAACATAGATCGGGTCTAGATAACCACACAAAATCAATACTACAACATTTACACAACTAGTGAGCTTTTAACCAACATTATTCATGTTTTTAGTAGACTTTTGTGCTTCAAATTGCAAGTTTCCGAATTTTAACCGTTACATAACATATTAACCACTTTAGAATAGTTCGAGAGAGTGTTTTAAGCATTATACCTCTAGCTCGAGGCTAGGGAAGAATCTATGTGAAAAATGCGTGGATAAAAGCTACGTAGAGAGGTCCTTCGTCTTCCGTTTGCTCCAAGGCTCCTTATATGCGACCCTTAACACTTGTAGATGATTGGAACTTGCAAGATGGAAGTCGAAAATGGATGGAGGAGAAGAGGGGTGTTCGGCCGTGAGTAGAGCAAGAGGGAGAGAGAGAGCTTTGTGGTGATGTGTAGAGTGATTTATCTTGTGTGCCATGACATGTTACTTATAGGCAATTAGGAAGTTTTAATCTAATGGTTAATGTGTTGTCTAGATATTAGACAAGAGTTTATATAATATTCAATAAATGGTACAAGTCTTGGTCACATAGTGACCGATCGGCCCAAGGGGGAGGGGTTCCTATTTTGATTCCAACCATTAGTTGATGTTTAGTTAGGTTAACTAGGTTAGATTTAGGGATTAACTTGGTTAGTCATGTGTTGTGCTTTAACGTGGGTGTTGGGGTGTTCAGGGACCCTAACTGGCTCAGAAAAAGATCCATATTGTTAATGTCAATATTTTTATGTTCCGAGTATAGTTCGGTTGTTTGGTTGGATAGTAATCCGTTAAAGCGCTTAACAAAGCTTTCATGTGTTGTAAATACCATTTTTAGTGACACAACTTATTCCCCAAAGTGTCAGGAATATTTTCCTCATGTTTTGGCACTTTATTAGCTAGCCAGAAGCTGAAATGTTAATTAAAGTGCTGTGTTCTGTGCTCAGTGTATATTTTAGGCACATCCAGTCATCGTAACTTATTCCTAGAGACGCAGTTCTACAACCCTTGTATCCCTACACTCACTATGGGTGTAGTAAAATAATTCTGGCTCATACAGGCCTTAGAGGCAGTATCTGCCATGTTCAATAGGTTATCCGTTCATAGTGCTACTGTGCTTTTGTGCATCATGTTTGTCACTAGAGTTCAGCATGTAAATAATGTAGTGACAGCAAATAGAGTATGATGCAAGAATATACAAGTATCAGAAATCAAGTAGCAGTTCATCAGCAATTTCAGTTAAGCACAGTAATCAAGCAGTAATTAATTATTAATTAAATCGTACGGATACCTGGTTTAGTGAGGGTTGTCAGATTCTCCCCCCGTTAGAAAAATTTCGTCCCGAAATTTTATGTTCTGCTTGTAGAAGCAGGGTTCTTAGGAAATAGATGGGGGTATTTCTCTTTCATTCGGTCCTCACGCTCCCAGGTGAATTCAGGACCATGGCGGGCATTCCAACGAACTTTGACGAGCTTGACACTGCTCCGGCGGGTCTTGTTCACTTTCCAATCCGTGACCTCAACGGGTTCTTCAACGAAGTGGAGCGTGTCGTCAACATGAATTTCGTCGGTAGGAATGACAACGGTATCTTGCGTTGGACTTTTCTTCAGATTGGATACATGAAATGTATCGTGAACACCATTTAGTTCAGCAGGTAGATCCAACTTGTATGCTACGGTCCCAATTCTTTCCAAAATCCTGAACGGACCAATATATCGCGGATTCAACTTTCCACGCTTCCCAAAGCGTGCCACACCCTTCCAGGGTGATACATTCAGCAAAACCATATCGCCAACCTCAAACTCTAGGGGGTTTCCTGCTTCGATCCGCGTAGGCTTTCTGCCGGTCACGAGCCGCACTGATGCGATCTCGTATCTGTGCAATCTTGTCGGTGGTTTCCTGGACTACATCAGGACCAACCAACTGTCTATCACCGGCGTCAGACCAACAGAGCGGTGATCTGCACTTGCGCCCATATAAAGCCTCGAATGGCGCGGCACCAATACTGGTGTGGTAGCTGTTGTTGTATGAAAATTCGACCAAAGGCAAATGCTTATCCCAGCTACCGCCCAAATCCATAACACACGCTCTCAGCATGTCCTCCAACGTCTGAATCGTCCGCTCGCTTTGACCGTCGGTCTGCGGGTGAAACGCGGTGCTCATATTCAACTTCGAGCCAAAAGCTTCTTGGAAGGATTGCCATATCCTTGATACGAACCTTCCGTCTCTATCGGAGATGATTGAGAGAGGTACTCCATGGCGTGTAACAATCTCTCTCATGTAAATTTCGGCCAATTTGCTCGTATTATCCTTTTCTCGGATAGGTAAGAAGTGTGCTGACTTCGTTAATCGTTCCACTATCACCCAGATAGTGTCATGGCCTCTCGGCGTTCTTGGCAATTTCGCAATAAAATCCATGGAGATTTGTTCCCACTTCCACTTGGGAATCTCTGGTTGTTGCAGAAGTCCTGAAGGCTTCTGGTATTCCGCTTTAACCTTAGCGCAAGTTAAACATTTGCTCACATAAACAGCCACATCGCCTTCCATCCTAGGCCACCAATAGTAATCTTTAAGATCCTGGTACATCTTATCCGCTCCAGGGTGGATAGAGTACCGCGACTTGTGAGCTTCATCGAAAATAACCTTCCTTAAACCTCCAAACAAAGGAACCCAAATCCTTTTCTCAAAACAACGTTCCTTCCTTGTTTGGTACCAATAACTTCTCCATCCCTCGGAGATACTCTTATTCAAGGTTTCTTTCCTTGAGAGCTTCTTTCTGCGCGACACGAATGCGCAGAGGAAAATCGGTTCGAATAACCATCTCCAAAGCCCTAACCCTTATGGGCTTGATCCTCTCCTTTCGACTTAGGGCATCGGCGACCACATTCGCCTTCCCTGGATGATACTTTATCTCGCAGTCGTAGTCGTTCAACAACTCTACCCATCGTCTTTGCCTCATATTCAACTCCTTCTGGTTGAATATGTGCTGGAGGCTCTTGTGATCTGTGAAGATTGTGCACTTCGTACCATAAAGGTAGTGTCTCCAGATCTTTAAAGCAAAAACCACTGCGCCTAGTTCCAAATCATGTGTGGTATAGTTCTTTTCATGTACCTTCAGCTGGCGTGACGCGTAGGCAATAACCTTTTGGCGTTGCATCAACACACAACCCAATCCTTAACGCGAAGCGTCGCAGTATACCACAAAATCATCTGTACCCTCTGGTAGGGCTAAGATTGGCGCGTTGCAAAGCTTATCTTTCAATACCTGAAACGCTTCTTCCTTTTTGATTCCCCAATCAAACTTCTTGTCTTTCTGCGTGAGGAGTGTCAATGGTTGAGCGATCTTTGAAAAATTCTCAATGAATCTTCGGTAATAGCCAGCCAAACCCAAGAATTGCCGAATCTCGGTTGGCGTCTTTGGCGTTTCCCAATCCTTGATCGCCTCGATCTTGGTTGGATCCACGTGGATTCCATCTCCATTTACCACGTGCCCAAGGAATTGCACTTCTCTTAGCCAAAACTCGCACTTAGAGAACTTGGCATACAACTGTTCCTTCTTTAGCAGCTCTAGAATGGCTCTTAAATGCTGCTCGTGCTTAGCCTTCGTCTTTGAGTAAATCAAAATATCATCGATGAATACAATCACGAACTTGTCCAAGTACGGCTTACAAACTCGATTCATCAAGTCCATGAACACTGCAGGTGCGTTTGTCAGACCAAACGGCATAACGAGAAACTCGTAGTGCCCATAACGGGTTCTGAATGCTGTCTTTGGGATACTCTCCTCCTGTATCCTTAACTGATGGTAACCAAATCGCAAATCGATCTTCGAATAGAAGCTTGAACCTCGAAGTTGGTCGAACAAATCATCAATCCTTGGCAGAGGATACCTATTCTTGATCGTCAGCTTTTTCAACTCTCTGTAGTTAATACACATACGGAAACTACCGTCCTTCTTTTTGACAAACAAAACTGGAGCTCCCCAAGGTGAGAAGCTCGGTCGGATAAATCCCTTGTCTAACAACTCTTGAAGTTTTGTCGACAGTTCTTGCATCTCAGACGGAGCAAGTCTATAAGGTGCCTTAGCCACAGGCGCGGCGCCTGGAACTAAGTCGATGTGAAACTCTACTTGCCTTTGAGGCGGCAAGCCAGGCAAATCTTCTGGGAAGACTTCTGGGTACTCCCTCACGACAGGGATGTCTTCGATCTTCGGTTCTTCAGCTTTCTTATCTACAATGTGTGCCAGAAAAGCAACACATCCTTTCTGCAAACACTTTCTTGCTTTCAGGCAGCTAATAATTCTTAACGGCGTCTCACGCTTCTCTCCGTGAACAACAATGGTCTCACCATCTTCAGTCGGGATACGAACGACCTTCTCATGGCAAACTATCTCAGCCTTGTTACTCGATAACCAATCCATTCCTACTACCACGTCGAAGCTTCCCAACTGGACTGGTAGTAGATCTAGAGCGAACTCACGCTCTCCCAATTCGATTACGCAACCTCGAATCACTTCGTTAGCTTCTACTAACTTCCCATTCGCCAATTCGATCGAGTACGGAATATCTAACTTACTAGCGGCTAACCCAAGCATATTCTTAAATTCTAACGACACGAAGCTATAATCGGCGCCAGTATCAAATAAAACGGATGCATAGCGTTGGTTTACAGGGAACGTACCAGTGACGACATTGGGATCTTGGCGTGCTTCCCTTGCTTCTATGTTGAAAACCCTTCCGCGGGCTTGGTTTAATTCCGGGCAATTCCTCTTGTAGTGCCCAAGATCACTACAGTTGAAACATCCGGGTCTCTGCCCATTTCCACCACCATTTCTAGCTTGATTGTTCCTCTGATTACGATTCATAGTGCCCGCTTAGTTTGCATTATTGACCCGATTCCCATCACCTCCATTGTTTCCTTGTGGGCGATTTCCATTTCTGCCCCGGTTGGTGTTTCTGTTTCCAAAACCTCCCTGACCTCTCTGGCCCATAGTGGCCCAACAAGAATCCTTCAAATGGCCAGTCTTTCCACAAGCTTCACATACTTTTGGCCCGCATCGACCAGAGTGATGGCGTTGGCAAGAGTTACATTTGGGATGTGCACCCATATATCCCTTACCTTTCCTCCTACCACCAGCTGTATCCTGAGCTGGCGCGTTTTGCTCTCCTTTCTTAACCACCACCCCGGTGCCCTGCTTGAAGTTTGAAAACTTCCGCTTGTTCCCTCCTGATGACTCCACATGAGTCTCTTTCTTCTTTGGCTCAACTTCATCAAACTTGTTCAAGCGAATTGCCTCCTCTGTGAGAGCCACGCTCAAATCAATGGCTTCAGTGATAGTTGCAGGTTTGGAGGAGGTCACCATGCTTATGATTTGAGGAGCTAATCCCCAAATGAAGCATTCAATTCTCTTGAACTCAGGAGTGACCATGTAGGGTACCACATGCGACAAGTCGTGGAACCTCTGAACATACTCTGCTATCTTTGGACCTTCCATTTTCAGATGCCAGAACTCGGTCTCTAATCTCTGGATTTCAGCGCGGGAGCAGTACTTTTTGCGCATGAGTTCCTTCAGTTCGGTCCAGGTCAGCGCGTAGGCAGCAGCTTCGCCAAGTGTCTGTACTTGCAAGTTCCACCAGGATAGGGCTCCATCCAAAAATAGCCCAGAGATATAGGTGACTTGCTGATCCAGTGCGCATTTGCTCATGCGAAGAACGGATTCTGTTTTCTCAGCCCAGCGGACAAAGGCGACAGCACCTCCTGCGCCATCAAAGTTTACGGGCTTGCAGTCCAAGAACTGTTTGTAGGTGCACCCTGCACATACATTATAGCATATGATTGGCATTAGCATTCTTGCTAAGGGAATCCATTTAGGTCATGGTATGTCTTAATGCCTTAGGGTTACCATGAGGTGGATTGTTATTGTTGCCAGTGTTGCCAGAGTTGCTTCCACTAATCCCTCCTTGAGAGGCAGCATATTGAGCAATGGCAGCAGCAATGACTTGCTGTAGTTCTTCCTGAGTTGTAGGCATTTGCTTGTTGACGTCTTGGCGGCATCTTCTAAAGATGTGTTTACGTCGGTCAGGCCATAGTGAAGCGTACGTATATAGTAATAGTAATATCACATAACATCTCATGTTATCAATATATATCACAAATACTAATCACACAACATCCCATGTCACAAATATTATACACACAACATCCCATGTCATAAAAATATAAATAAGCAATCAAGCGAATCAAATATGATGAAAATACCGCGATTGCTATATATCGAGACCACGTAGTAAGTGTATCAGTACATCACTGTGTCATACAATCATCAATCAACTAGGGGCAACATCACCCCTGTCCAAAACTATATCAAGTCAGTGTCAAATACATCAAATACATCAAATATATGTCAAAAGTCAGAATCATCATGTAGTCTCCAAAAATTGTTGTGCAGTCAAAAGCAATCGCGGTCCTCTCACCAACGTCTACCCAAACAGCATGATGAGCTCTATACAGATGGCGGTGGAGGAGGGGAAAGTGAGTGTAAAACAAACGACGTAACTGGAGCCAGTCCTCCTCCTCCATGGCTCTCTGAGTACGGATGAAAGAAGCGACATGCTGCTCTAAAGCAAAGAGGCGTGTAGCATAATCTGGGGGTACAGGTCGAAATGGCTGCAAAGGAGAGTGTGTCTGACCATGGCACGAACATGGTGGCAGCTGAGCTCTCTCAAGCTCCTGGATACGCTACGTGTGTGACTCATGCTGAAAAACGAAAGACATCAAAACGTCCTCTATAGTGTGTCCCACATGGAACGGATGGTAAGGATCAGTAGGTGGCATGACAGGCGATAACGGCCAAAGGAACGGCGTACTGGTGGGATCAAAAGGTGCCACATGAAAAGGAGAGACAAGGGGGTACAACAGGTGGAAACTGTGGCATAATAGGAACAGATGTCGGTATATGCCCAAAGGGATGGGCCGACGAACCCTCTCCAGGTCTCGCTGGAGGTACAAACTGAGGAACCTGAAAAGAGAAATCAACATGTTGTGTATCAGTGTGGTGTGGGGGAATAGGTGGAACATCCTCATCAGCAGGAATCCACCCGTGCTGTGCGTGCTCGTCCGGTGGATCCATGTGTGCCGCGAATAGTGCATACTCGGGCTCTAGTGGAACGGGATCAGGTAGGGGAGCAACAATAGGGTGAACGGGTGCAATGTGATCAACAGGATGGTCAACAGGTATATCAGCAATAAGAGGTGGATCGACATGATCGGCAGCAATAACATGATCACCCTCCAGATGATCATCGACAGGCGGGTCAGCTAGAACAGGCTCAACAGGGATGCCAGCATGTATGGGGTCATGCTCAGGTATAAGGTCTAGAGCAGCTGCCTGCTCAGGAGCCAAGGCAGGCTCAGGGTCATCAAAAGCCATCTCGAAATCGAACTCGGGGTCAATAGGATCGACTGGGTCAGCTGGATCCTCCATGGGCTGATCCATCGGTATGAACTCTATATCATGATCCGGGTCGAATCCCGGAGGAAAGATGGGATCAGAATCCTCTATGTCATCATGGTCAAACGCAAAGCTGGGAATAGGAGCAACAGAGGATGCCTGGTCGGGGTCTGAACCATGCGAAAAGTGTTGTGCGCTCAAAGGGTGGAAAGGTGCGGATGCCACAGACTCAAAGGAGTCTGGGACCGGAGAGTGCGCGGGCGAATCCTCGGCGGGAGCATCAGCGATCATTAGAAGATCGCCAGCAGGAAGTAGGGCCGCGTCCTGGATCTCATCCTCAAGAAGATCATCATCCTCTATGGGTTCATCGTCATACAGATCAACATCGCCGTCAGCCTCGGCGTCAAGAAGTAAGTCATACGCAGGATAAACGGCTAAGGGTATCGGTGCCGGAATCTCTACCAACGGTAGGTACTCAGCGGGAGGGCCATCTGCAGGCTCATCAGCACCCTCAGGTAGTGCGAAGGGCTGAAAATCATCCTCGTCAGTGCTGGTGTAGTCAGAAGTGTGCACCTCGTGCTCTGAGGATGTGAGGTCATCAGATACTACAGGTATGGGTCCAGTGGTGTCCGAATCGCATACGCATAAACATGTCGCATGGCACAGGCGATTCATGATGTCAGTAACATAAACACAAATATGCCCAAATAATCAGTCATACAATCAAGTAATCACATAAGTCACCAAGTAAGAAATCACATAATTCTCCTAGTCCCACTAGCCTCCCAGTCTCCTAGACTGACATTCCTAGTCCCACTAGCCAAATTCCTCCCAGTCTCTAAGACTGCTCTATCATCCACCTCGACCTCCTAGATCGAGCCTCGGCCTCCATGACCGAGCCTCAGCCTTCATGACTGAGCCTACTCTTCCTAGTCTCACTAGCCATCTACCTCGTTCTCTAAGATCGAGCCTCGGCCTCCAAGACCGAGCCTCAGCCTCCAAGACTGAGCCTAAACAATAAATATCTACCTCGATCTCTAAGATCGAGCCTCGGCCTCCAAGACCGAGCCTAAAAATAATAAAATGTGCTCAACATTTGTTTATAAAAAGGTTTTGGATCTGGACTTAAGTGGTATGCAGTAAAAAATGTTTTCGTGAGAGCCCTAGTGATCATAGTCTAGACTCGAGAAGGAATCCTAGTTCGCTATGATCAGAGCTCTGATACCAAGTTGTCACACCCTGGCTTTGCGGAAGCGTGGTTAATTTGGTGTGACTTCTTAATACCATAGCTTAATCATCACAAAGCTATATGAATTAAAAACATGCAAGATCATCCATTAAGTTTTAAAAACCCAAATACAATACCATTGTCTTGACGGGAAAACACCCTAATAACCATAACATTGTTCAACAAACAAACAAAACATAAACACAGTTTAAGGACTGTGACTTGTCCAGGAAAGAGTCACATTCCCTAAACCCCGGATGACCTCGGAAACTAGTGCAGGGGGAAAACGTGCCATACCGTGCCAGATCTTTAATTCCCTGAAATACATGTAAGTTGAAAAATCAACAATAATGTTGAGCGAGTTCATGCGAAAGTGAGTAAATAAACCTTTGTAGTTATCAACATCCTGGTATGTAGCAAATAAGGAAAAAGAGATCACCAATGGTTTGCAAGGCCATTGATACGTGTGAAGTGCAAGTAGGAAGACTCAACCCTTGCGATTTTGCGTCGGGGCACAAAGTCACCCCGAGGTCCGTTATGCTGGACCTGGGGTTGGGCTCGCTACACCTAGATAGATCTACCGCTTACGTCCCTCGGTCCTACAATGAGGATTAATGGCCTCCAGTTCCCGCCTACCCACTCACATGATCTAAGTAGTAACCCTCCTTACGCTAATCATACCATGTAAAAAGTACTCGCAATCATAGTAACATGTATTTCACCCCCGCAGTTTAGAAAACTGAAAACAGTTAAGAGAAAAGGGGGACATGAACTCACAGTCGGTGCGTCTCTACCAAGTACTCCAAATCAGGCAGCTGTGCAACGACCTACATGTGCTAATTCTATTAGACGGACGGCCGTGCCTTAGCTTTATAGTTTAAGTTTTTGGGAAATAGTAAGACAACTATTCCGTGTTTACTTTTCGTATATACTTGGTAGTTAATCTCCTTCCCAAGGATGGGGGATTTAATACATGTGCGTTCGAATTATATCATTAAGTCTCACTTAATATATATTTATTTTTCAATTCCAAAATATAAATATTTTTCTCAAAAATATTATATTTTCTTTTCACATAATATTCCCCAAAAATAATACGTTGATAAAATACGCGTTCGTAAATATTTCCGTATAATGCGTAAGTTACGTTTTATCATTCGTGTGGTAATAGTAATTACCGGTGTAACTTATATAATTATCGTAGAGGCGTTCGTATTATTTTGGATTTGTTAACGTTCGTAAATATTATTTTTACTCTAAAAATAATATTTATGTATTTTTCACAAAATAATCACAAACAGTGTGGTGAAAATATAAATATATATATATTTATCACGTTTAGTTTTTGTGAAAATCCCACCTCCGAATATTTGTAAATAAAGTCGTGGCGAAATTTATTTTGAAAACTTGTCAAAAATAATTCTAACACTTGTAGTGTAAATAGTTTTAAGTGTTAGGTTATTAGAAAAATTTCGCCAGAGTTTCCTCTGTAACTGGAGGTGGCCACGCTTTCAAGCGTATCATTTTCTTTTACAAAATCAATTTCAACACTTCTTTATTCAATCAAACAATTTTCGACACAACAAACTAGTCGACAAGTATGTAAATCGCATAATTACATGAACTTGTAGTTTTTCCGAAACTATAGTGTAAATCCCATTATGTTTTGTGGATCTTTATATAAAGTAATTTGATCTCGTTAAAACCTCGTTTTTAAAGTAAATCCGTCTTTACAACTTCCCGTCATCTTTTTCAAAGATTGTTATTTTGTCGATACTTTTCATTTCACAAGTGTTTACACACTTGTGGTTTATAAAAATCATGCTTGTTAATGTAAGATCTATTTTTAGAAAACATGATTTTCTTTGACGCTTGGTCCTTTCAAAATACCACTTGCAGATACGTAGATCAGCTAGTTCTAAACACTATTTTACAAGTAAAACATTTTTACACAAGTTCATGTTTCGCGTGTGGTAGAGTTTCACCTTTTAACCCTTGTACCATTCAAAACAAGCTTATGTCAAGATCCATGACCTTAACCAAACCGGGTTAAATGATGATCCGAGCTACCACAACATAGATCGGGTCTAGATAACCACACAAAATCAATACTACAACATTTACACAACTAGTGAGCTTTTAACCAACATTATTCATGTTTTTAGTAGACTTTTGTGCTTCAAATTGCAAGTTTCCGAATTTTAACCGTTACATAACATATTAACCACTTTAGAATAGTTCGAGAGAGTGTTTTAAGCATTATACCTCTAGCTCGAGGCTAGGGAAGAATCTATGCGAAAAATGCGTGGATAAAAGCTAGGTAGAGAGGTCCTTCGTCTTCCGTTTGCTCCAAGGCTCCTTATATGCGACCCTTAACACTTGTAGATGATTGGAACTTGCAAGATGGAAGTCGAAAATGGATGGAGGAGAAGAGGGGTGTTCGGTCGTGAGTAGAGCAAGAGGGAGAGAGAGAGCTTTGTGGTGATGTGTAGAGTGATTTATCTTGTGTGCCATGACATGTTACTTATAGGCAATTAGGAAGTTTTAATCTAATGGTTAATGTATTGTCTAGATATTAGACAAGAGTTTATATAATATTCAATAAATGGTACAAGTCTTGGTCACATAGTGACCGATCGGCCCAAGGGGGGGGTTCCTAGTTTGATTCCAACCATTAGTTGATGTTTAGTTAGGTTAACTAGGTTAGATTTAGGGATTAACTTGGTTAGTCATGTGTTGTGCTTTAACGCGGGTGTTGGGGTGTTCAGGGACCCTAACTGGCTCAGAAAAAGATCCATATTGTTAATGTCAATATTTTTATGTTCCGGGTATAGTCCGGTTGTTTGGTTGGATAGTAATCCGTTAAAGCGCTTAACAAAGCTTTCATGTGTTGTAAATACCATTTTTAGTGACACAACTTATTCCCCCAAAGTGTCAGGAATATTTTCCTCATGTTTTGGCACTTTATTAGCTAGCCAGAAGCTGAAATGTTAATTAAAGTGCTGTGTTCTGTGCTCAGTGTATATTTTAGGCACATCCAGTCATCGTAACTTATTCCTAGAGACGCAGTTCTACAACCCTTGTATCCCTACACTCACTATGGGTGTAGTAAAATAGTTCTGGCTCATACAGGCCTTAGAGGCAGTATCTGCCTGGTGCTGGCTTTATCAGCATGTTCAATAGGTTATCCGTTCATAGTGCTACTGTGCTTTTGTGCATCATGTTTGTCACTAGAGTTCAGCATGTAAATAATGTAGTGACAGCAAATAGAGTATGATGCAAGAATATACAAGTATCAGAAATCAAGTAGCAGTTCATCAGCAATTTCAGTTAAGCACAGTAATCAAGCAGTAATTAATTATTAATTAAATCGTACGGATACCTGGTTTAGTGAGGGTTGTCACAACTACAAGTGGGTTTCACCCCCAAACATCAAATTAATCAAAATCATGCAAAACACATGTTCTACATGGCGATTCCAACATATACACATGATTAATTTCATTCAATTTTGTGGATTAAACATAACCCACTTCATACAAGATCACCAAATCACAAATTACAACTTACCACATGTTTGTTCAAGCTAGATGGTGAGAAATCTTCATTCATGCAACGTTTTCCATTCGATTCGGGCCTTGATTTGGGGCTGAATTGCATCTTCATTCAAGAAAGGGTTTTCTCCTTTCTCTCTCTCCATGTACGACACCTCCACACACACTACACACACTTAGGCTAATTTATTAAACTTCAACCCCATTTACCAAGTTTAGTCCCTCAAGTTTGCCATTTTTCTTATTTGTCACAAACTTCCTTCCTCACCATTTAACTCATACTTTAACTAAGTTATTTAAAACCGGTTAGCCCACTTCATGTCATAAAACAAGGAAACACATTCGTAAGTTAAACATTTGGGTTTTGGGGCGTTACAAGTCTACCCCCCTTAAAGAAGGTTTCGTCCCCGAAACCTTTCTCATTTCTACTAGACCAATTCTAGTCTTACTTTTAAATCAATTCATTTAAGAAGTTTTCTACAACACGAAAACACTTGTGACTCCTTAAAGATGTAGTATTCTTGCATAACCATTTGCATATGTCTTGTTCTTGCCTTCTTAACTAAGCATAAGACTTTCATACATCCACCCATCATACTCAACCTTTTATTCTTGCGTTAGTCACATAAGTACTTGTCATGAGCTTGCTAATGCATCTCACTAATAGTATTCCTTTTAATAATTTCATTAACACATGAAAATTTAAACCATAAACATACACATACTACAAACATTTAATCAAAGTTATCACAATAAAACCACTATGTCATATTCCTTTATTCATATTTATCTCGGAAGATAAACATCATTCTACGTTTGCTACCACTAGATGATATTAAGTATACCCTTAGGTCAATTTCGATACATTTCACGCATCACTCACAATGCATACATGTGCATTACTCGACAACATTAAGTCTGAGCTATAATTCATTCCCTTGTTAACCTTCACAAGTCAACATTCTACATTATGCTATACTCAAATACCATCCTTTTGTATGGAATGTATTATTCAAATTGAACTTCTTCTTAACAATCATAATTTATACATGTTACTAACCTTGCATTCATTGCGTAGACTAACAATCCGCAAACCAGATTAGCCCGCTTCTTCACGAGTCCGTATCAAAACTGGATCGATCCCTTCCTTCCATGTAATGAGCTTCCGCTCGTGAGCATCCTTCCAACAATTCTACCCATTTCATCACTTCAAGCATTATACCATTCTCCTTTACAATTTTAACGATTAGTATGTTTCATTCATTTACTCATTCTATTCGGTGTTTAACCACTTATATTTCTTTCGTGAATTTCTCACTTACACGATATAATACATTACACATTTCATTTCTCACATATAACTCTTTCATTTCGTTATTTATCTCGCCAACTTTTTCAGTTTGACTTTTCAAGGTCAAACTGCCACTCTTGCTTATCGTAGATGCGTTGAAGTACACATTTGTACTTCTTTCCAATTCAAGCATACTTACAAGACATTGTTTTAGTTTTTATTGTAAAGGTTTTCTTTCCTTGTAATTAAATAAGTCATTCTTCCGGGTGCTAGCCCGTTATTCATTCTAACTCCCATGAGTTGATTACTAACATGTCTAACATGTAACATAAAAAAAATTCTTTCTTTCAACTAAAATTCCTCCTACAACATCTTTCAACGGTTATACTTACTAAATGAATCAAACCTTTTTTTGCTAATTTACTATTACTAACTCATAAATAGCAACTCAACTTCATTGGCTTTTCAGGAAGTCAAACTTTAAATACATTCTTACTTACTCTTTTTTTTTTATCAATTGGCTAGAATCCATCCCACACGTGTTCTTATATGCTTTGCATATACATATGCATTCAGTTAGTCAGGCAATATGCTTGATATGATAAAACTATAAATGCCACTTACTTAAAATGTACATACTTTCCTTAGTTGGGGAGAGAAACACAATTCCTCCTTCAATCCCGTTCGTTCTTGCTCGCTTAGGGTCTCTACCTTTCATTCATTTACAACTCATTCTCAAAGTTCTATTTGTGCTTACTTACGGATATGACTCCTTCCTTTCAAATCTATCATTCGTATCTTTTATTCGCATATGTTTGATCTGTGCTTGCTTACGGGTTCAAACATTTCATTTCTACTTTTCATTCTTGTAAGTTTGATCTGTAGTTACTTACAATTTTGAACCTTTCATTCTTGTCATTCATTCTTACTTATTTGATTCGTACCTATTTACGAATTTCGAACTTTTCATTCTATCATTCATTCCCTTCTATGTTTCGAATCCGTCTCGCGGATTCTAACATATCATTCATATCTTTCTTTCATACATCTCATGTGTATTTGGTACTTTCAAATCCCTGAAAGTCTTATATTTCCCTTCACCCTCACGTCCACCTACTAACTAATTCTAACGGACATACATGTAACAATTATCACGGTCTCACGAACGTCATATGTTTCTTGTGTACTGGCCAGGTACACAATCCACATACTAGTTTCGTGTCTTCGTGTAATCGTCACCTTATGTCCGAAGAATAAGGTTTCGGCACGTGTAACATTTTCAAATCTTCATTACCATTCTATAATAATATTTCATTTAACATTTTCCTTCACTTGATAGATTTTACCATTACACGCACCCATATGTTAAATTTACATACCTGGGTCAGTTTGTCTTAATACATGCCTTGGTGCCGGTCTTGGACCTCATTCACGGATCATCCTCTCCAAACAATTACGCTTACCTTACACATAACATACTGTTAGTTTTCTTCAAATGCATACTTAAGTACATACTTACCTTTGCTTCTATCCTTAGATCTTGATCGAGCCTCGGATTGTACGGTTTCCTTGTCACAAGAGCACACAGGTTTGAGTTCAAGTATTTACCTCCTCATACTTGATTTCCCTCAAACCAGGGCTCTGATACCAACTTGTAAGACCCTATTCACGATTTGACCCAAAACGACGCAGCGGAAAATGAACCGTAAAATTTCTTTCTTTTAAGTACTCTAACATACTTAAATACCGTTTAGGTCAACCCTTCTAACATAAATACCTCATTCATCATTTATTTAATGTAACTATGTTAACAAATAATTACAACAACGTGACCACTTTCCCGTACAATCTATGATCTTCAACTCGACCTTCGTTCACTTGTCCATCATGAATATCTGTAACCTGCGGTCACCATATATAGCCAACACGTTTGTACATGGTAACATCATGTATAATTTAATACATATCCTTAACAGGCTATATCACATTCTAGCTACGTAAGGTATTCCATTGAAACATCCTCTCAATTTTTTTACTCGAGTCCGACATCAATTCCTCGAGGGTCCGCGTTCCCATACCTGCACTCCGTTTATTTCATTCTCAATAGTAACATGGTTAGGGGTACGTAATCTCAAACATATTGAAAACCCACATCTTCACGTATACGTATACCAGTGATCTACAATCATTAGATTACAACACATGTATACACTTTCATATATCTAAGTACATTCATACGTATCTCATTCATATGCACGTACATACAAGTTTATACGACTTACACACGCTACAGTTCCATACCTACATACATACATACAAGTCACATTCACTTATTTGTAAGTTGAGCCTTAACTACAAACATACCAACACAAATCAATGCAATTACGAACAAACATAACCGACTAACTTCCAACAAACATGATGAACATTCAGCAACATAATGAACATTCCATTAAAACAATGAACATTCAGCAACATATTGAATATTCGTTTCACACAATGAACATTCGGCAACATAATGAACATTCGTTCAACAAAATGAACATTCAGCAACATAATGAACATTTGTTTCACACAATGAACATTCTGCAACATAATGCACATTCCATTAACATGATGAACATTCAGCAACATAATGAACATCCAGCAACGTAATGAACATTCCACTAACACAATGAACATTCAGCAACATAGTGTACATTCCATTAACACGATGAACATTCAGCAACATAATGCACATTCCATTAACACGATGAACATTCAGCAACATAATGCACATTCCATTAACACGATGAACATTCAGCAACATAATGAACATTTCATTAAAACAATGAACATTCAGAAACATAATGAACATTCGTTTAACACAATGAACATTCAGCAACATAATGAACATTCGTTTCACACAATGAACATTCAGCAACAAAATGAACATTCTTTTCACACAATGAACATTCAGCAACATAATGCACATTCCATTAACACGATGAACATTCAGCAACATAATGAACATCTAGCAACGTAATGAACATTCAACTAACACAATGACCATTCAGCAACATAGTGCATATTCCATTAACACGATGAACTATCATCTTAATTTACATTAAGGATAGACGAAGTTCATATGAACTTACCTTGGTACTTACCCTTACCCGTAAATTCTTACATGGTTCCCTATATACAACATACCAAACTTCATTTATAAATAAGAAGTGATTCCGGAAATCACTTACCTTAAGCGTCCGTTTCGTACTTGCTTCCTCGCATCCCTCCCATTAGCCTTCCACGTTTCCACCCACCTTGACATGATCCTATCCTTTCATGTCATTATGGTTACCGCATTATTAGCATACACGAACATTCTAAATTATATTAATTTCACATTCATATTCTATATTGACCTTTACTAGTCAATACCAACCACGCAATGCATAAGGTAACAATCACATCTTTTCATTCCACATAATTCTTTATATCGTCACATATAACATTTATTGATATAGCATGTGCCTTGCGATTTCCGTAACATTACATTTGTGGCCAAATGTCTTACTATGCCATTTATGCACAGTTGGCTTTTAGAAAGTCAACTGTCCATTATATGAATTATCAACTTAAGCTCATACATTCTCAACATTAATAGATTATACTACGGACATCATACACATTTCATACCCATATAGCAAAACACATATGATCATCTAATTGTATGCACACAAACATAATCAATTTCTTCCATATTAGTAATATCATGATTGTACAATTAACAACATTGTCCAAGCTTAGTTAACACACATAGCTTCCCAACCTTCCTCCTACTAATATACGTACTTTCTACACAATTAACACCAAATCACATTTGATTTCATCTGAGCATAAGTAAATCAACACATAATGTGCATCATATTAGTATATTACCCAAGCATCGAGTACAACTTCTAATGCATACTATTTACCAAATCATATAATTAACCAAAAATCATACATGTATTCCAACGGAAATATACTTCTTATGTTCAATTACCACAAACTACATGACATCCTCATATTATACATATTCATCCATTACTTGCATGCGATCTCATCTAGTAATCTCACATAGACATTTCATCAAACACTTGGTGTGCGTACACCATTTAATGCACAATTTACAACTAATTCATGCATACTCTTCCAAGTTCTTACTTTCAATCACCAACATAACTAAACATCAAACTAACTTCATACCATATTCAACCTAACTTGCAAGAGTTCATCATATTCAACATAATACATCAAGAATTACACAAGTAGTGAACATGGATGATTCACTCACTTCATCTTCCTCACCACTACAAGTGGGTTTCACCCCCAAACATCAAATTAATCAAAACCATGCAAAACACATGTTCTACATGGCGATTCTGTCAACCCCGACCACGTAAAACAACAAAACGTGGCGGAAACGTCGGGGAATGTTGTAACAGAATCATTGTTTCATAACACATGGAAAATTGAAATGTTGTTTTATCGAATAAATGAACTCATTGTTTTAATACAATCAAATAAGTACAACTATTATCTTTCAAGTTTTAAAGTCGCTAAGGCACGAGTCCATCCTAAGTGTAGCATATATCATCAATCATCACAGAGCAGTACCTGAAACATGTGTAAAAATAGGTACGTCAGCATAAAAATGCCTGTGAGATACATAGGTTTTATTGATGTAGGATTCATGACTTATAAGTTTAAAGAAAAGGTTTTAATAAAAGTAGTCATGATCCTTGAAAAAAGGTTTTCTTTTATAAATCATACCAAAATTTATAAGAAATTAGATGATACAAAATAATAATACATAGGTAATTAAATAATTAAGTAAAATGAGTTTGTATAAAATATATTGTTTGATAAACAACATTTTGATAAAAAGATTTATAGTATATATAAAAATATACTTCGGTTTTAAGAAAGTTGAATAATTTATATATTAAAATATATTTTAGTTCCAAAACCATTAACCCAAGTGTACTAAATAACGCCACGGTATGTAATGCGATGAAAACACTTATATATAAGAAGTACCACCGGCGTATCTACCATGTTTTCATCACATTACACCCGTCCCGTTATCTAAACACTAACTAAAAACCAGTCCTTAAGTAAATAGTATATTAACCATACTTTAGTTGGTAACATAAATAAGTTTTCAGTAGTATATCAAAAGTATACTTTGGATTTATAAATAACATATTAAACTATGTTTTGGTTTGAAAATAACATATTAAAACTATGCTTTGGATTATGAAGATAACATATCAAACTATGTTTTAATGAGTAACAAAATATATGTTGGTTTTTGTACAATATCCCATATGAGAGCATATCAAACTATACTTTTGGGAGTATAACTTAATATACAAAAATAATGTGATTTAAGAATTCATTCAGACCTAGTGTATCAAAATACACCTTTGAGACTATAGAAATACCACAAAGGCAATCCCTATTTGGATGGAGCAACAAATTGGTTTCAGACATTCCATGACAACCTGAATGGGGTGTCAAATCCTATAGCGGTATATCATACTACCAACCTGTCTGGTGAACAAAAATAAGTACTATTCCAACAATTAATTTCATAATCTTTGAAAAATCAGTGTTTAAAACATAGATAGTCATTTAGTTTGTCAAAAGATAAGTACTAACATGTATAATAAATTATACTTTGAAATCATGAAAATAACAGATAGGTACACATGCTTCACCCCAAAACAGTTGAAAACAGTAAAAGAGGGGACTATGTACTCACTTGAGATTGCTTAGAAGTCCTAGGATAACCACCAAGCAAAGCTAGAGGAGCACGGAATCAAACGACACCTAATATTGATAACTACATAAATAAACCGGACCTAAATCGGGAGATCGGATAGTATGAGGTCTCGTAAACCAAATGAGTGTGGGAACTCATATGATATGGTTTAACAAGGCCTACATACTAAAATGAAACCTATCCTAAGTGCTTACGACCCATCACGACCCGTTTAGGTAGCTTACGCTACTTTAACGCGTCGTTTGCGTAAAACGCGTTCGGACCGCCTAACTAGTCTTATGACAAGTATTATATGCCTAAACATGTTTAATTATGTTGCATAATTAGTTAAATAACAAAAGTTTGGGTTACATATGCTTAAATATCAATTATGCATAAAAAGGGTATTTTGGTAATTTACCTAAGGCATATAAACTACCTATCATACAACTACTTAAACGAAGTGACCATAAGGTATAACCTCGGAAGGTTATTCCCTATACAACTACGGTTACTAAACATGTTTGGTCGGATCCTAATGATCGACCAAACGGGTCGGGTTCGAAAGTATAAGCGATTATTTAGATCGCTTACCTTACGACCATACATAAGCACTAATCTAAAAAGTGACGAGCTAAACATGCTAGAACATGTTTAGTTAAGTTAGAAAACAGGTTTGGTATTAAAACAAACGGTTTTAATACCCTAGAGTAGTTTGGTTACAAAATACGCGAGAAAACGCATTTTGCCCGAAACTACGACTCGTCACTGAGCCTAGATAACCTGCTAATCAGTAGGTATAGTCACTAGGGACTATAACCATCATGATTACGCTCACGTTATCAAGTTCAAACGAACTTCGCATTGACCATAAACTGGTCAATGCAGAAAGTCAAACGCAGTTTGACTTTAACGATAAAAACGAATGAAAAACGCGAAAGAATACTTACAGAAGGTCCCCGCAAAATTTGAACCCGATTCTCTCTCAGGTAGGAAGCATATACTTCCACTTAGAGAGCTTGAATCAGATTCAAATGTGAGGAATGAATGAAAACATGGTGGGTATTTATAGGAAATCTAGAACCGTTAGGATCGTTCATCGTAAAACGAGTTTCGATCTCATCCGTACACATGTGCCCATGGTTTTTGTGAAACCATGGGAGCCCATAGTTTCATTAAAACCATGTGCAAATGAGGGGAACAACTGAAAAAAGCTGGAATTTAGATTTTTCATTTTGGTCCCTTCCTAAGATAACTATGGCAGAATGTCAATTTTGGTCCCTGAACTTTAGAAACATGCGTTTCGGCTCATTTTTGACACGTTTAAGCCCCGTTAACCTCATTTCAAGGTTCTAAAATGAAGTTAAAGTATAGGGAACTCAAAACATGTTCAAAAATATGTCGGATGTCGGTTCGTTTGGTCGTACGGTTGCGTTGTTCGGTTAATTACGACGGAAGTCGTAACGAACGCAAAAACGATCCAAATCAAGCGACGAATGGAATTTTCTTGTGCCAAGCACTAAAATAAAATATTTTAATGCTTACATAAATTTTTGGATGTCCGGATATATTCAGAACGTAAGATATGCACGAAAATGCAAACTTATGCACTTTTTGACGCTTTTAGTCCGTGAATGACCAAAAGTTTATTTTTGCGCACCAAACACCTCAAAGCCTATTTCTAAGCTATGTAAAGGATATTTAGGGCATATTTAACTTATTATCAAGTTCCGGAAGGTTCGTTACTATACGAATCGGTATAGTTTCGCAGTTTGACACAAGTAGTCCCTTCGATCGAACAAACTTGATTTCAACACACCAAACCATCCAAAACTTATTTCTAAGTTATATGGAGGTTATTTAAGGTATGTTAAGCCTATTTCACTATTAAGGAGTGTTGGTTGCGTTAAACTGGTTATATTTACGCATCAGTGCGCGTATAACCTTTCAGAAAGCGATTTAGAGCTTGAAATCGGACAAGAATTGATATGTGCAAATGATGCACATATTTTTACAAACCCTAAGTATGAAATACAATATTTCATGGATTTGGCATTTGTTTGATGATTGAAGTGATACAGGTGTCACAGTCTCCCCTACTTTAGGAAATTTCGTCCCGAAATTTGTTTAGAGGAAACTTGTGAAGACAGCTGTGACGGTTTCGCTTTCAAATAAATCCATTGAACCCTAAGTAAAACTCTGGGCCATGTTAGGATTCTTAGCGAAATTGTCAACCCTCAAAGTGAAGTCTTTGTAGTAACAAAACATGGAGTTTCAAACTATGGACAGAAGAACGTTTCTTATGAAGAATTATCATAGAAACTTGTGTGTGCTTGAAATCAAAATTGGGGGGTGTAAGATAAAATGACATCGGTCAAAGTACAAGACTTTTCACGTATCATTACTCTTGTTACTATAGGGCTTAACACATGACAAAACTTCCTGTGGTTTCTGTGCACTAAATTCCATAATTATGTAGGCCTCCATAATTACTTAATTTCTTGCACAGTCCGCACAATTCATTTCATAACGCGTATGGGAAAAACCAATTGAATAAACATGAAGCGATTTGACTAGACCACCAAAGGATCTTTTTAACTAGATCAATGAACGATCTTTTTAACTAGATCAACACATGTTCTCCTTAACTAGACCGTCGTACGATCTCCTTAAATAGACCACTTAAGGGATCTTTTCAATTATATCATCACATGATATTCCTAACCAGATTTTCAAATCAATCTGTTTAACTAGACCACTCAAGGGGTCCGATTATAGAATAGTACTTTAAAACCCAAGGGACTTTACTACAACGTAGAAGTCCATTAAGGATTTAAGATAGTACTTTTGGATATCCTACTATGAATCCCTCATATAAGATATGGAAGATTTTATGAGGATTTGGATGGATCACACAAAACATATAAGAAAACACATAAGCACATAAGCACATAATTGATTAACTTGATTATTAATTTGTTATATTTGGGCACGGATATTTAAAGCACACTAGGAATCCAATTCTTGGATTTCGTTTGGCACTTTAAACATAAGAATCTAACTATGGAGATAGAAAGATCTTAATAGGAATCCGGATTTATCCTTATTGAATCGTAATATATGTATTAAGGCATACGAATAATTCAACTTAGGTCTCCGATTTGATTGATAATCATCCATAAGGATCTAATTATGAGGATAGAAAGATCCTATATGGATTTTGGATTTTTGTGTAACGAAAGGTGTTTCGACACCTTGCACTAGGCGTGCTTAAGTCGATATACAAGGTAGAAAGTTCATGAGGTTGAGGTGCTAGATATGCCAGGCGACAAATGAAGCAGATTTTGATGGTTGAGTAGCAGCATGATTTGTAACAGCTTTGCTTTGGATTGCAAAGCGGCACATGTTAACCAAATGTCCCCACCGTCCACTATGGGTACATTTGAAACATGGTATTTGATTCGGATGATGACGGTGGCATTGATTGTTCTAAGGAGTGGTTCCCTTGTATGGCTTCATCCATGACACGAGTCACGGTGATAGCTAAATTAACGGCCTTCTGGTAGTACGACGCCTAATTGATGGACAATTGCAGCACCTAGTTTGGACATTGTTGTTGCGATGAAGAGGCACCATGAAGAAAATGGGAGACATGGGAGGAAACAAGGGAAATGAAAACAGAATAACAATGCATAAAATTGCGATCATTTGTTTGTTACCTAAGGCAAACAAATGAGACGGCGACTAATCAAAGTAAATGGGTCAATATAATGTATCGCGAAGACATGCTCGCCTATAAGTGGACACTCACCCCAAGAGTTCCCAGGTAAGAGTAACTGGTCCGATACTGTGGATTTGTACGAACACTCTAGCCTTAGACAGAAGACCCAGGGTACAGGCACCCACCCTTCCAGTTTGCACGTGTTCACATTATTTAGACCAAACTTTGACGGGATTTTGAAAACTTAAAGGGTACAAAACCATATAATAAATCATCCTAGAACAGATGATTAGTTTTCAAAGCGGGATAGAAATTTGTGTTCTTATTGTGGTTGTCACCTAAGAATAAGTGACGGTATTGTTTTAAAACTAAACACAAGATAACTTGTGTTAGGCTCCTAGGAAGGTTATAGTCTAGGTCAAAGCATCACTAATAACCTAATTCCCTATAACCATTGGCTCTGATACCAACTTTTCTGTCACACCCCGACCACGTAAAACAACTAAACGTGGCGGAAACGTTGGGGAGTGTTGTAACAGAATCATTGTTTCATAACACATGGAAAACTGAAATGTTGTTTTATTGAATAAATGAACTCATTGTTTTAATACAATCAAATAAGTACAACTATTATCTTTCAAGTTTTAAAGTCGCTAAGGCACGAGTCCATCCTAAGTGTAGCATATATCATCAATCATCACAGAGCAGTACCTGAAACATGTGTAAAAATAGGTACGTCAGCATAAAAAAACCTGTGAGATACATAGGTTTTATTGATGTAGGATTCATGACTTATAAGTTTAAAGAAAAGGTTTTAATAAAAGTAGTCATGATCCTTGAAAAAAGTTTTCTTTTATAAATCATACCAAAATTTATAAGAAATTAGATGATACAAAATAATAATACATAGGTAATTAAATAATTAAGTAAAATGAGTTTGTATAAAATATATTGTTTGATAAACAACATTTTGATAAAAAAATTTATAGTATATATAAAAATATACTTCGGTTTTAAGAAAGTTGAATAAGTTATATATTAAAATATATTTTAGTTCCAAAACCATTAACCCAAGTGTACTAAATAACGCCACGGTATGTAATGCGATGAAAACACTTATATATAAGAAGTACCACTGGCGTATCTACCATGTTTTCATCACATTACACCCGTCCCGTTATCTAAACACTAACTAAAAACCAGTCATTAAGTAAATAGTATATTAACCATACTTTAGTTGGTAACATAAATAAGTTTTCAGTAGTATATCAAAAGTATACTTTGGATTTATAAATAACATATTAAACTATGTTTTGGTTTGAAAATAACATATTAAAACTATGCTTTGGATTATGAAGATAACATATCAAACTATGTTTTAATGATTAACAAAATATATGTTGGTTTTTGTACAATATCCCATATGAGAGCATATCAAACTATACTTTTGGGAGTATAACTTAATATACAAAAATAATGTGATTTAAGAATTCATTCAGACCTAGTGTATCAAAATACACCTTTGAGACTATAGAAATACCACAAAGGCAATCCCTATTTGGATGGAGCAACAAATTGGTTTCAGACATTCCATGACAACAGGAATGGGGTGTCAAATCCTATAGCGCTATATCATACTACCAACCAGTCTGGTGAACAAAAATAAGTACTATTCCAACAATTAATTTCATAATCTTTGAAAAATCAGTGTTTAAACCATAGATAGTCATTTAGTTTGTCAAAAGATAAGTACTAACATGTATAATCAATTATACTTTGAAATCATGAAAATAACAGATAGGTACACATGCTTCACCCCAAAACAGTTGAAAACAGTAAAAAAGGGGACTATGTACTCACTTGAGATTGCTTAGAAGTCCTAGGATAACCACCATGCAAAGCTAGAGGAGCACGGAATCAAACAACACCTAATATTGATAACTACATAAATAAACCGGACCTAAATCGGGAGATCGGATAGTATGAGGTCTCGTAAACCAAATGAGTGTGGGAACTCATATGATATGGTTTAACAAGGCCTACATACTAAAATGAAACCTATCCTAAGTGCTTACGACCCATCACGACCCGTTTAGGTAGCTTACGCTACTTTAACGCGTCGTTTGCGTAAAACGCGTTCGGACCGCCTAACTAGTCTTATGACAAGTATTATATGCCTAAACGTGTTTAGTTATGTTGCATAATTAGTTAAATAACAAAAGTTTGGGTTACATATGCTTAAATATCAATTATGCATAAAAAGGGTATTTTGGTAATTTACCTAAGGCATATAAACTACCTATCATACAACTACTTAAACGAAGTGACCATAAGGTATAACCTGGGAAGGTTATTCCCTATACAACTATGGTTACTAAACATGTTTGGTCGGATCCTAATGATCGACCAAACGGGTCGGGTTCGAAAGTATAAGCGATTGTTTAGATCGCTTACCTTACGACCCTACATAAGCACTAATCTAAAAAGTGACGAGCTAAACATGCTAGAACATGTTTAGTTAAGTTAGAAAACAGGTTTGGTATTAAAACAAACGGTTTTAATACCCCAGAGTAGTTTGGTTACAAAATACGCGAGAAAACGCATTTTCGCCGAAACTACGACTTGTCACTAAGCCTAGATAACCTGGTAATCAGTAGGTATAGTCACTAGGGACTATAACTGTTGGGATTGAACCCTATCAGAGGAACATATAATTAAAGCCAAAACTGGATCAGAACAGTGGATTATGAATAAGCAGATGCTGATACACAAATCTCTCCCCTTGAAAGTGATTACAACTACTGATGACCTCCTATCTGCTGATCTTACCAAACTGCTGTCTCATAACCGCTGCTCAACTAAAGATCTGATGGAAGACTAAAGTCCTGCTGATTCAATCTACTGCCTTGAGTCAAGCACTTCTGATCCGGACAAGTGCTGCTGGGTTCACAGCAGTAGAAGGTTGCAGCAGCTGTTTTAAAGTCTGTTTTGTAATAGTATGTATTAGCAGTAGTTAACACAAGCAGTGTCTGTATAGATCAGAGGTTAGAGTTTGTTAGGAGGTTAGATGTCACTTTCATGGTGACGTCAGCAAAGATGCTCAGTAGTTTGCAAGTACCTATAAATAGTTCAGTACTTTGTACTGTTCTATCAGCTCTTTGCATCATTCGTCTTCTTTGCACGAACAAACTACTGAGCTCGGGATGAGGGGGAGTTGGCATTCATACATCTATCTTTGTAATCGTTGTTGAAATTAAATTCAATCATTCGGTTCATAGTGTAAAAGATGTTTGATTAAAGTATTACTCTTATTTGATTGTATGCAAAGTTTGTTTTCATTTTAATTCCGCTGCACAACTCATCCATTTTCATCTTAGCTTCAAACACAAAATACAATAAAAAAGAAACTCAGATCCAACAATTGGTATCAGAGCTTGGACAGTCAAATTTGATTTAACAATCATTTTGACGTAAATAGTTCAGCTCAAAACAGTTGATACTGATCGTTTGTTAGTCGTTGAAAAACAGAGTAAGGATTAATCACCACTAAAGTTGATTTCTCAGTACCTGTAAAACAACAAGAATGACGTCACAATCTCAGGATGATAAAAACAACATTGGTTCTCTCTTTAAACCACCTATACTAAAAAGAAATGAGTACAACATCTGGCAGAGGAGGATGGGTCACATCCTCGCTCAACAAAGCACAGGTTGTTGGAAGTCTGTTATCTTTGGTCCTCATGTTCCTACAGTGCCAAGCGCTGAAGATGCTAAAAAACAAGTCCCTAAACCTGTTAAAAATTATACTGAAACGGATTATCAAAAGTTTGAACTAGATGCTAAAGCATTTAGTATCATAGCATCAGCGCTTTCCAACGAAACATATGCTGGATTGTTACATTGTGACAATGCCAAAGAGTTGTGGGACGCACTTAAGGAACAGTTTGGAGGTACCGAAGAGGTCATAGAAAACAATAGGGAAATCCTGAACCAACAGTATGAAACATTTTGTCATGTTAAAGGTGAATCACTGACGCAACAATTTGAGCGGTTCAGTTGTCTCATCAGTGAACTGAGGCTTGTTAAAACCACTTTTACAACCTCAACTCAAAACAGCAGGTTCCTCAGGTCACTGCCAGATAAATGGGACACAATAGCTTTTGTCACCCGAAACTCACCTGAGTTCAAGGATCTGACCTTGATCCAACTCCATGGTCGACTCCTGACCTACGAAAGGGAGTTGAACCAGAAAAGGAAGTTACAAGAGTCAGGGAAAACCGTTGATGATTATTCATTCGGTAACACTGCTCTTCTGGGTCAAGAAGAATCTGGTGGTAGTGGTAAGGATCAGGGTTATGATCACTTCATTGACATAACTGCTGGTGCAAATTTTAACAACCCTGTTCCTCACTCTACAGGTTATGCATTCACTGCAAATGAAAACCAGATGTCAGACAATTTAAGCTTTGAACTAAATGATTTACAGCATTTTGACCCGACTGATCTAGAGGAAATGGACATCTTGCATCAATTGGCCTTGCTAAGTGTTAGAACTAGCAAGTTTTATAAAAGAACAGGGCGAAAATTCCCAGGGTTGCATGGGAATCTAAGGGTTGGGTTGGATAAATCGAAAATCAAGTGCTATAAGTGTAACAGGTTAGGACATTTTGCTAGAGAGTGTAGGAGTCAAACAACTGGTCCCATAATTACTCACCCTAGTTGAAATCCTAGACCTCAAAATCAAAACACTGTGCACTATGCCCAATATGCCCCAGCAGCACAAGTGAACACTGCTCACTATGTTGTTGCTCCTGTGCCAGTGCATTATGTCCAAACAGCTGCTCCACAGATTCAATATGTTCAAACCCCTGCTCCTCAGGCACAAGTGCAACCTGCACCACAAACCACTGCTCCAGTAGCAACACAACCAGATCAACAAAGTTTCTTTACTCAAGAGTTTGTTGACTGGAGCAGTATGCCTGAAGACCTCAGTGATGAAAACTTTGCACTCTATGCCTCTAATGTTTCTTCTCATGATGAATTTTGTTTGATGGCATTAGAGTCAATACAGGAGGGTGTTGAATCTGAAGAGAAACAACTGGTCTCTGAAACAGTGGATGAGGTGATTGAAGCAGTGGTTACTGCTGTGGCTGATGAAGTACTGTTGGAAGAAAGTTCAGGTACCCTGATTGAACCACTGACAGATCTATGGTCTGAAGAAGATAAGAAAGAAGAAAAGGCAGGTGAAGAAGAAGAGAGAGCTGGTAATGAAGAGAATACTCAGTGTGATTGTGCAATGATGGCTGCTGCCAAGGTATCACCTCAAGTTCTAGAAAAACTATGTTCTGACAATTGCATAATTGCTTTTGCTAACATCAAAGAGGTGAATGAAAACCTTAGGAACAAAATCTTAACTGATGAAGTCAAATTTGAAAGATCTTTAAAAGAACTTAAAAACAAATTGGCTGAAAAAGAGAAAGAGATCAGCAGCATGAAAGAAGAGCAAAGCATAACCAAAACCCAACTCCAAACTATGGTAGAAAAATACCAAGTTTGCAAAAAGGAGTTAGAGTCCACCCAGATCACATGAGAGAAATGGGTGGAATCATGCAAAGGGTATGAGGTTATGCTTGAGAAACAGATAAAAAGCAATGTGAAATTTGGGGTTGGTTATAGAAAACATGATGATGAAAACACTGCTTTTGGAAAATCTGTTTCAACCACTGATGTAACCACTGAGTACATCCCCACAAACAAGAATGGCCAAGAAGTGAAAATCACTGACAAACTTGGTAACAAAATCACACTTGGCAGACCAATGGGCCCCTCTGTTTTTGAGGAGATTGAAAATCATCAATTTAAACCAAAATGGTCTGATGAGTGTGATATTCTTGAAAATTTCAAGCCAATGGACTTTACATCAACTGATGGTGTTAAAGCTCCAAAAGCTAAAGTCATTCCTCTTAAGGACATCCCAGCAGTGGTTAAAACCTCTGCTGCAAAGGAGTCTGAAAAGAGGAAGAAGAAAGAAAAAATTGATAACTTGTTTTGTGAATTTTGTGAGAAAAGGAACCATCTAACAAAAGATTTTTTCCACTTAAAAGCTTATGATATAAACAAAACAAGTGTCATAGTGTCAGCTGAAAGCTGCATTGTTTGTGGTAAAACAAACCACAAAACTCAAGCATGTGTGTATCTCAAAAACTTTGACATAAAAAAGAATGAGTACCTGGCTAAAACATCCTTGAGTCCATCAGCATCACCATATGTCAAATTCACAAAGAAACAACCACTGTTTGTGCCAGTTCAAACAACTGTCACAAAACAGCTGAACCAAACATCTGTTAAAAGAGATGTTCAGGTTACTGATGCACCCCCTGCCAATCAGTTCAGAAAAGGCAAGGAAAAACAGTCTTACCAAAGGATTCCACACGTTTATGAGGTCTACAAAAGGCCCTCTAAACCCAGAGTGAATAGGCATCCTTTCGGTTACCAGCAGGTGAT
This sequence comes from Helianthus annuus, assembly GCF_002127325.2. Taxonomy (NCBI): domain Eukaryota; kingdom Viridiplantae; phylum Streptophyta; class Magnoliopsida; order Asterales; family Asteraceae; genus Helianthus; species Helianthus annuus. The sequence goes on along the minus strand of NC_035435.2, from coordinate 93,583,739 downwards.
TGGGCAAGACCCTCAACAGTGGTTAGAAAGGAACAGTACTAAAACTGTCCAAACCCCTGACTTAACCACTGTTCATCACATTGTATCCATGTCAGACACTGTTGAGACTCCATCCAAAGCCCTGTTGGCTTTGGAGTCCTTAATGAACTAATCCTTTTACTTCATGTGCAGGGAGCTTCTACAGGCTTTGATAGTCTTTGGTATGTAGATAGTGGAGGCTCTAGGCACATGACAGGATGTAAAGCCCTCCTCAAAGACTTTAAAATCCATGGTGGGGGTGATATATCCTTTGGTAATAATAGTAAAGGAAAGGTTTTGGGGTCTGGAACAGTGCAATCTGGCAATGTAAAATTTGAAAATGTCAATCTAATAGACAATCTAAAATTCAACCTTCTGAGTGTATCAAAAATGAGTGACAAAGGGTTTGGGTCATTCTTCACAAAAGATTGTTGTAGGATTGTTGGACCAGAAATGGTCAAAAAGATTGAAGCAATAATAAAAAATGGTCAAACTAAACTTGTTGCTCAAAGAAGTGGCAATGTTTATGTTGTTGACATGTCAAAAGAATGTCCCAGAGGTGATGCCTGTCTGTTCTCAGCTGCCTCTAACAAAGAGACAGAACTTTGGCACAAAAGACTAGGGCACACAAATCTTAAGATAATAACAGAAATTTCAAAAATTGGTTTGGTGAGAGGCCTGCCACAAAAATTGTTTTCATGTCCTGAACATTGCATTTCCTGTTTAAAAGGAAAACAACATAAAAGTTCCCACAAGTCCATTGAAGAGTCCAAAACAACCTAGTGTTTGCAAATGCTACACATGGATTTGTTTGGCCCAGTTCAAGTCATGAGCCTTAAAAAGAAAAGATATTGTTTGGTAATAGTTGATGACTTTTCTAGGTTTACATGGACTTTCTTTTTGCACTCTAAAGATGAAACTGCAGGCATTTTGCAAGACTTTGTGACACAGGTTGAAAAGCAATTTGACCTTCCGGTGAAAAGCTTTAGGAGTGACAATGGCACAGAATTTAAAAATAGGGAGTTGGATGCTTTCTGTGTGAAGAAAGGGATTGTAAGGCAGTACAGCATCCCTAGAACACCAGAGCAAAATGGAGTTGTTGAAAGAAAGAACAGAACTTTGATTGAGGCTGCCAGAACCATGCTTGCAGATTCAGAGGATACAGCACCAGACTATGGGTATGAAGTCATCATCCCTCAAAGGTCTGCCACAAAAGGGAAAGCATCAGTTGTTCAAAACATCTATGAAAGCTCAACCACTGCTACATCAACAGTTGTTGACCAAAGTAGCCCACTTCCCACTGCTTCCACATCCTCAAACACTGCTGACAAAAGTCCTCAAACAGTGGATAAAAGTCAGCAGTGGTCCACACAATTACCACCCATTCCACCACCTTTTGAAGCCACTGCTGGGTCATCAAAGTCACCAGCAGTGGTTAGCTCAGATGATACACATTTGCAGCCTTCACCAACAAATGCCATCATACCATACCAAGGAGATTTAATCTTCTTGAGATCTCATCCACCTGATCAAATCATTGGCAACATCAATGAAGGGGTGCTCACAAGAAGCCAAACCCAAAACATTTGTCTTTTTGCTGGTTTTCTATCACTCCATCAGCCAGTCAAGTACCAAGAGGCACTAAAAGACAACAGCTGGGTAGAAGCCATGCAAGAGGAGCTCCAACAGTTTTAGAGACAACAAGTATGGGAGCTTGTACCACTGCCAAAAGTGGTTAGTCCCATTGGCACAAAGTGGGTCTTCAAGAACAAAACAGATGAAAGGGGCATTGTTGTCAAGAACAAAGCCAGGCTTGTGGTTCAAGGTTACAGACAGGAAGAGGGGATTGATTATGATGAAACATTCGCCCCTGTTGCAAGATTGGAAGCTATCAGACTGTTCCTGGCCTTTGCTGTCAACCACAACATGAAGGTGTTTCAGATGGATATCAAAAGTGCTTTCCTCTATGGTACATTGCAAGAAGAGGTATATGTATGTCAACCTCCAGGCTTTGAGGATCCATTTTATCCTGATCATGTCTACAGGCTAAACAAAGCCTTGTATGGCCTGAAACAAGCACCTAGAGCCTGGTATGAAACTCTTTCCAACTTTCTTCTCTCAAATGGTTTCAAAAGAGGTACCATTGATAAAACACTGTTTCTTAAATGGAGAGGGAAAGATTTAATGATTGTCCAAATTTATGTGGATGACATTATTTTTGGAAGCACATGTACCAAAATGTGTGAAGAGTTTAGAGAACTCATGACAGCTGAGTTTGAAATGAGTGCAATGGGTGAGCTGCAATGCTTTCTTGGTCTCCAAGTACAGCAATTGCAAAATGGAACTTTTATTCATCAAAGCAAATATGCTAAAGAACTTTTAACCAAATTTGATATGAATGATTGTAAACCATGCAGCACACCCATGGCCACAAATAAGCTGGTCATGTCTGATGAAAAGGATGAGCTGATTGACCAAACACTCTATAGAAGCATGATTGGGTCTTTATTGTACCTAACTGCATCTAGACCAGACATCATGTTTGCAACATGTGTCTGTGCAAGAAGTCAATCAGCTCCCAGAAAATCAAATCTCATTGCTGTAAAAAGGATTCTCAGATACATAAAAGGTGCTCCCACACTTGGTATCTGGTATCCAGCTAATGGGAATATCAAGCTTTCAGGTTTTTCAGACAGTGACTTTGCTGGATGTCACACCATAAGGAAGTCCACTTCAGGAGGGTGCCAGTTTCTAGGTGATTGCTTAGTATCCTGGCAAAGCAAAAAGCAAGCAGCAGTTTCAACATCCACTGCTGAGGCTGAATACATTGCTGCTGCAAGCTGTACAGCTCAACTCCTGTGGCTTCAAAATCAGTTATTGGATTTTGGTATCACTGCCTTAAAGACACCACTCATGTTGGACAGTCAGGCAGCAGAAAATATCATTAAAAATCCAGTTTCCCATTCTACCACAAAGCACATCGACATCAGACATCACTTTGTGAGGGATTGCTATGAAAAAGGTTTGATTTCTCTGCATCATGTTCCAACTAAAGACCAGCTGGCAGATGTGCTCACAAAAGCACTTGATACAGCCACCATTGAAAGTTTGGTCTCTAGGATTGGGATGCTAAACATGGAATAACAAGCAACATCTTGTTTTTCTATGAATAAAAGCAACAAAATGTTTTCAGAAAATCAAAAATCCATCCTTAAAAATAGCTTAAAAATGAAAATTTCATTAAAATCCTTAAAGTCTGCCATAAGCACTGATTGTTCAAAAGTCTACTCTACTTCAAAAAGACTGCCCACTGCAGAAAGGCAACCTCTGTTTTCTCATTCCTTGATAACCACTGTTGTTCAAAAGCAGTGTCTTATCCACTGATATGCTATCCACTGATAGTGAAAATCATCCACTGCCTCCTCTCCACTGCTTTCATCAGTTGCTTTCACCAAAAGTACTGTCCTTCATTTTCACCAGTGGTTGTTACGTGGGCAGTACATAGCAGTCAGACCTTTTGTAACGGCTGCCACGTCAGCGTTCATTCTCTTTCCTATAACATCCCCACTCACCATCAAAACAGGGTTTTACTGTCGAATTGATTTCTTAAAAATTCTCTTCTCAAAGCAGTTTTTCTTCTCATTTCTCACAAATTTCTTCGATCGTTTCGTTTCAAAAATGACAAAATCGAAGCTTTCTGCAAAACCCTCATCAAAATCATCGAAAATAGCCTCTCAAAAAGCAACTACCACTGAAATTCCATTCAAAAAATCTCACAATCTCCTGGGTCTTCTCACAAAACCAGGAACCACAGATGTTTTCGATTCCATTATCACCATCATGGCAAAATCAAAGTACAAAACTTTGCTCACCGTCGACGCACCCATCTACTTGACGACCCAAAGGGAATTTTGGAAGAATGCAACCCTTGAAAAACAAGGAGACCTTGCAACTGAAATCCACTCTTCCATAAAGGGTAAAGCTGTCCACCTTACACCACAATCCATCTCCGAAGTCTTTCAACTCGATGACCAGGCAGGTAAAACTTCCTTCACTAAAAACGAGTTGCATATTGACTTCATTGAACGAGGGTATGAAGCAACAATGATGAAGAAACTAACCTTAGAAAAAGGTTATTTTCCTCCTGCATCAAGATTTCTATTTCATACCCTCCTCCTATGTGTGTCAAACAAAACCACTTCTTTTAATGAGATCCCTATAAAGATTCAAAATCTGGGATATGCAATTCTTCAAGAAGAAAATTATAATTATTCTCGGGAAATCTTTAAAGATTTGGTAAATAATGTTGAAAGCAAATCATTCTTACTATTTCCAAGGTTTTTAAGTTATTATTTTCAAAAGAAATTCAGTAAGGATGATTTAGCTTTAATAAACCAAGGTGAAATAACTGCAATAAACTGCCTAACATCTGAAACTTTTTCACGAATGTTAGCACCTTGCAAAACACAAGCACGGGTACCTGAGCAGATTTTAGCAGCAACCACTGCTCCTCAGGTATCTGTTGCTGAGCCTACTGCTCTAGGTGATCAAAGCAGCAGCCCAACTGTTTTGAAACCCACACCTACAAAACCCAAAAAGCCATACAAAAAGAAAAATCAAAAACCCCCCAAACCAATCAAAATGGCAACTCTGGAGGATGAGATACCAGAGTTAATGCCTGTGATAACACAAGAGTCACAAGAAACCACTGCTGCTTCTTCCTCACAGCAGATGGTACAAATATCTCAACCCATAACCATAACTCCTCCTGCTTCTTCACAAAAAGAACAGGTTGTACACAAAGGGCCACCACATTATGATGCTCTGGATACACTCGTTTCCATCATCCACAACTCAATGCCCGGAACAAATCCGCTTTCTACACCCACCATCACATCCTCAATTCCACCAAAAACACAACTACTGTTGGATGCAATTGATTTGAACCAGGCATTACAGAGTCCTTCTGAATCACCTATCAATGAGAACATGCCTCAACAAATGACTGAGCCTGCTGTATCACTCTTTGCTAACCCACCAACACAACCTGAGGAGGTTACACCCATTGAGTTACAAGTAACTCTTTGTGGTAATCCAAGTGAAGCAGCCACTACAACTGTTGAACCTACAAGTTTACAGTTGGACAGTGGTTACATCTATAAGACTTCCTTGGAGGCAATTCCTTTTATAGCACCTCTGCCAACCACCAGTGGATTTATCTATCCTACTGGCAACATCAAAAGGTTGTCAAGTGTTGAAGGAAGAAGACCCCAGTACCAAGAAAAAGGGGCATCAGTGGTTAAGGCTTGGAGTAAACTCCCTACTTCTACCACTGATAAAACCACTGTTAGTGGGAAATCAGATGATCCCATTAAATTGGGTGATGGTTTAAAATACCAGAAATTGACAGCTCGTGTTGAAAAACTTGATAACTCTGTTGCAGAACTCAAAGAGATGCTACAACAGTTGTTACAAGTACAAAAGGTACAATCCACTGCTGTTCCACCTCAAGCACCTGCTCTACAACAGGCACCTGCTACAAATGAGCTCTGGAATCTATTTCAACCTTTTCTCCATCATCAAGCACAAATAGCAGATCAGCAACATGCAAAACATGTTCAACAATTGAGAAATGCTATGGAGTCTAGGTACAAAGACACTCAGGCTGATCTAAAGGCTCTCAAAACTCAGATCTTGCACTCCACTGGCACTGCTCCTCCACCAGTATTCTTCATTGATCAACTCCCCGAAGATAATGCCAAAAAGGGGGAGAAAATTCAGGAATGGAGAAGAAAAGGAATAACAGATGGTCTTTACCTCGCACCGGAAAATTCTAATATGACCAAACAGATTCCTTTGCCAGATGGGAGTAAGAGATGTGACTATAAATGCACTTGCAGAAGCACTTGCATGTGTAAAAAGAGATAGAGAGGCCAAAAAGAAAGCCAAGGTGGATTATCCGGATCAGGGTACTTCAGGGTCAAGAGATGATGAAAATCACCTTGATGAAAAGAAGAAGCCTACTAGAAAAGTAAGGCTACCCAAATCCATTCCGGTCAGACGTTCAAAGTCTGCTAAAAAACCACCACCTAAAACAGCTGTTGTAACTCCTGGTGTATCAGCTGCTGTTGGTACTTCAGTAGTTTCAACATCTGCTCCCACTTCAACACACACTACATCCAATGTTTTACCTCCATCACCACCAATATCACAATCACCTCCTGTCAAAAGGCAGAAGACAGCAGTTGTTATAACTTCTGCTGTAAAGACAACAGTGGTTGGAACACCAGTTGTTCCAACAGCTGTTAGTCTATCACAAACCACTGTCACTACAACCACCTTTCCATCCAAAACATCATCAGTCCCTCTTCAAATAAAGAGAAGAAGGCTAATTCCCAAAGATGATGTCACTTCACCATCTCCAACATCTTCAAAACCTTTAGCTCTTGTCAATATACCAAAACCAGTTCCACTTTCTTCAGTTCCAATGCACAAACCCTTACCTCCTGCAGGTGTTCAATTCCCTCTTGAACTAGAAGCTGTCAGAGAAGAGATAAAATCCTTCTATACTGAGGATGACCCTGCCAAAAGGAGTTTGCCTTCAATCAAAGGATATCCCTGGCCCAAAAACATTGAAGAATATTTAAAGATAAAGGCCAAGCAAGCAGATGATATCTCGAAAAGAAACACACAAGGGAAATCTGACAAAGAAGTATCAAGATACTACCAATATCTGCTCACACAAGTCAGTTCCCTAGAGCGTTTTGCTAAAAATGTCGGTCAACAAATTTCAGAAAGAGCAGCTGAAACTCTGAAGAAAGACTACATTGAAAGCATTATGTTCTACAAGAAATACAAAGGAGAGAGACACATGTACAAAGAGTGGACTGTTCCAGAGCTTGAAGCTGAATCAGCCAGAATTCAAGTTATGATAAAAAGGAAAGTCACTCACACTCCTCCTGATTAGGCAAAGTTCAAAAAGAATGTACCTGAAAAGTAGTTGGAACTAAAAAGAATGAAAGAAGAATTGGTTGTTGCTGAATTTGGTACCAAAAGACAAGTTGCTAGATGGAAAGAAGATTTGGTCAGGTCAACCTAGAAAAGGTTGGAGGAATTAAGGAAGAAAGATCCAAAAATTCCTCAAAAACCTGACTACCTTGAAGCAGAGGTTTCAAAAGGACCATCAAAGCTGCAAATCAGGAGAGCCACTGCTCCAGCTGGTACTGCCATCTACAAAAGAAGGACACAAAGCCAGTTTGGAGCTGAAACTGTTCAAGAAATTCTTGCTGGAAATGTTGTCTTAAAAGAAGGCTTGTTAAGAACGTTAAAAGAAGAACTTGAACAGGAAAACTCTGCTACCACTGCTCAGCCAGTGATGAACCGGCCAGCCTTACCAAATACTTCAGCAAATAAACATCTCCCAAGAAACCCACCAGGCTCAAAAATACAAAAGTGGGCAACTGACAAACAGACCTGCGTATTGACTTTGCTCAGGTCTGGTGGAGTAGTGGATAAAATATCAAGGGAACAAGCTCTTGGCCTGAGTCTTGAAGATTTGCAGGATCTCCTTGATCTTCCACTTAGCAGGGATGATGAAGATACAGATGCCCTTGACTTTGAATTACAATTTAAAGGTCAGATAAGGGAGCTGTTGATGAGGCAATAAAGTATCCACAAATAATGAAGGGTTTTGGCATTATCTGTTCCAGGGGGAGATTGTTGGGATTGAACCCTATCAGAGGAACATATAATTAAAGCCAAAACTGGATCAGAACAGTGGATTATGAATAAGCAGATGCTGATACACAAATCTCTCCCCTTGAAAGTGATTACAACTACTGATGACCTCCTATCTGCTGATCTTACCAAACTGCTGTCTCATAACTGCTGCTCAACTAAAGATCTGATGGAAGACTAAAGTCCTGCTGATTCAATCTACTGCCTTGAGTCAAGCACTGCTGATCCAGACAAGTGCTGCTGGGTTCACAGCAGTAGAAGGTTGCAGCAGCTGTTTTAAAGTCTGTTTTGTAATAGAATGTATTAGCAGTAGTTAACACAAGCAGTGTCTGTATAGATCAGAGGTTAGAGTTTGTTAGGAGGTTAGATGTCACTTTCATGGTGACGTCAGCAAAGATGCTCAGTAGTTTGCAAGTACCTATAAATAGTTCAGTACTTTGTACTGTTCTATCAGCTCTTTGCATCATTCGTCTTCTTTGCACGAACAAACTACTGAGCTCGGGCTGAGGGGGAGTTTGCATTCATACATCTATCTTTGTAATCGTTGTTGAAATTAAATTCAATCATTCGGTTCATAGTGTAAAAGATGTTTGATTAAAGTATTACTCTCATTTGATTGTATGCAAAGTTTGTTTTCATTTTAATTCCGCTGCACAACTCATCCATTTTCATCTTAACTTCAAACACAAAATACAATAAAAAAGAAACACAGATCCAACAATAACCATCATGATTACGCTCACGTTATTAAGTTCAAACGAACTTCGCATTGACCATAAACTGGTCAATGCAGAAAGTCAAACGCAGTTTGACTTTAACGATAAAAACGAATGAAAAACGCGAAAGAATACTTACAGAAGGTCCCCGCAAGATTTGAACCCGATTCTCTCTCAGGTAGGAAGCATATACTTCCACTTAGAGAGCTTGAATCAGATTCAAATGTGAGGAATGAATGAAAACATGGTGGGTATTTATAGGAAATCTAGAACCGCTAGGATCGTTCATCGTAAAACGAGCTTCGATCTCATCCGTACACATGTGCCCATGGTTTTTGTGAAACCATGGGAGCCCATAGTTTCATTAAAACCATGTGCAAATGAGGGGAACAACTGGAAAAAGCTGGAATTTAGATTTTTCATTTTGGTCCCTTCCTAAGATAACTATGGCAGAATGTCAATTTTGGTCCCTGAACTTCAGAAACATGCGTTTCGGCTCATTTTTGACACGTTTAAGCCCCGTTAACCTCATTTCAAGGCTCTAAAATGAAGTTAAAGTATAGGGAACTCAAAACATGTTAAAAAATATGTCGGATGTCGGTTCGTTTGGTCGTACGGTTGCGCTGTTTGGTTAATTACGACGGAAGTCGTAACGAACGCAAAAACGATCCAAATCAAGCGACGAATGGAATTTTCTTGTGCCAAGCACTAAAATAAAATATTTTAATGCTTACATAAATTTTTGGATGTCCGGATATATTCAGAATGTAAGATATGCGCGAAAATGCAAACTTATGCACTTTTTGACGCTTTTAGTCCCTGAATGACCAAAAGTTTATTTTTGCGCACCAAACACCTCAAAGCCTATTTCTAAGCTATGTAAAGGATATTTAGGGCATATTTAACTTATGACCAAGTTCCAGAAGGTTCGTTACTATACGAATCGGTATAGTTTCGCAGTTTGACACAATTAGTCACTGCGATCGAACAAACTTGATTTCAACACACCAAACCATCCAAAACTTATTTCTAAGTTATACGGAGGTTATTTAAGGTATGTTAAGCCTATTTCACTATTAAGGATAGTTGGTTGCGTTAAACTGGTTATATTTACGCATCAGTGCGCGTATAACCTTCTAGAAAGCGATTTAGAGCTTGAAATCGGACAAGAATTAATATGTGCAAATGATGCACATATTTTTTCAAACCCTAAGTATGAAATACAATATTTCATGGGTTTGGCATTTGTTTGATGATTGAAGTGATACAGGTGTCACAGATTCCAACATATACACATGATTAATTTCATTCAATTTTGTGGATTAAACATAACCCACTTCATACAAGATCACCAAATCACAAATTACAACTTACCACATGTTTGTTCAAGCTAGTTGGTGAGAAATCTTCATTCATGCAACGTTTTCCATTCGATTCGGGCCTTGATTTGGGGCTGAATTGCATCTTCATTCAAGAAAGGGTTTTCTCCTTTCTCTCTCTCCATGTACGACACCTCCACACACACTACACACACTTAGGCTAATTTATTAAACTTCAACCCCATTTACCAAGTTTAGTCCCTCAAGTTTGCCATTTTTCTTATTTGTCACAAGCTTCCTTCCTCACCATTTAACTCATACTTTAACTAAGTTATTTAAAACCGGTTAGCCCACTTCATGCCATAAAACAAGGAAACACATTCGTAAGTTAAACATTTAGGTTTTCGGGCGTTACAAGGATGCCCTGAGCCGTCGTATTCAGGAGTTGGAGAGAGCTCCACGTCCACCTTGTCACTGTCAGACCCCTTTTACAGCACCGCACACTCCACGTCCGCTTTCCCCTGATTCAGACGTTCGTTTCTTGACATCTGAGCAGCAGATTGCATATTTGTTGCGCGTCTGTCGTGCCTTAGAGGACGATTGGTTACACATGTATCGCTTGCTTTTCTCTCGTTTTGCTCCTCCTCCTCCACCATCAGCATAGATATTTTTGGTTTGATGCAGGTAGATCATTTTGGGGAGAAAGTCGCGATTGAGCCAGCTTACGGAGACTTTTGAGAGATCACACTTTTTACATATGATAGGTGTAGTTTGACTTGTATTTTGAGGGTGATGTGACCCCATGATATCATTGGATGTATGATGTACTATAAAACTTGTAAAAACAATATTGTGGTCGTGATTAATGAAAGCTCAATGGCAATGTTCTCACTACATGCTTTGTTGAGTTATATGTTTTAATTTATAACATGAGATGTTATGTGCTTGATGGATGTTACTATATACGCATATTATTTACTTACTATTACCTGACCAACATGATCGTCTTTTAGAAGATGCCTCCACGATGCGACCCGCGCATGCCTACTACCGAGGCGGAACTCCAAGGGATAATCGCCGCGGCTATAGCCCAGTATACGGCTTCCCATGCAGAGACAAGCGGAAATATCTCGAACAACAACGACAATAACAATCTACCCAATGGTAATGTTAAGCCGCTTGAGATATATTACAATACATTTGGATATTTCTAGCACATCTGCTAATGCCATTTGTAAATTCTAACGTATGTGCAGGATGCACTTACAAGCAATTTCTCGACTGCAAGCCCGTGAATTTTGACACCAAAGGAGGTGCTGTTGTATTTGTTCGGTGGGCTGAAAAGACAGATTCTGTCCTAAGGATGAGCAAGTGTGATCCCGAGCAACAAGTGACCTACATCTCAGGGCTGTTTCTGGATGGAGCCCTATCGTGGTGGAATCTGCAAGTGCAAACTTTAGGAGAAGCGGCAGCTTATGCGTTAACCTGGAATGAGCTGAAGGAGCTCATGAGAAGGAAGTATTGCTCGCGTGCTGAAATACAGAAGCTAGATACTGAGTTCTGGCACCTAAGGATGGAAGGTCCCAAGATTGCAGAATATGTTCAAAGATTTAATGATTTGTCCTATGTAGTGCCGTACATGGTTACGCCCGAGTTTAAACGTGTTGAGCGCTTCATCAGGGGATTGGCCCCTCAGATCATGAGTATGGTTACCACGTCTAAGCCTGCAACGATCACTGAAGCCATTGATCTCAGTGTGGCACTTAGTGAGGAAGCTATCAGATTGAACAAGTTTTCAGTTACTGAACCGAAGAAGAAAGAGACTCATGTGGAGTCATCTGGTGAAAACAAACGGAAATTTTCCAACTTCAAGCAAGGTACCAGTAATGTGAGCAAGAAGGGTGAGTCAAACACACCGGCCAGAGCCACAACCGGTGTTCAAAACAAAGGAAAGGGTTACATGGGTACTCTGCCCAAGTGTGATACGTGCTAGCGCCATCATTCTGGTCAGTGCAAATTGAGGAAGTATGAATCATGTGGAAAGAAAGGCCACACGAAGGATACGTGTTGGAGCAAGGAAAGCGCGCCAGGATCCAAACGTTGTCACTGGTACGTTCCCTATAAACCAACGCTTTGCATCTGTCCTGTTTGATATTGGTGCCAATTTTAGTTTCGTATCGTTAGAATTTAAGAATATGCTTGGGTTAAGAGCTAGTAAGTTAGATATTCCGTACTCAATTGAACTGGCTAATGGAAAGCTAGTTGAAGCGAATGAAGTCGTTCGAGGATGTGTAATTGAGCTAGGAGAATGCGAGTTCACTTTGGATCTACTACTAGTCGAGTTGGGAAGTTTTGACGTGGTAATAGGGATAGATTGGTTTTCAAGCAACAAAGCCGAGATTGTTTGTCACGAAAAGACCATCCGCATCCTAGTAGAAGATGGAGAGATGATCGTAGTCCATGGAGAAAAGCGCGATACGCCTCTGAGAATCATTAGCTGTCTGAAAGCTAGAAAGTGTTTACAGAAGGGATGCGTTGCCTTCTTGGCACACATCGTGGATAAAGAAGCCGCTGAGCCAGAGATCGATGACATTCCAGTCGTAAAAGAATATCCTGAAGTCTTTCAAGAAGACTTGCCAGGATTACCGCCGCAAAGACAAGTCGAGTTCCACATTGACTTAGTCCCAGGCGCCGCGCCTGTGGCTAAGGCACCCTCCCGACTTGCGCCTTCGGAGATGCAGGAGTTGTCGACACAACTTCAAGAGTTGTTAGACAAAGGATTTATCAGACCAAGCTTCTCACCTTGGGGAGCTCCAGTTTTGTTTGTTAAGAAGAAGGATGGTAGTTTCCGCATGTGTATTGACTACCGGGAACTGAACAATTTGACAATCAAGAATAGATATCCTCTGCCGAGAATTGATGACCTATTTGATCAGCTGCAAGGTTCAAGTTTCTACTCAAAGATCGATTTGCGATCAGGATATCATCAGTTGAGAATTCAAGAGGAAAGTATTCCCAAGACTGCTTTTAGAACTCGATATGGACATTACGAGTTTCTGGTGATGCCGTTTGGGTTGACAAACGCGCCAACCGTTTTCATGGATTTGATGAACAGAGTTTGTAAGCCGTACCTCGACAAGTTTGTGATTGTGTTCATTGATGACATTTTGATCTACTCAAAGACAAAGGATGAGCACGAACAGCATTTAAGAGCCATTTTGGAGCTACTTAAAAATGAGAAATTGTATGCCAAGTTCTCGAAGTGCGAGTTCTGGTTACGTGAAGTCCAATTTCTTGGACATGTGGTTAATGGAAATGGAATCCGTGTGGATCCCACAAAGATCGAAGCAATAAAGAACTAGGAGACTCCAAAGATGCCAACCGAGATCCGACAGTTCTTAGGTTTGGCTGGTTACTATCGAAGGTTCATTGAGGATTTCTTAAAAATCTCTCAACCTTTGACTTCCCTTACTCAGAAAGACAAGAAGTTTGATTGGGGAGACAAACAAGAAGAAGCGTTTCAGTTGTTGAAGAACAAGCTTTGTGACGCACCGATCTTATCGCTACCCGAAGGAATGGACGATTTCGTGGTATATTGTGACGCCTCGCGTCAAGGTTTGGGTTGCGTATTGATGCAGCGACAGAAAGTTATAGCATATGCTTCTCGCCAGTTGAAGGTTCACGAGAAAAACCATAACACGCATGACTTGGAATTAGGCTCGGTGGTATTTGCGTTGAAGATTTAGCGACATTATTGGTATGGCATGCAATGTACAATCTTCACTGATCATAAGAGCCTGCAGCACATATTTGACCAAAAGGAGCTTAACATGAGGCAAAGACGCTGGGTAGAACTGTTGAACGACTACGATTGTGAGATCAAATATCATCCAGGGAAGGCGAATGTGGTCGTCGATGCTCTAAGTCGAAAAGAAAGGATCAATCCCATAAGGGTTAGGGCTTTGGAAATAATTGTCCAGACAGACCTCTCATTGCGCATTCGTGCCGTGCAGAGAGAAGCGCTGAAAGAAAGGAATATAGAGGACGAGTACCTCCGTGGAATGGAGAAGCAGTTGGTACCAAACGAGGAGGGAACTTTGTGTTTCATGAAACGAATTTGGATTCCTCTGTTTGGTGGATTGAGAAAGGTTATTTTCGATGAAGCTCACAAGTCACGATATTCGATTCATCCTGGAGCAGATAAGATGTACCAAGACCTTAAGGATTACTACTGGTGGCCTACGATGAAAGGCGGTGTTGCCGTTTATGTTAGCAAATGTTCAACGTGCGCCAAGGTAAAAGTCGAATATCAAAAGCCTTCAGGTCTTCTGCAACAACCCGAGACACCCAAATAATGGGAACAGATTTCAATGGATTTCATAACGGAATTGCCAAGGACACCCAAAGGTCACGATACTATTTGGGTAATAGTAGACCGTTTAACGAAATCTGCGTACTTCCTGCCCATCAGGGAAAAAGATAACACGAGTAAACTAGCTGAGATATACATGAGAGAGATCGTTGCACGACATGGAGTGCCTCTCTCAATCATCTCAGATAGGAATGGAAGATTCGTGTCAAGGATTTGGCAATCCTTTCAAGAAGCATTCGGTTCTCAGTTGAACCTAAGTACAACATTTCACCCGCAAACAGACGGACAGAGTGAACGAACGATTCAGACACTAGAAGATATGTTGCGAGCTTGCGTAATGGATTTAGGTGGAAGTTGGGACACTCACCCACCATTGGTCGAATTTTCATACAATAACAGTTATCAAGCAAATATTCAAGCCGCACCGTTCGAAGCTCTTTATGGACGCAAATGTCGATCACCGATTTGCTGGGCTGATCCGAGTGATAGACAGCTAGTTGGTTCGGAATTGGTCCAGGAGACGACAGACAAGATTGCACAGATCCGAGAGCACATCAAGGCGACTCGCGATCGATAAAAGTGTTATGCGGACCGAAGAAGGAAACCTCTAGAATTCGAGGTGGGAGATATGGTATTATTGAAGGTTTCACCCTGGAATGGTGTGGCACGCTTTGGAAAGCGTGGAAAGTTGAATCCGCGCTACATTGGCCCATTCAGAATCCTGCAAAGGATTGCGCTTGTAGCATACAAATTGGACTTATCTGTTGAACTTAATGGTGTTCATGATACATTCCATGTATCAAACCTGAAGAAGAGTCCAACACAAGAGACAGTTGTCATTCTTGCCGACGAAGTTCATATTGACGACACACTCCACTTTGTCGAAGAACCAGTAGAGGTTACTGATTGGAAGATTAACAAGACACGCAGGAGTAGTGTCAAGCTCGTCAAAGTTCTATGGAATGCAAGACATGGCCCAGAATTCACGTGGGAACGTGAGGATCGAATGAAGGAGAAATACCCCCATTTATTTCCCAAGACCCCTGCAACTAAAAGCAGAACCTAAATTTCAGGACGAAATTTTCTTAACGGGGGGATAATGTGACAACCCTTACATTTACAGGTATCTGTACACTTAATTAATATTAAATTTGTGCTTAATGACTGTGCTTGATTACAACTGTGATTAAACTGCTTTCTGTTTTCTGTTACATACATACATATGCATCATATTTCATACTGTAACTCCGTATATTACACACAAACTTTTGTGACATACTTGATGCACAAAGCACAGTTAGCACACTTAACGAATAATTCAAAAATATGATGACAATGCCAGCAATAGACAGACAGTGTATGTAAGGCCCAGTATCGGCCAAGGACAGGATATTACACTAGTATGGAGTGTAGGGAAATGAGGACCACAAAACTGCGTCACTAGGTGACAGTTACAGTGCCGGGAAGTGCCTAAAACACATTTTAAATGCAGAATTCTGCACTCATTAATAAAATTCAGCATTTTAAAATACTAGTAAAGTGCAAAAATATGTCAGAATGGTCCTGTATACTTTCCTAAGTGCCGAAGATTATTTGTGTTGCAAAAATACATATAAAAGACACTTTAGGGAATAATTAAACACTTTAACGGGACAGTATCAAACCGGATAACCGGACATTACCCGGAACACAAAAGTTTTGCCAAACACATTGTTTCACTATTTCTTGGCTTGTCGTGATCCCCGAACACCCTAACACCCACTACATATCAAATAAATACCCTATGTAAGTAACACTTGAATTCTAACTAACCTTTAACCAATTAGTTGAAAAAGTTACAACCAACCCCCCTAGAGTCGAATTCGGTCCCCATGTGGACCCACACAATTTCCACACCATGCTTCATATATCTTGGCTTGATTATGTTGTAATTGTTTAATGGATGTTGCTTGTAGAAATGACCATAAGATGAGAAGTAATCTCTTTATGTATGGAGCCAAGATCATAACCATCACTACTCAAAATTCCCTCTCACTCTCACACTCTCTCTCCCTCTCTCGGCCACACTACCACCGCCAACACCACCGCCATTGCACCACCATCATCCTCCATTTTCAAGTCTCTTTCAAGCTTAAAGGTTGATACAAGAAGGCTTGCTACTTGTGGAACTTCAAAGGAGCCTTGTTTCTTGCTTCACCATCATCTTTTCTCGTCATCTTCTTCACTAGATTCTACCCTAGCCTTGTGCTAGTAGTAAGTTACTTGTACACCCTTGTTCATCTTGTTGTCGTGATCACAAGTTGTAGTATGTTTATTATGTTTAAATCATAAGAAACAAGAACACTAAAAAGATTAAACATGAAGTTCTACATAAAAGATGGAAGTAAAAAGTTACTAGTATGATGTTGTAGTAAGAATATTGTTGATTTTATGTTGATTTATGATTATGTAATATTGAGCACCATGTGAATCTTGTTAAATGAGATGTAGAAGTAGGATTTAACAAGAACAAAGAGTGGTTATGTAATACATAAATAACCACCTTCTAGTTTGATCAAGAACTTGAATAAAAATAATTTTCTTAAAATATAAATGGACAAGTTGATAGATGATCATGTTAATCCAATTTTTACAAAAGGTTTTGTAAACAAACCAAGTTCAAGAACCGATCTCTAAAAGTTATGACTTTTACATACTCTTACATAATTTTTGTAAGTAAAATAAGTGTAAAAAAAAAGCTTTTATTTACAAGAAGAGTTCAAGAGTTAAATTTTTGTAAAAATTATTTACATGTTGTAAAAACTAAATTATTTAAAGAGAATGATTTTTAAAGAAATAAATACGTTTCGGAAGGTAACTAGGTCCACTAAAAGTCTTACCAAGTTGCTACGCGTTTCAAAATATATCAAGTTCATAACTAGAATAAAACACATATATTTTGCTCTTGGTAATGTAAAAATGATTCAAGGATTGTTGTTGATTGATTTTGAAAAGAAAATGATATGCTTAATAGCATGGACACCTCCGTTTTTAGGGGAAACTCTGGCGAAATTTTCCAAAAATCCCAAGACTTAGAAAATATTTTTCTAGCAAGTGCTTACGAATATATTTTTAACCTTGTTTTCAAAATAAACTTCGCCATGATTTTTATTACAAAAATACTAAGTGCCGGAGGTTGATTTTCGTAAGTAAAATTTGATAAATATATATTTAGAATATATATTTTATACTAAAACTCTCGTGTGATTATTTGTTTATTTTGAGAACTAGTTATATTATTCTTAGGGTAAAATAATATAACTTATGTATACCATGAAATTACGACTCCAAAATAATACTCAAAACCCTCACGAAATAAATATTTAAGTTACGCAGTTGTTAAAGCAATACGAAACGCTAAAACGTGACTTACGTAGTATTTCGGAAAATACACTTATACGTATATTTTTTGTAGAATATTATTTTGGAAAATTTATGAAATAAAATATAATATTTTTGGGAAAAATATATATATTTTGAATTAAGATGTTTTAAGACAAGTAATTTGAATATATTTTTCTATGTGGGACTTAAAATATATTTTTCGGAATTACAAAGGTACATGTATAAATACCCCCATCTTTTGGGAAGGAAATACACATATAAAAACCTGTGAAGTGTGGATACAAAATAGTTTCCTAACTATTTTCCCAAAACAAAAGTTAAGTTAAAATAATTAATATTATTTTAACAAGTATAATATCGAAGTAACGCAACTCAAAACACTAAACCCTAAGCCAAGGCACGGCCCATTCGTCTAATAGACATTAGTACGTGTAGGTCGTCGCGCAACAGATCGAGTTTGAGGTTGACGTTACAGGATACGCACTTCTGTGAGTTCATGTCCCCCTTTTCTCTTTACTGTTTTCAGATTTATACTTCGGGGGTGAAATACATGCGACAATTATTACAAATATTTATTTACATGGTATGGTTAGCGTAGGGAGGGTTTACTACTAGATCATGTGAGGGGTGGGTACAACACTTAAGGCCATTAATCCTCGTTGGTAGGACCGAGGGACACAAGAGTGATAGATCTATTTGGGTGTAGCGAGCCCACACCCGTGAGGCCGGGGCGGCCCATAGAGGTGACTATGTCTTACCGCCGAAGCCCGGTAACAAATCTGCTAGGTTTGAGTTTTCCTGCACTTTCTCACACATACCAGTGGCTTTGCAACCCATTGGTGATCCCTTTTTCCTTATTGCTACATACCAGGGACTTCCATACATGAAAGGTTTATACATACTCACTTTTACATGAACTCGCTCAACTTTTTGTTGATTTTTCAAACTACATGTATTTCAGGAAATTAGTGGATCTGACAAGGTATGCAATCACGTCAAGCTGCGTAGGGAATAATGATGTCATCCAAGTTTAGGAGGTGTGACCCTTGCCTGGACGGGTTACAAGTCTTAAACCGTATTTCTAGTCAAGCCTTTTGTCGTGTCGTATGAACATGTTTTTTTTTAATTATGACATGATTGTATTTTGTTTCATGTGTCGACTTTTAAAACAATGTTGTTATGGTAACTTTTAAAACTTAATGAATGGATGACTATCATGTGTTTTATTTCATATAGCATTGTCATGATTGTGCTATGGTATTAAGAAGTCACATCAAATAAACCCACACTTCCGCAAAAGCCAGGGTGTGACAGATTACACATCGAGCCACATTAAACACAAAATCAACAGTTTTATCTCTACTATCAACACGTTTTGAACTCAGTAAAGAGAGATAGATGTGAGACTCTTGTGAGTTTCTTGACTAAAAAACATAAAACGTTACCGTCAACCTTCAAGAGAGGGCTTTCAGATATGACCACAACATCAATATCGGTGGCCGGATTTGCGGCGACTCCGCCGCCGCCGAAGAATATCCATTTGTGCCCCACACCATCACTACATCAGCGGCTTTCATATAAAATACCACCACCAACTCTTCTTACTGAGCCAACGATGATCCACCGAGCCCATAACCGGTGGATCAGGTGTGGTGTGTGGGTGTGGGTTTTTTGAGGTGGTAGGGGGATCGAAGAAGAGTGAATCTCCATTTACCTCTGCCCCCACCGTCACCCACCACCCCCCGTCTTCCGACCAACCACCTCCCACCATCGTCTTCCGACCAACCACCCCTACCATAGTCTTCCGCCACCGACCAACCACCTCCCACCACCGTCTTCCGCCACATTTGCCTCACCACCGATCAAACATGTTTTGGTTTTTTGATTTGGGTGTGAGACAGAGAGAGATGAGGGAAGATGGTGTTTGAGAGAGAGAAATTAGGGGATTTAAATTTTAGGGGTGTATGATAAAGCTCTCTGAATCAGACTTTAAAGAGAGATGGATGATTTGATAGTTTTGAGTAAATGACTATATTGTAACATTCCAATTTTTATCATATAAATTATAAGGTTTGGTTAATTCACTAGCAACTAGTAACTAGTTTATTTTTAAATATAACTATTCGACCCAAATAGTTTTAAAACTATTTTATATAGTTGGTTGAAATATTATATTAATTAAGTGGTATATATATATGGATGACCTTTCTAATAAAATAAAAGTATATAAAAAACTTATATTATTAGACGGTAGTCTACGAGTAAGTTGAATATTAGAAATATGAAGTACCTAGACGGGCCTAGGAACCGTATAATAATTAAATTATAAAAATAAAATTGTATTTTGAACCTACTCAATTTTTAATGAAACTTGGTTCAAAATGTAGACAAAAATATTCTCATTCTAAATAACATATTTATTATTATCTAGAACATTATATTTTACAAATTATAAGCGTCAAATAAGTAAAGCAGTTGAATTAATTATAATATATAAAATAAATAATATTGATAATCATTATTTAAAAACTTATGAATGAAATTAAAATAATAATAATAAAACTAACTAAAATCTCATATGTGTGCTACGTGTAAGAAATTGGGATATGTATGTAGTACAATCAAAATAATATGAAAAGTCTATATATTCATGACAATGCATCTGATGTGGTGGTGAAAGTCCAAGAGTCACTTGAAAATTAATTCATATGTATACGTGGTTGGCAAAAGTGATAACAGTTGCGTTACCTAAAAGCTCAAATTTTAGTATAAATAAGAATCTCACTTCAATCAAAGATTCCACTCCCCAGTTCATTCTATTTTGCCTTCTTTCAACCTCCCTATCTCTTCTATAATTCTTTTATTTTGTTTTAATATAATAAATCCCTGTCCCGTTTTAAGTATTTTAACTCCCGATCACCGCTACCCTTTCCGATTGATCTAGAACCCATAACGCATGTCAGGGCTCTGCCCGACTAAGTTATTGGGATTCGGTCTCGGGACATCGGGATAAGGTTGAATTTGGGGTATTATACTTAACTCAATTACAAATATATATATTTTATATAGCTCAGAAGTTATACTCAAAATTTATACCAGGGGGCTTTCTAGTTGAACCCTAAATTTACAAAGTGGGTCCATTCTCTTTTCTCACCAAACCATAACAACTCTCACCAAAACTATTATTTATTATTATATTTTGTTCACTAGGAAACCTTAGTTAAGACCCCTAAGTAATCCTACATAAACCCTAAAATTTTCAGAACAATCAGAATCAGGATCAGGGCCCCTAAAACTTTGGGGGGTATTTCCTAGTCAGTATTATCTAAACACTTTGTTGTCGAAATTGAATCTTAACGAACGGTCGACTCAGCTAGGCTACCAAGACGCGTGGCAACCCTATGCTAAAAGGGGCCCCGTCGCGTGGCACGACAAGGTGTCGCATGGCGCGACAGCGCCTTTTTCCAGATATAAATAGAGGGGTGTGGGACTTGATATTCTGCGTTTGTTCGACGTTAAAATTCATTTCGTACGTCGAGATATCACCTGATTACCACCAAACACACACTAGCTCGAATTCTGCTACGATACCGGGTATTAACTCGATCGCTGCTACGATTCAATATCCGATCGATTGAAACTATCCGATGGATGTTTTAGTGCTATCTGTCATTAGTCGTGATTCCGACAGGATGTTTGAGTACCACCCGAACTCGGGGAATACTCTGTCATTCGTTGTGAATCCGATGGATGTTTAAGTGATTTCACTTTGTCATTCATTGTGAGAGTTTAATCTCGTGAGTTATCGTAAATGCTGTATTAGTTACTTACCTAGTTCGTTTGCACTAGGTTACAAGACTAATCAATAGGCTAAGCTCTGCCCGTATAAATCTGCATACTTGTAATGTGAGTCATTCTCTTTTTATCACTATTTTACAATACCTCAAATTATTTTCAAAATATTATAATTACAGGGATTAAGTCTTGGTTATCTTAATCACTGGCTAGTGGGGTATTGTGCACATTACTAATTTCTCACGGTTAGGTTAATAAGCCCTAACACAGGTTAAGCAAATAAGTCCTAACAGTGATAATCGTCACTACTTGGGTGAAAGGACCCAATAGTGCCATGACCATTGTCACTAGGAAGTGACACCGGCGCCAGATAAAAATAAAAATACGATAAATGCCATTGTAATCGCTCTTATGCTGTAAATTATAACAAATGTGTCATTTTATTAAAATGAATGATTCACTCAGTATTTCCCGCTGACAAAACCTTTTTTAAAACGCGTTTCAGGTAATTACAGTAGATTGGAGTAAGAGTTGGATACGGCACTGAAGGGCTTACAGATGTGGCTTATTTTATTAATTAAATCAAATTAAGAAATATTGTTTTATGTATTTGGATTTATTCCATATTAAAAGCTACCTTTATAAAACATGGGTTTATCCCCATCTATTTAATAAATAAAATCCGGTGTTTCTAAACTCTGATATTTTTTCTAACTCACGGTCCTCATGAAATTTCCGCTGCAATGTTTTTAAAATAAACCACCGGTACCACTTGGCTACTCGCGGCTCCTGATTCCGTCCACGGTGGGTCGGGGGTCTTGACATATATTACCCTTTAGGTTTTAAAATAATAGTGCATACGTGTCATTATCTAATTGGTGGAGAGTGGTTCTCACGGTTCTTGCAACCGGGGATGGTCTTCATTTGAACCGATCCATATATATATATATATATATATATATATATATATATATATATATATAGAGAGAGAGAGAGAGAGAGAGAGTTTAAGTCTTTGCAATTAGGTGGAGACTTGATTGACGTACAAGTTTATAAAAATTTTGTTTCATACTTCGGTTTTGAGGGATTTACTGCACTTATATATATAGAAAAAGTATATCGTACAATATGCCTTAACATACGTTGCATACACAATGGAAAAATTGCACGTTTTGTTACAAAAAATAAATGAAAATCGCGTGTTTCAAAAAAACTGAAAATCGCATGTACATTAAAAAAAAGGGAAATCGCATGTTCCAAAAAAACTCAAAAATCGCATGTACATCAAAAAAGTGAAATCACATGTAAAAAAACGAAAGTCGCATATTATAAACCAAATTTCGCATGTTGATGTTGAACACTCGTGTATTCGCGAACTAAGCGAACAAATCCTGAACATTGATTTACACACGTGAATGGCTAGGATTTCATCATCAAATCATAAACTACAATAGTGTATTTCATCATCAAATCCTGGCCAGGATTAGTTTGTTCAGTTCGTAAATACACTAGTGTTCACTCTTGAACCTAATCCTATATGTATGTGTATATATAGAGGATTTGGTTCATTTGTGAATAACCCCATTGATAGTGAGCACTAATGAACTAATCCTAGTCCTTGATTATCAATACACATGTGTATACATAAGTATAAATCAATGGACAAGATTTGATGATGAAAATACACTAGTGTTCACTCTAGAACCCCACCATATATATATATATATATATATATATATATATATACTATATATAATATACATATCCAAAGGACTTCTTAAGGTCATTAAAATTTCCTTAAAACACCCCTAAAGCATGATGTACAAGTGTTTTAAGCATCAGAAAACATCCATTTCCACTTATACCCTTCAACTAAAACAACACGGATACATCAGGGTTTCACTCTCATTTCAAAACATTTCAACGTGCCCGCTTCCCTGCTCCTCTCTCTCTCTCTCTCTCTCTCTCTCTCTCTCTCTCTCTCTCTCTCTCTCTCTCCGGCGATTCCAGATCTGGATCTAGGGTTTTTCTCCATCACGTTTCTACTACTTCAATCGCGGCTTCTCCTTCATTCAAGGTATCATACTTCAATCGCGGCTTCTCCTTCAATCGCGGTTTTTCTCCATCGCGGCTTCTCCTACAAGTGTTCTACAGGTTTGTTTCTCGAGCTATAGAAAGAAGAGAGAAAAAATGTTAAATAACAGATGTATAATCTCCCGAAACAATGATCTAATTTTTGCAGTCGAGTGGAGCCACACAATTCAATCTCTCGTTACTCACCGCGGATATGTGGGCAGTGGTCATTCGCGTATTTTTATACCAACAAAAGGTAATCTTTCAGAAATCAGAATGCACATGTGGATTCATTCAGTTGCGAATCCAAGAATTTATTTTACACGTCTATCAACTCGAATTACAGATTTGGGAACGCTAATTATCTATTCCATCATAAAATGTCTATACATTGTTTGGGAAAGTAAAAGGTTTTAATCTGTATAATAACTTGAGCTTTTTGTGGGGCCAAAGAGAGTATATATTGTAACAACTTAAGTATCTTTTGTGATATGAACAGAATGAATTTGGTGTCTGGGAGATATTTTTGCCAAACAACGCTGATGATTCTCCCCTTTATAATGGAATTTACTATGATCCACCAGAAGAGGTATGCATCTCTCCTCATAACAATTTCTTGGTATGGTTATGGGTAATGGTATTGACGTCCAATATTTGAACAGGAAAAATACGTGTTTCAACATCCTCAACCAAAGAAACCAAAATCTCTTAGGATTTATGAAGCCCATGTTGGAATGAGTAGCACGGTATATATACTCTTTCATGATATAAATTGAGGTTATTCATGTGAACAACATGTTTTATGTATAGGAACCAATGATCAACAACACTTTAGATGGTCTAAATTGAGTTGGGATTGGTTGTTCTAAAGGATATTGTGCACAACCATTCGTCAAACAACACTTTAGATGGTGTTAATATGTTTGACGGGACGGATAGTCATTACTTTCACTCGGGAGAATGGGGTTATCATTGGATGTTGGATTCTCGCCTATTTAACTATGGACATTGGGAGGTACATAATAACAATCATCAATACTCAGTCATTGTGTAATTGTTAAGTACATTCTCAATCAGATCTGGGAATTAATGTATTATTAGCGTTGCTGTTTCAGGTACTAAGATATCTTCTTTCAAGTGCATGCAAGATGGTGGTTGGTATTCTCGTTTTTGGTACACCTTTCATGAGCTCTACATTTTTATTTTTTGTTTTTGTTGATATATAGGTACTCCTTTTGGTGTAAGACTGCAAAAAGAAGACTTTTTGTGAAATCAGACTTCTTGGTCGAATAGTTTATGTTTTTGAATTTGTTTGGGTTATGTAAAATTAAGTTATGTGGCGGGATCATTTATTGGCTTATATTAAAAATCATACATGTCACTGAGTATGGTTCATTGGATTTGTGAGGCCAAAAGTCCACCCAAACAAACATGTATTTCATCGCTAGCTTGTGTTTATTTTAGATTTAAACCTTAAAAATATATCTTTTTTTCTATTATTGTTTTCTAATCTATGCTATACTACAATATCATATACCATGCACAAATATTATGTGCATGTTTGTTGGGTAGTTTTACAAGAATTTTGAAGACCCGTGTCCATTTACCAAGTCTGGAGGATGAATTTGGTTCCTCGTTGTGTATGGCTCGGACGCCAAATCAATATTTGTCGGTATCGTGATCGATGGCTTGTCAATGCTATTGTATCATGGAAACACCTCATACAACATTTTTGTTTCAACCAGAGCCATCCCCGAAAACTCTTGAAAAATTTAGGTCTCGGGCGACGAAAAGAATTGGGCCCAAAATTATGGTTAAGGGTAAATGAATTACAAAAATAAAAAGTTAGTAATAGAGCAAAGACTCAAACCTTTGCATTATTTTGAGATAGTTTTTACCAATACACCACCAATACTTTTTTGCATAATAATTGAAAAAATATACTAAATATATAATTTAATACTTATATACAACCTTATAAAGACTTTTCGGGCCCTTTGAAATTTTGGGCCTCGGGCGACGGCACGGGTTTGCCGGCCCTGGTTTCAACACTAAATTTGTTTTACCTTATAAATTGCTATTCTTGAAACATCATGTTCATCTTGATTAAGTTTTCAAACTGTCATGTTTCTTTGAAGGAGTTTTGATTTTACAAAGGTTTAAAACTTTGCATTTATAGAGATAGATCAATTAAGTAACATTCACGCAAGCACTATATTCAAGTTTTACTTAGTATTACTATATAATACCCATAGATAGACCACACCGATGATACACATAAGAAATGCAACATATTAATTGGTCAGCCTTTTGAACCATGTAAGTGTAGTGAGACCGCTATGCTTGAGGGTTTGGTATCCTACTTTTGATTGTGTTTGAGGCTTCCGTTTTTGTTAAGTGTTGAAGTTGGATATGTTTTTTTTTTTTTGGATTTTGATTTGGGACAAGCAAAAGATTAGGTGGGGATATTTGACATGTTGCAAAATACTGTCATATATCTATGTGTTTTGTATAATAATTAATTCGTTTTGAGTCGTTTTTAGTAGGTTTAAGTGTACTTTTGATTTGTTTATGTAAATGCAGGTCTCGATATGAAAAGGAGCTGAGAACGAGCTAAAAATAATCAAGGATTGAAGAGGTCTCGGGAATGCATGTTGAAGAAAAGAAAGAAAAATAAAAAGAAGCTGCTGACGACCCCTTGCGGACCGCAAGGGGAGTTATTCCGCCGATTGCAAATCATAAGCCATGCCGTCTGCAAGGGGTGCAAATTTGCGAAAAAAAATTCTATTTAAAACCCTACAGCCGTAGGGTCTCACAAATTCCACAACTAGACGAGTTCAAAGCAGTTTTAAGGCG
Source organism: Helianthus annuus (assembly GCF_002127325.2). Lineage (NCBI taxonomy): Eukaryota > Viridiplantae > Streptophyta > Magnoliopsida > Asterales > Asteraceae > Helianthus > Helianthus annuus. Next base: position 93,557,469 of record NC_035435.2, on the reverse strand, counting down.
ATTTTGGAGCTTTTCTTGAAGATTACAAGGCTTAGGATTGACAGATTGAAGCTTGGAGCGCTAAGGGTTTGGTTTTACATATGTTTATACGCTTTGCAAACATTGAAACCATGATTTCTGTTACTTTCAGATCCGGTCTTGAGACGTTTTGTGTTTAAACTTGATTAGTAGCTAAACTTTTATACTACTCAGGTTGATTTGATGATTACTTTTTGATTTATGAGTTTTGATTTTAATGTGATTTTTGCGTAATGTTTTGGTAAAATATCTTTGTATTGATGATGGTGATGCGTATGAATACTAATAATAATTAGTTTTCATGATTGTTGCTTTGCGATTGTTCTAGTTTGTTGCTTTGGTAGGTGCAAATCTAGGGTTTATCGTGATTTTCCATAGCCTTTGTTTTAGTGGTTTTCAATCTAGTGGTTTCTTGTCTTAGATAACCCTATAAGAAACTGTGTTATTCTTTAAAACTAGTCTTTTGCGACTGTTGAGACCCAGGAGGAGATAAAATGTCGGTTTGTCTTGTCCTTAGGTTTAGGTTAAAGGTGAGATCGGGAGGTGATCCTTGCTTATTTTCCTTGGTTCCCTAGCAACTTGAGTTATTGTCAATAACCTTAGATTACCCCTTCATACTTTAGGGTGTGTTGTGCTTAGTGAGACCGGGAGGTGAGCGAGTCATTTGGGTACCTTAGCATTCCCTAGTGAGGAGAGACCGATAGGTGATCCAAACTAGTAGCCGGTGATTTACGCATCCATCTTAGGATTTTCTGAGAGGTGTTAGTGAGACCGGGAGGTGATCTAGCAGTCTTTAGGGTTTTCTGAGTTAGTCGTATTTTTAGAAATCCGATAGTCATTCCATTGTCCAATTCAGAGAGTTGTAGGTTGCAGGTAGGATTCTAGACCTATGTAGTTGTTTCCTCATAGCATATGAATTTATCACTAAGTGTCATGGGTTTGCTCTGTTTTGTCGGCGTTGATTTATTTGCTTTATTTATTATTTAGTTTAAAAACCATTTTCCCAAAAACCAAATTATTAGGCTAGGTGTCGATTGAAGTCTAGTATCAAAAGTCGCTAGATTGTGTCCACGGTTCGATACTTGGACTTACTTGTTTTACTACTTACGACCGTTACACTTGAGGTAGTGTGTGGTTTACGGGTTTTTCCAATTTTAAAACCTATGAAACTTAATTAATATATATTTGTACCTGATCCAATAGATGATTTTAAACCCACTCTTCATAATTCATGATATTTATTCCTTTCATGTTTGTAATTCTTCATCTTCATTCTTGGTTATTACATTAGTTGCACAGGGACATGTATATGATATATGATATATGCACATCTTTAATTAACAATATGCTAACACAAGTTTTAATTTCAACCATATTAATATTAGGGATCTTGTGTTTCAAAGTTAACCACATTTTTTCATAATTATCAAATAACTCATTGTTATCCCAACACCCTCTTCTCTCACTCCTTAAAAACCACTATAGAATATTTTCACCTCTAATCTACAAACAAAGTATGCCTTGGCGACCTCACTAGAGGCCTGATTGGTACCGGCATGTGGTGTTGGCGAGTCATCACCACCATCATTAGAGCCAATCCTTTGAAATTCCAATTGAAGGTCATCGGAGCAAAAACAAATCGTCGTGACCCATGGGTCGCGTTCATGCCTAAACCATGAAGAAGGCCTCCCGTTAAGAAATCGAGTGTTACTACTTAAAGATTACACTTAATTCTACACTAGCAAGGATATTCTTGAAGAAGTGGCCATCATCCCTTTACAGAGGCTCCACAACAAGATTGTCGAATACTCAACTCACCTTATGAAGGAGATACATATAGGTGCGGTAAGAGGCATCTTAGTGATGCATAAGGTGCAGGTGAGATAAAGGCATATGGACTTTGTGCCTGACGAGGATACAGTGGTTTTGTACTACGATAATTGGGAAAGGCTTAAAAAACAAGGTATGCGAAACAGAGAGTGAAAGTGAGGGAGAGAAATAGAGAGAGAGAGAGAGAGAGAGAGAGAGGAATGCTTAATATCAATTACATATATATATGGAACCCATTAAGTCTAACCAACTTTTAGGATAATCTTAGCCATCTAAACTCATCAACTTTTGATCTTGACCCTTTAAACTCAAATAAAAACTGTAATACTGGCAGTTCAAGGAAGTTAGACTTTCTCTCATAAAAAAATGAGGAAGTTTTGAACGGTTTTCTGATTTAATCCACGTCGTCTCCTCCCCACGTTCCTGAACTTCCTTTTAAAGAGACTGATGTATCTCAAACCTACATTTTCCCCCATTCCCCTCCATCGCTCTCTATCCAATTGCGTCCTTTTCCGTTAACATCCCCTTCCAAACAAACCTCGAGTCTACAACACAAATATCTCACCGGAAAGTGACGTAATTGTCGGCGATGATACGAGTGGTTATTGTAATTAACGATCAACGCAAGCCTCGCCTTGTCAAACCTCGAGTCCGCAACACAAATATCTCACCGGAAAGTGACGTAATCGCCGGCGATGATACGAGCGGTTATTGTAATTAACGATCAAGGCAAGCCTCGCCTTGTCAAATTCTACGACTATTAGGTTCTTCAATTCTCTTTCATCTCCACATCTATACAAACCGCAACAATCAGTTGTTATTGTATACCTAATATCTATCTCTATATCTATAAAATGCCGGAGCATCAATTGTGATGTCAAATGCAAGGTTAGCCGGTGGAGAAACAACAGGAAATCATTCGGAACATATACGGAGGTCTGTTTCAGTTTCCGTTGCGATTAACTGCTTAATCTACCATAAAACTTAAGTTTCTGTATTGCTTAATGTATGTTCAGGACTGGCATTAAGCCGGCGCGAGGGCGTATTACAATCAAATTAGGTATTAACCGTCACACGTTAATAGCCTTTTGTATTTAAGCTCTCTGTTTTTAGCATCAGTTTTGGCACTATAAAAGCGTTTAATATATCATAAATGGTTAAAGGAATATGTTGTGCGAAAGAATTCTTCGGAATCTAGAGGGAAATTGGCGCTTTGGTTTTAAGTTTAATGATGTGTAATTTGTATTATGATACACAGGTAGAGATGATGGTTTGAAACACCCAACCTGCTATGAATTCGTGCACAGTTGCCCTAATATAACAACCTTGGCACTAAAAGGATTCAAGTTGCATGATTACAAGGCCTGTATGCTGGTCAAGGTATGTTTCCGGAACTTCCTTCCCTAATTGGATTTCCTTTTCTATGAATGTTTTTATATCTTAATATCTGATTATACTTGTGATAAAAGTACATCAAAGTAGATCAAATATCACAGAAGTGAGTATTTCTGCCATATAATTAACATTGTTCGCTCTCTTTTTTATATACAGTAACTTTCTTTTGATAAAGAGCTAGAACTTGTGAATAAGTTCAAGTCTAATGTGTTAATCTATGTTTCAGGGGCTTCGCAAATTGAAAATTGTTGATTTCTCAACGCCTTATTCATTCACGGGTGCCTTTTTGAAGTAAGGAGAACCTTATACTCCAATTACTAAATGATACTTATGAGTTATTTGTCTGTTGGATTTGAGGTGTTTATATGGCCCATTTACTTATGAATGGGTTAATATGGCCAATTTACCCAACCACATCAACCCATGCTGATATTACGTGTTTTGACCCGTTACCAACTTTTTGAGTCCTAACCTGCCTGTTTTTGCCATCTTTAATTGTATAATATTAATTAAAGGTTTGGATTACATGAACCTTGGTGCCAATGGTGGTGGACAACATCTGGAGGTTATGATATTACAAGACTGCATGCATCTCAAAGAAGTATGACCGACCGACCTACATTCTTTTAGTCTCACCTTTCCTACCAAGTTTAAATTCATCAACATAATCCACTTATATTTAAAACATGTGTTCTTGTCAGATTGAAGTTGAGCACTTTACGGGAGCTGTTCTTGCAGGAGAATTCGAGCGTTTAAGACATCTTGTACGTAAAAGATAAATTATTGAGTTACTATTCTTCTCTTTGTAGGTGGCAATTTCAACCTATTTACTGAAGCATTGGTTTTTTAATATCTTAACATGTCAAACGGGTAAAAACCAATAACTAAAAAGGAAACAGTGCGAAAGCCTTTTAAAGTCTATTTTTAATGCAAAAAATGCCTTAAATCGTTCTGTTCAAAAAGCAAATTATTCTTTAATAGTCTTGGTTTTTTGTAATCATATATATCACCTCTGCATATTCTATAGGGCAAATTGCATTTTACGTCCTTTAAGTTTCAGCTAAATTTCAGGCGATGTCCTTTAACTAACGAAATTACAACGGAGGTCCTTTATGTTTTGTTCTTTACAGCAGATGTCCTTTATTTTTGCGATCTTTTAGGGAGAAAGGACACCGCCTGTAAAGAAATTAGAACGTAACGGACATCCGGTGTAATTTTGTTAGTTAAGGACAGCGCCAACAATTTTGCTGAAACTTGAAGGACGATTAATGCAATTTACCCTATTCTTTACAAATGTTTATTGCATAAAGTTCATTAGACATCTTGTGCATGTAAATTATAATACTACTGCATATTCTATGTAGTTGTTGCTTTAGAAAATGTCATATTTATGTGAAGGTGTTTTTTTATATCTCAAACATGTATGTTCAGGATTGGCTGAACTGGCATTAAGCCAGCACCAGGGCGTATTATAATCACCCATAAGGTATGCGCTATAATCAAATTATTAGTTCATGTTTCACAATATCTTTGGCTTGACCTTATCCCATTAACCGTAATGTGCAGGTTCACAAGGATTTAAGCCGGACTAAACGGTTCAATGCTCACTAAAGATTTGAAAAGGTCCTTGGTTGATGTTCCATCATTCCCCAGTCTTGACTAAGTATGTGATTGTATTGGCTTCTATCTCATTGTAGACAATAGTTATGTGGTGTTTTTTTTATTACTCAACGCATCATTGGTTGTTGCTTTATTACTTCTTAGAGTTGACTAAGTCAGTGGTCAGTCGTAGCTCTTATTTCAGTTCTCCTTCTTCATCGCCTCTGTTTAGTTAAGTTTAATGTGGTCACAACTTCTATAGTGGGCTATGTAATTTTGGTGTCTTGGGTTGTGGTATTTTTTTTTTTTTTGGTAAGTTTGTAATCTCCATGGTTCGGGTGAAATTTTAGTTAGCACCTTGCTGGGCTTCAATTATAATTGTAGTTGGGTTAGTTTAATAAAAGTTTGTTTGGTTGTTTTAAAAAATTGTGGTATCAGTAACTGTAGGACAGTTATATGCTATAGCAAGGTTGAGCGAGTCACTAGCAAAGATGAGATTGTAAGCTACGAAATAGGTCCTTTTTATTCGTTCATCTTGAAATTAATATTATAACTAGAATTACGACCCGCCGCAATACGGCGGAGATTCTTTAGTTATAACAAAGTCGATTTAGGACGCGCATGTTATGTTGAACATTTCAAATGGGAAAAAATAGACGATGTAAAAACGTTCACCCACACATGTACGTTGCGTCGTGTTAACTCGCAAAATTTAGAACGAAACATAAAAACGTTAAACCAAAGACGCACGTTTCGATGTGTTTAGTCACAAAATTTTTGAACGAAGCATAAAGCGAAAAAATTTGCGGAAAATAAAAATTGTAAAGGACCAAAGTTGAAAGTAAAAAACGTTGTGAGGATAGATTGCAAAAGATAAAAAGTTTTATGTTAAAAGTAAAAAACAAATAGTTTTGCGTTAAAGGTAATTTATGAAATACATTTGAGTGAAAAGTTAAAAAATCATTTTTTTTAAAAACCCTCAAAGCCAAGGTTACGACAATCATATGCATAACCATATGAAATACATTTGAGTGAAAAGTTAAAAAATCATTTTTTTTAAAAACCCTCAAAGCCAAGGTTACAACAACCATATGCATAACCATTTTTTCTTTGGAAAACTCTCAAAGGCAAGATTACAACAAATAAGTAAAAAAAATCAAAGTGGTTAAATCGCAAAAGATGTAAACTTTTGAGTTAGAACTGAAAAATCAAATTAATCAAAGGGGTTAAATTGTATAAGATGAAAACTTTTGAATTAGAAGTGAAAAATAAAATTAATCAAAGGGGTTAAATTAACAAAGATTAAAACTATAAACTTAAATTGTCAAAGATTAAAACTTTAAGGTTAAAAATGAAACAAAGATTAAAACTTTAAACTTAAATTGTGAAAGATTAAAACCTTAGGGTTAAAAAGGAAAATTCCAATTTTTTTTTGAAAATCTCCCAAAGCCAATTGTACAACCTTGATATGCATAAGTTTGTTGCTTCTTTAGGCCATGTGTAGTCATAAAGCCCTTTTGTGGGCGTTATGCGACACATGTCGTGCCACGTCACACAGGGGCTTTATGAGGCGTTATGTCACTAGAGCCCGTAGTCATAAAGCCCCTACCTCATCATAACCAAAGTGTAAAATGCAGGGACCAAAGTGTAAAATGCAGGGACCAAAGTGTTTTAATGCAGGGACCAAAGTGTAAAATGCAGGGACCAAAGTGGAAAATGCAGAACAATTCTCCTCCATCTCGCGCCGCTATAAATATCACGCCTTTTGTTTTTTTTTTGAGCATAGCGCCCAGGGGGGTGGTGTGGGCGGCGCTATGTTGGCGCTATGGCCCAACTTTGCGCCCCACTACGTTCAACCTTATAAGGTTATAATATATTAACTGCTCTTTTTGTTAAATATTTTGTGATCCAGGTCAAATGTTGCAGATAATAATGATTTACTCTAGAGATGGAAAATGAAATAAAGTTCGGTACTTCTTTAAAATCTTTTTTACATTTATTTATAAAGTTATAGTATGTGTATTTTCTTAAATATTAATATGTGTACAGCTTGCTAAAAGCCAAATATAGAGTAGAATGCGAATAAGAAGCCATTAGGGATGAGAAAATGGTGCCGGTATCCGGTTCGGAACCGGTACCGAATTTTCTGAACCGACTCAATTTTCGGTACCGATTTGGTACCAACATTTAGTTTTTTCGGTACTGGTCTGTTACAGTACCGGTGGTATTTACCGGTTTTTACTTTCAAATAGTGGTCTGTACCAGTACCAAACCGTACTGTACCAGGCATTTTCAGTACCCTTACTCATTTTTTGGGATTTTTGGTACCAGTACCTCGGTACTGGTTGGAACCGAGCTCATCCCTAATCCCATTGAATCAATAGTGACGATATGTTCTAAAATGCTATGTCATCTTTATATGATTGTAAAATAATAAGTATTAAGTGATGATGCTTTGTATGACAGGTTAGGAGAGCATTGCTAATAATAATGCACCAGGGATGAGGTTGAGTACATGAGAAAAATGCGTGTTATTGTTAGGAAAGCTTAAGACTGTTTTGACTAGATGTAGACTGTAACTAGAACTTTAAAAGTGGGGCTTGGCTTTGACATGTGGCGGAGGTGGGCTCCACATGGCTGGGTGTGGTTTTTTTTGGGTGTGAGGTGGCGTGGCTTTTTTTTGGGTCAAATATGCCCAGCCAACCATATCAACTCTTGGATGTGGATTAAGCTGTAGGTAAACTGAGTACCTGAGTTTATTAAATATATCAAATAATGAGGATTTTGGTGCAACAGATATTCAAAAAGTACATTTGCATAAGAGATGTTATGCAAGGAAAGTCAACAACAGTCAACGGAAGTCACCAGGATTAACAGTAGTCAACATGCACATGGATGTTCTCTTCACAAATTTTATAAATCAGTATATAGGAAAAGCAACAATGGTCAACAGGATATATCTTGGACTTTGGTTCTTTGAATGTGAGCATAAAGCCCTTAGTCATTGTACTGGTCACTTCATTTTAATGAGTATAAAAATATATAAGATGCATACATTGGACTAAGATTATGCTATGAATTAGTGTCTCCTACCATATACGCAATATATGTGAATTTGCCCAATATTTTTTAATCGATTAATTGTAATGAATTGACCTTTTAGCATTGGTTATTGATGATTTCATGTTCTTGGGGTTAATTTAATTTGGGCACAATTTTTACCAGGAGACTACAATCACATTATTATTTCAATATATGATCAAAGCAAGTATAATATACATTATAAGTCTATTTTCTCTTAAAATTGGACCGGGGAAATTTGGGGCCCAAAGTCTTTTCTAGGTTTTTAAGCAAAACATAAATGTCGACAATGATACGTGGCTGTGGAAAACAGGTAACAGCAAGGTGGAGTATTCGGTTAAGTGTGCTCTAGCCTGTAAGATAGCTTTGATGGGGCTGCAAGTAATTCAATGTTTTTATGGAGTAAAATGGCAATACCAAAGGTTAACTACTTCATTTGGAGGCCCTGCAGCGGGAGCATTCCAACTGTTGCGACTTTGGCAGTCCGGAATGTGAATGTTGGAGACAGGATGTGCGACTTGGCAGTCCGGAATGTGTTTTGAGAATGAGTTTTAGTGGTTTGAAAAGAAGAAAAGTAAAAGTTAGATGATTGTAACTTTTTCAAATAGGAGATGGAAAAGAAGAAAAGGAGAAGCAAACCGAACACCATCAATATAGATTATCTTTGTTTGTTACGTTGTTAGCGTAACCCGTCCACCGGACGGGTATTAAACTAGTTATCAATTATTAATGTTAAACCAAAATCCGGTAAAAGTAATTTTCATTGACGGATAAGATTTAAGTGAGGGAGAGAAATATAGAGAGAGAGAATGGAACGCTTAATATCAATTATTAATGTTAAACCAAAATTTCGTAAGAGTAAGGTAGCGTTTGGTACGAAGGAATAGAAGGTGGAATGGAATGGTTCATTCTCATGGAATGAAAAGAAACATGTTTGGTTATCATAGGGTAATGGAATGGAGCATTACAAAGGAATGTAACCCCTTCCAAATATAACAATTTTCATTCCTTGGTAAGGGGATGTTTTTTTTTTCATTCCTTCAAGGAATGGAATGAAATATAAATTTATTATTATTATTGTTATTAGTATTATTATTATATTTATGTTTATATTTATACTAATACTAATATTAATATATATAAAAAATGTTAGTATTAATTATTTTACCATTATTATTATTATTATTATTGAGGCAATTATATTTTTGTCGTTTTTAATACAACTGTATTCTGTTAGTTCTTTTTTTTATCAAAATGTACAAAGTAGTGATTCATTCGATTCACATATGTATAACCAAACATCACAATGGAATGGAATGATCCATTTCATTCCATTGTCCATTCCATTACCTCGTCCATTCCATTCCCTCATCCATTCCATTACCCCATACCAAACAGACCCTAATTTTCATTTGACGGATAAGATTTAAAGAAAATTTTACAGTTAATGCATAAAGAAATAATTGTCTTCATATAGTTATTTTTGTCAAGTTGAAAGCCTACAAATATAATTTTCATTTGCATGAAAAGACAAAAAAATTAAATTAATTGTATGGAGAAATAAATATGTTGATATAATGTATTAATATAATATATGTTGATAGGTAGAGGTTTCTGTAAAAAAAAGGTTTTTTGTGAGAAAGGTAAGAAAAAATCTACACCATTAGGTAGATTTAATGGTTGAGATCATAATGACAAAATTGTAAATAATGTTTACTATTAAACATATTAATTTTCTAGATTAAGTGTATATAGGTAAATTTAACATTTTTAAATTAAAAAACTAACATTAATGCACAAGTAACTTTCCTCCGTCTTTTTTAAACGTCAATAACTTTTTATACGTAACTTTTTAAAAAAAAAAATTACACCATAATAACGAGCGTTTTTTATCTTTCATATGAGTACCATATTGCTATACTTATATAGAAAAAAAATATGTTTTAATTAGATGTTTAATCCATGAATGGTGTTATACACTTATTGAATGATGTTATATACTTACTAAATGGATTTATATACTTGCTGAATAGTGTTATATACTTGCTGAATGATGTTATATACTTGATAAATGGTGTTATATATATACTTACTGAATGGTGTAATATACTTACTAAATAGTGTTTATAGAGATCTTTTAAAAAAAAAATCCAGTTCCTATAATTAAGGTGGCGGTTATGGAAAGTTTTTAATTAATTGAATTAATGATAAAATTCATTGTTTAACCTTTTGAATTTATTTAGATTTAGGACACATGTCATTTTCACAATATTTCTCACATTTTTCATACTTTTAACCTTTTTTACAATAACCTTATCCTATGTTTGTAAAGACTTAAATTACCCACTTGAATATACAATCTTTGAGGTATAAAAAAAATAAAATAGAATATAACATAAATTTTGTAAAAAATATGACCTCATTTGGTTTTTAGTGTGGTTTGGTGGATTTACATTGTAAACCATTGACTAGTGAGTTTGATGACAGGTGATTTGGATGTATTTGATTTGGCAAATTAAGAGAATGAGAAGTTTTATTTTGCTTTGATAACATTGATACATGCTATTCTTGTCATTCCATATTTCGAGTTGTTTTTTTCTACGTTTCAGCTTAAATTTATTTAAAAACTGAGTGATTTCCGTCACTAGTTACCTAACAATTAGAAATTTAAATAATTTAACTATTTAAGCTATTAACCAGATAAATAATTACATATCCAATATATAAATCATTTAATTTATTTAATTATTAATTAGTTGCTCACAAATTAATTAAATAATCAAAACCCATTTATTTAAGCATCAATTAAATATCTCTATATTATATATCCAATTTTTATCAATTGTATCATTTTTCAAATAATACCAATTAATTTCCTAGATTTGATTATTCTCCAAAATCATCACCAGGTACGATCAAAAGAGTTACACTTTAGACAACGTTTAACAAGGTACGACCCAAAGAGTTACAATTTGAACAACAAACCAGAAACAGTAAATATGAGATACGTAACATTGTTCACATGTGCGTGTCTTACAACGCTAATACAGTTTGGACGTTTAGAGAAACGTGTAGTAAATTAATTATTTGTGAAATGATTAATTATTAGTTAGTTGTTTATTTAACTAAATGTTAATTAAACAAATAATTAATTAAATGGTGAAAAATATTATTTATTAGATAAAAAAAATATAAGGAGATAATTATATTAATTATAAGATAAGATAATTAATGTATAAGATTATATTTATGAGATAGATGTAATAGGTATTATAATTGGATTATAATACCTCTAAAGGTGGGTGTTTGAGTTTAAATACAATTGTTCGGAGACATGTAAAACAAGAGCTCATAGGATAACACATAAATATCCAACACCACACCACCTCCTACCGTTGACCAACCCCCTTGCGCCGCCGGACCACCTCTACATCACCGTCGTCATCCACCAAGCCACTAGATCAATGACGTCCTCGGCCATAAGCCAGCAGACATTGCCACGTCACATCGCCACTCTCCGTCTAGTGTCGTACGCTTCTCGGAGCCACGCGCCACTTAGCCATAGCCCGCCACACCCCTTGCCACCTGTGCCACCCCACGCTTCTCGGAGCCACGCGCCACTTAGCCATAGCCCGCCACACCCCTTGCCACCTGTGCCACCCCTCTACCACCTGCCGAAGCGCCGTCGCTCAATAGGAAACTAGGTTTTTGACCTAGTTTGACAGTGAAGTGTTTTCGAGTCTCGTGTTTGGGTATTTGGGTTTCAAGATTTGTCTCAAGTTGTTGATTCAGGATCGCGGTTCATGAACATCTGTCAACTAGTGTGACACTACGTTGGATCAAAGTATGAAGCTTTTGTTTTCCATCAAAGGTTAGTGTTTTGAAAACCTCCTATGGTTATATTTGTTTTAATGGTTGCAATTAGATTATTAGAATGGGTTAGGCGGTTTTATTGTACACGCTTTCGCTTTATATAATTAATATGGGATATTTTATTTAAAAAACAAAATTGTACACTGACGAATCCCAACACGGTCATTTTTTGTGTTGCTTTCGGTGTAACTCTTTAATCTTACCCCGGTAACAGTGTTGTCGGATGTCGTTACTTGGCCATATAACTAGAACAACGTACCACTGACATGAGTGTTGATCATTCATTAGCACAGACAATGGCGGACACCTAGCTACATCTCACTTCCCCAAACAAGTGTAGCTCACTTCCCCAAACAAGGTTTACTGGTGCAAAGCAGTCTACTATTCTTGATCGGTCAAAGTACTCTTACTTTACCTTTATGTAATAGACAACTATTGAACATAACACACGAATCAAGCTTTCATTCTTATATAGTGTTTATTCTCATTATCAGTGGAAATTCAAAGTGGTCCTTTCAAACTACTAATTTGAGCAAGGGGACCTTAGGTGTGAGCCTCTTAAATAAGTTAGGGAATCAATAAGGGAACATAATTCAATCTTTACTATATACAACTCTCACTAAACTTTAGATTAATTCCTAATAATTAACCTTGTTATTAATGGTCAAGGAACAACCTTAGGACATGTCAAAGATCAATCTTTTGCATAATCGAGTTCTAGTATATATCTTAGGTCTAGGTATAAGGATATAAAGAATATACCCTTTTCAAGAACTAACTATGACTATGATTCATGAAGTAGTCTTAAAGTGATTTATGTCCCATATTATTCCCCAATGATTATCTTTGAATTTGTTCTTCAATCTCCATGAACAAACCAATTATTCACAATAGTTTTCGTTAAGATCTATTTTCCATAAATCAAATCAGCTATGAAAATTTAGAATACAAATTTATTAAATGACTTGAACATATTAGTCATCTATGAAAAGAACTCAACCAGTTATTCGAGTCATCTAGAATATCAGTATTATCGTTCAAGAACATCCAAATACTGCCATTGATTTTATATACTGTTAGGTCATCTAAATAAAATGTATCATAATCATAAGATGTTGGTTTTGGTATACAGGTGTACCAAAATAATATCTTAATATGCTTTACCAACCATGTCCTTGAGTTTCATGATATCTCGTGTTCATTGAAACTCTATGGAACTCTATCTGGAACCGTTCCAAGCACCTACAAGGTTTGTCCGAACTCTTTTAGAACTTTTAACCTTTAGTGGTTCTATATAGTTGCACCTTATCTAGCTTTATCATATTATGCATGACATGTTTATTCTGATTTTTAATCAAATAAAATTTGGCTTCATATATTACCCTAATACATGTTTTTTTTTTCTTTTAAATAAAGACCATGAAACTATTTTCATACTTTTGTGCTACTAACAACTATGGTTTAGTAGTTACATAAGAAGAGTGTCAATAATTCCTTAAAAACCTTTTCTAATTTAGTGGGATATCATCTAAGTTGTTGACATACGTCAGTGAACTATTTTTTATCTTACATTAAGATCTTGTTGCCATAGATCCCCATATATGCTACCACCTAGTTAGATTCATGTTTTAAGATACCATATCTTAAAAGTCTGAATAATTTGATGGTGTCTCTAAATAGTCTTGGTATGTTGTATCATATACCATTGAAAAACTTAACCACCACATCTTTACATACTCTTAATCTTTAGTGTTTTATATCTTCTGAGAGAAGTAGTATGTCATCTTTAAATACTCTTAATTGTTAGTGTTTTATATCTTTTGAGAGAAGTAGTATGTCACCACATACTCATACGAAAAGTCTACCTATATCATTTTAAAGATATTTTAACACCCACTAGCCTTCACATGTGTACACAGTGTTATTCCTTGTGTTTCATCCCCATACTAACTAGCATCTATCCTATGATGTGTTATAGTTTGTTTTGACTCACAAACATTTGTTTGGATTTATCATACGTATTCAATGTCTGCCATTGACTTAACCATTATAGTATCCCTCTCAAAACATCTCTTTTATTCTTGATGAAACAATGGTTAATCGGGCAGGGTTAACTCACTGGTCTCGTCAAGAAGGGTTAATCCCTTCCTCTCGAGGATCGTTGGCTGGATCACCGGTGGGTTGATCTCCTGCACAAGGAAACAAACCGTGACTCGTAACAAGGAGGATGGGGTGGGGGGTGCTCCTTGTTACCACTCTCCGGCGTGAGAATCAGTAATCTGCTTGTGAAGCAAAGTATGATAGTAGTAGTAGTGAGAGAGTTGTCCAGAGATACCTCAAACCTGGTTTGGGGTTGGTATTTATAGCCGAGGAGTGAAGGAGGAGGATGATGGACGGACTCACGACGTGCTGCACCTTTGCAGGTGTGTCAGGCTTGTCGGTTGTGGATGTTACGCCACGTCAGTCCGTTGCTTACGTAGCCCTGACAGGTGACTGCCATTGGTGCCACTTGCACTGTGGTGTCAGTCCCACTTGTTGAGCGTATAGGATGCGGTGCGAGCCGCATCGCTGCCTGCGGTAACATCTGATGTTATCGCGTCTCTTGCTTGTGATCAAGAAATACGCGAGATGCGGTGCTGGCCGCATCGACGCCAGTGGTGACTGTTGCTGTTATCCAGCTTCCTTGTATTGATAGAAGTGTTCACTGGACGTGGTGCGAGGCCGCATCGCTGTGAATACTTCCGTTTTCATACACCAGATGTGATGCTATGTCGCATCACTCTACCGTTCTCATGTTCCAGGTAAGTCCTCCTCCATCACTAGACAGATTGGATTCAACCCTTGTGTCGATGCGTTCTCGCATGGGCACAAGTAGGTTGTTGGCTAGTGGGGGTTTTGATAAGGGTAATGGTCACTCGCGGTCGATGCTGACGCGAGATCTGGGACCATACCCCTTCAAGTCCCCCCAGTCTAGTGTTACTGCCATATGCAAGTTGCATGTGGGAGGAGTACTGGACTATGGTGTTTAGAAGGTAGTTTGGAGTCTGGAGAAGATCCTAGACCATGTGGATGGTCTCTTCTGTTTGTAAATCAAGCTGGAGGTCTGGAAGGGTCATTTGACACCTCTTCCATACCGGTGAAAATGTTTCGTCTGATGCGAAATTCTCAGCCTTTGGCTGGTTGCCACCTGTTGGTGTGCCGAACCAATTGTGGGAATTAGTTGGAGGAAGTGTACAAACTTCGAACCAATCTCTGAGAAGGTGGTTGAAGGTGTGCACAAACTTCGAACCAACCTTTGAGGTGGTGAACGAAGAAGAGAGCGTGCTGCTCCCATGATTGGATATCTAATGATGATTCCTTTCGTGGGGTGTTCATGTTCTTCCAATTAGCTCTCAAGTAACCGCACGTCCTTTACGGTTACCTCGTTGCTTGACATTGTTGGCCACAGTTGTGGGAACAACGTTGGGTACTTGCGTCATTGTTGGCCATGTTTGGTCGAACAATATGATTCTGGATAATGGTCAAATAAACATGGTCATAGGCATGGTAATGCCTATCATTGTTTATTCTATCCAACTTACAAGTAGGGTAACAAAGTCATAAGCAGACTTATTACCGCTTGTTCGATCGCTTGTTGTTCGACAAGGGCTCGTATGATCATTGGGGATCTCGTCCGCATCTCTTCCTTAGGCACCTTCCTTCGCGCTCAAATACCGAGGAGTTTTCCTTGAAGTAGTTTCGTTCATCGATGTGGAGTTAGTTGTGGCTCTTCCGTAGCAACCATTTGCAGAAGCCATGGTTATGTCCGCAGTGACTTATGAGTGTCTGTGGTCTTGTCACCCCATATTCGCTTGAAACGGGTGTGTTGCTCGGATATGGCTCTTGAAGGATCAGGAGTCAGGGTTGCTGATGTGCGTTCACGTATATTCCCTTCGTTCTTCTCGTTGAAGAAGTTGTTCAAGCACCCTCTGTGGTTGTGAACCGGATAGGAGGGATTTGAAGCTTGAAGAGAGTGAAGGCAATACGGTTTACCTGTTTCTGAGATGCGGTTCAGTCCAAAGAACAACGCTGGTTCTTAGTATCTGACACACCTGAACGGGCTCGTGTGTGTCATTTCCGCATATTCCACGTGTGCTCGTGGGTAGTGCGGTCAGGTATTATACCCCCTTATAGTGTGGAGATATATATTTTTGCCTATTTTTAGGGGTATTAAAAAAACGACATGCGGTATGGGTTATGGTGCGGGAACCAGAGAAACCGCATGCCGCTTATAGTTGGATAATGTAGTCGCTTTTTGTTGCATACGTGGCTGGCCTCACGTGTGAGTTGGTGGAAGTTGGTGAGGTCATTCTGGCATGTGCTGAAATGAAAGGACATTTGCACTGCCCGAGGCATTAAATGCACTGTAGCAAGGAGTGTAAGGGTCTCTTATGTCAGGCGCGTGGGCGGCCACGCGGGCGTGATAACCGTCAGCGGAAACGGCGCTTGACACGTGTAGCCGCATAATTGGTTCTTTTTGAACGCGATGATTCGTTTCTCCCTCCGCATTAATTGCGATGGGTATATAAGGGGAAACCGTTCGTGGTTTCCCCTCACTTGTTGAAATTTTTCAAAATTTTCCGGTGAAAGAAAAGAAGTTACTTTGTCTTTTCCGATCAATTGTTTGAAGTTTCTGGTGAGGTTTTCTGAGTTTGTAGTGTTCATCTTCTATATTCCTGATGGCTGAACCATCAAATATTCACCATGCTGAGGGTGAAAACCCGGAGTCTTCATTGCCGGTGGTGGCAGAGGAAGAAGGGGGGGCCTCCGGTGGTGGTTTACCGGTGCTAAAGTGGCCTAGGTCGTCAGAATATGGGGCCGTTTACCCATCGGAGTGTGACACCGGTGCCGATGCTCCGGCCGGTTACGTTACCATGTGGGCAGACTTTTTTGGTGATTGTAATCTCCGGTTACCTTTGACTGTTTTTGTTGTTGAGGTTTTGGAGTGGTACAAGATCCACATTTCTCAACTGAGTCCGTTGGGTATGATCCGGATTCGAAATTTTGAATCAACCTTTCGTGCTCTTGGCATAGAGCCTTCTGTTGGAGATTTCCGACGGTTTTATCAAATGACGGTATCCTTGGGGTTCTTTTCTTTCCGTCAACGAGATGGTAGTCCCAAACTGATGACTCCTCCCAAGGGTATGACGAAGTGGAAAATGAAGTTCTTTTACATCAAGGCTGCTGCAGTTGTTGCGAACATGACATTTCGGAACGTGACCGAGACGATCATAACAGAGACCATTGCAGTCCCTAGTTTAAAGACGGTGGAGTGGTTTCCGCAGTTGCAGACCATTGAGTGGGTGAAGCTGAGCAACACACAGTTGTGGGTGTTGCGCATGATGCTGATAAGGAGGAACAAGAAGTCAAAGCCCGTGGTGCGGGAGAAAAGTGGTGGTATGTACTTTTCATTTGTTTGATTTTTCTTATCCCCGTATGCGTTACTGACTTGTGCGTTTGCTATCAGAGGATGCTCCCTTATGGAGGATGTTTGATCCGGATTTCGGGGGTCAGGTTGAAACGGTTGCTTGTGCGGATGACGAGGATGGGTTTAATGTCATCATTCGAGATAACTTCCGGGTGCCTACTGAGGCCGCATTGGCAGTTGAGTTGCCGCGAGGCAAAGGTACATTTAGGAATCCTTTTTACTTGTGATAACAATAATGGTTTCACCGACTCACCTTTTGGATGGTTTCCATGCAGGTGATCTTGGGGCCTTAGGGGACCCTGACGCGAAGGGTGTGCCTAAGAGACAAGTGGTGAAAGGCATGCGCTTTCGCCAGAAGAAAATACCAGAGGTTACTGTTGTGCCTCATCTGGTGCCGCAGGCGGCAGGTATCTCTCACTCTTCTTTCCGTAGATACATGGATTACGTGATAGTATCTGATACCCTTGAGGGTTTGGGTGCAGCTGCGGGTGGAACCGCTGCGGGTTCGCAGTCTGTCGGTGGGAAGAGGCAAGTAGAGGAGACGGCCGCTGGTGCCGGTGAACCGAAACGTCGGAGGTTGCAGTCTAAGAGGACTGGTCCGACACCAAAGAAACCTGCGGTTACTGTTGGTAAGTGTTGTATAGCTTGTCTCAAGTGTTATGTACAACTTGTTTTTTGATAGCTATTGGCTTTGTTTTTTGCAGAGCCTCAAGATGAAGATTTTTCTATCTTTGATACTCCTTTGTCTCCCCCGCACACCAAGGGTGCGGGTGCAGGTGCGGGGGTGTCTAAGGAACCTTCAGCGCCTTTTGTCAAGGTGGTGCCTGATTCAGCCGTGCAAGCGGAGGGTACTGCGGAGAAGGTTGCGACCCAGATTTTCGATACCGTTGATTCCTCCAACAATCTGATCTCTCCCAATGAGGGTGATAATTTGGATCTACGGTTCTCGGATTCTGGGAAACAAAAGTCTGATGCGGAGCCGCAGAAAACTGATGCTGAGCCGCAGAAGTCTTCTGCTGGTGAGAAGGTTACCGGTTCGTCTGCCGGTGGTGCGGGTTATGATGGGCCTCCAATTCAGCCTGGGGAGTCTGAATTGGAGTATTATTACCGCACCTATACCCAGGGTCGAAGTACTGTTTATCACCGACCCCCCTGGACTGTTATGCAGGGGGATGATATTTCCAACGACCCCTCTGCGTGCAAGGAGATTCTGGGTGGTCTGGGCACCCTATTTGAACTTGAACGTGCCCGTTCTGCACCCCGTGAGTTGCGCATCAACCAACTTTCTACCATGCTAGTAGGAAGTTCCATAGTGGCGAACGCTATTTTGGAAGATTACAAAGCGTTGGGCCGCAGGGAGGAAGAAGCTGCTCGCTTGCGGGCCGAAGCAGAAGAGTTGGTGAAGGCTGCTCGTGCGGGTGCGGAGCAGCTTGAAAGAGATAGAGCTGCTTTTGATAAGCAGAAACAGACTGCAGAGTGGGCTGCAACTGCTGAGCTGAAACAGGTTCGTACTCTTGCCAAGTTACTTTCTGATGAACGCAAGGGTTGGAACGAAAAGTTTTCCAATTAGTGCAAGAAGTGGAATGAATCTTGGGCTAAGCAGAATGACAATCTGTTTCGTACTCGTCAGGAGTTGACGAATGCCAAGGCAGCGAACGTTGCCTTGGGCAAAGAGAAAGCTGCAGCTGAGGTGATTGCGGTTAAAGCGCAGCAGGCAGAGGCCCGGGCTGTAAAGGCGCTTGAAGAGGCCAAGGAAGCGGGGGCTCGTGCTGCGAAGGCCCTTGAGGAGGCCAAAGAGAGTGAGAGTCGCTCTTCTAAGGCTCTTGAGATGGCGAATGCTGAGCGCACCCGTTTGGATCAAGTTGTTGCCAGCCTTCAGGTATGATTCGTTATTTCTGTTTGTATTTTTCTTTCCGTCTTTTTAGAATGTTTACTGATTTTGAGTAAACTGTTTTTTGCTCTTTGAAAGGCTGAAGTTCAGACCCGGGAGGTCGCGGTTACAGACCTCACAGCCCGCGTGACTGCAGCGGAAGAGCGGGCTAATGCCGCTGTTGAGGCCAGAGATGCTCTGACCTCTTCGTTTAACCAACTGGAGGCTGACCGTGAATGGATGCGGAGTCATGGTATCGCGCGTGTAAGTATCCCTTGCCTTTATATTTGCTTGGATTAGTATCCGAGTCTTATCATCCTTTTATTGCAGATTGTTCAGGCTATCATGGATGCACCTGAGACCGCAACTGGTTTGGACTTGGTCAAGGAACGTGCCCGCGATGCCGGTTTTAAAGCGGGTTACAGCCGCTGTATCGGTCACATAAACGTCATGTCTGAAGGTGGTTTCACTGAAGAGCGATCCGGGTTTCGTGACGTGGACACCGAAGCGCGTCTTAACGCGGCTGTTGCCTCCTTTTATGATACGTCCCTCTCTTGTGTGGAGAAGTTGGACGAATGTTTAGAGGTTGCGGACTACGTTGACCGGTTGCGGATGCTGTATGCTGATGCAGAAGAGAAAAATCCCGCTGGTGGCGGTCAAGATGGCGCGGGTACCAGTGGTACAAAATAGGGTTTAGGTTGGCTAGTGTGCCCCCTTTTTTTTTGTTTTCCTTTTGTAAATGTTGGAAACTCTATGTAAATCCATTAAGCATCGCGTGGGTGCTTGAATTTTTTGAATATAAAGTTTGCTGTTCAATGTGTACAAGTTTGTTAATTTCTTGTATGTTTGAACGTGTATATGCAGGACTCTACCCATTGTGAATGGGGTCAAGTATACTCCATACCTTTGTCGTATGAGTACACGTCGATTCCATCATTTACCCCGTTAGGGTTTTAGAATCGTGTAAGCTTTGTAAAAACTTGTATCTCCGGAACTCTACCCATTTGTGAATGGGGTCAAGTATACTCCATACCTTTGTCGTATGAGTATGCGTCAATTTCATTGTTTACCTTTTTAGGGTTTAGGAATTGTGTAAGATTTTTAAAACCTTGTCTATCTTGCCGGATAGGTGCTTAATATTTTGCCTTTTGCTGGCCTATTACAATATTTGTGTGTGGTTGGCACTTTGTGTGGGTATCGCGAATGAAGATTTTGCCAATCTGTTTTTGCGGATACCGCAAAGTGGAACACGCATTTGTAATAGTAGTAACAAACAATATTGCATTGAATCGTTCGTTTATTTATTTGCAAATGGCCTGCGGCCCGATAGGTTACATGAAAATGTAAAAACATGGCTTACATGTAACAGCGTCTAAGCTGTTGTGCAATCCATGTACGTGCGATAGGTTCGCCGTCTAGCATTTGCAATTTGTACGCGCCTTTTCCCAAGACCTCATTGATGAGGTAGGGTCCTTCCCACTTGGGGGCAAGTTTTCCTGGGCGTTCAGCATTAGATGCTTCATTGTCACGGAGGACGTGGTCTCCCGGGTTGAAAGTACAAACGCGGACACGCGAGTTGTAGTACTTTTCCAGTTTGGATTTGTACTTAGCCTCATTGATGGCAGCGTTTTCACGCCTTTCTTCCAAAAGGTCTAAGTCAATCCTGCGTTCCATACTGTTGTCTATTTTTTCAATAGCCAACATTCTGGGTGAAGGGAGGCCTACTTCCGCGGGTATCACCGCTTCTGAACCATAGACCAGACTGAAGGGTGTTTCCCCGTTGCTCGTTTTTGGGCTTGTACGGTGAGCCCATAAGATACTCGGGAGTTCATCGACCCAGCCGCGTCTGGCTGTTCCCAACCGTGCTTTTATGCCTTCGTCTAGGCTTTTATTGATACTCTCGACTTGACCGTTCCCTTGCGGGTGTGCCACGGATGAGAATATGTGTTCAATATGCAGTTCTTCTAGCCATTTTTGAAAATCGTCGGCAGCAAAGTTGGTGCCGTTATCGGTAACAATGCACATTGGTAAACCGAAACGGCAGATGATGTGTTCCCAGATGAATTTCCTTGTTATCATAGCAATGGTCGAGGCGAGCGGTTTTGCCTCTACCCATTTTATGAAGTAATCAACCGCTACTATGATAAACTTGACCGCACCTGGTGCGTCAGGGAAAGGTCCCACCATGTCGATTTCCCATTTCTGAAAGGTCCATGCGGTAGTGACAGGGACTAAGTTGTTCTTTGGCCGCAAAGTTTTTGGAGCATGTCTTTAACAGTCGATGCATTTGCGCAACTCTTTGACGGCGTCCAGGTGCATGCCGGGCCAGTAATACCCGGCATTCATGATTTTGGCTACTACAATGCGTGGTCCGGCGTGTATGCCACATATGCCCTCGTGTATTTCTCTGATGAGGTACGTGGCGTCCTGGGGGTTGACGCATCGCAGGAGTGGCCCTAGGTATGATTTTCGGTATAAGATACCGTCTCCCATTTGATAATGGCATGCTTTGTGTTGTAACTTACGTGCCTCTGACTTGCTTTCGGGAGTCACACCTGATTGCAGATATGCAATAATTGGTGTCATCCACGATGTTTCACCGTATTGGATGACATTGACTTGGCGCAGGGGTACTGAAGGGTTCTGCAGAATTTCTATGCGTATTTCCTTTGCCAAGTGTTGGAAGCTGGTGGATGCAAGTTTTGATAGTGCATCCGCGGACTTGTTTTCACTTCGATTAATATGTCGGATATTGAATGAAGTGAATTTTGATGTTAATTGCAGGGCTTGTTCGAGATAGAGGATCATGATGTCCCCCTTTGCGGCATAATCGCCGCGTATTTGTCCTGCAACCAACAAAGAGTCGACGTGTGTTTCCAAGTGTTGCACGCCGAGCTTGACTGCTAAACGTAGTTCCGCTAATAGAGCCTCATATTCTGCCTCGTTGTTTGTGCTTTTGGAATCGAGGCGGATTGCATATGTAAGCTCTTGGCCGTCGGGGCTGACAAGTCGCAGACCTGCGCCCGCACCTTCCTCATTGGAGGCACCATCGGTAAATAGTGCCCATGTTTCTGAGGAAGATGGCGTTGGTGCAAGGTTTTGCGTTTCTTCGCATTCTTGGATGCGATTCACCGGTACTTCGGCGGCGAAATCAGCCAAGATTTGGCCTTTAATCGCGGGGCGCGGTTTATAGTTTAGCTTGTGCGCGCCCAGCTCTATCGCCCATTTTGCTAATCTCCCAGAGATGTCAGGTTTGGATAGGATCGGGCCGATCCTGTAATTGGTTAGCACTGTGATGACATGATTTGCGAAGTAGCGTCGCAACCGTCTTGAAGCGTGCACCAATGCTAATACCAACTTCTCCATTATTGAGTATCTCGTCTCTGGGTCATTGAGCATCTTGCTGATGTAATAGATGGGTGTTTGAACCCCCTCCCGCTCCACTATCAACACCGCACCCACCGCGTTGTCCGCGGCAGATAGATATAATATGAGTGGAATTGTTCTTTCTTTAAACAGTTGGGAGTTGTATCAAACACTCCTTCATTTCCCGGAAAGCGTTTTCAGCCTCTGCGGTCCACTGGAATTGTTCTTTCTTTAAACAGTTCCGCAGGGTCTTGATGAAAGGATAAGATTTAGCTGCATGGTTGGCTAAGAATCTGTTGAGTGCTGCTAGCCTGCCGGCCAGTCGTTGCATATCTTTCATCGTTGAAGGCGATGGCATGCGCTCGATCGCCTGAACTTTCTCCAGGTTCACCTTGAATCCATCTTTAGTCACGATGAATCCAAGGAATTTGCCTTCTTCCATTCCAAATGAGCATTTCCCTGGATTAAGCTTTATGTTAACGCTTCGCAGAGTCTGGAATGTTCTGTCAATATCTGTGAGCATGGTATCCTCTTCCATGCTCATGACGACTAGGTCTTCCATGTAGATTTCGACACTTTTGCTTATTTGGCCGCGGAAAGTGTCGTTCATCAATTTTTGATAGGTTGCGCCCGCGTTGCGCAACCCAAACGGCATTTTTGTATAACAGTAATTCCCGGTGGGAGTGCGGAATGCCGTTTTGTCTTCATCCGCGATTGCCATTTGTACCTGATGGTACCCTTTGTAGCAATCGAGGAAACACTTCCATCTGAATGGTGCGAGATTATCGACTTTTTCGTCGATTTTCGGAAGTGCGTAACAATCCTTGGGGCAAGCTTTGTTAAGGTCTTTGTAATCGACGCACATGCGCCAGCCTCCGGATGGTTTTTCTACCATGACTGGGTTGGATAACCAAGTCTGGTATTTAACTTCCCGCAGGATGCCTGCGGAGAGCAGTTCTTCGACCTGCTCTTGCATCGCCTGATTTTTAGCGGATCCAAGGTGGCGTTGGCCTTGGATCACTGGCTTAATACCTGGCAAGGTATTCAAGTGATGTTGCGCGATATCACGTGGGACCCCTGTCATGTCTGCGGGTGTCCACGCGAAAATGTCTTGGTTCCTGAAGAGAAGCTGCTTCAGGTGCGCTTTGGTGGTCGGGGACAAGGCGTGACCCAATGTAACCTTTTGTTCTGGATATCTCGCGTTGAGAACCCATTTTTCTGGTTGGTTGTTGGGGGTGGGTCTTGCGACCTTGGTCGGACGTACTTCGTCCGACATCATGACGTCCCTGCGTGCATAGATTATCGCGACCCCCGATTCGGTTGGGAAACCGACAGCGGAGTGGGGGACGGATGTAATCATATTAAAATCTCCTTGGGATTCTCTCCCAAGGAGTACGTCATATCTGGAGGTGTGAGGTAAAACCATGAAATTTACCTCTTCTGTTCTTGTGTGCCTTCTGCTGGTAAGACGCACAGGAAAAGTGATCTGCCCCAGGGGAAAGACAGTTTCCCCTGCGAACCCGGCAACGGGTAATCTACTGCTTGCAACCGATCTTTGTCCTCCTGGTCGAACTGGTTGAAGCATTGTTCGTAGATTATATCAGAAGTACTGCCCGGGTCTATGAATAGACGCTCGGTACATGGCCCCACAACTATCGCGCGGTCCGCCTCGGACTTTTGGAAAGACGACTTGCTCGTCTTTCCACTCATTGTTCGGCCTTCTCTCCGCTTTGTGCGGCCTACCTTTGCCTCCGTTAATCATGTGGGTGGAGGCCATGTACATGGTTTTCTTCCCGGAGGAGGTGCCTTCACCATGAGGAGTGATGCGCTTGGTGGGTTTTTGCCCACCTGGCAAAAGATGTTGCAGTTTCCCCTCTTTTAAGGCTCGCTCAATCTCCAGCCGGAGACTGATGCAGTTGTTGGTGGTGTGGCCCGAGTCCTTGTGGTACTCACAATAGAGTGTGAGATCCTGATTTTTCTTGGACTTCATTGGTTGGGCTGGTCGCAAGAATTGCGGGTCCGCAAGAAGGACCTCGCTTGGCGACATAGTGATCTCGGTCCAGTTGCGGTCTCGAGAATCTTTCTTTGACGCCCGATTGTCCCGTTGGGCGTTGTGGTTTCTTGGGTCAAACGGGTTGGTTCGCGGGAAGTATGGTTTGGAAATATTGTCGCGATGTATCGCGTCCCTGTTGCGTTTGTTGTTACGCTTGGACCCTTGGTGGGAGGTTTCGGCTTGGGGTTGTGCCTTTGCCACATGCGGTTCGAGAGACCGCTGCGTCTGGGCGTATGTCTTGACCGCGGCCATGACATCTTCCCATTTTTTAGGCAAGCCCTCCTTGCCAGAGATGGTCATGACCATCTGCCTGTCCCTAACGGCCTTGATGAAATGGTTTCGTGCCATTTGGTCCTGTACGTCACCTATCTCTAGTCACTCTTTATTGTACCGGACGACGAATGCTTCTAAAGATTCGTCGTCCCTTCGCCAGATGTTCATGACGTCCAACGAGTCACGTACGTGACGTCGTTGTTGGCTGAATGAGCGAGGAACTTTCCGTGCAAGTCCTCGAATGAGGCCAGTGATCCCACTGGCAAAGAATCGAACCATGCCCTGGCCAGGCCCGTGAGGGTCTGGGGGAAAAAGTTGCACCAGGTGGGTTCGTCCCACAGGCCATTGCACCCTGCGCCCATGAAAACGTTCATGTGGTCGTCCGGGTCGGACGAATCGTTGTATTTCCCGACGTTGAATAGGAATTTTGTTGTGGTAACATGAGCGTGGGCAATTCGCGGGGCGAATTTAGAATTTTCTGCCGCAGCTTTTGGCCTGTATGGCTGGTTCTCAGGGCGTTTTGAGGCCCTGAGGTATGTGTTGCGGGGATGAGTGGGAGGGACATAGTTGCGTCCTCCCGGTCTGCTGTTGGTGTCATGCGAATCCCCGATATATGTATGGTCGTCCGGGCCGGTACGACCATACCCTTCGGTATACGGTTGCGGGCCCAACCAGCTCTGAATTCAAGAGCCATGTCAGGATGCGGACCGTCGTCTGTCCTCAACGTGAGGACCTAGGCGAGTATGCACTGGTCCCCTGGTGTGGGACCCATACGAGGGATCGTCCTCGTTAACTGTGTGGATCGAACAATAAGATGATCCGCGGTCTTCACGTCTGCTTCTCAAAGCTGGACGTGAATGTACCCTGCATTCGTATTGTAGAATACGTTCAGCAGGGGTGTGCGGTGCTAGGGTAGGCCCAACTTGTATTTGCGCTTCCGCACAAGCGCGGTTGTATGTTGCTGTCAGCAGGGCTGCCTGCTGGTCATACCAGGCATGAAGGTCCGTGCCTGGTGGGATCACAGATGCGTACTGTGATAAGTCATGTCCAAACGTAAGGGAGGGACCCCTTTGCGTTGACGTGCCGATGTGTCCGGGTTGTGAGGTTGAGGGATTGACCCCTACCGGACCTGGGTTTGGGGGATTTTGGTTATCCCCAATGTTGTTTTGGTGATCAGTCATGATCTTGAGAGAGGGAAAAGGATAGCTGAAAAAGTGCTAAGAGTAGCGGTGGGCGCCAATGATGAAACAATGGTTAACCGGGCAAGGTTAACTCACTGGTCTCGTCAAGAAGGGTTAATCCCTTCCTCGCGAGGATCGCTGGCTGGATCACTGTGGGTTGATCTCCTGCACAAGGAAACAAACCGTGACTCGTAACAAGGAGGATGGGGTGGGGGGTGCTCCTTGTTACCACTCTCCGGCGTGAGAATCAGTAATCTGCTTGTGAAGCAAAGTATGATAGTAGTAGTAGTGAGAGAGTTGTCCAGAGATACCTCAAACCTGGTTTGGGGTTGGTATTTATAGTCGAGGAGTGAAGGAGGAGGATGATGGACGGACTGACGACGTGCTGCACCTTTGCAGGTGTGTCAGGCTTGTCGGTTGTGGATGTTACGCCACGTCAGTCCGTTGCTTGCGTAGCCCTGACAGGTGACTGCCATTAGTGCCACTTGCACTGTGGTGTCAGTCCCACTTGTGGAGCGTATAGGATGCGGTGCGAGCCGCATCGCTGCCTGCGGTAACATCTGATGTTATCGCGTCTCTTGCTTGTGATCAAGAAATACGCGAGATGCGGTGCTGGCCGCAACGTCGCTTGTGGTGACTGTTGCTGTTATCCAGCTTCCTTGTATTGATAGAAGTGTTCACTAGACGCGGTGCGAGGCCGCATCGCGGTGAATACTTCCGTTTTCATACACCAGATGTGATGCTATGTCGCATCACTCTACCGTTCTCATGTTCCAGGTAAGTCCTCCTCCATCACTAGACAGATTGGATTCAACCCTTGTGTCGATGCGTTCTCGCATGGGCACAAGTAGGTTGTTGGCTAGTGGGGGTTTTGATAAGGGTAATGGTCACTCGCGGTCGATGCTGACGCGAGATCTGGGACCATACCCCTTCAATTCTCAACACGTGTTTTGATCTAATAAATACCCCAACTTGACCAAACTTGTTATCAATATTCACATCGATGGACTGTTTGACTATTGTCAAGATGATCTTATCGTAATCAACACCTGATTTGATAAGTTACAATTTAACATGTTTGAGAGTATGTGGTCGTGATCCATGTTTGCGTTCCATTCGGAAGCTAGACGTGTATTCATCAGTCAAACTCATGTGGTCAAGTATTAGTAAGTATCTACATAATTCTGCGTGGATCAACATTTAGGCCTTCTTGGGTTTCTTTTTATTCTTAGACTTTCTGTGAAGTAGTGTGTATCTTGTTAGGTTGTAAACCTATGTCATATTGTATTTGATTTCTGCATATTCCAAATATCTAAATTGGCAAGTCTATGCCTTTTGATTCAACATTGGCTGAGATTAATATATAAAACCCTTTATTCTTAATCTTTAGATTTATGGAGATTTGTAATCACTTGTTTCACAAAGTTGTACCAAACGCAAATTATAGGAACTAGGTTCATTTTTTATAAAATATAATTACAGAATATATAATAACGAGACTCTCGTTCATCGTCTTGAGTCTTGAAAAATAATCCTGGACTGCAACAAAGAGCACACTAAAACGTTGACGATTTTGGTTGAGGCACGTGTTCAACACGCTTCCCTTAAAACAGATTTCACGCCTCTACTAAAGACGAAGCGACTGTTTCCTAGGGTACAACAGCCGAAGCAGTATGTACTGCCGAAGATGGCTCACGTGCCCGAGGTTACACCAGATAGTTGTGGTGTTTGAACTTATGGAATAAAAAAGGATGTGATGGTGGTGGAAAACAAGTAGAGATTACTCCTCTCTCTAGTTGGTCTTCAAGCAATACAATATCCTTCTTATAACAAAAAGAAGCACATAGCCTACCAATTATACAAGAGTTAATGATTAGTGAAAGGTTTCACTTAATTAGTCACTTAATTAAAGACTTAAAAACTCTAATAAAACTAATTAAATGTCATCAAGAAGCTCTACTCAGGAGTTTCTTTTTTATTCACCACATGAAGATTCTAACTATATTGATAATTTCATTAAATTATAAATATATTAAATATCCATTCACCAAATTTTCAACAATCCCCCACATGAATGGAGATCGTTTAAATCACACAAAATTTCCAATGGGAATCTCGAAAGTTGGGTTTTGCATACGATAGGTAGGTGTTACCCTTTGAACCTTCGCTCATGAAATGCACTTAGCCCACTAGCTCTGAGTAGACATCGATGTCTTTGGACTCGTCTGCCATTTGTGTAGACGACAATACACTTCACACAAGACTCTCCTTAGCAGGGTCACCTCCTCATAGTCGTCTCCAATAATGGTCGTGGAACACTTTCCTGGTTCTGCGAGAGCTCTAGGAATTGTGCCCTCAATTCCACTCGGAGCGACCCCACTTCTCTTTAAACATAGGTGATTCTGCTTAGATCATTAAAAGAATTGTGGTTATCATGATTTATCCAAATCATTTACCACATATTATGATTAGCCTCACTCTTTATCACTAAATATTATAAGAATAGACTAGGACGTATTTAAACACCCTTTTATACTTTGGGGGTATGTATAACCATATAGACTAGCTTATGCATATTATTCATGCCCCCATAGTGACCACCCTTAGGCATATGAGTTAGTTGTCCTATTGAACTTAGATCTTGGGATCTCCAATCAACTAAGTTAGGTTTCCTTCACATACCCTTTTTCATGGGCTTTAGTCTCATTCCACAACTTGATCTCTAATAAACACTCATGTTGTTGGATCCATAACATTATCTTTGACTTTGGCTAGTCACTACAAATAACTTTACTTTTTTGAGATCAGTTGTAACTCGCATGTTAATTTTGCCTAGTGTCATCTTCTAATACTATAACCTCAGTGGCCATCTGAATCTGGTTATAATATATGTCTTTCTATGATGCACGTATGGAAAATACATCTCTATTATGCACTACAACCTTTGTGTCCTCCATTTAGTCGTCTGTTTGCAATGTTAGATTGGATTACAAAATCCTTATTGCCAAACTTTTATGATACAAATGCAAGACACCCCCACATTTAAGTGTTATAGGATATCATCTAGATGGGGTAATGAAAACCATTTCTACATACCCTTATAGGGTTGTTTCTAAATGGATCCTCCCCCACATTCTTGCCATTTGATCAAGATTTTCGTAACTTCACTTATGACGACATTTATAACATATGATCGAACAAGATCAACCTCATTGTATGAGTGAATTCAACTCATATTGCATTAGCTTGCATAAGATTCCGAGCTGACCAAAGCAACACATGCCATTGCCATAAGTTTGTCACCAATTTAGAATAATTCTAAATTAACATCTAGAATAAGCCTAGACAATGAGTTCTCCTCATTAGCTTTTCGAACAAACTCTTCAGAAGTTAGATTTCTTTTCCATATAATGAATGAAAATTCTCCCTCAATTTTGTCTGTACACAAACTTTTTTTGTGTTCATACACATTTGAATGTTTATAGTTAGTTAGTCTCCGTCTAGACCCATAATTAACCAAGTACTAGTCTAGCATGCTTTAGACTACAATACTTTAGCATGTGAACAGAAGATGCATCATTCTGATTCTTCACAGCCCTAAGGATATCATAATATCACTTTGTAACATTCATTATAATCCTAAAACATCAATATTTAGGAAGGTCCCACAAATTCTTGTATATAGCACATAGCTAAATTTTATCATTCAATTAAGGAACATAACTTGTTTACCTTTGATCTCCAACTCTTTACCATTGACTCATAAGGACTTAAACATAAATCTTAATCCAAGTCACTTGGTGAACACATTCAACACCAACAAGATGAATGTTCCTCGTCTACAATCACTATTATGTGTGACATAGAGTCAACAAGACCGACACTCAACAACATGGCATTCATAATTGTGCCATTAGTGATTTGCACACATTTATTGTTATTCATTAGGAGATATGTATATTTAGGATGCTCGCCCAAACAAAGGTTAAATCTCCATATATTTCTAACAATAATCAAGTGGTAGACGCATCTATGTATAGATTATTCGAAACAAATCTCACACGATTTATTAAAGGTATATAATAACATAAAGTACTTTTTCTTTCATATGTTAGAATGCACACTTGTAAATTTTCCAATTATGAAAACTCGAGTTTCCGAGATTCTATCTTCGCATTAATTGCACGTTAATTGTTGATTACTTGATTGTCTTGTAATTGTACATGTTAGATTATATGTTGAGATGTTTGATTTGTTATGTTATCCATGAAATATGATTAAGGTGGTTATCATGTGTACTGTTTGAAAACTTAAACTGTTGAACTTGAATGTGATCGACGAAACAAAAGTGTTTCGCCATAACTCACACCCGACAAAACAAAAGTGTTTCGCCATAATCCATAACGACGAAACTGATAGCGTTCCGTCACAAGCACCCGACGAAACAAGCCGTTTCGCCGGCCCAGTTCACCGCGAAGCCCAGTACGGGCCCAAACTCTTATACGCGATTACATATAAGTTTAGGGTTACGTATAAGCTGATCAGTTATCAAATTCTCAAACCCTAGAGCCCCTCAGCTGTGTGATGGCAGCTTGGAACTCTCGAAGCCTTCCTTAGCTTTCAATCCATCGTTCCTTCCATCTCGGTTAGTTACACCTTCGTATAATTGATTTATGATTCTCTGACTACATGATACATGTTACATGCATATGTCTGATTGATGATCAGTTCTGTGATTATGGGTTTTGCTATAGAAATAACGATCTTATGTTGTGTTGATTAGGGTTCCATGAGTCTTACGTATTATCATCCGTTGTACATCTGATCAAACTACTTAGAACATAACCATATGATAATTCTTTGAACCAAGAGATCTAAATTAGCATTAATCGTATAAACACATAATGATTGTGTAGATTATATGTCTGTTCATTAACTGTTATGCAAAGAATACATTTTATATCTGTGATGATCAATGATTTCCGCCGTGTATGATAACTGGTAGTTTGAGATTAGTATAAAATGGCTGATCGATGATTAGGGTTCTGTGATGTTTCTGTAACTGTTATGTATGCGACGAAACCAAGGCATCGGCGAAACGCTTGACGACGAAACTGACATGGCGAAACAAATGTGTTTCGCCGAAACCATTTATGACGAAACGAACATGACGAAACAGGGGTGTTTCGTCGAAGAGGGTTCACGGCGAAACAGGGGTGTTTTGCCGAATGGGTAAACTGCTCAGTAACTTGGTTAGATTCTGTTAAAGATTAACTGGGTTAGCTAACTGCTGTTAAATGTTAAGCATGACTTGTATGAGCTTGAATACGTGTTTTGTGCTATTTGGTGATCACTGATTTAATACCCATCATGATTGTACTTATATGTGAACTTCGTGAATGTAAACTGATTGTGTATACGTGCGTACTTTAGGACTTGACTGATTATTTGTGAGCACATACTTTAGCATACCGAGCAAACCAAGGTGAGTTCACACTCCTTCCAAGGGATGGGATTCCCAAGGGTTGGGAATAGGTAAATGAACTAACGGTAATTACAACCATCCTCTGGGATTATGATGCCAAGTATACACACTGGACCAAACCTCTATCATTGAAGCCCCTCGTTATATCGACTTAATCGCCGAGGCCTATGGCGAGCAGGTCATTAGTTAATAGCACTATTAGGTTTAACAAACCTCACACCGTGTCGTTCGAACGGGCGTGTACTAATGGACTATGGGCAAAGGGTCAATGCTGATAGACATTGACTTAGGGCACCTCTTACATTTTCGTAGTAGTCGATACACTTGGTCTAGTAACACATGGGAAGCCCCCACTAATCTTCGCACACATGTCTGGGAGACCGCGATACGAATTAATATGATACATGGTTTACAAAACGAACATATGCTTTACGAAACGAATACTATAACTGAACAACCAACTGTGAACTCGCTGAACTTTGTTGTTGACTCTCTGTTACATGCCTTGCAGGTCGTTAGGTACTCATGGAGCTTGCACAGGAAGGCGCGGTCATTGTGGGACATGGCAGTGGGTGCCATGCTAAAAACATTACTTTATTTCGTACTTAATACTTACATTGGGTTTTACAATTATGCTTCCGCTAAACACTTAACTATGTTTTGATTTGAAACACCTTTCATATTGTGTGGTTGAATTTTACGTATTACTTGTTATGTTCAATATGATTGGTGGCTTGATCCTGGTCAGTCACGCCTCCAAGCGGTGGTACTCCGCGTGTGGATTTTGGGGGTATGACAGATTGGTATCTGAGCCGTTGGTTATAGTGAACTTGGTTTTAATAAAGGGAAAAAAGGGTTTTTATTAAAATCAGACTATAACCTGTACAGTGCTCTACGATCCACAACGACGCTTCGCTCCATGTGCAAGACTTAACACTATAGGTGATACTATTCATGTTTACATTACCTACTTGTTAGATACATACTACATTGCTCATGGTATGCTTAGATAACGTAGCAACTGCTGATTGAAAACCTAGTTTGCTCACACTCTTCTGTCATTCAACACTTGCGTATTGATACGACGCACTTCTCACTTGTGTTCTCTCACTTGTGAAGATCATGAGTGGACGCGTTAACATGACTCAAGCCCAGCTGACGGCTCTGATTAACAAACAAGTTGCTGCGGCACTTGCAGCCGCACAAGCAGGAGGTATACCCTGCAGTCGTAACTCACACTAGGATCTTTAGATCCTACCCTCATAAACCAACACTTGTGTTTAATCTTGTCCTGTTCTTATACACAACAGGTCAACACGCTCAGCTACCTGTTTGCACCTTCAAGACTTTCATGGACTGTCATCCTAGCACATTCAGTGGCACAGAAGGAGCCGTTGGACTCCTCCATTGGTTTGAAAAGCTCGAGTCCGTCTTTGAGATGTGTGAATGCCCTGAGGCTCACAGGGTGATGTATGCCACTGGTACTCTTGAAGGCATTGCGCTGACTTGGTGGAATGCGCAAGTTCAGATGCTGGGGTTGGCGGCTGCTAATGCCACCCCATGGAACGACTTTAAGGAACTGTTTAAGCGAGAGTACTACAGTCGTGATGACATCCACAAGCTAGAAGTGGAGTTCTTTAATCTGAAAATGACGGGGTCAGAGATAGAAGCGTATACAAAGCGATCCAATGAGCTGGTCATCTTGTGTCCAACTATGGTGGACCCTCCAATCAAACGCATTAAGTTGTACCTCAGAGGCCTAGTACCAGAGATTCAAAGCCATGTGACGTCTGCCAACCTTGCTACTATTCAGGATGTTACCCGTCTTGCTCATCGTCTCAGAGATCAGGCAGTGGAACAGAACAGGCTGCCTAAGCGCATCAGTGTTACTAATGCCACTACTTCTGCTACCCTAGTTACAGCAAGCGAAAATGGGATGGGGATTCCAGCAAGGGTTCGACTACAGTTCAGTCCCAGGCACAGCAACGAAAGACTGATAACTACCAGAGTCCTGGTTAGCAATCTTCTGGTAGTCAAAGGCAGGGTGGATTTCGGGGAAACCTTCCGAAGTGCAATACATGTAACAGGCACCACAATGGTCAGTGCAACAAGGGTCGTTGTCAGAGGTGTCTCAAGATGGGTCATGAAGCTAAAGATTGCAGGAGCTCACGACGTGCGAATCAGAACCAGCAACAACAACCACCAGCTCCACAGAACCAGCAGCAGCATCAGCAGCGAGGCAACATGGGATGCTTTCAGTGTGGTGCTGAAGGCCACTTCAAGCGGGACTGCCCCCAGTTAAATCCAAATCAGAACAACAACAACAATAATCAGGGCATTGGAAACAACAACAGGGGAAACAATAATGACAACGACGCTAAGGGTCGTGCGTTCGTGCTGGGGCAGGGTGAAGCAAGGAATGATCCTAATGTGGTGATGGGTAAGTTCCTTCTCGATGACTTTTATGTTACTGTATTATTTGATTCGGGTGCGGATACCAGTTATGTGTCTCTAAAAGTTAGTCAATTGTTAAAGCGCAAACCAACACTTTTGAACACCAAACATGTCGTAGAGTTAGCTAATGGTAAAGGTTTAGAGGCCACACACATAGTCAAGGGTTGTAACATCGTTTTAGCTGGTCAGACTTTCTCTATCGATCTCATTCCTATAGCCTTAGGTAGTTTTGACATAGTTATTGGGATGGATTGGTTGTCCCAACAGCAAGCAGAGATCCTATGCAAAGAGAAGATGGTTCGTATTCCCCGTTCAGGTAAAGAACCTCTCGAAATTCAAGGCGACAAGAGTGGTGCTGTGGTAGGCATCATCTCCTTTCTTAAGGCCCAGAAGTGTTTGCGAAAGGGTCATACCGCTATCATGGCACTTGTCACTGATGCGTTAACGAAAGAGGAGAGATTAGAATATATTCCTGTAGTACGTGACTTTCCTCAAGTGTTTCCAGAAGATTTACCTGGGCTACCGCCTCATCGCCAGGTCGAATTCCAGATCGAGCTA
Source organism: Helianthus annuus (assembly GCF_002127325.2). Taxonomy (NCBI): domain Eukaryota; kingdom Viridiplantae; phylum Streptophyta; class Magnoliopsida; order Asterales; family Asteraceae; genus Helianthus; species Helianthus annuus. The sequence goes on along the minus strand of NC_035435.2, from coordinate 93,522,966 downwards.
GCTCCTGGAGCAGCACCCATAGCTCGAGCACCTTATCGCTTAGCACCATCAGAATTGGAAGAACTATCCAAACAACTGCAAGAACTCTTGGATAAGGGTTTCATTCGTCCTAGCTCTTCGCCTTGGGGAGCTCCAGTATTATTTGTGAAGAAGAAAGACGGTACCTTCCGTATGTGCATAGATTATCGCGAACTCAACAAGGTGACAGTGAAGAACCGTTATCCTCTTCCACGTATTGATGACTTATTCGACCAGTTGCAAGAGTCGAGCTACTACTCGAAGATTGATCTGAGGTCAGGTTACCATCAACTGAGAGTCCGGGACGAGGACGTCTCCAAAACAGCATTTAGAACACGCTACGGCCACTACGAGTTTCTGGTCATGCTATTCGGGTTAAAAAATGCGCCTGCAGTCCTCATGGATCTTATGAACAGAGTGTGCAAGCCTTACTTGGACAAGTTTGTGATTGTCTTCATCGACGACATCCTGATCTACTCAAGAGTCAGGAGGAACACGAGCAACATTTACGACTCATTTTGAAACTCCTTCGAACAGAACAGTTATACACCAAGTTTTTAAAATGCGACTTTTGGCTTCGTGAAGTTCACTTTTTAGGCCATGTGGTAAACAAGGATGGGATTCATGTTGATCCACCCAAGGTAGACTCGATTAAGAATTGGCCTGCACCTCGCACACCAACGGAAATTCGCCAATTCTTGGGTTTGGCCGATTACTACAGGAGGTTATCAAGGATTTCTCCAAGATTGCGCAACCTCTAACCTTACTAACACAGAAGGGTGTCACCTATCGCCGGGGTAATACACAGGAAACAGCTTTTCAGCACTTAAAGGATAGACTCTGCAGCGTACCTATACTCTCATTGCCACAGGGCACAGACGATTTTGTGGTCTATTGCGACGCATCCATTCAGGGTCTTGGATGTGTGTTAATGCAACGTGACAAGGTCATTGCTTATGCGTCACGTCAACTTAAGGTTCAAGAACGAAATTACACTACGCACGATTTAGAGCTGGGAGCTGTTGTTTTCGCGCTTAAGATATGGAGACATTACCTGTACGGTACCAAGTGCACCATCTACACCGATCACAGGAGTCTCGAGCATATCTTCAAGCAGAAGGAATTGAACATGCGTCAACGACGCTGGGTCGAGTTACTGAACGATTACGAATGTGCCATCAAGTACCATCTAGGCAAGGTCAATGTTGTGGCCGACGCCCTCAGTCGAAAGGATACTACACCTAGGCGTGTACGAGCATTACAACTTACCATTCAGTCCAGTCTCCCTGCACAGATACGAGATGCTCAGGTAGAAGCATTGAAACCAGAAAACGTCAGGGCTGAAGCCTTACGCGGCTCAAGGCAACGGTTAGAGCAAAAGGAAGACGGCGCTTACTACGTAACAGGACGCATCTGGGTCCCACTCTATGGCAGCTTACAAGAACTTGTGATGGATGAAGCACACAAGTCTCGCTACTCAGTACATCCTGGTTCAGATAAGATGTACCACGATCTCAGAACTACGTATTGGTGGCCTAGTTTGAAAGCCCACATAGCAACTTACGTTAGCAAGTGTTTGACTTGTGCGAGAGTCAAGACGGAATATCAAAAACCATCAGGCCTACTCCAACAACCAAAGATACCACAATGGAAATTGGAGGAAATTTCCATGGATTTTGTTACTGGCCTGCCTAGATCTCAACGTGGAAACGATACTATTTGGGTGATCGTGGATCGACTCACAAAGTCTGCACACTTCTTGGCTATCAAGGAAACAAACAAATTCTCTACCTTAGCAGACATTTACTTAAAAGAAGTGGTTTCAAGGCACGGGGTGCCAACCTCTATTATTTCCGATCGTGATGCATGTTTTACTTCTGAACTGTGGCAAGCGATGCACAAATCTTTTGGCTCTCGATTAGACATGAGCACAGCTTATCACCCTCAGACGGATGGGCAGTCTGAGTGCACTATCCAGACTCTAGAAGACATGCTTCGGGTATGTGTTATCGACTTCGGAAACAGCTGGGAAAAACATCTCCCGTTAGTGGAGTTCTCGTACAACAACAGTTACCACACCAGCATTCAAGCCGCTCCATTTGAGGCATTGTACGTGCGTAAATGCCGATCACCTCTGTGTTGGGCAGAGGTGGGGGATAGTCAGATCACGGGTCCAGAACTCGTAGTCGATGCTACAGAAAGAATTGCTCAGATACGACAACGCATTGCGGCAGCTCGTGACCGTCAGAAAAGCTACGCTGATAAGCGCAGGAAACCACTCGAGTTCCAGGTTGGGGATCGAGTGCTACTCAAAGTCTCACCCTGGAAGGGTGTAGTTCGTTTTGGTAAACGAGGCAAGATCAATCCGCGGTATGTCGGACCGTACGAAATCATAGAGAAAATAGGCAAGGTGGCCTACAAACTGAACCTACCAGCAGAACTCGGTGGGGTTCACAACGTATTTCACGTGTCAAATCTGAAGAAGTGTCTGTCAGATGAGACCCTCATAGTTCCTTTGAAGGAGCTCACTATCGACGAGCAGTTACGATTCGTCGAGGAACCTGTTAAAATCACGGACCGGGATGTTAAGGTCCTCAAGCACACCAGAATACCTCTTGTTCGAGTTCGTTGGAACTCCCGTCGTGGCCCAGAGTTCACCTGGGAATGAGAAGATCAAATGAAACTCAAGTATCCCCAGTTGTTTGGAAATAATGCAACTGCTACTGAGGCCGAAGCTACTACAGAATTTCGGGACGAAATTCCAAACCAACGGGGGGATGATGTGACACCCCAGGGAAAACAGTAAACTACACAACTTAACTAGCTTCCTCAGTAACCGCATGCTAAATTTCGGGACGAAATTTCTTTCAAGTTGGGGATAATGTGACAACTCAAGTTTCCGAGATTCTATCTTCGCATTAATTGCACGTTAATTGTTGATTACTTGATTGTCTTGTAATTGTACATGTTAGATTATATGTTGAGATGTTTGATTTGTTATATTATCCATGAAATATGATTAAGATGGTTATCATGTGTACTGTTTGAAAAACTTAAACTGTTTAACTTGAATGTGATCGACGAAACAAAAGTGTTTCGCCATAATCCATAACGACGAAACTGATAGCGATTCGTCACAAGTACCCGACGAAACAAGCCGTTTCATCGGCCCAGTTCACCGCGAAGCCAAGTACGGGCCCAAACTCTTATACACGATTACAGATTAGTTTAGGGTTACGTATAAGCTGATCAGTTATCAAATTCTCAAACCCTAGAGCCCCTCTGCTGTGTGACGGCATCTTGGAACTCTCGAAGCCTTCCTTAGCTTTCAATCCATCGTTCCTTCCATCTCGGTCAGCAACACCTTCGTATAATTGATTTATGATTCTCTGACTAAATGATACATGTTACATGCATATGTCTGATTGATGATCAGTTCTGTGATTATGGGTTTTGCTATAGAAATAACGATCTTATGTTGTGTTGATTAGGGTTCCATGAGTCTTACGTATTATCATCCGTTGTATATCTGATCAAACTACTTAGAACATAACCATATGATAATTCTTTGTACCAACAGATCTAAATTAGCATTAATCGTATAAACACATAATGATTGTGTAGATTATATGTTTGTTCGTTAACTGTTATGCAAAGAATACATGTTATATCTGTGATGATCAATGATTTCTGTCGTGTATAATAACTGGTTGTTTGAGATTAGTATAAAACGGCTGATCGATGATTAGGGTTCTGTGATGTTTCTGTAACTGTTATGTATGCGACGAAACCAAGGCATCGACGAAATGCTTGATGACGAAACTGACATGGCGAAACAAATGTGTTTCACCGAAACCATTTATGACGAAACGAACATGACGAAACAGGGGTGTTTCGTCGAAGAGGGTTCACCGCGAAACAGGGGTGTTTCGCCGAATGGGTAAACTGCTCAGTAACTTGGTTAGATTCTGTTAAAGGTTAACTGGGTTAGCTAACTGCTGTTAAATGTTAAGCATGACTTGTATGAGCTTGAATACGTGTTTTGTGCTATTTGGTGATCACTGATTTAATATCCATCATGATTGTACTTATATGTGAACTTCGTGAATGTAAACTGATTGTGTATACGTGTGTACTTTAGGACTTGACTGATTATTTGTGAGCACATACTTTAGCATACCGAGCAAACCAAGGTGAGTTCACACTCCTTCTAAGGCATGGGATTCCCAAGGGTTGGGAATGGGTAAATGAACTAACGTAATTACAACCATCCTCTGGGAGTAGGATACCAAGTATACACACTGGACCAAACCTCTATCATTGAAGCCCCTCATTATATCGACTTAATCGCCGAGGCCTATGGCGAGTGGGTCATTAGTTAATAGCACTATTAGGTTTAACAAACCTCACACCGTTTCATTCGAACGGGCGTGTACTAATGGACTATGGGCAAAGGGTCAATGCTGATAGACATTAACTTAGGGCACCTCTTACATTTTCGTAGGAGTCGATACACTCGGTCTAGCAACACATGGGAAGCCCCACTAATCTTCGCACACATGTCTGGGAGACCGCGATACGAATTAATACGATACATGGTTTACAAAACGAACATATGCTTTACGAAACGAATACTATAACTGAACAACCAACTGTGAACTCGCTCAACTTTGTTGTTGACTCTCTGTTACATGCCTTGCAGGTCGTTAGGTACTCATGGAGCTTGCACATGGAGGCGCGGTCGTTGTTTGACATGGCAGTGGGTGCCATGCTAAAAACATTACTTTATTTCGTACTTAATACTTACATTGGGTTTTACAATTATGCTTCCGCTAAACACTTAACTATGTTTTGATTTGAAACACCTTTCATATTGTGTGGTTGAATGTTACGTATTACTTGTTATGTTCAATATGATTGGTGGCTCGATCCTGGTCAGTCATGCCTCCAAGCGGTGGTACTTCGCTTGTGGATTTTTGGGGTGTGACACCAATGACTTCTAACGAAGTATGTCGACATGAATCTCGTTTGTGTATTTCATCTCAATACACTCAGTACGTTCTTTCATTATTCTCTCATGATGTGGTTACACATTTTATATCTCGTCTTTCACACTTAGTTAATGAAACAACTCTTAAGTTGTTTATGTCCAAGAATTTTCATATACTATTCATTTAAAACCATATTCTATCAATAAATGTATAATTAGCGTTATGATTATTTCCACAAAAAAATGTTCATACGTCCCAAACATTAGTGATTTATTTCTTTGTAAAAAATTGTGTGTATTATCCGAAGATATTGAACACAAAACAATAAAATACATTGGAAATTAAATCACAAGTGCCGAACACTTTTGAAATTTAAACGGAAGCATAGACGATATGTTGACATCAAATATCAAAGTGCTTTGATCTTCAACACTTTATAATCTGACTGAAAACTTCTCAACGATATCGTCACATGGCATGTCTTGAGGTACTCCCTCAATAAGACTCCATGCACTTGTAAGTACAAGTTCCCCATTTCATCTTGAAACTTTAAACTTGGACAATTATGCTCAAAACAACACCAAGTTGTTACAAAGATTACATTTAAGTAGTAAACTTGAATAATTAAATTTGTTCACAACAACACCAAGTTTTTTCTCACCAAATAACATCCACGAGACTGTTACTTTGTTCACCATATGCTACTTCTAGCAAGAGTAGCGAACCAACCTCCATTACTTGTTTAAAACCATTAATCAAGATTTCTTGTAAGAACTTGTTTAAAAACATATTTTTCTAAGTGTTTAATTTTTATAAAAATTTCGCCATAGTTTCCTTTGTAAAAGGGAGGTTTCCATGCTTTCAAGCATATCATTTTCTTTTCAAAATCATCAACAAATCATCCACCACAATTTACAAACCCAACATATGCATAAGAATGCATTTTTCATGACGTGATGAACTTGAAAGTTTGTAATAACTTGTAGTCTTTTAACTATGTGTTAAACATGTTCTTTGAACTTCAAAAACATGGTTTATTTCTCAATATGAATCATTTTGTAAAAATTCCTTCTTTACAACTTGTGATCCATTTTTGTAAAAATTCATTTTCTTCAACATCTCAAGTTCTAAACACTTCAACAAGTTCATTTTTATATAGGTAACAAGTCCATTTATTTTCAAGTAACAAGAACCATGCTTACATGTAGTAATTTTTATTCTTTGAAACTTTAATCTTTCAAATCTTTCATTTTTCAAGAACTACACTTTGTAAGAACCAAATTCTACTCTTAAAGATGCTTACTTTTCAAGTTCATTCTTCACATATTGCATATTTAACCTAGATCTTTCAAGATCTTTACACATACTTGTTAGATCATGTGTTTAATCACCATCTAACAAGTCTTTATGTGGTGTTCATCATCATACACACAAACAATCAACTAACAACTTCATAACATAACATAAACAACTTGTTTTCTTATGATTTTTAGTTTGGTTCATGTGTTCATCTTCTTTATTTTCTAAGATCCTTTATATTTTTAGTTACACATAAGCTATAACTACTAAAACAAGATGGAAAAAATGGGTTCATAAGGCACTTACTACTAGCACAAGGCTAGGGTAGAAACAAGATGATGAAGCTGAAAGAAATGGCACAAAGATGGTGGATAATAGCTCCTATGGGTGGTCCTTGAGTTCCTTTTGCTTGACACCTTCTTAATTCACCTTGGGACACCTTGTGTTAACCTTGGATTAGCTAGGAATTAGTGGAAGATGATTATGGGGTGGGGGTGGGGGTGTACTTCAGCCGAAAAGAGGAGGGGGAGAGGAGAGTTGTGTTTGATTTTTTTGTGATAATGAAAATGAAGAGATTAAGATCTAGATAAGGTGTTTAACCTATTGGTCATTAGTTTCCCTCCATCTAATTACCCAAAGGATCAATAAATGGCATCTTTGACTAACTAAGGAGATTAGTCAACAAGTTAAGGTGGGGTGGGGTCTCATGGGGATGGTACTATGGAAGGGGGGGTGTTGTTTTGTTTAAAATTTCTTATGTGTTAAAGAAGAAGGTATCATGTATGATTAGTTAGGAAGTTTAGGTGTTTAGATGTTCTTGATACATAACATGGTGTTTAAGACCATAAACTAGTTTCATGTCATGAAAATATTGCTAACTAGTTCACATGATGTTTTTAGACGTGTTTGGGTGTTCGTTTGGTTATCGGATCGCTAAAAGGATCAATATTAGTAACTTGTATGACGTAATGTGTTAATATGTCATGATAATGTTTCAAACACTTTTTAAGTTATTCCGAACATTCTGGCGTTATTTCTGATTATTAGATAAGCTATAAAATGCTGAGTTTTAATGAATTTTGCTGAATTATGCTGTTTTGGCTAGTTTTAGCTAGTTTCGGGCAGTTTCTAGTGTTCGTTTATCTCTCGGAAAGCAGTAACATAGTCCCTTACTTTATCACATGGGGTTTTAGTATAACATTGGTTCTGTGACTTAATCTGTGCCCTAAACATGTTGTTTGTCTGAGTGTTGAACTCCTGTCAGCACTACTAGTTTATCTGATAAGTGTGCTAGTTAGTTCTGTGCATTGTCTAAACTGTTTCGAGTCGCGATCAATAAAAATAAGTATCATGCATCATGAAATGTTTTTGTGAGTTCTTTAAATGTATGCAATGAAATCATGCACATCCGAAGTTCAAAATACACAACCATATAATAGCAAACACTCTTCACATTGTACGGAATTTACACGAAAAGTGCCAATTGTCACAGGTGGTCGGCATGTTGACGGTGGTGGTGGAAGAAATGACAGATTTATTTTGTTTTATTTTTTAAATAATATTAAATAAAGGGGTAAAAAGATTAAAATACCCTTGGGTAACCAGATTTAACAAGAAAATTTAACCGGGTTAACGCTAAAAGACAAGATGTGCAACAATTTTCCCTATAAAAGGCAAAACCTGTCGACATTCATTGAAAAGGACACCATCTGAAAGAGGATATCAAGATAAAGGACAAAACTTGTAATTTTTTTGAGATAATAAAAATGAAGTTTTCATTTGCATAAATAATAATTAGGTTGACTGACTTTTAAACGACTTTCTACATAAAAGGCATCAATTACCTACTTTTAAATTACTTTTTAAATGACTTTTTACATGGATGTTAGACTTTAAACGCAAAAATAATCTACTTCCAATTATATATCCTCATAACGAAGATAATGTCATTTTTTAATAGCAAACCTTATCTTATATCAGTTAAATTTTTTAATAGCAAACCTTATCTTAAATCTTCAATAGAAAGACACATCTCTCGCACATTCAGATACTATTAGTCTACAAGTACTCAACATCACATGGAGACACACCTTGATATATTAATGACATTTGTTAAGCAAGACTATCAAGATAGAAGCTTATAACTATTTTAGCAAATTAATTTTCGGTCTCCTGTCTATCTTAACATGCTTCTTATTTACTATAATCATGCTTATAAAAGTCGCTAGGCGCTCTCTAGTCGGTTGACTGTGGAGTTGGTAGTACTCGGCATAGGCGGAGAGTACCCGGGGAGTACTCGGACATGTTAAATTATAAAGAAATTAGTTTTCAGAAATTAAATATATGTCAAACAACATAAATTTATTAATGTTTATAACAACATACGTGAAAATGATATTTATTTTTTTATATAATAGGCATAAAAATTATGTTTTATTTTTTTGAAAGTCAAACTCGGTCCGAGTTGACCTACTAGATCTGATTCTATTCGATGTTGACCGCATTTGATCGATTATGAGTAACTAAGCGGAGTTGCAGAAAATCACCTCGACAGTCTTCCTTGAATCGATTACTCAAAAAATACTCGGCCTTGGAGAAATTATTTTACAACCATGACTATAATCCATTATGCACCATCAATTACTTTCAATGTAAATTTATTACTCCAAACAATGTCTAGGATATAAATAATAATTTGGCTGATTGACTTTTAAATCACTTTCTACATAAAAGGCATCAATTAGGTTGACCTACTTTTAAATGACTTTTACATGGAATTTAGACTTTAAAGGCAAAAATAATCTACTTCCAAATACATATCCTCATAACGAAGATATTAATGTCATTTTTTTAATTGCAACCTTGCCAATGATTTCTAGATTAAGTAGAAGAGGGCTTACATTTCTTTTGAGAGATGTAGGTTTAACTCTCACTTGGTGTAGGGTAAGACACTCGTAGGCAATGATAAAAGACTCAGTGAAACTTGGGTAGGATCCTTGAGCCAAATGAGTTTTATCGGTAATTTCACTGTCCTGTCTATGGACATGTGGGTTACCGGGTTTTTTCCCGAAATTGGCGGTGGACTCGAATTACTCTCGGAATACTTCGTCTGTCCGGTGGATGCCTTGAAAGTGTCGGTATTGATTTTGTTGGCTGTTAAAAAAAAGTTAACTTTTTTTACTTTAATCCACTATACGACTTAAATCTTAAAATTGAAAGACATGTCTCTCGCACATTCAGATACTATTAGTCTACAGGTCCTCACACTACAAGAATGGGAGGCCATTAGCGGCGACACCAATACCGGCGACAGGCCTATTGTCGCCGCTATTGGTCGATCCGTGTCACACACCCTGAGACCAAACCCCAGCCGTTGATCAAAATCCTGATCTAACGGTTGGGGACTTAAAAGGCAATACCGGCGACGAAAAGCAGCTCATTAGCGGCGACAGCTGTCTCCGCTAAAAGTCTGTGTCCCACATTAAATCCTAGCCACACAAATCCTATCCTGGTTAACCTAATAGCGGCGACAGGTAATCAATACCGGCGACAGGCTGTCGCCGGTAAAAGTCAAAACGTAAAACTCCTTTATCAGCGCCTTTCCCTCTCTCCTCTTCACTTTTCCCCCCCAAAACTCTTGCCTCCACCGCCAAAGACACTCGATTTTTTGCCCAATCAGTTAGTTTAACTTGTTTTATGTTACATTTCTTCTCTACATTTGTTACATACATGTTATAGGCTTTAATTTTTGCTCTTTTTGTGTATTTTTGTGTTTGTGGAAGAAAATTCGGATCACCACCATCTTTTCTCTGGTCACCACCTTCACTTCTCCGGTCACCACCTGAAAAACCGGTTAGTTTTTTTTTTTTTTTTTTTTTTTTTTTTTTTTAAGTTTACAAATTGTATAATTTTTAGTTTAGGTATGTAAATTGTGTATGTTAGTATGTATGTTTGTATAATTGTTAGTATGTAAATTGTATAATTTTTAGTTTAAGTTGTATGTGGGTATGTAAGTGTATGAATGAATGTATGTATGTTTGTATAATTGTTAGTATGTAAATTGTATAATGTAGGTGGGTATTTGAAAAATGTGTATGTAAATTGTATAATGGTTAGTTTTTTTTTTTTTTTTAAAGTTTAGAAATTGTATAATTTTTAGTTTAGGTATGTAAATTGTGTATGTTAGTATGTATATTTGTATAATTGTTAGTATGTAAATTGTATAATTTTTAGTTTAAGTTGTATGTGGGTTTGTAAGTGTATGTATGTTTGTATAATTGTTACTATGTAAATTGTTAGTATGTAAATTGTATAATGTTAGTATGTAAATTGTAAATTGTTAGTATGTTTGTATAATTGTTGTATGTTAGTATGTTGGTGGAAAATGTTAGTATGTAAAATGTATAATTGTTAGTATGTAAATTGTATAATGTTAGTATGTAAATTGTATAATTGTTGGTATGTAAATTGTAAATTGTTAGTATGTAAATTGTATAATGTTAGTATGTAAATTGTATAATTGTTGTATGTTAGTATGTTGGTGAAAAATGTGTATGTTAGTATGTATGTTTGTATAAAGTATGCAAATGTGTGTGTAAGGATGCAAATGTGTAGGTTTGAAAAAAATGTTAAAGTTTGATAATTTGTATATTTGTGTTTAGGTTTTAAAACATTTATATTTAAATTTGACAAATATATATTAGTTAGGAAATACCCTCTTTATATTAAAATCATCATTTAAAACATAAGGAGCTATGAAAATACCCGCCCGAAATATAAACCATTATGAAGAACATTACGAGCTTAAAAATCGTGTCTGATATTGAATTCATCGTTTCAAACATAACGAGCTAAGAAAATACCCAATCGAAATTGAAATCATGATTTAAAACATAACGTTCCGCCCAAAATTTAAAACAATCATTAAGAACATAACAAGCTTAAAAAATTGTGCCCGTCTTTGAATTAATCATTTTAAACATAACGAGCTTAGAAATACCCGCCCGAAATTGATTTAGAAATTAATTTCGGGTTGTCCCCGTTTATCTTGGGACTGCTTTTTGAATACTTTATCTCATTTAGGATGTGAATGTGTATTACATGATTGTTTGTTTAAGAAGGATTCGGTTATCATTTTCTCTTTGCTCCTCGGGTATATATATCATTACATATATACTTGGGAGCTAAGAGGAAATGCTGCCGAATTTTTCTTAAACAAACAATCATGTAATACACATTCACATATGAGATAAAGTGTTCAAAAAATGGGTTTAGCAACCTACCCTTGTCTTGTTAATTCAAAATTAGATTTTCTTTCAGTTGCATAATGCCTATCGATAAAAGTTCGATGAAAACACAAAATTCTCCAGAATTCCACCCGGAGTTGTATGCTCTTTCAATTTGTGCGAAAATGACTGCATACACTTACACTGCTTGTATAGTCAACGGTGTTAGGTTTAAGACACTTGAACGTGATGCAAAATGCACAACGCAAAACTCTGGGGTGGAAGTGGTTGGAGAGAACGGTGTGAAATTTTATGGCCAATTAGAAGAAATTATTGAGTTGCGTTATACAAATAATTATTCCACTGTCCTATTTCGGTGCAAGTGGTTTGATACTCGAAGGGGTGTAAACCATGACAATAACATCACTAGTATAAGCACTGAACGTGAATGGGACAAAGACGATCAACTCATATTTGCTTCGCAAGCCAAATAATTGTTCTTCATCCAAGAAACGTCTCGAAACCAAAAAAAACAAACATAGGTGGGTAGTCGAAAATGTTAATCATCGAAGAATTTAGGATCGGCCATTAAGTGATGATGTTGACAAAGGCTTAGAAGATAATGACGTTGTCGACAACAACTCTTCATCTGACTGTCCACTTGTCATTGACTTGACCCAATACTTTCAAATTGGATCTTCTCATGTTACTGCGGGTGAGCCTTCAATTGAAGTTGATCCCCCAACGGTTACCGTCGATGAAGTGTTTGAGGTCGAGACTGATTGTGATGAGGTCGAGGCTGATTGTGATGAGGATGATCCCGATTATGTGGAGTCTGACTAAAAGAAAAGTTATTGTAATTTATATTGATTTGTAATTGATAAACACTTGTTTGAAATACTTATTTGAATTTGAGTTACACTTATTGTACTTTCCCTTAATTTCTATTAGATACACATGCTGTAACATTTGTAACTTTATAGGGATTATGTTTTCGGTATTGCTGATATTCGCTTATTTGATGGCCGATGTGGCCCCCTGGGGACATGGGGGTGACGGCGCTGGTGATCCACCGCTTCCTCCTGGTGGGAATCGTGGCACACACGAGACAGACGGTAAGTCTTTTACTAAATTATTTTGTAGTCCTTATATTTTATATATTATAAATGTTGTTACTAATTATTTTTGTTTTAATTGCAGCGGTTCCCCCAAAGAAGGTTAGGGGGAAACCTAAAAACGAGAAACTACGGCGTCTAGTAAAAGCGGGGGGGGGGGGGGAGGGGCCTGTGTCGCTTACGTTTGATCGACAGGTCACGTTTACCCCTGTTGGTAAATCAAGAGACATGTTTTCAAGGGAGGCCGACATGTATATGTGGCGGGCCATCCCGTTTGATAAAATTGGATGGGATACTGTTGAACAACATTACAAGGATGCCGTCATGAACCACTTACGGGTAAATAAGTTATATGCATAAAATTTTATAGCACATGCAAATCTAATTTATATATGATATTTTAACGTTTTTATTTAATTTGTAGGAAAATTTCAATCTTGATGAAGTGGAACGTGATTATGACGCGAAAAACTTGAAGGGTGGTATAAGGACTGTGCTTATGAAGCGATACAATGACCGCAAGTATGAAGCTAGACAATTATTTGATAGCAAGGGAGGTTACGATGATCTTGAGAGTGCAAGGGCATACCATCTCGTGGATATGCCCTATGAAAACTGGTTGAGAACCATCGAAGGTTTCCGACAAGAAAATTATATTAAAAAAAGCAAGGCCAACAAAAAAGTACGCGATAAACAACAATTCCCATACCGTGGGGGGACATCTTCGTACGGTAGCACCGCCTATAAAAATGTAATGTTTTATGTATGTGTGCGTGTGTGTAAGCTTTTGTTTATTTAATGTTTAATCTAAGTGTAATGTTAAACAGAATTTGGATTGGGTACCTACGTATGCTAAAACCTACACGGACAATCAAGGGAATTGGGTTGATCCGGTTGCTGAACAAAATTACGTAAGTATTTCTTTTAAGTATTATTTTCTATAACAAATATATATATATATATATATACACACATATATATTTAATCATCTTCGTAAAATACAGCGGAACATACAACGGGCCACAGATGAATGGAGCGGCGATGGTCCTCCAATTGCCCCGTATCAAGAAGCATTGGGAGAGCGGCGAGGATGGTACCGCGGGATGGGGCCTAAACCTTCTTCCAACACGTCCTCGCACTCGTCATCTAACATGTCGTCTTCGCAATCTCGGACGCAAGAACCCTTTTCCGTGGTAAACTACGCAATTTATAAAATGACAAACGAACGCATGTTTCCTTGTTAAATATATGTTGGTAGCGTTAATTAATATGCTAATATACGTTTTGCTATCTATTATTGTAGGATTTTGTTAACAGCTTGTTCCAAACCCCGTCATTTTTGAACCAACTTAACAACTATCTTGCTTCACAAGGAAAAGGAAAAGGAAAGTCAAAAGACTACGATTCTGACAACTTATTCGATAATGAATCCGACGATGAACCCAACGATAACGATGACGATGAGTGACTTGTTTTTAATGTATGCTTTGGATTTAATTAAACGTTGTAGGATATAATGTACGACTTAAACGTAGTTTTTAAGTATATTACCTTTAGTATATGTTGATTATGTTCATGGCGTATGCTTGCGTTGTTTGAAAATAGGCAGGTTTTGTTTTTTCGGCCGTAAAACTGGCTGGGCAGCTGTATATACAGCTGCTGTATTTAAAAAAAACAGACTTTTAGCGGCGACAACTGTCGTCGCTATTGCCTTTCAACCTTTACCGACCAAGGTCAATACCGGCGACACTTTTAGCGACGACAACTGTCGTCGCTAAAAGTGAAGGATCAATACCGGCGACAGACGTCTTTACCGGCGACAACCGGTCAGTAGCGACCGAGCAATACCGGCGACGTTTTACCGGCGACATGTCGCCGCTAAAAGTCAATAGCGGCGACAAAAATGGTCAATACCGGCGACTCCTGTCGCCGCTAAAGGTGCCCTGTTCTTGTAGTGTCAACATCACAGGGAGACACACCTTGATATATTAATGACATTTGTTAAGCAAGACTATCTAGATATATAGAAGCTCATAACTATTTTAGCAAGTTATTTTCTAGTCTCATGTCTATCTTAACATGCTTCATATTTACTCATTATCATTATAATACTCAGTAAATCACACTAATAGCAAAGGTAAGATAGAGTATGAGAAGTGTGAGATATAGAAAGTGTTACCTCTACCCCATAGGAATAGAGAGACCTGAGACCCCCGGCTTGATAGTAGTTTTGCATCAAGGCTTGGACATAAGACACATAACACTTGGCAACCGGGCAAAGGCCGATTAGTGCATGTAACCCCTTGTCTTTCGGCTATCAACGCCACCACATGATAGATGATTAACCGTCCGTCGCTTTTAACATTATTTTCACGAAATTAGTAAAATAACGTTAAAATTAGTGTAACTTCACATTTGCCCCTGAGAACCTATACATGTATACATTATATGCGCACAACTAAGCCGGGCGTTGGTTCTTATTTATTGTAATCCATTATGCACCATCAATTACTTTCAATTTAAATTTATTACTCCAAACAATGCCTAGGATATAATATTCTTAGGTGATGCAGCCTATACCTCTAATGATGGATTCCAGGTGACCCACCAAAGGAATTGTATATTTGGTATGTTTCTTTTACTTTAATAATCACACTCACATCTTCATAATTATATATTCATGTCATTTGTTAAGGAAAACTATGTACCAAGAAGCTTGCAATTATTATAGCAAGTTAATGGGTAGGCTCATATCTATCTTAACATGCTTCTTTCTTGGTTTAATCCCTTATGCAGCTTCAGTTTCTTTCAATTTCACAAATATTACACTAAAAAATTCCCAGGATATAACAATATCTGGTAATGGAGCTGCTATCTCCGATGATGGAATCCAAGTGGCCTCCACTTTGACCGATTTATTAGGTCGAGCAACATACATCGAACCTCTTCATCTTTGGGACAACGACTCTACAGAACTAGCCAGCTTCTCTACCAGTTTCACATTTATAATTAATTCATACCACACGAATAATTACGCTGATGGTCTCACATTTTTCCTTGCACAGATTAACGCTGACTTCTATTATAGAGGATCCATTGGGCTTCCGTTAGATTTTCGAACCAACACAAGTAAATATCAATTTGTGGCTGTGGAGTTTGATACTTATCGTAACGCGTGGGATCCAATAGACCCCGATGCTAATACATACGTAGGCGACCATGTAGGTATCGATATTAACTCTCTTACTTCTGTTGCATATCGGAAATGGTTTAGCAATATAACAAATGGTAAAGAGTGTAGAGCTTTGATAAATTATTGTGCCGGTTCAAAAAATCTTAGTGTTTCTTTCACAAATTATAAAAATAACTTACCTGTATGGGAAACTGGCCTTAATTACACTGTTGATCTAAGGAAAGAGTTGCCCGAATGGGTAAGTTTTGGGTTTTCAGCTTCCACTGGAACCTACTTTGAGAAAGTTATTGTAAGATCTTGGACGTTTAATAGTACTAAAATTAAGGTAAGCCCGAAAACAAACGATCAAAGTAGCAACCTACCACCTATTGTGAATGGGAAAGACAACACAACGTGTAAAGTAGTATTAATAGCTGAAACGTTGGTTCTAGTTATTCTTTTGGCTATACTTGCTTATTTTCTGTGGAGGAGGAAAAAATATGATGGTGATAAAGAGGAGGAAGTTGGGCTCGCTTCGGAGATGAATAGTGAGTTAGAAATGAGGGTCACTATGCCTAGAAGATTTTCATACCATGAATTAGCTCAGTCAACTGCTGACTTCGCAGAGACAAAGAAGTTTGGAGAGGGCGGTTTTGGAGGAGTTTACAAAGGTTTTCTGAAAGATTTAAGTATGTACGTCGCAGTCAAAAGGGTGTCGAAGACTTCCAAACAGGGAATCAAAGAGTATGCTGCAGAAGTAAGGATCATTAGCCGATTGAGGCACAAAAATTTGGTGCAACTCATTGGTTGGTGCCATGACAAAGGAGAACTCCTTCTTGCTTATGAATTTATGGAAAACGGAAGCTTAGATTTACATCTCTTCAAAGGAAAGAGCTTGTTGACATGGAATACAAGGTACAAAATTGCCCTTGATCTGGCTTCTGCTTTACTATATTTACATGAAGAATGGGAGCAATGTGTTTTGCATAGAGATATCAAATCGAGTAATGTGATGTTGGACTCAAATTTCAATGCAAAGCTTGGTGATTTTGGGCTAGCTAAGTTAGTTGACCATGAGAAAGGAACACAAACAACGACGTTGGCGGGAACCTTTGGTTATATGGCCCCTGAATGTGCAGGAACCGGGAAAGCAACCAAGGAATCAGATGTTTATAGCTTCGGAGTTGTTGCATTGGAAATAGCTTGTGGGCAAAAACCCATCAAGGAGAAGGATGAAGAAAATCTTATACGATTAGTAGATTGGGTTTGGGATCTCTATGGAACTGGTACTCTTTTAGAAGCAGTTGATCCATGTCTTGAGTCAAACTTTGAAGAAGAAGAAATTAAGCGTTTAATGATCGTTGGGTTATGGTGCTCGCACCCTGACGCTGAACTTCGCCCATCAATACGACAAGCCATTAAGGTACTGAACTCTGAAGCTTCCTTGCCTTTACTACCTTCAAAGATACCGGTGGCATCTTTTACGGATTTCTCTAACATTGGCCAATACGGATTATCAAGTGGTATCCCTTAACTATAAAAGCAAATAGCATCGTCCACAAATTATCTTTTTTCCCATCTATATCATCGTTACATCCAATGCAATGAAATATCTAGATCGTTAGAGGGTTTATGCATTTATGATTTATTGATAATGTCTTTTTATAATAAACAATGAATTTCAATTATATCAATGCATGCTGCAAATGTTTGGAATAGGTATACAATTTTAATTTCATTTAAGTCCAATTTTATTATTTCTTAATATCACATATTAATCGAGTAGTGAAAGCGTGTATACAAAATATTAAATCCGAGTTAATCCCCATTAATAGTCCAGTTACAATCCGTTTAAACAATTATATAATCCAATAATAGGGTTTTTAGCTTTGTACCTTAGACGAAAAACTGAAAAACACACATGATGGATTCAACAAAAGTCACACTAGTTGATGAGTTCACGAACATCCGAATCTGAATTCACCTAACTTGGATGCTTCTAGCTTACCATCTATTAAGCCTCGAAACCTTTCCATCAACCCTTAATCAATGAGAGACATCACGGGAACCGACATGCAAAACAAGGCCAGGCAAAGCAGGCAGAGACGGCGACTGACATCGGATGACGATGGGTCATGTCGTGTGATGGTGGGGCGGCGTCGAACGGGGAGGCCGGTGACCGGGTCGGACCAAATGGGAAAAGGTCGAACCACTGGTGATGGTGGTGGTTTGTCAAGCTTCTTTTATCTCACAATTTTGTAATTAGGTTTCACCACAAGTCTTGTATTTATATATAAACCATTTACACTTACATCCTTACCTAGTTGTAGTAAAAAACAAACACTCCACCTTCTATATTAATCTTATACGTATATAACTAACACTAAAACATCTATAAATTAATAGCCTCCAATAACTAACATTAAAACCTCTATAAATTAATAGCCCAACTTGAGACCAGTATAAAATTGGACCACAATCGATAAAAAATAAAAATAAGGTAATAACTTTTTTGAAATCCTAGTGTACATATATTGGTACTAACAAAACTATAAATTAATAATTACTAATATATTACAAATTCTAAGATTGTCTAGTAAAACATGAATCTATAATCACTTGTTTTTTTTAACTTCAAATCTATATTGAGTTTATCTTTAAATCTATTCATTGCATCAACTCTTGCACTTAAGAGTTTGGAGCCATGGTTGATGTGATTTTAAAAATTTTCAATAAACAACTTATATGATTAATTTCTAACCATGTTTAATGTATTTGGAGAAGAAATGTGCATTTAAATTTGTTTTTTTAATTTATTTTTTGTTACTATGAACTAACTTTTTATATTCAAAAACAATGAATTTGAAAAATTCTATTAATTTGTGTCTTAAAAAGTTTAAGTGAAATGACTTACTCATCCTTGTACATGATGCTTGATAACTTGTACATATTGCAAAATTACATTTTTGTGCATCACTTTTCCTTTATATAGTATTATAGATTACATAAAACCACTTTAAATTAATGTATTATTAATTTATCGATATAATAATAGCTCCGTAAATTAATAAAATTTCTCGGTCACAACATTATTAATTCATAGAGTTTTTACTGTATTATTATTTGAGAATTATATCATTATCCGTTAATGGTTTCTTTAAACAATTAAGATCGTAACATAGAAAATTCCTTATCTATATTTCCCCCTATATTAATTAGCAAGTTTACTTTACCTCACAAGTTCATTGTTCAAGTTTATGCATTTTTCTTGGGCCACCTATAGGCTAAATACAAATCTTTATTTTGATGGTTCATACCCTAACCTTAACCTTTACAATCTCATTTTTTTTCTAAATCATCTTTATTGAATGTTTAATCCAAGAAATGATGGCTAATAAAAAATCAATGTAAAAAAAATAATTGCAGTGTATATATTTTTATAACTTTAAGCTTTTATAGTTTTATTGTTTCATTTTTTTTCGTGATTTTGTTACTATGTCGACGAATTTACGTTTCGGTATCAATTTGGCTAGTTAACATGTCACAATGCGTATGTGTGCATGTTCAACGTTTTTACATCTATTTTTTATTTGATTAAGTGTTTCCGCCGCAACGGACGGGTCATGAACACTAGTTAATACCAAATTTCAAAAAGTATCTTTTGCCATTAAATTTGATGAGAATCACACTTAGTGGCCCTAGTGAAGTATTCAAATCAGAAGAAATCATAAATTTAGAATAAAATGAATAAATGGTACAAACGTAATTTAATCCAATCATTTAATTAGTCTGTCATTTATTTTTTCTATTCAAATTAATGAACTCTAATCATTTAATGAGTCTATCATATAAAATAGTTTTTGCACCACACACAATGAAAACATTTATGCACATGATCCTACATATTCAACGTTTCTTACACCATAAAAACAACGTTTCCTACACCATAAAAACAATGTTTTGGTGTACGATACAGAATGCGTAGGATCCCAACACTTTTAAATAATTTTGCAACTCATAATAAATTATGTGTAGGACACAACATTTTAAATAAATTTGTCAGTTCTAATAAAATTGGTGTAGTACCCAACACATTAATGGTGGTGGAGGAGAAAATTATGGTGACATTAATGAGACTTGAGGTAACCCTTTATAATAATTATTACTATTCTACATCAAATTGTCTATCCTACTCTTATTAATTAAAACACTAATTAAAAGTGGATAAACATAATATCTTGATTCCACTACTACAAAAAGAGTCATTTGCTATGAAATTTTGCTACGGAAAAAAATGGTGGCAATTTTGCTACGATTAGCTATGGATTTGCTACGAACACATTTTGCTACGAATTAGCTACGGATTAGCTACGAACTTACGTCGCAAATGAATTTCGTAGCAAAACTCGTATCAAATCCGTAGCAAAATTGACGAAATTAAAATAAAACATATAATGTAGTAAAACGGGTAGCAAAATCTGTAGCAAAATCATGGAAATAAGTATTTAGAAATAAACTAAAAAAAGTAAAACAAAATCTGTAGCAAAATCGATAGCAAAATTGTGAAAATAAATATAATAAAAAAAGTTAGTAAAATTGGTAGCAAAGTCCTTAGCTAAATCATAAAAAATAAATATTTAAAAACTAAATAACTGAGGTTTAAAAAAGGTAGCAAAATCGGTAAGTAAATAGAGTCCGTAGAGAAATTGGTAGCAAATTCAAAAAAAATTCTTAAAAACTAACCTAGCAAAATCTGTAGCAAATCCATAGAAAAATTCATTGCAAAATAAGAAAAAGAGAGTATTCAAAAAATAATTTACTAATATCCGTCACAACATCCATGGCAAAATATGTTGCGAAAACAAAAAAAATTTAAAATTAATTAATAAAAGTGGTAGCAAAACTAACGAAATAAATATTCAAAAAACAATAAAAAAGACGTGTAAGAAAATCCATAAGCAAAAATAAACAAAAGACATATTAAAAAATAATTAAGGCTAAATTGCACTTTTCGTCCATTATGTTTCAGGGTTTTTGCAGGCGCTGTCCTTTAAGTTTAAAAATTACACTCTATGTTCTTTATGTTTGCAACCTATAACAGGCGGTGTCCTTTCTCAAAAACCGAGTTAACTTTTTTATGTTAAAACCCCTCACCTTAACAGCAGGGACCATATGTGTAACTTTGTAAACATAAGGGACCTTTAATGTAAAAACCCCTTGTCTCTCCCATTTTTCTTTCAGAACAAACCCTAGCCTACTAGAAATATCCACAGCCGTACAACTCAGTCTCTTCTCCCTCTCCATCAGATCCGGCGACCGGAGCCAGGTACGGCCGGCGCTCCGGCGTCTGTTTCTTCTCCGACAAGCACCCCCGACTTCCACTTCTTCTTACAACCGCCACTCAGCCCCCAATTCTCTGATATCATCGCACACCTGCACACAATCTGAATCAAGAGAGAGTTAGAATGGGAGAGAAAGAGACAGAGAAGAACAGGGGCAAGAGAGAGAGCCGGCGTTGATTTGACGGCGACCGGAGATGATGATGCAGGTTGGTGATGATGGTGGAGATGTAACTCAGATCTAAATTAATGGCCGGAGAAGATGGCTGGTACTTGTTGATTGTTCTTTGTTTGTTATTGATATTTAATTGAGGTGACAATGAGAGCCGGCGTTGATTTGTCGGCGACCGGAGATGATGATGCAAGTTGGTGATGATCGTGAACGATGATGCGTTGATTTGCAGGCAATAGAAGTAACTCAGTTCTGAATGATTCTTCACCTTTTGTCCCCTTCAATTTCCGGCCAAGAAACCATAATCGTCTCCCCTTTTCGTTTTGTAATTGGTAATCCTCACAATCTAGAATTAATGGCCGGAGAAGATGTGGGGTTTTACAAAGTTACACATACGGTCCCTGCTGTTAAGGAGTTTTACAAAGTTACACATGAGGGGTTTTAACATAAAAAGGTTAACTGGGTTTATGAGAAAGGACACCGCCTGTTATAGGTTGCAAACATAAAGGACATAGAGTGTAATTTTTAAACTTAAAGGACAGCGCCTGCAAAAACCCTAAAACATAAAGGACGAAAAGTGCAATTTAGCCAAATAATTAATAATATATACAATAGAAAAATCAAAAGCAAAAATATTAATTACTTAAAAACAGTTAAGAAAAAAGTAAATTTTACACGGACTGATGTAAACATAAATACATTTAATATAGCTATCTCATACAAATAATACAAATAATATGTGCTAAATTAAGCATAAGGATGAGCAAATGGTGTTGGGTACCGGTACCGAATATATTTGGTACCGACTTTTGATGTTTTTGGTACGGATTTGGTACGGTACTGGTATTTTATCGGTTTTACCACTCAAATACTAGTACCGTACCAGGTATTTTCGGTACCGGTGCCCATTCTTGGGATTTTCAGTACCAGTTGACACCGAACTTATCCCTAGTTAAACATATTAGATCATTCTAGTAATTGATTTCTATAAC
This sequence comes from Helianthus annuus, assembly GCF_002127325.2. NCBI lineage: Eukaryota > Viridiplantae > Streptophyta > Magnoliopsida > Asterales > Asteraceae > Helianthus > Helianthus annuus. The sequence continues at coordinate 93,500,643 of NC_035435.2, read as the reverse complement.
GTTTTCATATTATTTGCACTCATTTTATAAATATACAAAATCCATGGAGGGAATAGTGTCACCTAACACTTCTCCATTGACCCGAACAAATTATGATTTTAACCCAGCCTAGAATTACGATTTGGACCCAGTTAATATACATCCATGGAGGGGAATAGTCAGGTAGCTAGCTGCCTGGCACTTCCCCGTTAGCCCGAACAAATTACGATTTCACCCCAGCTTAGAATTACAATTTTCCCTCCGGTTCAAAATTCCAATCTTACCATGGTTGAAGATTTCGACAAATTATGATTTTACCCCAGTCAATTATACGATTTTGCCCCCAGTTCAAAATTACAATGTTGCCACCGTTGTAGCTTTTGACAAATTATGACTATACCAATGTTTTAAAATCCAGCTTTTATACCATACCGGATTTGGCTCAAAAACGGTTTAATCGAGTGTATCGGGAGGTTCAACCGGGTGTACCGGGCTGTCACACCCCAACCAATGGCGGAAACATCGGGATGAGACAAAGTGTGAAGATTGCTCGAGACATCATAACGCTATTTGTGACAATAATTTAATAATCCAAATTTCATTTCCAAAATAAATTGTCAAAACATTACAAGAAAGCAATTAACAACATTGTTCAACATAACATAAACAACATTGATACAACACTTTAAACCTAAACGTCTAAGTGAGTATCTAGGCATCTTTGCTATCCGTTTTCATTTCATCATCATCAACCTGTAACATGTTTAAAAATACAATTCAATGCAAAAGCAAAGGCGAGTATACAAGTTTGGTACGTACATAGCATAAGATAAAAAGTGTGAACAATTCCTCATGGCAAGCATATGATTCAAGATAAACATTAAATATGGCATGTGTCTAACATATCAAACCAAGAAAACGCAATATGCTCAAGACATAACCTCAAGTTTACGGGCGGGTCGTTAATCCTATAGCGCTACATATGTCAAGGTTTGGCTCGTACGAAGTTAATGATAAGTTCAACACATAAGAATAACCCAAGTTTAAAGTATCAAGCCATCACGTATACAAGCATGTTATAGGAACGTTCATGTGTTTAACAAAGTGTTCATGTGTAAGTTTTTCAATAGGTAAACATGTTACACCCCAAAAGTGGTAAAAGTAAAAAGGGGGAAATACGAGTATACTCACAGTTTACAAGTCTTGACTTGGAAGTTCCGAGAGTAAGTTTGGTGGATGATTTAGCTTGGAGCACCTGGTCCTTCTACACGAGGAAACGTAGGTGTGTGAGTTTGGCGTTTACGGAAGATTATAAATTGGAGTTTAAAATAGCATAAAGTAGGGTATCAAAATAATCATCCTTGACTTATACTCTTTTATGACACTACGTAACCACTAGGGTTATATTGTATTTCATGGGTAGTAAGCCCATTAGAATCATACTTGGAGTGTTAAGTCTTAGATGTCATTCTACTACTTTAACATATAAACACAAGTTTAATATTAAAGATTCGAATGGGTGTGTATATATATTTAAGTATTACTTATTATTAAGTCCAATAATTCAAGTAGGAGGTAGAAGATTAAGATCTTCGTTTAGGCACCTCGAGTCATTCATGAATGTCATGTACGGGGTAGGAAGAACATGCTTCCGTTTAGGGACCCCTTAGATGTTCACCACTACACTTGATGTAAAAACAACCAAGGAGGGTCATGAACTAAGGTCATTACAAGTAAGTAAAGTAAACTATCTATTAGAAATCATCAAACCATGTGAGGATTTTATGTTTGGAACAACCCAAGTTGTTCCATAATCACTCATATATCAAAACTATGTTTGACATGATTTGTGGGTTGAAACCCTAAATAAAACACCAAGTTTATGAGGTTTAATCCTCTGATTTTTAAGTGTCTCAACCTTGTTTTTAAGCCTAACCAACCACAAAAGTGTTGTAAGCATTAGGACATAGGAATGAGATGAGTAAACTCAAGTTTGATAAGGAATAACAAGTTGTTGAAAAAGAAAATATAAAACAGAAAGTTTTGGTCCATTTTAAGGCAAATCCAAGCATGATTCTTCCAAGGAAAAACCAAGGATTCAAACCTAAGGACATAATGAAGCATTAGGAAGAAGAACCAAGTGATTTGGTTAAGAAATGAGTGAGTTACACTCACTTTAGTAAAGATACAAGAAGCTGTCCAAACTCAGATTTTCTGCAGATTTGAGAGTGTTTTAGTGAAGATTAGAGAGTTGTGAAAGTGTCAAATGGGTTGGAGAAGGTGGGTATTTATAATTAGGGAGTTAGAAGGTGATTGGAGGTGATTAGAGGTGGATTAAAGGTGATTGGGTGAGTTTAGAAGATTGGATTTCGTGCACAACAGCTCAAAGAAACACAAGTCTGCCGAAACAGGGGGCTCGCGTGACGCCAAGCCCCCTCGCGTCACGCGGCGGGTAGGGCTTCCAGAACTTTTGTTTTATTACACTTAGGCCCCTGAAGTTTACATTTGGTTCCTTTAGGTGCAAAGTTGAGAGTTTAGGGACTTGTTTTGACATAAAAGCATAGTATAAGATGTAATCAAGCACGATAATCATAACCGAAGTATAATTAAGCGTATAAATGTCATAACCAAGTATCGTTCTTGTTCAAAAGACGTTCAATGCACAAGTTTAGATTAATTACAAGTTTCACACATAGTTTCCAAGAATAATGATTAAACATCGATTGATTCACCAAATCGAACATACGAGCATACATAGAGTGTGTATAACATAAATGTAACAAAGTACAAGCTTCATTAATGATCCAAGTCTCGGTTTGATAATGATTACAAGGAAAGGAACGATTACAAGAATACAAAGTTTCCAAAAATAGAAATCCAAGCAATGGTTTCTAAATAGGGAATTTATGAAAACGCAGGGCGTTACAGTCTCCCCTCCTTTAGGAAATTTCGTCCCGAAATTTAGGAAGATGTAGGCTTGAAAAATATTTGGCAATAAGGTCCAAAAAGGTCTTCAAACACTGAATTTCTCATGGCACGTTTTACGAGAGTTTGGTAACATGATGAAAACACTTATATATAGGAAGTACCAGCGGCGTATCCACCATGTTTTGACCATGTGACGTCCGTTTCGTATTCGGTGTCATGTTACGTTCCGTGTCTTACCATACACAATAGTACACTCTATGGTTCTCATACGACTATCACTATAATCCCGTGTGCACCCGTGATTACATTGATCGTCACATGATCCGCATAACTTGTACTAGTTGCGTATGAATTAAGGTATAAATAAATTCTAAAAATAAGACTGCGTGCATAGAGGCATGGCATATAAGCACGCTTGTGTTTCAAATAGTATAATAACGTAAGCGAATCCCTCGGGTTTCGCCCGCGTATAGTGCGAAGGTATAAATTTTGTGTAAAAGCATGAGTCTAGTATAAGTTTAAATAAAACGCATGCCAGGAGTATGAGTAAAAGTATGAGTATATATGCGAGTACAATTTTGAGCATAAACGAATGAGTGTGAGCATAAACGTAAATCGTATAAATGAGAGTATATATATATAAGTATGAGTCTATCATAAATTGTATAAATGCAAGTATAACTATTTATTTAAGTACAAACATAATTGTATTGGTATGAGGAAAATATATGGATGTGAATATAAGTTTAAGCTTAGTTGTACAGGTACAAGTAGGATATATGAGTATAAACACGAATATGAATATTAGCGCAACGTAATTGTGAGTGTAAGTATAATTGTATTACATGAATATAAACTTGGATATAAGTACAGTGTAAATGTATAATTTGGGAACACGAGTATAATATAAAACGTATGGATATAGATATGATTATGAAAGTTAACATAAATGTGTAAATATAAATATAGGTGTAGACATAAGGTGTAGAAATACGAATATGGATATGAGTGTAATACGTAATGATTTTTTTTATGATATGAATCGTAATATACGAATTTAAACATGAAAAGAAAGGCCAAGAAAGTTTGAGTATGAAGGTAAAATGAGTGTATAGGTGAAATTGTTGTGAGATATAAACTAAAGCACGTAAAATGATATACAATTATAGTTGTTTGAGCAAGTGTGAAATTTAATTAAAATCAAAATAGATTGAGTTGACATGAAATATAGAATCTAGTTCATAAATGTAAAGAGAGCATAAAAATATTTATTGGTCATGCGTATTATACTTTGTGAAAGAAAGGGAATGCTACTCTTGCTTTAAAAAGGATTTACATTCGTTGAAGATGGTTGGTTCTTATGAAGTTTCCTTGCCCACACATTTTAAATTGACGTATTGAATAATGGTTGAAAAGGTTCTAGAAGTAAATAAGTTTGCATTGTTTTAAATGATCTTGCATTAAAGAAGAAATTCGAATTTTAGACTTTTTTTTTGTGACAACGTTGATTCGTAAGAAAAGGATTTTGGTATACGATCTTAGTGTTTGTTGAAAAAAAAACGTCTTTAATAAAACATTTTACTGATTTTGAAAGAAATTTTAGTAAATGATTGAATAACATTGGTAATATTTTATAGGTGTGCGGGAAAAAGTTGATTTGATTCCCAATTGAAAATAGGAGATCTCTAGTTTAAGGATATAAGATGAGCCTTTTTCAATAGTTACGTTGAATACAAAATTTCGTGGGCAATGGATTTATTAAACCAACTAGGTTGTAAATTTTTGAGAATCGAGAAATAAGCGTTTATGGTAAAGGTTAAGAATTTTGTGTATGAGCTATATAAAAATAGATTGTAGAATAAGAAATTCGTTCATATAAACAATGCATGTTGAAATAAATAGGGATTTGGCCAATGATAAAAGATTTAGATATAAACGTGATCATGTTTACGTAATATAGTCTATTAAGGAAAATATCGGTAACGATCACCTAGGTAAGGGAATCACCCCTAATACGCTGGCGAGGCCGTTGCAAGATGAGAAAAGAAACGGAGTTAGTCGTCAAGGTAAGGAAATCACTCCCACCTTAATGATATGTCTCCATTTATTGTTACAAGGGGTGAAATCATGCATGTAAATAATGTATAAATGTATGATAAAGTATTTATACGATATATGCGTAGGAAATGAGATTTCAAAAAAAAAAAATAATTCGAATTTGAAAAGAGGGAGTAGATGAGACTTGGTCATAATGTTTGTTTAAGAAATTGAAATTGATCACATGGCATAAAGGGTCACATAGCGTAAAGATTCAAGTTGATTTGCATAGTATAAAAGTTCAACTTGATTTACATAGCATAAAGGTTCAATTTGATTTACATGGCATAAAAGTTTCAATTTGATTTACATAGCACAAACGTTTAAACGTTTCATATAGCATAGTCACATAGTATATCATGAATAAACGAAAGCATCGTAAATTTAGTTTGTTCACGAGGAATTATTATTGTTTGTGATTGCGGTAACGTGCGAAATGATTAAAACGACATTTCGAAATGAAAGAACGTTCAAGTATGAAATCACATATAAATTGAGTTACATAAAAGAGAAGCTCAATAAAACATAGGATTGTTTCGGGTAGAGAAACGTCGACAATTCCAAAGTGGGTCGAAAGTCCTTTCGATTTAGAGATATTGTGCCTTGGCCTATAAGTAAGATACTCTCGTCGAGAAGCGATTAACGGTATCTTACCCTTCCGGTTACTACACATCTCTAAATGATTGGAACATTCGGGACTTTGGCGAGAATAAAAATCAAGGAATGGGACTTAATCGACAAGATGCGGGTTTCACCCCTAACTTGACGATTTCGTACCCTAAATGTGGTTGGTACTTGTCGGCCAAAATAAAATTTTGACACTTTGACAAGGGTCCACTAGAGTTGAAATGGAAATTACCATTAAGTTGTGGATGTCACTCCTAGCTTAATGGTGAAATTTCGTGCAAAAATAGATTAAAGGTAGAGTGAGAGTCGTTTACCAAATTGTGGGTTTCACGCCTATTTTGGTAAATTCGTCTCGATAATTTATCAAGAATATATAAAAATATAGCATAAGTGTATTTGTGTTTGCCTTAGGAAAGGCACATAAATTTATTAACAAGAAGTGTAGCTAGGAAGCATGTAAGATAGAGCACAAATGTTTTAAACAACAAATAAGAGACAAAGTTCCTAAAACTATAGACTAGGGCAAAAGCATGACAATTTTCCTAATTCCCTATAGTTATGGCTCTGATACCAATCTGTCACACCCCAACCAATGGCGGAAACATCGGGATGAGACAAAGTGTGAAGATTGCTCGAGACATCATAACGCTATTTGTGACAATAATTTAATAATCCAAATTTCATTTCCAAAATAAATTGTCAAAACATTACAAGAAAGCAATTAACAACATTGTTCAACATAACATAAACAACATTGATACAACACTTTAAACCTAAACGTCTAAGTGAGTATCTAGGCATCTTTGCTATCCGTTTTCATTTCATCATCATCAACCTGTAACATGTTTAAAAATACAATTCAATGCAAAAGCAAAGGCGAGTATACAAGTTTGGTACGTACATAGCATAAGATAAAAAGTGTGAACAATTCCTCATGGCAAGCATATGATTCAAGATAAACATTAAATATGGCATGTGTCTAACATATCAAACCAAGAAAACGCAATATGCTCAAGACATAACCTCAAGTTTACGGGCGGGTCGTTAATCCTATAGCGCTACATATGTCAAGGTTTGGCTCGTACGAAGTTAATGATAAGTTCAACACATAAGAATAACCCAAGTTTAAAGTATCAAGCCATCACGTATACAAGCATGTTATAGGAACGTTCATGTGTTTAACAAAGTGTTCATGTGTAAGTTTTTCAATAGGTAAACATGTTACACCCCAAAAGTGGTAAAAGTAAAAAGGGGGAAATACGAGTATACTCACAGTTTACAAGTCTTGACTTGGAAGTTCCGAGAGTAAGTTTGGTGGATGATTTAGCTTGGAGCACCTGGTCCTTCTACACGAGGAAACGTAGGTGTGTGAGTTTGGCGTTTACGGAAGATTATAAATTGGAGTTTAAAATAGCATAAAGTAGGGTATCAAAATAATCATCCTTGACTTATACTCTTTTATGACACTACGTAACCACTAGGGTTATATTGTATTTCATGGGTAGTAAGCCCATTAGAATCATACTTGGAGTGTTAAGTCTTAGATGTCATTCTACTACTTTAACATATAAACACAAGTTTAATATTAAAGATTCGAATGGGTGTGTATATATATTTAAGTATTACTTATTATTAAGTCCAATAATTCAAGTAGGAGGTAGAAGATTAAGATCTTCGTTTAGGCACCTCGAGTCATTCATGAATGTCATGTACGGGGTAGGAAGAACATGCTTCCGTTTAGGGACCCCTTAGATGTTCACCACTACACTTGATGTAAAAACAACCAAGGAGGGTCATGAACTAAGGTCATTACAAGTAAGTAAAGTAAACTATCTATTAGAAATCATCAAACCATGTGAGGATTTTATGTTTGGAACAACCCAAGTTGTTCCATAATCACTCATATATCAAAACTATGTTTGACATGATTTGTGGGTTGAAACCCTAAATAAAACACCAAGTTTATGAGGTTTAATCCTCTGATTTTTAAGTGTCTCAACCTTGTTTTTAAGCCTAACCAACCACAAAAGTGTTGTAAGCATTAGGACATAGGAATGAGATGAGTAAACTCAAGTTTGATAAGGAATAACAAGTTGTTGAAAAAGAAAATATAAAACAGAAAGTTTTGGTCCATTTTAAGGCAAATCCAAGCATGATTCTTCCAAGGAAAAACCAAGGATTCAAACCTAAGGACATAATGAAGCATTAGGAAGAAGAACCAAGTGATTTGGTTAAGAAATGAGTGAGTTACACTCACTTTAGTAAAGATACAAGAAGCTGTCCAAACTCAGATTTTCTGCAGATTTGAGAGTGTTTTAGTGAAGATTAGAGAGTTGTGAAAGTGTCAAATGGGTTGGAGAAGGTGGGTATTTATAATTAGGGAGTTAGAAGGTGATTGGAGGTGATTAGAGGTGGATTAAAGGTGATTGGGTGAGTTTAGAGGATTGGATTTCGTGCACAACAGCTCAAAGAAACACAAGTCTGCCGAAACAGGGGGCTCGCGTAACGCCAAGCCCCCTCGCGTCACGCGGCGGGTAGGGCTTCCAGAACTTTTGTTTTATTACACTTAGGCCCCTGAAGTTTACATTTGGTTCCTTTAGGTGCAAAGTTGAGAGTTTAGGGACTTGTTTTGACATAAAAGCATAGTATAAGATGTAATCAAGCACGATAATCATAACCGAAGTATAATTAAGCGTATAAATGTCATAACCAAGTATCGTTCTTGTTCAAAAGACGTTCAATGCACAAGTTTAGATTAATTACAAGTTTCACACATAGTTTCCAAGAATAATGATTAAACATCGATTGATTCACCAAATCGAACATACGAGCATACATAGAGTGTGTATAATATAAATGTAACAAAGTACAAGCTTCATTAATGATCCAAGTCTCGGTTTGATAATGATTACAAGGAAAGGAACGATTACAAGAATACAAAGTTTCCAAAAATAGAAATCCAAGCAATGGTTTCTAAATAGGGAATTTATGAAAACGCAGGGCGTTACACGGGCGGTTTAACCGGTTTTACCGTATGGTTCAATCGGTACAACTGGCCGGTTTGAACCGGTTTTTAAAGCACTGAATTATACCCCAATTGAACTTACGATTTATCCCAAGTTCAGAATTACAGTTTTTTCATCGGTTTCGTTTTTTTTCTAGCAAAACTTTGATAGTGTTTTGTTTTAATTGGTAGATAAATATTTTGCCGAGTGCCCTGCAATGCGGGCGGGGCATAAACTAGTATACTACAAAGACCATGAGGGGGAACAGTGCCAAGCAGCTGCCCGTCACTACTACATTGGCCCGGACAAGTTACGATTTTACCCACAGTTTAAAATTACAATTTTTTCCCTTTTCAAAATTATGATTTTGCCCCTGATTCTAATTTACATTCTTGCCACTCTTTTAGTTTTTGACAAATTATGATTTTATCTCAGTTAAAGATTATGATTTTGCCCCGAGTTTAAAATTACGGCCTTCCCATCGTTTTAGTTTTTTTTAGCAAAACTATGATTGTGTTTTATTTTAATTGGTTGAATCGATATAATTTATATTCGTGTGAGGCAGTTGCCTTGTACTCGCTCATTGTTCCCGAACATATTTGGATTTAAAAGAGCTTGCAGGTTGTAAAAAATTTATAGATTTTGAAGCTTATTTATTATGTTAACGGGTTTTATGATTATGTGTTTAAGGTTGTTAATGATTGAGATTGTTGGTTGCGAAAGGAGTCATGATGGACCAAAGCAATTGGCCAGTATTAATAGCGTATAACCATGGGAAAAAAACAATAGATACTAAAGATGAGTTGGTGGTTGAAAGTAGTGGCAGGCGGTAGGGACCAAAATTCTTCATCGAAGATGGTGGAAGATGTCAGAGGTTTGAATATGTGTGCGTGGGGTGAAAAAAATACATTAAAAAACATGAGGCTACTATTTTATAGAGCAAAGATCACTATGAGGAATGATGTATAATACGTTTAAGACGATAAATAAATTTTAGATATTAATCAGGGTCGGTCCTGAGAATTCGTATACCCTGTTCGAGCTCCAAAAAAACGTGCCCTTAGGCCTTAACTAAATTGGGTATCGGGCTTATGCTAATGGGCTAATAACTAATCTAAACTATAAGAATAGTTTTGTAAGTGAGCCTATGTTGGTGTTTGTATGAGTATAACCTATTAATTTTTTTTTACATATACATATCGTTTTTTTTTTTTAAATGTGCCAATTCAAAATATCGTGCCCTAGTCGGTGATCCTCCCCGCCCACCCTCAAGGCCGCCCCTACGTATAGGTTTCTAAGAATTAACATTTAACTTGCATGTTTAGATTTATAACATTAATCTAAATAAATTTTTTTTAGCGAACATGTATGCATCATCAAATTCGATACCCAAGGCTTATGAGATCGGGTATGGAGTGGAAATACGTTTTGCCTCATTGTCATCCCTCCCTAATAGGCCAATTTTGTGAATATATAATTTTGTTCACTAAAAGACTATTTGTGAGCACATCCTATGACTATTGGCAATAGTTTGCCTTTTGTGGATGATTCTCATTAAGTCAAACTACTAATCAATGATCATTTTTGTTGATGTCACTAATGGGGGTGGTATGTGTGACAACTCGAACTTTCGACTTTCACTTTCGCATTTAGTGCACATTGACTTTGACTGTTTAAGTGTTTGACTTGATTGACTTGTAATGTACACGTTGTGATATAATAAAGTGTCTTGTGATTTGCATGAGTATGTGTTTGATTGTATAACTTGAAATCTGTAGATAAACTTAAACTGTTAACACTTGAACAACCCGACGAAACACAAGTGTGTTTCGCCAAGCACAACTCGACGAATCAGAGTTGTGATTCGCCAAGGACCACTCAACGAAACAAGCCTGTTTCGCCAACTCAGTCTCGACGAAATAGAACTTGATTCGCCGGCCCAGATTCGTTGAGGCCCAGCTACGGGCCCAGTACGGTAAAACACATATATTAACACACACAGACTTATGTTCGATACTTTTGGCAAAATAAGAAACCCTAAGACCCCTCTGAGCATCGGCAGCCCCCGTCTCTCTCTTCCGGATCCTCATTAGTTCATCTCGTAAGCGGTTAGTGTGTATTAATCGAATTCATTTGCTTGTATTACTGATTTGATTGTTGGTGTAAATGCTTGTGGCATAACCTGATTTCTCTTGAACGATTTATGGTGACGGTTACGACGATTATGGGTAGATCGAGTAATTAGGGTTTCATAAATCTTGCAATGGTTGTGCTTATTAGTGATTGTTAGATTCTGATTATTTTTCTAAGATCACAGCTATTGGAATTATCTTTGCACGTATGTTTTGTTGATATAGATCTTCGGGATTGTTAACGAGCTTTTGGGTTTAGAATATAAGTCGTATATGTAATGATTATGATTCATGATGATTTCTGTGTTATATGATTTACTGTATGATTGATGATGACGATGACGGCTATTGACCATGATTAGGGTTTCTGTATCTAACTGCATGATTTCCGTGTAACTAGATGTTTGACGTAACTGGCTACTTGACGGAATGGAATATTTGACGAAATAGAGTGGGTGTTTCGCCAAGAGTGTTTGACGAAACAGCTGGGCTGTTTCGCCAAAGGATAATCAGCGAAATAGAACCCTGTTCGTCAAAGGGTAGTTGACGAAACACTTGTGTTTCGCCAAGCCAGTGTTTCGCCAACAAAGTGATTCGCCGATTTGGTTAAGTGGCACAGTAACTACTTCTGTTGAAACTTAACTGAGTTATCTAACTGCTGTTAAATGCAATGCATGACTTGTATGATCCCGAATACGTGCATTGTGATATTTGGTGATTATTGTGATTATACTTATACGGGAACAACTTGGATACAAACTGATTGTGTATATGTGCATACCCTAGGACGTGATTGATTTATCTTGAGCACATACTTAGCATACCGAGCAAACCAAGGTGAGTTCACACAGCCAAGGCATGGGGTTCTCGGGTGGGAATGGGATTTGATGAATTATTGTGTATACTCAGATGGTAGAACCTAACGATAAGATACGACTAGACTAGTAACACTTGTTGAACTGATCTTCGCACACCTGCCAAGGGTTGGCCGCGATATTATGACTGACTTCGCACACCTGCCTTAGGAAGGCCGCGAACTAAATTTACTAATCTTCGCACACCTGCCTGGGAGGCCGCGATACAAATAAACCTAGTGTAGAATACTTGGGAAAAATATCCCCTAATATCTTCGTATACCTGCCTGGGAGGCCGCGATGGAAACTAATATGATACAGGACATAACGGAACGAACATACTACTACTCACACTATACTATTTCTGAACTATTAACTGTGAACTCGCTCAACTAGTTGTTGACTCTCTGCTGCATGCCTTGCAGGACCTTAGGTACTTATGGAGCTTGCACCAGGAAGGAGCAGGTCGTTGTGAAGCACAGATCATGAATACTATGTTTAACGTTTCGAATATTTGAACTTATGATTTACTTTGGGTTACATACTTATGCTTCCGCTACTTAACTACGTTTGGTTTGAACATCAATTGTATTGAATTGGGTTTTACGAACTTCTTTGATTATTATATACTATGTTCAATATGATTGATGGCTTGATCCTGGTCATGTCACGCCTCCAAGCGGTGGTACTCCGCGTGCGGATTTTGGGGGTGTGACAGTATGTGTGGTCAGTGCCGGCTCTAAGAATTTATGTACCCTGTTTGAGCTCGAAAAAAACGTGCCCTTAAACCTTAACGAAATTGGGTATTGGGTTCATTAAAGATTTAAAACTAATGGCAATGGGTTAATAACTAACCTAAACCATAAAAATAGTTTTGTAAGTGGGTCAATGTTGATGTTTGTATGAGTATACCCTATTAATTTATTTATTTTTACATTTACATATCGGATTTTTTTTTAAATAACGTGTCTTTCGAAGTATCGAGCCCTGGCCGGTGGTCCTCCCCACCCACTCTAAGGGTCGGCCATGATATTAATCTAAGAAAATATAATTTTAACTTATGTGATAGGGATAGATACAACCCCAAGCATGCTCCAAAAACAAAAAAAAAAGATGTTTTTTTTTGGACAAAGTTTTACATTCAATAGGGGTTCTCTGTTCATTATCCATTTCCTAAGTGCTAAAAATAAAACTTTCACAAAACATGCCATGTCATCGATCTCACTTCCCACAAAATCACTTCTGTCCATCGATTACAATTCAATCAACGTCTCACATAAGTTTATCCTTCATCACCCGGATCCCAATTCATCCTTTCAATTCTGACCGCTCAAAATTCAAAATCCCCAAATCCATCATCATTCATCACCCCCTATATGAACCTTAGCACTCAGATCTATCAAATCGAACAATCTTCCTCATCAAAATCGTTTATCACAAAGCACTGATAGTAACACTAATTTGACGTTTGATAATATGTCTGGACGAGGAAAAGGAGAAAAGGCGTTGGGAAAGGGAGGAGCAAAGCGTCACCGGAAAGTTCTACGAGTAATATTCAGGGTATCACCAAACCGGCAATCAGGAGGCTCGCTAGAAGAGGTGGAGTCAAGAGAATCAGCGGTCTCATATATGAAGAAACACGTGGTGTTTTGAAGATATTTTTGGAGAATGTGATTCGTGACGCTGTTATCTACACGGACCACGCTCGCTGGAAGACGGTGACGGCGATGGATGTTGTCTATGCTTTGAAGAGGCAAGGAAAGACTTTGTACGGATTCAGAGGTTAATAGATCATTGTAATGAATTCTGTTATCGTAGAACGATTTGAAACTGAATTGTTTGAAATTTTGTGAAAAAGTTGAACAGACTTAAGAGAAAATGAAAGTACCCATTTGATGCAGGTGGACATTGCAAAACCTAAATTCTGTTGTGTTTGCATGATGAATTCTTAATTCATATTGTTTTGTGATTTGTGGGTTATCTTAAATGTTCAAAAGACACATGTTTCTTTCTTGATTTGCAAAATTAAAGGTCATAAGTTGCTACGTAATTTGATGTGATTATATGAATCATTGACTGCAATTTATGGATACGATAATGATTTTGAAAATTATTTGAAAAATTCCAAGCAGCTAAATTTTTTGCAAAGACCTTCTAAAATTCATAGCTATATCCGTAGCAAAGTCAAGCCAAATTAGTTACTAAATTCTGTTGCAGAATCGTAGCAAAAGTGTGACAACTGTCAAATTTGCATGCATCCGTACATTTAATTAATATTGATTTATGCTTAATAACTGTGCTTAATTACAGCTGTTGATTATACTGCTTTCTGATTTCTGTTACATACATACACATGCATCACACTCATACTGTCACTCTATTTATTACACACAAACTTTAGGGACAAACTTGATGCACAAAGCACAGTTAGCATAGTGAGCGGATAACCCGGAGACATGCTGACAATGCCAGCACCTAAAGAGACATTGTTTTTGAGGCCAGTGTGAGCCAGGAATAGAATACTACACTAGTAGAAATTGTAGGGTAGTGAGGATCATAAAACTGCGTCACTAGGTGATAGTTATAGTGCCCAGAAGTGCCTAAAACATACATTAAATGCAGAATCCTGCATTAAATAACCAAAATTCAGCATTTAATAATGCTAGTAAAGTGTAAAAGCTTGGCAAAATAGTCCTAGATACTTTCCAAAGTGTTGGGAATTAAATGTGTCACTTAAAGTAACATAAAAGACACTTTAAAGATTTATTTAGCACTTTAATGGAACAACACCCAACCGAACAACCGGACTTTATTCGGAACACAAAAATATTGCCAAACACATTGTTTTTACTTTTCTGAGCTAGTTAGGGTCCCCGAACACCCTAACACATTTTATAATTAACAACACACCTTCAACCACTAACTTAACTTTTAAATCTAACTAGATTTGTAACTAAACCTTGGAACCCAACTAGAACCCCCCCCCCCTTCGAACCGGTTACGGAACAAGTGGGATCCACCATGATTTTATTTTAGTTAATTATTAGATATGTTAGGTACTTTTGGTAGCATAGAACACAATGGTTAAGGACTTGATGGAGGGTTATAAGACTAACCATTAGACCAAGAGCTCTCATTTCACAACCCACATTCCACTCAACACTTTCTCTCTTCCTCTCTTTGGCTCTCGGCCGACCTCACCATCACCTACAACCACCATCATTCAAGCTTCTTCAACCAATCTAAAGGCATCCAAGAGTCTTAGTGATCATACAAGTAAGCTCGGTGTGTTCGGAAGCTCAAGGACCTCTCTCGATTTCTTTTAACCACCACTTTTACACTCTTGAACTCCCCTAGCCTTGTGCTAGTAGTAAGTGCCTTAGATCTTCATCTTGTTCGTATTTTTGTTGGTTAATAGCAAAAAGAATGGTGAAATGTTATGAACTCTAAAGAAAATAATCAAAGTCTTGAAGTATAAACTAACTAAAGATGAAATATGGTTAAAGTAGTGATGAAATCATGTTAATCTTATGTTATTATGCTTATTGAATGTTGTTTGTTAGATAGAATGAAATGGTTCATCACATAGACTTGCTAGATCATGTTTAAAGACATGAACTAGCAAGATGTGAAGGTTAAAAATGTTATGGATGATGAAATCATCCACACATAAGCTATGAACTTGATTACATACAAGTTTTCTTGAAAAATAAAGACCAAAATAAGTTGTAAACTTGTGGATCTAAAGATCTACGAGTGGTTTTTCGAAAGAACCAAGTGAAAAGAAAGAGTTTTGTTAAAACTTGGGTCTTACATAAACTAATCGCATTTTTTAGTGGGTAAACAAGTGTAGAAACACTTGTGTAAAAAGAAAATTTCACAAAGAAATATTTTTGGAAATCATGACTAGAAGTTTTTAAAAATAAAGTTTTTAAGAAACTAACCACATTTTTAAAGGTAACAAGACTTACTAATTATGCTAGTAAGTTACTACTTGCTTTTATAAAATTTTCAAGTTCATAAGCTTATAGTTCATGCTTATTTTTGTCAAGATTGGTGATTAGAGATTGTATATTGTTGGTTGATGATTGTTTGAATGATTTTACAAAAGAAAATGATATGCTAGTAAGCATGGAGACCACCATTTACAAAGGAAACTCTGTCGAAATTTTTCTAAAATTCCAACACTTAGAAAATATTTTTCTAAACTAGTGTTACAAATATATTTTTAACTTGGTTTTCAAAATAAACTTTGCCATCACTTTTGTTACAAAATTACCAAATACCGGAGGTTAATTTTTGTAAATAAAATTTGATAAATATATATTTCGAATATATATTTTATACTGAAACTCTTGAGTGATTATTTGCTTATTTTGCGAACTAGTTATATTATTTTTAGGGTAAAACTAATATAACTTATAACGCCATGATATTACGACTCCAAAATAATACGAAAACTCTCACGAAACAAATATTTAAGTTACGCAATTTTATTGCAATGCGAAACACTAAAACGTAACTTATGTAATATTTCAGAAAGATACTTTCATACTTATATTTTTGGTAAATATTATTTTGGAAGTGAAAGAAGTGAAAATATGATTTCGTAAATATTACTAAGTATATCATATTTTTGACAACGAGAAAATATATTATTTTTGGGAGATAAAAATATATTTTCTTAGTTTATTTAGAAGATATGTAATTTTTGTGAATATATATATATATATATATATATATATATATATATATATATATATGGAGCCGCTAGAATGAAAACCACCTCGAGTTGTAAGAACCGCGAGAACTACACTCCACGGAGCGCCGTTCGCCATGATTTTTTTTACAAGTAGATGTGTATATTATAAACACAGCCGTAAAAAATCATGGCGAACGGCGCTCCGTAGGGTGTAGTTTTTTACACCACAAGTTTGGTGAAAAAAAAAAGAAAAAAGAAAAAAAAAATTAAAAACACCAAACTTGTGGTGTAAAAAACTACACCCCACGGAGCGCCGTTCGCCATGATATTTTACGGCTGTGTTTATAATATACACATCTACTTGTAAAAAAAAAAATCATGGCGAACGGCGCTCCGTGGGGTGTAGTTCTCGCGGTTCTTACAACTCGAGATGGTTCTCATTCTAGCAGCCCCCTATATATATATATATATATATATATATATATATATATATATATATATATATATATTCTAGGACAATACATGATTGAACAAAATAAGTTTATATATTTAAGTGAGACTTGAAATGTATGGTTTTGGAAAAATATATTGGGAATATATATATATTAACATATTTTTATTTGGAACAATACACCGAAATACGCCGCCATTACTTGGCAAGATATACAAATACGAAAATACATGTATGAGATACCCCCATCCTTGGGAAGGAATATACGAAGTTAAAATACTTGAGAAGTATTAATACAGAGATATTGGATAAACAATTATTCCAAAACTAAATATAATTATTATAACTTGGAATAATATCAGAACGTAACTCAATAACATAAATACTAAGACAAAGCACGACCCGTTCGTCTAATAGATGTTAGTACACTGTAGGTAGTCATGTTGGCTGAGGAGACTTGGGTTACACATACTGAAGACGCAATACGGTGAGTTCATGCCCCCTTTTCTCTTTACTGTTTTCAGTTTTATACTCTGGGGGTGAAATACATGCGACAATTATTACAAACTTTTACTTACATGTTATGGTTAGCGTAGGGAGGGTTTTTACTACTTAGATCATGTGAGTGGGTAGGTGGAACTTAAGGCCATTAATCCTCGTTGTAGGACTGAGGGACATGAGTGATAGATCTATTCGGGTGTAGAGAGCCCCATTCCTGAGTCCGCTGAGTGGACCATGAGGTGACTATGTGCCTGACGCCAAATCTGCTAGGTTTGAGTCTTCCTGCATCACTTCACACATATCAATGGCTTTGCAAACCATTGGTGATCTCTTTTTCCTTATTGCTACATACCAGGGACTTACATACATGCTTTCAACATTTTTCAAATGTTTATACATACACACAAACAAACACATGAACTCGCTCAACTTTTGTTGATCTTTCTCAAACTACATGTATTTCAGGAAATTTTAATGGATCTGGCGGGCGTTGGAAGTTTTTATGTTGCGTTAAGAATAAAGATGTCATCCATGGTCTTTGAGTTTGGACGGTGTGTCTTATTCCTGGACGAGACATGTCTTCCAAACCTTGGTATTATTCAATATCTTTTGTCTAGTCTTTAATGAACTCAAAAGTATTTTGTACGATTTGTAAAATTAGAATTTGTAGTCTACGTTTTAAAACGATGTTGTTATGTTTTAAACTTATTTAATGGATGACAAACCTATAGTTTTATCATATAGTTGATCTTATGATTGAATGCAATGATATTAAGAAAGTCACACCATAACCACGCTTTCGCAAAAGTCAGGGTGTGACAGCTTGGTATCAGAGCTTCGATCGTAGCGAACTAGGGTTCTTTCTTGAGTCTAGACTACGATTATTAGGGCTCTCACGAAAATGTTTTCACAACTTGTTTTTGATTGCATACACAAAATGTCCAGATCTAGGGAACAAACATTTAAAAAAAAACAAAAGGCACAAATACACATTTCAAAATTCATATTTATAATTCAATCTTAGAGACTGAGGGAGATTTAGTCTTAGAGGCTGAGGGAGAATTAGCCTTAGAGGCCGGGGATAATTAGTCTTAGAGACTGGGAGGATTGGTCTTAGAGGCCAGGGAGTTGGTCTTAGAGACCAGGGAATTAGTCTTAGAGACTGGGAAGGTTTGGTCTTAGAGGCCAGGGAGTTAGTCTTAGAGACAAGGGAGTTCAGTCTTAGAGACTGGGGAGGTTTAGCCAGAGAGACGTGATGTGTTAGTCTTAGAGACTGGGGAGGTTTAGTCTGAGAGACGGGATGTGTTAGTCTGAGAGACTGGGTGGTTTAGTCTGAGAGACTGGGAGATTAGTCTGAGAGACTAGGAAAGATAATGCGAATACATGACTATGTGATGAATTACTCTTATTTGCATACGCTGATTTCTAATGATTATTATGGATATACGTGCTATGACTACTATGTACCGGCACACACGTCACCTTCCTTAGGGAACGAATAGTCAGATGATGATGACCCTATGGTCACCGCCACAGATGATGAGACTATACCTGCGCCGGAGATATCTACGACAGACACTGAGAGTGACCCTCACATGCTGACCAAGGACGAGGACGACTTCTAACCGTCCCCACTGCCAGATTTTGGTGAAGAATTACCCTTGCTGATGGTTTCCTTGACGAGAATCTTCGTGTCATTCTTGATTTGGTCCACGACCACCTTACCATTTGGACACTTCGGTGGAGAGCACCTCTTGACTCCAAACCTCGACAATGCGCCTCCTGTGGACATTCCTTCCGAAGGTTGGCTACTCAACGAATAATTGATGATGACATTGGCATGTTATTGATGGTCCTTCTGATAACACCTATGATGATGGAAAGTTTGATGAGCACGTTGTTACTAATTTCACTCTTTGAGACCCCTGTTAACAAGCTATCCTCTGATTCTAGCATACATTCGATTTCGGACTCCTTTGAGTCTGTGACATCTGCAGCCTTACAGACAGCCAGATTACAGCTTCCTTCTACTGACGCAGACGATGACGCCGTTATAACTGCTGCAACTATCACCTACTCGAGGCACCACACCGTTACACGACCCAGAACCTGCTTCTGAGACAGCCCTGTTTCTTTTGAGGTCAGCCTGATGTTGTACCTGCTGAACCTGCACCCTTACTTGATCATGACCCTGTTTCTTTTGACTTACCAGACATTGCATCCCTTATACCCGACCCAGTACCTGCACCTATTAATCTACCTATTAGTTGAGACGTTTGTACCTGCACCTTCGCCCGCTGATGTTGCTCTCGTGAAGACCGACGTCCAATGCACCAACATGCCTATCGCTTTCTTTCAAGACATGCCCACACCCCGGGAAAGTACTCCAGGTCAGCACCCGCGTAACGGTCCCTTTTGCTATAGCAGCATTTTCTACGACCTCACAGGCCGCACCTGTTGGGATTGAACCATGCCAAAGGAACATATAATGAAAGCCAAAACTGGATCAGAGCAGTAGATCCAGAATAAGCAGATGTTTGCATGCAAGTCTCTCACCTTGAAAGTGGTTCCAACATCTGCTGACCTCCTATCTGCTGATCATGCAAACTGCTGACCTACAACTGCTGATCAAGTCAAAGACTGTTGAAGAACTAAAGCTCTGTTGCTCAATCTACTGCCTTGTTTCAGGCACTGCTCAATCTCTGCAGCAGCTGTTTATGTTTAATCTATGTAATGAACTGTAACATCAGTAGTTAGAATAGCAGTGTTTGTATAGGTCAGTTGTTAAGAGTTTGTTAGGAGGTTAGATCTCACTTTCATGGTGACGTCACCTTTGATGCTCAGTAGTTTGCTAGTTCCTATAAATAGAACAGTGCTCTGTACTGTTTTGTTTAGCTCTTCCACCATCTTCTTCCTGCACGAACAAATACTGAGCTCGGGCTGAGGGGGAGTTTGCGAATCATACATGCATTGTAATCAGAGTTTAAAATAAATTTAATCATTTGATTCTGTGTTGAAAATGTATGATTGAAAGCATTTCTTCTGTTTGATTGTGAAAAGTTTGCTTCCATTTAAATTCCGCTCCACTACTCTTTCATTGTTCATCTAAATTCAAACACAAATCACAATCAATCCAAACTCAGATCCTAACAATTGGTATCAGAGCCTGGACAGTCAAATTTGATTTAACAATCATTTTGACGTAAATAGTTCAGCTCGCAATCGTTGATACTAATCGTTTATTCGTTTTGTTGAAAAATAGAGCAAGGTTTAATCACCATTAAAGTTGATTAATCAGTGCCTGTAAAACAACCAGGATGACGTCACAATCACAAGATGATAAGAATAACATCGGTTCTCTTTTCAAACCACCCATGCTAAAACGTAATGAGTACAACATCTGGGAGAGAAGGATGAGTCACATCCTTGCTCAACAGAACACTAGATGTTGGAGGTCTGTTGTTTTTGGTCCTCATGTTCCTATGGTGCCAAGTGCTGAGGACACAAAGAAGTTCGTTCCTAAACCAACTGAAAATTATACTGAATCTGATTTTCAAAAGTTCGAACTCGATGCCAAAGCATTTAGCATCATAGCTTCTGCATTACCCAATGAAATCTATGCTGGGCTGTTACACTGTAACAGTGCCAAAGAATTGTGGGATGCATTGAAGGAACAGTTTGGGCGGACGGAAAAGGTTATTGAAAACAACAGGGAAATTCTGAATCAGCAGTATGAAACATTTTGTCACATCAAAGGGGAATCACTAACCCAACAATTTGAGCGTTTCAGCTGTCTCATCAGTGAATTGAGGCTTGTTAAAGTTACATTCCCAAATGCAACTCAAAATAGCAGGTTCCTTAGATCATTGCCCGAAAAATGGGACACAATTGCTTTTATCACCAGAAATTCAGCTGAGTTCAAAGACCTGACCCTGACCCAACTCCATGGTAGACTCCTGACCTATGAAAGGGAGTTAAACCAGAAAAGGAAGTTGCAAGATTCTGGCAAAGTTGCTAATGACTATTCATTTGGCTGCACAGCTCTGTTTGGTCAGGAAGAATCTGGTAGCAGCGGTAAGGATCAGAGTTATGATCATTTTATTGACATAACTGCTGGTGGTAATTTTAATAACTCTGATTCTCACTCTGCAAATTATGCTTTCACTGCAAATAATGAAAACTAGATGTCAGATAACTTGTGCTTTGAACTCAATGATTTGCAACATTTTGATCCCACTGACTTAGAAGAGATGGACATATTGCATCAATTGGCTTTGCTTAGTGTTAGAACAAGCAAATTCTACAAAAGAACAGGGAGAAAATTTCCAGGGCTTCATGGGAATTTAAGGGTGGGGTTAGATAAGTCAAAAATCAAGTGTTACAAGTGTAATAGGCTAGGTCATTTTGCTAGGGAATGTAGGAGTCAAACCACTGGTCCAAAAATTACTCATCCTAGTTCAAACCCTAGACCACAACACCAGAACACTGTGCACTATACCCAATATACCCCTGCAGCACATGTAAACACTGCTCACTATGCTGCAACCCCTGTGCATGTGAATTATGTTCAAACCACTGTTCCTCAAATTCAGTATGTACAAGCCCCTGTCCCTTAGGCACAAGTGCAACCTGTTGCACCTCAACAAGCTGCTCGAACAGTGACACAACCAGATCAGCAAAGCTTTTTCACACAAGGCTTTGTTGATTGGAGCAGCATGCCTGATGAATTTGGTGATGAAAATTTTGCTCTCTATGCTTCTAATGATACTTTTAATGATGAATTTTGTTTGATGGCATTAGAGTCAATACCAGAAGGGGTTGAAACTGAAGGTGAACAGCTAAGTGCTGAAACAGTGGATGAAGTTGCTGAAGCAGTGGTTACTGTAGTTGCTGGTGAACTACTGCTGGGAGAAAATTCAGAAACCCTGATCGAACCACTGTCCGACCCTTGGTCCAAAGATGACAAAGAGAAAGAAGAAGTGAAAAAGGCTGGTGAAAAAGAAGAGAGAGCTGATGAAGATGATGATCATCAATGTAATTGTGCCATGATAGCTGCTGCCAAGGTAACCCCTCAAGTTCTTGAAAAACTGTGTTCAGACAAATGTATTACTGCATTTGCTAACATCAAAGAGGTAAATGAAAACCTTAGGGATAAAGTCTTGTCTGATGAAGTCAAATTTGAAAAGTCATTAAAAGAACTTAGAAACAAATTGGCTGAAAAAGATAAAGAAATCAGCAGTTTAAAAGAGGAGCAGAGTATAACCAAAACTCAACTCCAAACTATGGTAGAAAAATACCAAGTTTGCAAAAAGGAGTTGGAGTCTACCCAGATCACCTGTGAAAGATGGGTGCAGTCTTGTAAAGGGTATGAGGTTATGCTTGCAAAACAGCTTGAAAGCAATGTTAAGTTTGGTATTGGACATAGAAAATATGATGATCTTGAAAACACTGCTGGAAAACAAGCTGGTTCAACTGAGATAATTCCAACCAACAAAGATGGCCAAGAGGTTAAAATAACTAACAAACTTGGTAACAAAATTACTCTGGAAAGACCTGTGGGATCCTCAACTTTTGAGGAAATTGAGAAATACCAATTTAAACCCACATGGTCTGATGAGTGTGATATCCTGGAAAATTTCAAACCAATGGATTTCAAAACCACTGATGGTATAAAATCTCCAAAAGAAAAGGTCATTCCTATCAAAGATATTCCAACAGTGGTTCAAAACTCTGTTGCAAAGGAATATGAGAAAAGGAAGAAAAGAGAAAAGATCAAAAACTTGTTTTGTGAATTCTGTGAAAAGAAGAATCATCTAACAAAAGACTGTTTTCATCTAAAAGCATATGATATAAACAAAACAAGCATCATTGTACCCGCTGAAAGCTGCACCATCTGTGGTAAAGATAATCACAAAACTCAAGAATGTGTGTATCTCAAGAACTTTGACATAAAAAAGAATGAGTACACTGCAAAAACATCTTTGAGTCCATCAACATCATCTGTCAAATTCACAAAGAAACAACCACTGTTTGTGCAGTCCAAACAGCTGTCACAAAACAGCTGAACCAAACATCTGTTCAAAGAGTTGTTCAGGTGACTAATGCACCCCCTGCCAATCAATTCAATAGAGGTAAGGGACAACCATCATACCATAGGATCCCACATGTTTATGAGACTTACAAAAAGCCCTCTAAACCCAAAGTTGTGACACCCCAGGAAAACCAGTGAACGATGCAACCCATCTAGCTTCCTCAGTGGGTACGTACCAAATTTCGGGACGAAATTTCTTTTAAGTTGGGGATAATGTGACAACCCGAGTTTCTGACTTTTACTTTTGCATTTATTGCACGTTGACTTTGACTGTTTAGTAGTTGACTTGTTAGATTTGTAATGTACACGTGGTGCTATAATGAAATGTACTCTGTTTGCATGGTTATGTGTTTGGTTGTAACTTGAGAATGTAACTGATTTAAGCTTAACTGATTTAAGCCCATTACGGACCTAAGCCCACTAAGGGCCCGACGAAACAACACTATGATTCGCCTATAACAACTCAACAAAACAGGAACATGATTCGTCAAACCATTCTCGACGAAACATATATGTGTTTCGCCGAGCCCAACCTCGCCGAAGCCCATTACGGGCCCAGAACGTTAATCCGCGTATATTAACGTGTATTGACTTCTAGTTCACAACTTTTGGCAAAACAGTAACCCTTGAACTCTCCCTAGTGTGACGGCAGCTTTGAGTACCCCAAGCCCTCGTGAAACGATCGAGCCTCGTACCATCTAGCTCGGTTAGTTTCATGTTTATAATCAGCCTCTTGATTCTTTGTTTCTTTGTGCATGTTGTGAATGTTTGATTCCTGAAAATGAGATGAGCATGATGATATTGATTTGGTTATGCGTGACTAATCGATTAAATAAACTTATGCGGAACTTGATGTTAAATACGGTTTTATGAATCTTGTCGGCTATGCATGATAGTGATTGTTTAGTATAAAGTCTGATTATTGTCTAGTTCACAACTGTCGGATTTACCCTTATACATATGTTCTTGATGATGTGGATCTTCGGGAATTGTTAGCAAGCTGTAGGCTTAGTGTATGGGTTACCTATGTAATGATTGTGAATTTGTGATGTTTAGTTGATGATTTCGGTGCCTACAATTTCCGTATGATTGATGATGGTGATGTGTAACGGCTGTTCTAGATGATTAGGGTTTCCGCGATAAGTTTTGTAACTGATTGGCGTAATTGACGTAACTGATTGTTGTTGACGAAATTGATGGTTTGGCGAAATGGAAATAGTTGGCGAAACTGGTGGGGTGTTTCGCCAAGGGGGATTGACGAATCAAATATGTGTTTTGCCAAGGGCTGTTGACGAAACAGAACCATGTTTCGTCAACGGGTTTGGTCGATGAAACAGAATGTGTCTCGCCAACCTGTGTTTCGCCGATTTGAATACTTTGCACAGTAACCTGATGTAACTCTGTTAAATGTTAACTGGATTGACTAACTGCTATTAAGTGATATGCATGACTTATATGATGTTGAATACATGTTTAATACTGTTGTGATTATACATAATGAGAACTTCGCGAATACAAACTGATAGTGTATACGTGCATATCCTAGGACGTGATTGTTTCACTTGAGCACATACTTAGCATACCGAGCAAACCAAGGTGAGTTCACACCCTTACTAAGGCATGGGATTCCCAGGGTTTGGGAATGGGATTGAAGGAATAAGGTTGAATAGATTCATACATACACTGTTACTAGACTACCATACCATCGTCCTCGGTTGTGCAGGACACATACGTAAAACCTACGTATACTATGCTACTCGCTATCCTCGGTTGTGAAGGATACTCACGTAAAACCTACGTGAAATTATACTCACTGCTGCCTCGGTTGTGTCAGGCACTTATGTAAAACCTACGTAAATCCCCACGTACACCTATCCTCGGTTGTGAAGGATACTTACGTAAAACCTACGTAAACTTGTACGTATTACTGTTCTCGGGATGTGTAGAACACTTATGGTTACGAATAGTCTAGTGTTTATACAACATGGGAAGCCCCCACCAATAGGACTTACTATCGGCCCTATAGAGCCATCTGTTACAAACAAACTTACTATTACGCATTTACTTACTGTGAACTCGCTCAACTAGTTGTTGATCCTTTGTTACATGCCTTGCAGGTCGATAGGTACATGGAGCTTGCACAGGGAGGAGTTGGTCGTTGTGGGCACGGATCGTTAATGCTACGTTAAACACTTTATGACATTTCGTACTTATTTACGTTGGGTTTTATTTATACGCTTCCGCTAAACAATGAAAACATACTTGTGTTTTGAACACCTTTCATATTGGTGATTGAATGGCACTTACTTTTACTTATTAATTACATGTTCAATATGATTGGTGGCTTGATCCTGGTCAGTCACGCTCCCAAGCGGTGATACTCTGCTGGTGGATTTTGGGGGTGTGACAGATTGGTATCAGAGCCATTGGTTATAGAGAACTTGGTTTTAATATGGGGAAAACGTTTTTATTAAAACCAGACTATAACCAGAACAGTGCTATCAACGATCCACAACGACGCTTCGCTCCACGTGCAAGACTCGACATCCTAGGTAATAAGGTTTATGTTTATTGCCTACATGCTAGAATTGCATAGAACTTTGCTCGTAGTATGCTTAGATTACATTGCTCACTATTTGCTATTGCATGAGAATACCTATGTGCTTACACTCTTCTGTCATCGCACTACTCGCGAACCATTCTCACTTATTCTACTTTTACTATGAAGATCATGTCTGGATGTGTGAACATGACTCAAGCCCAGTTGACGGCTCTTATCAATGAACAAGTAGCTGCGGCACTTGCAGCTGCACAAGCAGGTTAACACGCCCCACAACCTGTTTGTACTTTCAAGAACTTCATGGACTGTCGTCCAAGTACGTTTAGTGGCACTGAAGGAGCGGTTGGACTCCTCCACTGGTTCGAAAAGCTCGAGTCCGTGTTCGAGATGTGCGAGTGCCCTGAGGCTCGCAGGGTGAAATACGCCATTGGCACGCTAGAAGGAATAGCACTAACTTGGTGGAACGCCCAAGTTCAGATCTTAGGGTTGGCAGCTGCTAACGCCACCCCT
Source organism: Helianthus annuus (assembly GCF_002127325.2). Classification (NCBI taxonomy): domain Eukaryota; kingdom Viridiplantae; phylum Streptophyta; class Magnoliopsida; order Asterales; family Asteraceae; genus Helianthus; species Helianthus annuus. Next base: position 93,474,206 of record NC_035435.2, on the reverse strand, counting down.
TGGAATGATTTCAAGGAATTGATCAAAAGGGAGTACTGCACTCGGGAAGACATTCACAAGTTGGAAGATGAGTTGTACCATCTGAAAATGACTGGGTCAGAAATCGAAGCTTATACCAAGAGGTCAAACGAACTGGCCGTGCTGTGTCCAACCATGGTGGACCCTCCAATCAAGCGCATTGAGCTGTATCTCAAGGGGTTAGCGCCGGAAATTCATAGTCATGTAACATCGGCCAATCTTGACAACATCCAGGCCATTCAACCCCTCGCTCACCGTCTCACAGATCAGGCAGTGGACCAGAACAGGCTGCCTAAACGTATCAGCGCTACTGCTACCGCTACCACTGCTACTACACTTGCTACTCCCGGTGACAACAAGAGAAAATGGGATGGGGATTCCAGCAAGGGGTCAGCTTCAGTTCAGTCATAGGTTCAGCAGCGAAAGACTGACAGTTATCAGAGTCCCAGTCAGCAATCTTCCGGCAGTCACAGGCAGGGCGGATATCGAGGGAACCTTCCTAAGTGTAACACCTGCAACAGACACCACAGTGGCGAGTGTAACAAGGGTCGCTGCCAAAGATGCCTCAAGTTGGGTCATGAGGCCAACGATTGTAGAAGCCCTCGACCTGCGAATCAGAATCAGCAGCAGCCACCAGCACAGCAGAATCAGCAACAGGGCAACAGGGGATGTTTTCATTGCGGTGCAGAAGGTCACTTCAAAAGGCACTGCCCTCAGCTGAACAGAAACCAGAACAACAACAACAAAAACAACGACCAGGGAAATGGCAACAACAACAACAACGGTGGGAACAACAACGGCAATGAAGCAAGGGGTCGTGCGTTTGTGTTGGGGCAGGGTGATGCCAGAAATGATCCCAACGTCGTTATGGGTAGGTTTCTTCTCGATGATATCTATGTTACTGTTTTGTTTGATTCGGGTGCGGATACGAGTTATATGTCTTTGAAATGAGTAAATTGTTAAAACGTACACCAACACCCCTAAACACCAAACATGTCGTAGAACTAGCAAATGGTAAAAGTGTAGAAGCCACACATATAGTCAAGGGTTGTAACATCGTTCTAGCGGGTCAGACCTTCTCCATAAATCTCATTCCCGTAGTTTTGGGTAGCTTCGATATAGTCATTGGGATGGATTGGTTATCCCAACAACAAGCGGAAATCGTATGCAAGGAAAAGGTAATTCGCATTCCTCGATCTGGTCGAGAACCTCTTGAGGTTCAAGGCGATAAGAGTGGTGCTGTGGTTGGCATCATCTCTTTCTTGAAGGCGCAGAAATGTTTGCGAAAGGGTCATACCGCCATTCTGGCACTAGTCACTGATGCATCAGCGAAAGAAAAGAAATTGGAGGATATTCTAGTAGTATGCGACTTTCCTCAGGTGTTTCCTGAAGATTTACCCGGGCTACCACCTCACCGCCAGGTCGAATTCCAGATTGAGTTAGCTCCTGGAGCAGCACCAATAGCCGCGCACCGTACCGTTTGGCTCCAACTGAACTGGAAGAATTGTCAAAGCAACTACAAGAGCTCTTGGAAAAGGGCTTTATTCGTCCAAGCTCATCGCCTTGGGGAGCTCCAGTACTTTTCGTGAAAAAGAAGGATGGCACTTTCAGGATGTGCATCGACTACCGTGAACTGAACAAGGTGACGGTGAAGAACCGTTATCCTCTTCCGCATATAGACGACTTATTCGACCAGTTGCAAGGGTCGAGGTACTACTCTAAGATAGACTTGAGGTCAGGGTATCATCAGCTGAGAGTCCGGGATGAGTACGTCTCTAAAACCGCTTTCAGAACTCGCTACGGTCACTACGAGTTTCTCGTCATGCCATTTGGGTTAATGAACGCGCCTGCCGTATTTATGGACCTTATGAACAGGGTGTGCAAACCCTATCTAGACAAGTTCGTCATCGTTTTCATCGACGACATTCTGATTTACTCCAAGAGTCAAGAGGAGCACGAACAGCACCTACGATTGATTTTGGAACTTCTTCGAAAGGAACAATTGTATGCCAAGTTTTCTAAATGCGACTTCTGGCTTCGTGAAGTCCACTTCTTAGGCCATGTGGTGAACATGGATAGGATTCATGTCGATCCATCCAAGGTAGATTCGATCAGAAACTGGCCTGCACCGCGTACACCAACGGAAATACGCCAATTCTTGGATTTGGCGGGGTATTACAGACGATTCACCAAAGACTTTTTGAAGATAGCACAGCCGCTTACGCTACTGACACAAAAAGGTGTCACCTACCGTTGGCGTAATGCGCAGGAAACCGCTTTCCAGTACCTAAAGGATAGGCTTTGCAGCGCACCTATTCTCTCATTGCTAGAGGGCACGGATGATTTTGTGGTTTATTGTGACGCATCGATACAGGGTCTTGGTTGCGTATTGATGCAGCGGGATAAAGTTATAGCCTACGCTTCTCGTCAACTCAAGATTCACGAACGGAACTACACGACGCACGATTTAGAGCTGGGAGCTGTTGTTTTTGCGCTTAAGATATGGCGACACTACCTGTACGGTACCAAGTGCACAATTTACACCGATCACAGGAGTCTCGAGCATATCCTTAAGCAAAAGGATTTGAAAATGCGTCAACGAAGATGGGTTGAACTTCTGAACGATTACGAATGCGCCATCAAGTACCATCCAGGCAAAGCCAATGTTGTGGCTGACGCCCTCAGTCGGAAAGATACTACACCTAGGCGTGTACGAGCTTTGCAACTCACTATTCAGTCCAGTCTTCCTGTACAGATACGAACTGCTCAGATAGAAGCATTAAAACCCGAAAACGTCAAGGCTGAAGCCTTACGCGGCTCAAGGCAACGAATGGAACAAAAGGAAGAAGGCGCTTACTATGTAACAGGACGTATTTGGGTCCCACTATATGGCGGATTACGGGAACTTGTGATGGATGAAGCACACAAGTCTCGCTACTCGGTACATCCAGGGTCGGATAAAATGTACCACGATCTCAAAACAACATACTGGTGGCCTGGCATGAAAGGCCACATAGCGACTTACGTTGGCAAGTGTTTGACATGTGCAAAGGTCAAAGTGGAGTATCAGAAACCAGCGGGCCTACTTCAGCAACCCAAGATACCGCAATGGAAATGGGAAGAAATTTCCATGGATTTTGTTACAGGCCTACCTAGATCCCAGCGTGGGAATGATACCATATGGGTGATCGTGGATCGACTCACCAAGTCTGCACACTTCCTGGCTATAAAGGAAACGGATAAGTTCTCCACTCTCGCAGACGTTTATCTTAAAGAAGTTGTTTCGAGGCACGGGGTGCCCACCTCCATCATTTCGGATCGGGATGCACGATTCACGTCAGAGCTATGGCAAGCGATGCACAAATCTTTTGGCTCACGATTAGACATGAGCACAGCGTATCATCCTCAGACGGATGGGCAGTCTGAGCGAACGATCCAGACTCTTGAAGACATGCTTCGGGCATATGTTATTGATTTCGGCAACGGCTGGGAAAAGCATCTCCCTTTGGTGGAGTTTTTGTATAATAACAGTTATCACACCAGCATACAAGCCGCTCCATTCGAGGCATTGTATGGACGTAAATGCTGGTCACCTCTCTGTTGGGCAGAGGTGGGGGATAGTCAGATCACGGGTCCAGAGATTGTAGTGGACGCCACGGAAAAGATTGCACAGATACGACAACGCATGGCGGCAGCACGCGACCGTCAGAAAGCCTACGTGGACAAGCGTAGGAAGCCTTTGGAATTTCAGGTCGGGGGCCGGGTTTTACTTAAAGTCTCACCCTGGAAGGGTGTGGTTCGTTTTGGCAAACGGGGCAAACTAAATCCGCGGTATGTCGGACCGTTCGAGATCATTGAGAAAATAGGCAAAGTGGCCTACAAGCTAAACCTACCCGCTGAACTCGGTGCAGTTCACAATGTATTTCACGTGTCGAATCTGAAGAACTGCCTGTCAAATGAGACCCTCATAATTCCTTTTAAGGAACTCACTATCGACGAGCGGTTGCAGTTCGTCGAGGAGCCAGTTGAAATCACGGACCGGGATGTTAAGGTCCTCAAAAACAAGAGAATCCCTCTTGTTCGAGTTCGTTGGAACTCCCGTCGTGGCCCAGAGTACACCTGGGAACGCGAAGACCAGATGACATAAAATTATCCCCAGTTATTCGAAACCAATACAACCACTTCTGAGGCTGAAGCTACTACTGCGGAATTTCGGGATGAAATTCCAGATCAATGGGGGGAGGATGTGACACCCCAGGAAAACCAGTGAACGATGCAACCCATCTAGCTTCCTCAGTGGGTATGTACCAAATTTCGGGACGAAATTTCTTTTAAGTTGGGGATAATGTGACAACCCGAGTTTCTGACTTTTACTTTCGCATTTATTGCACGTTGACTTTGACTGTTTAGTAGTTGACTTGTTAGATTTGTAATGTACACGTGGTGCTATAATGAAATGTACTCTGTTTGCATGGTTATGTGTTTGGTTGTAACTTGAGAATGTAACTGATTTAAGCTTAACTGATTTAAGCCCATTACGGACCTAAGCCCACTAAGGGCCCGACGAAACAACACTATGATTCGCCTATAACAACTCAACGAAACAGGAACATGATTCGTCAAACCATTCTCGACGAAACATATCTGTGTTTCGCCGAGCCCAACCTCGCAGAAGCCCATTACGGGCCCAGAACGTTAATCCGCGTATATTAACGCGTATTGACTTCTAGTTCACAACTTTTGGCAAAACAGTAACCCTAGAACTCTCCCTAGTGTGACGGCAGCTTTGAATACCCAAGCCCTCGTGAAACGATCGACCCTCGTACCATCTAGCTCGGTTAGTTTCATGTTTATAATCGGCCTCTTGATTCTTTGTTTCTTTATGCATGTTGTGAATGTTTGATTCCTGAAAATGAGATGAGCATGATGATATTGATTTGGTTATGCGTGACTAATCGATTAAATAAACTTATGCGGAACTTGATGTTAAATACGGTTTTATGAATCTTGCTGGCTATGCATGATAGTGACTGTTTAGTATAAAGTCTGATTATTGTCTAGTTCACAACTGTCGGATTTACCCTTATACGTATGTTCTTGATGATGTGGATCTTCGGGAATTGTTAGCAAGCCGTAGGCTTAGTGTATGGGTTACCTATGTAATGATTGTGAATTTGTGATGTTTAGTTGATGATTTCGGTGCCTACAATTTCCGTATGATTGATGATGGTGATGTGTAACGGATGTTCTAGATGATTAGGGTTTCTGCGATAAGTTTTGTAACTAATTGGCGTAATTGACGTAACTGATTGTTGTTGACGAAATTGATGGTTTGGCGAAATGGAAATAGTTGGCGAAACTGGTGGGGTGTTTCGCCAAGGGGGATTGACGAATCAAATATGTGTTTCGCCAAGGGCTGTTGACAAAACAGAACCATGTTTCGTCAACGGGTTTGGTCGATGAAACAGAATGTGTCTCGCTAACCTGTGTTTCGCCGATTTGAATACTTTGCACAGTAACCTGATGTAACTCTGTTAAATGTTAACTGGATTGACTAACTGCTGTTAAGTGATATGCATGACTTATATGATGTTGAATACATGTTTAGTACTGTTGTGATTATACATAATGAGAAATTCGCGAATACAAACTGATAGTGTATACGTGCATATCCTAGGACGTGATTGTTTCACTTGAGCACATACTTAGCATACCGAGCAAACCAAGGTGAGTTCACACCCTTACTAAGGCATGGGATTCCCAGGGTTTGGGAATGGGATTGAAGGAATAAGGTTGAATAGATTCATACATACACTGTTACTAGACTACCATACCATCGTCCTCGGTTGTGCAGGACACATACGTAAAACCTACGTATACTATGCTACTCGTTATCCTCGGTTGTGAAGGATACTCACGTAAAACCTACGTGAAATTATACTCACTGCTGCCTCGGTTGTGTCAGGCACTTACGTAAAACCTACGTAAACCCCCACCTATCCTCGGTTGTGAAGGATACTTACGTAAAACCTACGTAAACTTGTACGTATTACTGTTCTCGGGATGTGTAGAACACTTATGGTTACGAATAGTCTAGTGTTTATACAACATGGGAAGCCCCCACCAATAGGACTTACTATCGGCCCTGTAGAGCCATCTGTTACAAACAAACTTACTATTACGCATTTACTTACTGTGAACTCGCTCAACTAGTTGTTGATCCTCTGTTACATGCCTTGCAGGTCGATAGGTACATGGAGCTTGCACAGGGAGGAGCTGGTCGTTGTGGGCACGGATCGTTAATGCTACATTAAACACTTTATGACATTTCGTACTTATTTACGTTGGGTTTTATTTATAAGCTTCCGCTAAACAATGAAAACATACTTGTGTTTTGAACACCTTTCATATTGGTGATTGAATGGCACTTACTTTTACTTATTAATTACATGTTCAATATGATTGGTGGCTTGATCCTGGTCAGTCACGCTCCCAAGCGGTGATACTCCGCTGGTGGATTTTGGGGGTGTGACAAAAGTGAACATGTATCCTTTTGGTTATCAACAGATGATTGGTCAAGACCCCCAACAGTGGTTAGAGAAAAACATTCCCAAAAATGTTCAAACCCCTGAGCTAACCACTGTCCATGCATCTGTCATCAGCCCAGACACTGTTGAGACCCCATCCAAAGCCTTATTGGCTTTGGAAACCTTAATGAACTAATCCCTTTACTTCATGTGCAGGGAGCTTCTGTATGCTTAGATAGTCTTTGGTATGTAGACAGTGGAGGCTCCAGGCACATGACAGGATGTAAAGCCCTACTCAAAGATTTCAAAATCCATGGAGGGGGTGATATATCATTTGGGAATAATAGTAAAGGGAAAGTTCTGGGGTCTGGTACAGTTCAGTCTGGAAATATAAAATTTGAAAATGTCAATCTAATAGACAATCTGAAATTCAACCTCCTGAGTGTCCAACAAATGAGTGACAAGGGGTATGGGACATTCTTCACAAAGGAGTGTTGTAAGATTGTTGTACCAGAAATGGTTGAAAAGAATGAAGCAATAATAAAATCAGGTAAACAAAACTTGTTGCTCAAAGAAGTGGCAATGTTTATGTTGTTTATATGTCAAGAGAGTGTCCCAGAGCTGATGCCTGTCTATTCTCAGCTGCCTCTAACAAAGAGACAGAGCTATGGCACAAAAGACCGTGGTACACAAATCTCAAGACAATCAATGAAATTTCAAAAAATGGCTTAGTGAGAGGCTTACCACAAAAAATGTTTTCATGTCCTGAGCATTGTGTTTCCTGTTTAAAAGGAAAACAACATATAAGCTCTTTCAAGCCCATTGAAGAGTCCAAAACAACCCAGTGTTTGCAAATGCTGCACATGGATTTGTTTGGCCCAGTGCAAGTCATGAGTCTCAAAAAGAAGAGATATTGTTTGGTTATTGTTGATGACTTCTCTAGGTTTACATGGACCTTCTTTTTACACTCAAAAGATGAGACTGCAGGCATTTTGCAAGACTTTGTGACACAGGTTGAAAAGCAATTTGACCTTTCAGTGAAAGTCTTCAGGAGTGACAATGACACAGAATTCAAAAATAAGGAGTTGGATGCTTTCTGTGTGAAGAAAGGGATTGTAAGGCAGTACAGCATCCCTAGAACACCAGAGCAAAATGGGGTTGTTGAAAGGAAGAACAGAACATTGATTGAGGCTGCCAGAACCATGCTTGCAGATTCAAGTTTGCCATTAACTTTTTGGGCAGAGGCAGTAAATACTGCTTGCTATGTCCACAACAGAGTTTTAATCAACCCTAGGCACAAAAAGACTGCTTATGAAATTCTGTATAAAATAAAGCCATTAATCTCATATTTCAAAGCTTTTGGTTGCCCATGTTTCATTCTAAACTTAAAAGATTCTATCTCAAAGTTTGCAGCCAAAACTGATATGGGATACCACCTAGGATACTCAACCACTGCTAAGGCCTACAAAGTGTTCAACACACGGACCAAAGCAGTGGAAGAGACATTGAATTTAAAGTTCAATGAACTTTCATCAATGAAATTCCCTGCAAATCCTGCAGAATTGTTTGATCTTGAAAAATTCACTTTTGAAAATATTGCTGTCAAGAATAACAGTGCAGGTCCATCAGAGGATTCATCACCAGACTATGGATCCTCAACAAAAGTCTGCCACAATGGGAAGAGCAGCAGATGTCCGAAACAGCTGTCAAAGCTCAACCACTGCTACCTCAACAGTTGTTGACCAAAGTAGCCCTTTAACCCCTGCTTCCACCTCATCAAACACTGCTGACAAAAGTCCTCAAATAGTGGATCAAAGTCAGCAGGTATCCACACCTTTACCCCCTTATGCCACTTCCTTTTGAAGCCATTGCTGGGTCATCAAAGTCACCAGCAGTGGTTAGCTCAGATGATACACATCTGCAGCCCTCACCACTCAATGCCATTATTCCATACCAAGGAGAGCTCATCTTCTTGAAATCTCATCCACCAGATCAAATCATTGGCAACATCAATGAAGGGGTGCTCACAAGAAAGCAATCCCAAAACATTTGTCTTTTTGCTGGTTTTTTATCACTCCATCAGCCAGTCAAGTACCAAGAGGCATTGAAGGACAACAGCTGGGTAGAAGCCATGCAAGAGGAGCTCCAACAGTTTAGAAGACAACAAGTATGGGAGCTTGTTCCATTGCCAGAGGGTGTGAGTCCTATTGGCACAAAATTGGTCTTCAAAAATAAAACTTATGAAAGGGGTATTGTTGTCAAGAATAAAGCCAGGCTTGTGGTTAAAGGTTTCAGACAAGAAGAGGGCATTGACTATGATGAAACATTTGCCCCTGTAGCAAGACTTGAAGCTATCAGACTCTTTCTGGCCTTTGCTGTCAACCACAACATCAAGGTGTATCAAATGGATATCAAATGTGCATTCCTCTATGGTAAGATTCAAGAGGAGGTTTATGTTTGTCAACATCCAGGTTTTGAGGATCCATTTAATCCAGATCATGTCTACAAGCTGAATAAAGCTTTGTATGGCTTGAAGCAAGCACCGAGGGCCTGGTATGAAACTCTGTCCACCTTTTTACTTTCCATTGGTTTCACCAGAGGCAGGATTGATAAAACACTGTTTTTAAAATGGAAAGGGAAGGATTTGATGATTGTCCAAATTTATGTGGATGACATCATTTTTGGAAGCACATGTAATAAAATGTGTGAAGAGTTCAGGCAACTCATGACAGCTGAGTTTGAAATGAGTGCAATGGGTGAACTCCAGTGCTTTCTTGGTCTCCAAGTAAGGCAGTTGCAAAATGACACTTTCATCCATCAAGGCAAATATGCCAAAGAACTTTTAAAGAAATTTGATATGGATGATTGTAAGCCATGCAGTACACCCATTGCAACCAATAAATTGGTCATGTCTGATGAAAAGGATGATTTGTTTGATTAGACCTTATATAGAAGCATGATTGGGTCTTTATTGTACCTAACTGCATCTAGACCAGACATGTTTGCAACATATGTCTGTGCAAGATCCCAATCAGCCCCTAGAAAGTCAAACCTTATTGCTGTAAAAAGGATATTCAGATACCTCAAAGGTGCTCCCACACTTGGTATCTGGTATCCAGCTGATGGTAAAATTGAGCTTTCGGGCTTCTTAGATAGTGACTTTGCTGGGTGTGATAAAACAAGGAAGTCCACTTCAGGAGGGTGCCAATTCCTAGGCAATTGCTTAGTGTCTTGGCAAAGCAAAAAGCAAGCAGCTGTTTCCACATCCACTGTTGAGGCAGAATATATAGCTGCTGCAAGCTGTACAGCCCAACTGCTCTGGCTTCAAAATCAGTTACTGGATTTGGTATCACTGCCTTGAAGACACCACTCATGTTGGACAGCCAGGCAGCAGAAAATATCATCAAAAATCCAGTTTCCCATTCAACCACCAAACACATCGACATCAGACATCACTTTGTGAGGGATTGCTATGAAAAAGGTTTGATTTCTCTGCATCATGTTCCAACTAAGGATCAGCTGGCAGATGTGCTAACCAAAGCATTAGACACATCAACCTTTGAAAGCTTGATCTCTAGGATTGGCATGCTAAACATGGAATAACAGGCAAAATACTGTTTTTCTATGAATAAAAGCATTAAAATGTTTTCAGAAAATCAAAAATGCATCCTTAAAAATAACTAAAAATGAATTTTTCATTAAAATCCTAAAAGTCTGCCATAACCACTGATGGGTTCAAAAGCCTGCTCTACTTCAAAATTCTGTCCACTGCTGAAAGTCATCCCCTGAGCTCTCATTCCTTTGATAAGTACTGATGTTCAAAATCAATGTTGTATCCACTCCTGTGCTATCCACTGATAGTTAAAAGCATCCACTGTTCTCCATTACCGTCACAACTACTGTCTTCACCAGCTGTTTTCACAAAAAGTACTGTTCAAAAGTACTGTCCTTCATTTCACCAGGGGATGGCATGCAGATAGTACATAGTGGTCAGACCTTTTGTAACCGCTGCCACGTCAGCATTCACTTTTCCTCTATAAACCCTCTTTTTCAAACCCCAAACAGGGTTTCACTGTCGAATTGAATTCTTAAAAGTTCTCTTCTCAAAGCAGTTTCCATCACATTCCATCCAATTTCTTCACAAACTCATCTTCGATTCTCATCTTCAAAATGACAAAATCGAAATCATCCGCAAAAACTTCCAAAGGGGCATCTCAAAAGGCTACCACCACAGAAATCCCACACAAACCGTCTCATAATCTTCTGGGTCTTCTCACAAAACCCGGCACCATCGATACATTTGATTCGATCCTCGATATGATCACTGCGTCAAAGTACAAAACTTTGCTTACAGCAGATGCTCCCATCTACCTGCAAACCCAGAGAGAGTTTTGGAAAAATTGTACCCTTGACAAACAAGGTGAAGATGTCATAGCCATTCACTCTACTCTAATGAAAAAGGCAGTTCAAATAACTCCTCAATCCATATCAGAAGTCTTTCAGCTCGATGATCAGGAAGGTAAAAATTCTTTCCCTAAAAAACGAGTTAAAAATTGACTTCATTGAGAGAGGGTATGCAGACCCAATGATGAAGAGGGATACCTTACAAAAAGGTTTCTTCCCTCCTGCAACAAGATTTTTATTCCATACCCTCCTCATGTGTGTTTCAAATAAAATCACTTCTTTTAATGAAATACCACTAAAGATTCAAAACATGGGGTATGCTATTCTTCAAGAAGAAAACTTTAATTATTGCCAGGTAATCTTCAATGATTTGGTTAAAAATGTTGAAACAAAATCATTCTTACTGTTTCCAAGATTTTTAAGTTATTACTTTGAAAAAATTATCAGTAAGGATGATATTGCTATAATAAACCAAGGTGAAACTTAACTGCTGAAACTTTTACAAGAATGTCAACACCTTGCAAAACACAAGCAGAGGTGCCTGAGCAGACTTTAGCAGCAAACACTGCTCCTCATGCATCTGCTGCTGAGCCCACTGCCCAAGGTGATCAAGGTAGCAAAACAACTACTTTGAAACCCACACCTAATATCACCAAAAAGCCAAAGAAAAAGAAAAATCAAAACCCCCCAAAACCTACCAAAAAGGCAACTCTAGAGGATGAGATACCAGAGCAACTGCCTGTGACAAAACTAAAGTCACTAGAAACCACTGCCACTACTTCCTCACAGCAGTTGACGTGACCATGTCATCCCGATCAGTCAAAAACCCAATTAAACCTAGGTAGCTAGGGTAAGTCGGGTATCGAATCCATGAAGAGCATGTGGTCAGTATCGCATGACCTGTTCAACTAGTTAGACTATTTACAAAAATGTACAAATTGATTATGAAGCTTGCTTATTTTTATTTGTTTGTTAGGTTTTGAAAAGTAGTCGGACTAAGCCGACAAATTGATATTATTTAAAACTACTGTTGACTAACTAATATTGCAAACTAAATTACTAAATGATTGAAACAAGAAACTAGAAACAAGTTCCACACCTGGTTTCGGTAATTGCCAACCTAGGGTTTCTACAAATTTTAGATTCAACTCAATTGCATACGATTAGCGGATTTAGTGTACCGTGACTTAGGTGCCAATAATTATCAACGTTTCGAAAAACGGACAAGAATGCACTTTGTAATCAACACAAGTAAAACCTAACCACGACAATGCATAACTACACATAACCATTTCGTAAAGTCATAACTTTTAACATCGTTCGACAATTTACGAATACGAAACAAATGTAAACTATTGTGATTGGTTTCAAAAATCAAACACAATTTGTCACAAAGTTGAAGCAAGAAACAATTCAAAACCCTAAATTAAACAACTACCTATACCGGGGTGAAACCGAGGAGACTAGCCATTCATAGTCGAAGAAGCACGATCACCGGAGGATGAACACGAACCCCGAACCATAATCTTCAAGTCTTGAGGAGAGGTGGAAGTTAGGGTTTGAAGATGAAGGTGGAAGAGGATGATGGTGATGATGGAATGATGGAGATGGTGATTTGATTAGGGTTAGGATGAAGATGGTGTTAGTGGTTGTGTTAGGATTGATTAGGAATGAATTGGCTGATCAAGAATGGTTCCAAGGAGGTGTTTTTACCTCCCAAGGTTCGTAACCCCCGAAAAATGGTCAAACAAAACGTTATAACTCGTCAAAGATTAACAAGAAACAAGATTTCGCGACACAGCAAACGGAGGCCCGTCGTCGACGGCCATAGGGGCGTCCCCGACGGCCTCTGGTTTTGCCGGTTTTGTCCGAAACTGTTTTCTTCATAACTTCTTCGTTATAGCTCCGTTTTACTCATCGTTTTCGCCCACGTTCTCGTAATTCAGCCCTCTATCATGACATCTTCCAGTATGTTCATTTTAAATCCATTAATATTCCATAAAACACATCCAATCTTCGTGATTAACCCGGTTTTGTTCATTTCACATCCCCGGTTGGTCCGATTCGCGTCCCGGTGCTCCGTTTAGCTCCCGATTAGCTCCTTAAACTCTTTTAGACCTGTAAAACACAAATCCCATTAAAAGTAGGCTATTCAAGATTAAAAGCTATGTAAAACATCAACTTAAGCACAAACAATCACTGGTTTTCGACCACGTATCACATCCCCACACCTGTTTTTCACTTTCACGTGGGTTGAACGAGAAACACACATCCCATCTCCGAGACTAAAGTTAAGGTCTAAAGTCATACCCGGTTTAAAGTTTTTTCAATTTACGAAATATCTAACGGTAAAGTGAATAATCACCTATAAAATGGTTTTCGAAGATTAACCCTCCTTTGAAACTAATAAATCATGCACACCCCTCACAATGTTCTCTCCACTCGGTTTAAAATTTGGCTAATAGATAATGAATTAGCACTTTTCAAGTAATCACTCAATACCGGTTAGAACACGTACCCGCATAGGCTTGCAACTCAATCGTTCTCCACCATCGAACACGAATACTAAGTACAAGTCATAAGGTCTTTGGAGGGTTGTAATGGGGTTAGGCGAAGGGTAGGAAATAGGATATTTAAAGTGGCTAAGGTGATGAAATTTTGATTTTTATTACAAAACAACTATTCTAAACATAACTAACTATAAACATCAACTATGAGGCAACAACTTTCGCCTTTTATTCAACAACTACTAACACATCTTTTTTTTTTCTCAATGCTTTTTCATTTTTTTTTTCATAACATTTTCTGATTTTTTTTTCTTTTTTTTTAATTTTTTTATATATGAATAAATCACAACTATACAAACTTAACTCCTATAATCGAATCTTCATCACACGGGTTTAAAAAGAAAAGGCTTATGGTTATAGGCTAATTGGGTTGGTCAAACGAAAGGTTTAGGCTCAAAGTGGGCGACTAGGGGATTTGTTTGGGTAAGGATAGATAAATGGTTTTAAAGGAAAAGGTTCACCTAATGCCGTAATCATTCTTGTGCTTGTATTCGGTCTATGGTCTCGAACGTATCAAAAATTGCAAGTTCTACAATACGCGACCAGTGGTCCACTCAAACAAAGAAACATGTATATGTAAATCTATGATATAAAAGTGGCTCAAAACCTCACGTATATAAAGGGTGTGGTATGTGACATGCATAATGTACTAGTTTCTTAGGCGGATTATTCCCAAATAACCACCCGCTAAATACCCGTCATGCTATTAATTTGAACTCGACCATGACAAAAGACCAAATCGGTTGTGCCATCCCTCGTTGACTTAGTTACTTGTGCTTTTAAGATCGCTTTTGAAACAACAAATTTTTGAAAAATTTTTGAAATTTTCCCCCATCCCCACACTTGAGGTAAACATTGTCCTCAATGTGTAGTGTTTAAACGAACGGGTCAAAATCGAAAACTTTTACTACTCCCCCATCCCCACACTTGAGGTAAACATTGTCCTCAATGTGTAAGAACTAGAGTTTTAAAACGCACAAGGGATGTGACACGACTAACCTCCCCAAAATTTCACCCCGGAAAAATAAAATACAAAATACAATCCACTTATTACTAAACTAAGAATCAAGGTAAAAAGGATATGCATGCACCTGATTTTTGTCGGTTGATGCTCATATCTTCTTCTTCTCTCCATCAAAACGGTTGTCCCGCGAACATGTTGTACCTACAAATTCTAACCCTTGTGTAGAAGCATGCTTCTCACAACCATTGAATTTGTTAGCTACTTAGTTCTATCATTTTTATGAAAGTTGTTAGGACCGGTTTGACTCCGAAACGATTGCGTAATCGAACGTGTGACGTGCGGAATCCGTACACGAACGTGACCGAACACACGAGACGTAATCTAAATTGTGATTCTATTAGATGAATCTGAAAACGTACAACACCTGAATCACAAACACGAACTCTCTCTCTAGCTTCTCTCTCTAGCCTCTAGCTCTCCAAGATGTAAAATGGCAAAAGTTCTAATCTAAACATTCCCTATTTATAGTCCAAGGCATTTAATGAGGTTTCTCTTTAATTACAATTATGCCACCTTGCCTGTTTGACTAACTATTACTAATATAACAATATAAATCTCGTTTTCTTCGGTTTCTGCTACAGACTAGATTGACGGAGGCGATAGACAGATAATGCACTAACAGACTCCCCCTTGGATATTGCCGTAGTCAATCCGTAGCGTCTTGCCTTTCTCTTTGAGTCTTCTTGAAGCTTTAACACGTCTTCATCAACGTAGACTCTCTTTTGTTTGAACAGAATCCCCGTGGATCTGTATTTAGCTTCAACTCCCCCTTTCGGTAAACTCTTCAGGCTCCCCCTTTCGTCAAGCTTCCGTGCTTTGGGATCGACACCTGGCTTTCCAGTTACAAGCTCTTCCAGAAATGATACCTGGCTCTTTGCACGCTTCCGTTTGCGTTGAGCTCGTCTTCAGACTCCCCCTTAGACTCAGCTTTCGGGATCGTAGTCTGGTATAACATCTGCAATTCTCAAACATTGATAAGTAACAACGTTTTGAACATTCAATTTTCCAGAAATAGTAATCTGGCACTATTCAATTCTATAAATCACTTCCCCTATCAACAATCTTTACAGATATGGCAGTGTTAAAGAATCCAACTCCCTCACAGTTAATCGTCCAAGTCCAAACTAATGACCTTGGAGATATCACAAACTGTTTTTGAAATTTTTGATTTTAATTCAAGTATCAAATTAATGAACTTGTTTTATTTTCAGAAACACAATCAGCTTACTCAGATTTTGAAACTCAGCAACTCAGACATCGGTTGTCGAAAATAAAGCAGAAATCAAAATCTTTTTGTATTTTCTGAAAATATAAAGCAATAAAGAAATATGTACAAACATATTTACAATCAGTATTTTTGTTTGAGTATGCGTCAGAAGATCATATCTGTTTTTGACAAGTCACTAGTACCGTTGAGCTTAGTTACACATAAAGAATTAAACAATTCACTTAGATTGTCGATATACTGATCCACTTAAATTTTCATACAAATTTCAACTGATTCAGGATACGAATTAGATGTTTTAAGAACTTAAACTCATTCATGTGTCCACCTCTTGAATATACTCCCGTATCCAGAATCTCAATATTCAGTCTTACAGGTGATTATACTACAATGATATCTGTACATAAATTAGGTATGCGAGGACTGAGGGATCTCAGGTCGATACTTCCGTATGCGCAGAGAGATATCAGTTTCGACTTTTCAGTATGTCCCCTTTAGAGGATCTTTTAGTTACAACAACAGCGACTATCAATTTTATTGTTTCATCTGCATGCTGAGGGTTTATGCTATGTTTCAAGCATTTGGTGAAAGTATTATCCAAGGACTAGGTCAGAACTTCCATTCAGCAGAAGTCCCGGAATAATACCCCAGACATCATTGAGTATGAAAACCTAGTATATCAGAATACGAGACCTTTCAAACGAGATTTCAGGGGTTACCTATATATCCAAGTAGTGTTCCCCACGAAATAAGCAAGTTTGAATTTAGGTTTATATCCCGAAAAAGTTTACTAAGTGTATAAAAACCTATCGACATATCATCAGTGAGACTGTTTAACGCTTATTAATTCTTTACAATTCTTTAGCATACCGTAACTGTCTACTGATGTACTATCATTTCCTCTTTTTAACGCAAAACTCAAATTTTTGAATTTTTTCATGTTTTTGTATTTTTCAAATTTTCTAATGTTTTTGTATTTTCTGACAATTTTTCTCCCCCTAAAATGCAAAACCATTAAAAGAAATTTGACAAACCGACACTGATAGCTTTGTCTCGCCATCCAAGTTCTGCTTCTCGTGTACCGAATTACAGAAAAACTAACATAAAGTACCCCCATGATTTACAACACATTGATTTTTACAGTTTGAAAACCGTTTTTCAATCTGGTGAAAGTAATCATGTTTGTTCAGCCGTGAGGGTTTCGGCGTATTCAATCAACACATATTTTTGAAATTTTCTATTTTAGCAAACTAAAAACATATTTTTGGTTTTTAATTTTCTAATTTTTTAGAGTTTTTGAAATATTGTTTATTTATGTACAGAAAAACATATAAACTCCCTGTTCAACCAAACCAGGGTCCAGCAGCAGCCTCCTCCTCTTGTTGTGCCAGGCTGCTCCAACCTCCAATCTCACAATCTTCAGTATTCTTGAGCACCTGCACATTCAACTAACTCAATTATTTGAACAATTTAGCCCAGGTCTGTTGGACCTTAGGCATTTCAACACAATATTCATTCAATGCTGGAAATTCTTTATCATTTTTCACAAAAACTTTTCCAATTTTAACTTCAACTTTCTCATCTTTCACCAAATCAACATGTTTCTTAACACTCCATGTTTGACCTTTTGGTGTTCCTCGTTTGTAAAAATGTGAATCTTTTTGAACACTTTGGTTTTGAACAACAACTTTTGGTTTCCAAAACTCTTGGGGTTTTGTCATATCAACTGATGTTTTCCAACTTTGTGTTGTTCTGAATCTGGGTGTGTGAGAATTCCAGGTCTGTCTTGAATCGAACCTGTTAGGATTTGATTTCCAATTTTGATTTGAAGCAAACTTGTTTGTGTTATACCTCCAAGTTTGTTTCGAATCAAGTTTGGTTGACCTTTGTCTCACATTCTCAGATTTTTGTTTCTCAGCATCAATCTTCTTTTGATTAACATCCACAGGTTTTAGATTTGGACACTTGCGTGCAAGATGTCCTTTTTGATCACATTTGAAACATGTTCTCATGGACACATCTTTGACCTGTGGTTGTTGCTTTTTCTTTGGTGCCTCAAACTCAACATTAGACTGCCTCATTTTGAGTTCTTTTTCTTCAGCTAAACTGTTTCCTTGAACAAAACTCAATTTAGCCTGATAATTTGGCACTTCATTTTTCTTTCGATTCTGTTTCTTCTTATAACCCAACCCAGCCTTCATGTTTTTCCTTTTGAAACCTGGTTTGTTATACGAACCTTTACGACTCTTACCAGCAAACTTTGAGATTTCAGACTTCTCAATCTCAACCATTTTGAAAACTTGATCAACTTTATCTGAAATCACATTCTTAATCGGGAATACAACATCTAAGAATAATTTGTCTGATCCAATCATGGTATAAACCAATCCCTTTGAATCATCATTCAAATTTTTCTTGGATTTTGTGTTTTTCAGATATCCATCATGAAAGTTTCCCTCATTTTCATATTATGATTCAGTTTTACCTGTATCAACCGACTCTTCTTTGAAAACACTTTCAACAACCTTACCTACCACCTCTGAATCACTGATATCATCAGATTTGGTATAAGTCACATCGATGTTATCGGGTAACTGATCAACCATGTTGATTACTTTTTCCACTTTTTCGCCATCATACAATGTATAATTATTCTCCAACGGTGGTGGAACTTGATGGTATTCAGACCCTATTCCCTTTTTGTTCTTTTCAGACTCTTTCTCATCGGGTGTGATGTTGAAAATACGTTCCAGAATATATGAAGATGAATGATAGCTTTGCAATTTATTGACCAACTTTTCTTTGTCTGCGAATTCTTGTTTAAGCTTAGCAACATCATCAATATATTGGTTTAACACTCTTTGTTTATCTTCAAACCTAGCTTCAAGAAATTTAGTGTTTCTTTGACAAGCACACAATCTATCATCTAGACTTTTGACTTTACTTTTTAAAGTTTCATATGCTTCTTTTACAGTTTCATATGACAATTTCATTACATCATATTCTTTTTGCAACTCTTGAACTTTGATGTCTTTTGGAACACATTCGTTGCAAACAGCTGAACACTTTTCTTTTAATTTCTTGTTTTCTGTTTCAAGATCATCACATTTTTGTTTTAATTTTTCATTTTCTTGTTTCAATAACTTTTCATTTTCAATCATCTCATGACATTTTTCTTTGAAAATTTTATCTATTTTAGTAAATTCAATGTCTCTGTTGTTGAGTTTTTCATCTTTCTCAATACAAGCACTGCACGCTTCCATGCATTTCTTGCATTGTTGTTCAGCTTCATTATCAATTTTATCAGAAGTATCAGTTTGCATAATCACCTCAGTGACTGGCACTGTGGTTTCCTCTGCTTTCTGAATCTGATCTTCTTCAGTCACTTGCGTTTTCTCTTCAACAACTTCCTTGACTTTCTCTTCAACCTTCTTCACTTCATTCACCATCTTCTCACTTTCAGTCATAATTTCTTCAACTGTCTTCTTCTTTTTCTTCTCCTCCAGACTAGCAAATATTACCTTCCGAATACCTTCTTCAACCTGCTCTTTGTACCTTGGAATCTCTCTAAGGCCTTTGCACCAAACACTCACAGTAGGTATAGCCGCAACTAATGCATCAAGGTCAACTGTCTTCGGATCAACCGTTGGATTTCCTTGAGGATCAACATAGCATTCTTTTTCTTTGCTCCACCTACCTGCTCGTGTTGCTTCTTTGTAAGCATCATATACATCATCCAATCTCAGACGTGCATGTCTTTCTTCACGAGTAAGTGTTACTTCAGCAGTCATTGCTTTAGCCTTCAAACCTTGAATATCTCGAATTACAAGAACCAACAAGCAAACAAACACTTATCAGTTTAAACACTTATCAAACAACTGAAACAAAATAATACTCGAACTGGTGAATATTCTTGTGCGGACTGAAAGTTGACAGACTGTGCAGACTGAAAGTTGACAGACTTGTGCGAACTGCTATGACCCGGATCAATTTCAAACGACCTGGTTCACAAAAACACGACTTGGGACTGAACTACCTCTTATGAACTGGGATCAAATTCAAACTGTGATTTAGCTTTCACTAATGACAAACAACAATCAAACTGTATACTTGGGCCGTCAATGAGCTCTGATTGGACCGATTTATAGGTTTCTTTGATTTGGCCTCTCTTATAAAACTTCACATGCCAATGATCAACCTTTGTATGCTGACAAACAATGAGTTGACAATGATTGGACCACGTTTTGTGTATTCACGTGTGATTGGGCCGCAAAAGATTAGTGGGTCGGTCACTAATATTATCAAATGGTAAATGTTAGTTGACTGAATACATGCAACCGACAACTTCTATTACAATTCAATATATCATATGCATCCCTTAATTGATGGGCGGCAACATTAATTCATGCATCAGATAACATTTAATCAACATTTCGTTCATTGGGCCTTTACTTGATTGAATATATCTGATTGAACCACACAAAAAAAAATCCACAATCAATATTGAAATGGTGGCCAACAATCTTTAAATGTTCTCTTTAATTGTCCGACATCATTAATTCATGAAACACATTTATTGGGCCGCTGATTTTAGTCTTATGACAACTGTAATTAAAGTGGCAGACACAATATTGACGATGACTAATAAGCGAATCTATTTGACCGTATAAGCGAATCTGTTGGGTTATAAAAGCGAACCACAAAAGTCACAATAAGCAAAACTGTTATTATTTTTTTATGAGCGAACCTAATTTTACCTATGAGCGGACCTAATATTGTGACCAATATGAGCGAACCTGTTGCTATCCTATAAGCGAACCTAGCATGCAATATGGAGCGGACCTGTGCTTGACCAATAAGCGGACCACTAATGTCACAATAAGCGGATCTCTATGAGCGAACCTGGACGAGCGGACCTGAATTTGACGCAAATTCGAACCGAAAAACCTCGATTTCTCCTAAACGACTAAGAGTTTTGATCTGAAACTTGGTAGGGTTATAGATCAGGTATATTCGCACAATATATCCAAAATTCAGCTGAAACGGCCCGTAAAAACCTGTTCGATTTGACGAAAATCAGTAAAACCGTGAAAAATATGAAAAAGATGAAGAAGTAGATGAAATTCAGATCTAAATCTGATGTAATCCTATGCGAAATCGTGTGATAGATCAGTGCAATCGAGCTCCTGCTCTGATACCAATTGTTAGGACCGGTTTGACTCCTAAACGATTGCGTAATCGAACGTGTGACGTGCGGAATCCGTACACAAACGTGACCGAACACACGAGACGTAATCTAAACTGTGATTCTATTAGATGAATCTGAAAACGTACAGCACCTGAATCACAAACACGAACTCTCTCTCTAGCTTCTCTCTCTAGCCTCTAGCTCTCCAAGATGTAAAATGGCAAAAGTTCTAATCTAAACATTCCCTATTTATAGTCCAAGGCATTTAATGAGGTTTCTCATTAATTACAATTATGCCACCTTGCCTTTTTGACTAACTATTACTAATATAACAATATAAATCTCGTTTTCTTCGGTTTCTGCTACAGACTAGATTGACGGAGGCGATAGACAGATAATGCACTAACAAAAGTGTTACCAAGTTATGCGTTAATTTACCTTGATTTATGTGGAAAAATAATTTACAACAATAACAATCCTAACTCACTTTCGTAGGAATCACGGTTGCATTTAGCTTATGCAACAAGCCCTTTTAAACCACCCGATAGCTCGGGAGGACGAGAGGTCTCGTGAGGGTTATATAGGGAACACACCCACAAAGTGCAATTAACTAAGAAAAGAAAAAAAAAACGAATAATAATACAAACTCTACAACAATTATTCCTGATTTGCCTCTCATGGTGGTCGAAGTGCACATTTTCCTACCGAGTTGCCTACATACGCTCGGTATTTGGCATGCCAGATCCGTTCTCTTTTTATTTTGCTCGGCATGCATATTATACAACTTTGGGGTCGCTTCTTACTAAACTGGCCTATGTCTTGCAACGCCACCCTTCGAATCCTTATACCCGAACCCACATCCCCAACTTTGTTGGTTGGAGTGATAAGTATGGGAGAAGGATGGATATGAACGTGGGCATCTTTCAGATCCGACTCGTCTCGCAGTGTGATGTCTTCCGCTCGGTTCAAACATTCATTTTCTTGCTCGGGAAGATCGATAACCTCTTCCACCACATCACCATCTACTATTGTACCATTGGCCCAAACCTCTTGGTCTCGTTTAAGTTGGGCTAATTCCTCCGCTAATTGACCCACTTGCACCACCAATGCTTCATGGGCTTTATCTCTCACTTCATTCGCTTTCTTCATATCTTTGATATCCTGGTGATATTCTTTCACCATGTTCATGAGAGCATCAAGCTTGGAATGCATCGAATCTTGTGGTTTCTCGAATGCCGGTTGAGGGTATTCATTATAAAAATCATCATACTCCTCCTCCCGGTAACTTGAGAAATATGATGATTTGGGTTCATAGTAGTATTCTTGATAATGTGGCTTGTAACCGGACTTTATTTTTCCTTTCCAAAACACTGGATCTTTCCAAAACACTGGACAATCTTCATGTATGTGAACTTTTCCACAACAAGGGCATGACTGATAAGCGTCATTTTCTTGCTTTGGTGGTGGAGGTGGTCTAGTGTATGGATAATCTGAGGATGGACCATTGAAATCTTCATAATCAGCCCTCCTATATTCAAACAATCCGCTGAGGTAGTCTTCCCGTTCCTTGTTGGCTTGAACTTTTTCGTAGAAAACAGAGCAATCCTCTAAATAGTGCTATCCGCTTCCGCAACACTCACACGGATCATCATCTACCCAATTCATATTGAAAGATGTGTGACATATGTGCTTGTGATATTATTTTACAAACTTTGAACAATACAATATTAATAAAACAGTGTGTTTTGATCCCAATGTTTGTCATTTATGTTTGGTTTTGTGCCCATGTTGATTTTTGATCGATTTTGAACTCTATATCGCTTTCTGGAAAGTTATACGCGAACTGATGCGTTAACACGATCGGTAAAACGCGACAAACACTCCAGAACATCATCATAAACTTAACATACCTTAAATAACCTTTACATAACTTAGAAATAAGTTTTAAAGGCTTTGGTATGGCAAAAACAAGTTTATTCGCTCTCAGGGACTATTTGCGTCAACTTGCAAAAGTCTGCTGTGTCGTAAGACAACGTACAGTTCGGAACTTGATCATAAGTTAAACATACCATATATAACCTAAACATGGCTTAGAAATAAGCTTTGATAGGTTCGGTGTGCGAAAACATGCTTACATGATCTTACAGGGACTAAAGTGTCAAAAACGATGTAAGTTTGCATTTTCGCGCATATTTTACGTTCTGGACACATCTGGACATCCAAAATTTTTGTACACACTAAAATATTTTTATTTTAGTGATCGGCATGCAAAAATTCCACTCGTCGCTTAATTTGGATCGTTTTCACGCTCGTTGCGATTTCTGTCGTAATTAGCCGAACAACGCGACCGTACGACTAAACGAACCGACATCCGTGAGTTTTCCAAGCATATTTTGAGTCCCCTAAACTTTATTGACCTTGTGGAGCCTTGAAAATGGCTTAACGGGTGTCAAAAGTGCAAGAAATGGACTCAAACAAGTGCAGGGGCCAAAGCTGTCAAAATGTGAAAGTTGCTGATCAGATGCAGGGTCCTTACGGACCGTAAGGGTCCCCTTGCGGACCGTAAAGCATGCCCAGTGACCAGAAATGAGTTTTAGCAATCTGTTTGATCTTTAGGGGCTGTTATGGTAACTTCTTTGTGTGGTGGGCAAGTTTGTGTGTTCACCAAGGCTCTAATTAGCTTGTAACAAGTGGATGGCCAAATTTCTTTGCTTAATGGCTAATCAAAACACTTGGATTGATCCTAGAGCCTCACCACAACTATAAATAGCCCATCCATTCACTTCATTCTTTGCTCATTCCTTCTTTTCTCTCTTCACATCCGCTTTGGAGCTCTCTCTCTAGCATTTGGGACTTTGTCTTCTTGTTGAAAAGATAGCAAGGACCCTTAGTGAGCATTCTTTCATTTCTTTTTATGGCTTTTTCCTTACGTAGTGCAGAAAGTCAAACGTTTGGCCAACAGTTTGACTTTCGGTTTTGACCATCAATTGGTCAAGTCAAAGTTCAATTGAACTTTGAAACGTGATTGTAATCACGATAGTTATAATCCTTCGTGATTATAACCGCTGATTACCACGTTAGCTAGTTGTAGTGTCGAGTCAAAGTTTCGGTCAAAATGTGTTTTAGCACGCATCTTGCCTCGGAACTACTTTGGGGTATCAAAACACTTTGTTTTGATACCAAATCAGTAGGTTAAACATGTTTTGACATGTTTAACTCGACACTATTAGTTTGTGCTTGTTTAAGGTCGTAAGGTAAGCGGTCTAAACAACCGCTTATACTTCCGAACCCGACCCGTTTGGTCGATCTTTAGGATCCGACCAAGCTTAGTTACTGATCATAGTTTCATAGGGAATAACCACTGAGGTTATACCTTATGAACACATAGGAATGGTTAGTCATATGCTTGTTAGCTTGTATGCCCATAGGAAATGACCAAAATGCCCTTTGAAGCATAAATCCGTATTTTGACTATGTGAACATAATTTTGACATATAAACTGATTTAGTAACATGTTTAGGGATAATTGGGCATGTAAGACTTGACATAGCACATAGATTACCATCCGAACATAGTTTTACGCTAACGACGCCTTATAGTAACTTATGTTACCATAATGTGTCGAAACGGGTCAAAAGCACTTAAGTAGGCTTTCCAATCAGAATGTTGGGACTATTAAATCATACCATATGAGTTCAATTACTCATTTGATTTATAGAACCTCAGTCTATCCTATCTCCCGACTTAGGAGCCGATTATTAACATAGTTACCTATACTAGGTGCCGGTTGATTCTGTGACCCTTGGAGCTTAAATTGGTCTTATTCTCAAGACTAATTAGCAATCCCAAGTGAGTACATAGTTCCCCTCTTTTACCGTTTTCAAATGTTTTGGGGTGATACACATGTACATACATGTTACTTTTGTGCATTTCATGCTTTTATGACATAAACATGCTAGTTTCATCTAGTACACTTATAGTACATGTTTTCAATTGTGTTTTTCTAGGTATGTTAAGCATGCTAGCACATTGATTTGTTACGCATTTGTTGCATATGTTTACTTAGCATATGGAACACATTGTTTTACATGACATTTCTGCTATGTATGTTTACTGAACTTGCTAGCACATTGTTTTACATGAACATTTCTACCAGGCATGTTTACTTAGCATTCCTAGTACATGGTTTTCACATGCTACATTGGTTATGACATTTGGTGTGTTTAATCGGGACAATAATGCATTCATTAACATTGATCACGCCGCTCGGACTTATGTAATGGTACCATAGGAATTGACAACTCCCGTTTCCGACTTCCTGGGTTTGTTTGGAAGTTGGGGATGACAGAATCCGACTACATAAGTTTAGATAAACATTTAATTCGTTTAAAGGTTTGTCGCCACAGTCTCAAGGCTTGAATGTATGCGATTAACATTACTGCATAAATGTTTGTAATCATAAAGCATTGTTTTTCTGCAAAGCATAACATTTGATTTAAACTTAGGTTTATTCAAAAACATTGTTTTGTACATTTTTACTATGGGGTTGAGTAACTTCTAGTTATTCACCACACATGACATTTGTTTTCACATTAGATATCATCACATAGTTTAAGTAGATGATTTCCTACTTGCTATGCATTTCATTGGTTATACATGATACACATGACATTGTACACGGTTTATACATACACATTTTGACATGGAACAAGACATTTTGGTTGGTTATTGATAAGTGACTTATGTAACGGGGCTATGTGTTATATGATAAAAGCATGGTGGATACGCCGCTGGTACTTCCTATATATAAGTGCTTTTATTGTATTATACATTGTTGCGTTATATGAATCACTTGGGCAAGACATGAAACATTTTGTACAAGAACAAGACATTGTTTTACAAAGTACACATTTCATCCAAATTCATTTTCACTTGGTTATTCATTTAACCATGCATTATCATTTCATCATCATTTGATTTTCATTGATTTTTCACATGGTTTTACAAAGGAAAAACATTTTATAAGATTCATGACTACACTTTATTAAACACTTCTTTCAAATACAAGTCATGAATCTGCATAAACAAAACCTATGTATCTCACAGGCATTTTTATGCTGACGTACCTATTTTTACATGTGTTTCAGGTGCTAATGCATGATGATGCTTGTGCTTCACTTAGGCGGACTCAGGCCTTAGTGACTTAAAAGACAAGTTATTATGTAGTTTATTTGAACTCAAGACAATATAACTTTAATTTTAATAATACAAAACTTTATTTGCCATGGTTGTTGAAACAATAATTATGTCGCTACTCACCTCCCCGGCGTTTCCGCAGCGGCTTTCGTTGTTTTACCGCGGCCGGGTGTGACAGAAGAGTTGGTATCAGAGCCAATGGTTATAGGGAATTAGGTTATTAGCAATGCTTTGACCTAGACTATAACTTTCTAGGACTCTAACACAAGTTTACTTGTGTTTAGATCTTAAAACAATACCCGTCACCTATCCTTAGGTGATTACCAAAACTTGAACACAATTTCCAAAATGATTTTGAAATCAATCATCTATCCTTAGATGATTTCTTTCGGCCTTGTGCCTTCCAATTTTTCAAAATCTCTTCAAAGTTTTGGGTCTAAATAATGTGAACACGTGCAAACTGGAAGAGTGAATGCCTGTACCCTGAGTTTTCTGTCTAAGGCTAGAGTGTTCGTACAAATCCGCAGTATCGGACCAGTCACTCTTACCTGGGAACTCTTGGGGTGAGTGTTCACTTATAGGCGAGCATGTTTTCGCGATACATTATTATGACTCATTTACTTTGATTGGTCATTGTGTGTTGTTTGTTTGCTTTGTGGTAACAAACAAATGACCACCTTCCTTGATTTTTGTCGATTTTATTGTTATCTCATTTTCATCACATCATCTCACCCCGTTTTCTCTCATGTTTCCTCTTTTAGAATGCCTCCTCGACGTAACGTTCCTCAACCTGATGCCGAACTGGCAGCTATTATAGCACAGCAGATGGCTGCTATGCTACCTGGTTTCATAACTCAAATAAACCAAGCCACAAATAACAATGTTAATGCACCTGCTCTGTGCAACTTTAAACAGTTTAACTCGGCTAAACCGCTCAAGTTTAGTGGTACTGAAGGAGCAACAGGGCTTCTCCAGTGGTTTGAGAGTCTTGAGAGCACATTTCGCCATGTTCAGTGTCCGAACAACCGTAAAGTCTAGTTTGCTTCAAGTGTATTCCAAAAGAGGGCTCTTACCTGGTGGAATGGGGTAATAAGAGACCGAGGTGCTGATGTTGCTTTGGGTCAGACTTGGGAGGAACTCAGGACTCTCATGATGAGAGAATTCTGTCCTCGACACGAGCAGAGGGCACTCGAAGATGAGTTCAAAGATCTGAAGCAAGTCAGTAGTGAACACCGGGCTTACACTGACAGATATGAGGAGTTAAGCTTGCTCTGTCCGACTATGGTCACGCCTTTGGATAAGGCAATTGAGAAATACATAGATGGGTTGCAAGATCCTGTTCAGGATATTGTCACTGGCAGTCACCCTACTACCGTCCGACAGGCCATTGAGCTAGCTGCTACCCTTACTGAATCGCAGATCAAGAAGGGTAAACTCCACAGAAAGGGTGACAAGAAACAGAAACAGTCTGATGACGCCAAGGATAACAAGGGCAAGAAGGCTGCTGAGTCTTCTAAGAAATCGAGGAAGCGTAAGGCTTCCAAGAATTTTGCTGTTACCGCTCAAACAAATCAGGTAGCACAGAATCAGGCTGCACAACCTGCTGCCAAGAGGCAATATGCAGGAAATGCACCTCTGTGCAACAGATGTAACAGCCACCACCAGCCACAGATGCAATGCCGTATCTTCACAAATTGGGGCAAGTCTGGTCATCTTGCCAACACTTGCTGTTTTGTTCCTAATCAGAATCAGGCAGCTCAAAACCCAGCTGTGCAAAACCCTGCCCAGAATCCTGCACGACCTCACTTTCCGCCTGGTTAATGTTTCAACTGTGGGGATCTGACCCACTACAGGAACAATTGCCCGAGGTTGGCAAATGCAAATCAGGCACCGGCTCGTGGTAGAGCTTTTAACATGAATGCAAATGAGGCGCGTGCGGATAACGAAGTAGTGAATGGTACGTTCCTTGTTAACAACCATCCTGCTTCTGTTCTATTTGATTCGGGTGCCGATAAGAGTTTTGTGTCCTTAGCATTTGAGCCTTTGCTTGCGATGACTAGAACAAAACTAGGAAAGCCCTTGACAGTAGAAGTAGCTAGTGGTGAACCTGTTGTACTCAACTCGGTTCTTCGAAATTGCCAGTTGAATCTCAATAACCATCTTTTCCCCATTGACCTCACACCGATGCAACTCAGGAGCTTTGATGTTATAGTAGGGATGGATTGGTTATCGAAGTACCATGCTGAGGTGGTATGTTTTGAGAAGTTGGTCCGTATACCGCTTTCGACTGGTGAGATCTTAGAAGTTCATGGGGAGAATCCCGTCTGTGGTCTTAAACTCATGTCTTGTACCCAAGCCCGCAAATATCTACGCAAGAAGTATGTTGCTTTCTTAGCACATGTCATCGAGGATAAAGGCAAGGGTAAGATTATCCAAGATATCCCTGTTGTTCGGGATTATCCAGAGGTATTTCCTGAAGAATTACCTGGTTTACCCCCTGTGCGCTAAGTTGAGTTCCGCATTGATCTTGTGCCTGGCGCTAATCCCATTGCTAAGTCACCTTATCGTCTTGCACCGTCTGAGATGCAAGAGTTATCTAAGCAGCTTCAGGAGCTATCTGACAAAGGATTCATCCGTCCAAGCTTTTCCCCTTGGGGCGCTTCTGTCCTATTTGTGAAAAAGAAAGATGGATCTTTCAGGATGTGTATCGATTATCGTGAGCTGAACAAGCTTACCATCAGGAATCGATATCCCCTACCTCGCATTGATGATCTCTTTGATCAGCTACAGGGTGCTACTTGCTTTTCAAAGATTGATCTACGTTCTGGGTATCATCAACTTCGAGTTCTCGAAGAAGATATTCCCAAGACAGCATTTCGTACTCGATACGGTCATTATCAGTTCACAGTTATGCCTTTCGGTTTAACAAATGCTCCTGCTGTTTTCATGGACTTGATGAATAGGGTTTGTAAGCCTTACTTGGACAAGTTCATCATCGTCTTCATTGATGATATTCTGATCTATTCTAAGACTCGAGCTGATCATGAACAACATCTTCGTCTTACTATGGAACTCCTAAAGAAAGAACAGCTTTTCGCCAAATTCTCCAAGTGCGAATTCTGGCTTAAGGAAGTTCAATTTTTGGGGCACATAGTCAACGAACAAGGTATACATGTAGATCCTGCCAAAATCAGTGCGATTAAGGATTGGGATACTCCTACTACTCATACCGAGGTTCGTTCATTTCTTGGTCTAGCGGGTTACTACCGCCGTTTCATTGAAAATTTCTCCAAGATTGCGGTTCCTCTCACTGCTTTAACTCAGAAAAGCAAACCTTTTGAGTGGGGATCCAAACAGGAAGAAGCTTTCCGGACCTTGAAACAGAAACTCTGCGATGCACCTATTCTATCTTTGCCCGAGGGTAATGACGATTTTGTTGTGTACTGTGATGCATCCAATTTAGGTCTTGGCTGTGTTCTTATGCAAAGAAACAAAGTTATAGCCTATGCATCAAGACAGCTGAAAGTGCACGAGAAGAACTACACCACTCATGATCTTGAGTTAGGTGCAGTAGTCTTTGCTCTCAAAATCTGGAGACACTACCTGTATGGTACAAAGTGTGTAGTGTTTACTGACCATAAAAGTCTCGAGCATATCTTCAATCAGAAAGAACTAAACATGAGGCAACGACGTTGGGTTGAACTCCTAAACGACTACGATTGCGAAATTCGCTACCATCCTGGTAAGGCGAATGTCGTGGCTGACGCATTGAGTCGTAAGGAGCGTGTCAAGCTTCACTGTGTTCAGGTTCGATCCGACATTCAATCCCGAATAATTCAGGCTCAACATACTTGTGTTACACAAGACTTGATGGGTAAAGAGTTACCATGTCATACTAATCCTGAGCTTGAACTGAGAAATTTTGGGATTTTCTACTACATGGGCCGTTTGTGGGTCCCAAGCATAGACAATCTTCGCACCTTGCTTATGGATGAAGCTCATAAGTCTCGTTATTCAATTCATCCTGGTGCAGACAAAATGTATAAGGATCTTCGAACCCAGTATTGGTGGTCGGGTATGAAGAAAGACATTGCCTTATATGTTTCAAAATGCCTTACTTGTCTTAAGGTTAAGGCAGAACATCAACATCCCTCTGGATTATTGGAGCAACCAGAGATTCCGGTTTGGAAATGGGAAAACATTTCTATGGATCTCATTACCAAGTTACCGCGCACTAAGAAGGGTCATGACGCCATTTGGGTTGTTGTTGATCGTCTTACAAAGTCAGCACATTTCTTGCCAATCCGTGAGAGTCTATCTGCTGACGATCTTGCCAAGATCTATGTTGATGAGATTGTATCTCGACATGGTGTTCCTTTGAACATTATATCTGACAGAGATGCTCGTTTCTCGTCTCGCTTTTGGAGAACCATGCAATCTGCCATGGGTACTCAACTTCATTTGAGCTCAGCGTACCATCCGCAAACAGATGGTCAATCTGAGAGAACAATCTAGACACTGGAGGATATGCTTAGAGCATGTGTGATTGATTTTGGTGGTAGTTGGGATTCGCATCTTCCATTGATCGAATTCTCCTACAACAACAGTTATCACTCTAGCATCAATATGGCTCCTTTCGAAGCTTTATACGGTCGAAAATGTCGTTCACCGGTCTGTTGGAATGAGATAGGTGAAGCTCAGCTTGCTGGACCTGAACTCATTCTAGAGACTGCAGATAAGGTCAAGAAGATTCGTGAAAACCTTCAGACAGCTAGAAGCCGTCAGAAGTGTTACGCGGATCGACGACGCAAGCCCTTGGAATTCCAAGTTGGTGATCACGTCCTGCTCAAGGTATCCCCTTGGAAAGGTGTGATTAGATTTGGGAAGAAAGGAAAACTTGCACCTCGTTATGTTGGACCATTTAAGATCGTTGAAAGAGTCGGAAAAGTAGCCTACAGATTAGAGCTACCTCCTGAACTTGGAAATGTTCATCCAACATTCCACGTGTCCAATCTCAGAAAGTGTTTAGCTGATGAGAACCTCCACATACCACTTGATGAAATTCGTGTTGATAACACGATGCATTTTGTTGAGAAACCTGTGGAGATAGTGGACCGTTCATTTAAGCAGTTGAAGGGCAAGCGGATTAAATTGGTCAAAGTTCGCTGGGAATCTAAACGTGGCCCAGAGTTTACTTGGGAACGTGAAGATCAGATGAAAGCGAAATATCCGCATCTATTTTAACAAGTTTCCTCTAAATAAATTTCGGGACGAAATTTCCTGAAGTATGGGAGACTGTGACATCTGTGCTTGTGATATCATTTTACAAACTCTTAACAATACAATATTAATAAAACAGTGTGTTTTGATCCCAATGTTTGTCATTTATGTTTGGTTTTGTGCCCATGTTGATTTTTGATCGATTTTGAACTCTATATCGCTTTCTGGAAAGTTATACGCGAACTGATGCGTTAACACGATCGGTAAAATGAGACAAACACTCCGGAACATCATCATAAACTTAACATACCTTAAATAACCTTTACATAACTTAGAAATAAGTTTTAAAGGCTTTGGTATGGCAAAAACAAGTTTATTCGCTCTCAGGGACTATTTGCGTCAACTTGCAAAAGTCTGCCGTTTCGTAAGACAACGTACAGTCCGGAACTTGATCATAAGTTAAACATACCATATATAACCTAAACATGGCTTAGAAATAAGCTTTGATAGGTTCGGTATGCGAAAACATGCTTACATGATCTTACAGGGACTAAAAGTGTCAAAAACGACGTAAGTTTGCATTTTCGCACATATTTTTTGTTCTGGACACATCTGGACATCCAAAATTTTTGTACACACTAAAATATTTTTATTTTAGTGATCGGCATGCAAAAATTCCACTCGTTGCTTAATTTGGATCGTTTTCACGCTCGTTGCGATTTCTGTCGTAATTAGCCGAACAACGCGGCCGTACGACTAAACGAACCGACATCCATGAGTTTTCCAAGCATATTTTGAGTCCCCTAAACTTTATTGACCTTGTGGAGCCTTGAAAATGGCTTAACGGGTGTCAAAAGTGCCTGAAATGGACTGAAACAAGTGCAGGGGCCAAAGCTGTCAAAATGTGAAAGTTGCTGATCAGATGCAGGGTCCTTACGGACCGTAAGGGTCCCCTTGCGGACCGTAAAGCATGCCCAGCGACCAGAAATGAGTTTTAGCAATCTGTTTGATCTTTAGGGGCTGTTATGGTAACTTCTTTGTGTGGTGGGCAAGTTTGTGTGTTCACCAAGGCTCTAATTAGCTTGTAACAAGTGGATGGCCAGATTTCTTTGCTTAATGGCTAATCAAAACACTTGGATTGATCCTAGAGCCTCACCACAACTATAAATAGCCCATCCATTCACTTCATTCTTTGCTCATTCCTTCTTTTCTCTCTTCACATCTGCTTTGGAGCTCTCTCTCTAGCATTTGGGACTTTGTCTTCTTGTTGAAAAGATAGCAAGGACCCTTAGTGAGCATTCTTTCATTTCTTTTTTTTGGCTTTTTCCTTATGTAGTGCAGAAAGTCAAACGTTTGGCCAACAGTTTGACTTTCGGTTTTGACCATCAATTGGTCAAGTCAAAGTTCAATTGAACTTTGAAACGTGATTGTAATCACGATAGTTATAATCCTTCGTGATTATAACCACTGATTACCACGTTAGCTAGTTGTAGTGTCGAGTCAAAGTTTCGGTCAAAATGCATTTTAGCACGCATCTTGCCTCGGAACTACTTTGGGGGTATCAAAACACTTTGTTTTGATACCAAATCAGTAGGTTAAACATGTTTTGACATGTTTAACTCGACACTATTAGTTTGTGCTTGTTTAAGGTCGTAAGTAAGCGGTCTAAACAACCGCTTATACTTCCGCACCTGACCCATTTGGTCGATCTTTAGGATCCGACCAAGCTTAGTTAGTGATCATAGTTTCATAGGGAATAACCACTGAGGTTATACCTTATGAACACATAGGAATGGTTAGTCATATGCTTGTTAGCTTGTATGCCCATAGGAAATGACCAAAATGCCCTTTGAAGCATAAATCCGTATTTTGACTATGTGAACATAATTTTGACATATAAACTGATTTAGTAACATGTTTAGGGATAATTGGGCATGTAAGACTTGACATAGCACATAGATTACCATCCGAACATAGTTTTACGCTAACGACGCCTTATAGTAACTTATGTTACCATAATGTGTCGAAACGGGTCAAAAGAACTTAGGTAGGCTTTCCAATCAGAATGTTGGGACTATTAAATCATACCATATGAGTTCAATTACTCATTTGATTTATAGAACCTCATTCTATCCTATCTCCCGATTTAGGAGCCGATTATTAACATAGTTACCTATACTAGGTGTCGGTTGATTCCGTGACCCTTGGAGCTTAAATTGGTCTTATTCTCAAGACTAATTAGCAATCCCAAGTGAGTACACAGTTCCCCTCTTTTACCGTTTTCAAATGTTTTGGGTTGATACACATGTACATACATGTTACTTTTGTGCATTTCATGCTTTTATGACATAAACATGCTAGTTTCATCTAGTACACTTATAGTACATGTTTTCAATTGTGTTTTGCTAGGTATGTTAAGCATGCTAGCACATTGATTTGTTACGCATTTGTTGCATATATTTACTTAGCATATGGAACACATTGTTTTACATGACATTTCTGCTATGTATGTTTACTGAACATGCTAGCACATTGTTTTACATGAACATTTCTACTAGGCATGTTTACTTAGCATTCCTAGTACATGGTTTTCACATGCTACATTGGTTATGACATTTGGTGTGTTTAATCGGGACAATAATACATTCATTAACATTGATCACGCCGCTCGGACTTATGTAATGGTACCATAGGAATTGACAACTCCCGTTTCCGACTTCCTGGGTTTGTTCGGAAGTTGGGGATGACAGAATCCGACTACATAACTTTAGATAAACCTTTAATTCGTTTAAAGGTTTGTCGCCACAGTCTCAAGGCTTGAATGTATGCGATTAACATTACTGCATAAATGTTTGTAATCATAAAGCATTGTTTTTCTGCAAAGCATAACATTTGATTTAAACTTAGGTTTATTCAAAAACATTGTTTTGTACATTTTTACTATGGGGTTGAGTAACTTCTAGTTATTCACCATACATGACATTTGTTTTCACATTAGATATCATCACATAGTTTAAGTAGATGATTTCCTACTTGCTATGCATTTCATTGGTTATACATGATACACATGACATTGTACACGGTTTATACATACACATTTTGACATGGAACAAGACATTTTGGTTGGTTATTGATAAGTGACTTATGTAACAGGGCTATGTGTTATATGATAAAAGCATGGTGGATACGCCGCTGGTACTTCCTATATATAAGTGCTTTTATTGTATTATACATTGTTGCGTTATATGAATCACTTGGGCAAGACATGAAACATTTTATACAAGAACAAGACATTGTTTTACAAAGTACACATTTCATCCAAATTCATTTTCACTTGGTTATTCATTTAACCATGCATTATCATTTCATCATCATTTGATTTTCATTGATTTTTCACATGGTTTTACAAAGGAAAAACATTTTATAAGATTCATGACTACACTTTATTAAACACTTCTTTCAAATACAAGTCATGAATCTGCATAAACAAAACCTATGTATCTCACAGGCATTTTTATGCTGACGTACCTATTTTTACATGTGTTTCAGGTGCTAATGATGATTATGCTTGTGCTTCACTTAGGCGGACTCGGGCCTTAGTGACTTAAAAGACAAGTTATTATGTAGTTTATTTCAACTCAAGACAATGTAACTTTAATTATAATAATACAAAACTTTATTTGCCATGGTTGTTGAAACAATAATTCTGTCGCTACTCACCTCCCCGGCGTTTATGCCGCGGCTTTCATTGTTTTACCGCTGTCGGGGTGTGACAAGATGGTACCTGCAAAACATGTACCTTCACAAAGAAGCTCGACCACCCGAAGTAAAATCACGAATATACAAGAAAAAGGAAAGAAAATAAACTAAACTAAAATCGAACAAGCAATGAAATACTAAGCGCACTAGCTCCCCGGCAACGGCGCCATTTTGACGTGACCGTGTCGTCCTGATCAGTCAAAAACCCAATTAAACCTAGGTAGCTAGGGTAACTCGGGTATTGAATCCACGAAGAGCATGTGGTCAGTATCGCATGACTTGTTCGACTAGTTAGACTATTTACAAAAATGTACAAATTGATTATGAAGCTTGCTTATTTTTATTTGTTTGTTTGCTTTTGAAAAGGAGTCGGACTAAGCCGACAAAATGATATCATTTAAAACTACTGTTGATTAACTAAGATTGCAAACTAAATTACTAAATGATTGAAACAAGAAACTAGAAACAAGTTCCACACCCGGTTTCGGTAACTGCCAACCTAGGGTTTCTACAAATTTTAGAATCAACTCAATTGCATACGATTAGCGTATTTAGTGTACCATGACTAAGGTGCCAATAACTATCAACGTTTTGAAAAACGGACAAGAATGCACTTTGTTATCAACACAAGAAAAACCTAACCACGGCAATGCATAACTACACATAACCATTTCGTAAAGTCATAACTTTTAACATCGTTCGACAATTTACGAATACGAAACAAATGTAAACTATTGTCAATGGTTTCAAAAATCAAACACAATTTGTCACAAAGTTGAAGCAAGAAACAATTCAAAACCCTAAATTAAACAACTACTTATACCGGGGTGAAACTGAGGAGACTAGCCGTTCATAGTCGAAGAAGCACGATCACCATAGGATGAACACGAACCCCGAACCATATTCTTCAAGTCTTGAGGAGAGGTGGAAGTTAGGGTTTGAAGATGAAGGTGGAAGAGGATGATGGTGATGATGGAATGATGGAGATGGTGATTTGATTAGGGTTAGGATGAAGATGGTGTTAGTGGTTGTGTTAGGATTGATTAGGAATGAATTGGCTGATCAAGAATGGTTCCAAGGAGGTGTTTTTACCTCCCAAGGTTCGTAACCCCCGAAAAATGGTCAAACAAAACGTTATAACTCATCAAAGATCAACAAGAAACAAGATTTTGTGACTCAGCAAACGGAGGCCCGTCGCCGACGGCCTCTGGTTTTGCCGGTTTTGTCCGAAACAGTTTTCTTCATAACTTCTTCGTTATAGCTCCGTTTTACTCACCGTTTTCGCCCACGTTCTCGTAATTCAGCCCTCTATCATGCCATCTTCCAATATATTCATTTCAAATCCATTAATATTCCACAAAACACATCCAATCTTCGTGATTAACCCGGTTTTGTTCATTTCACATCCCCGGTTGATCCGATTCGCGTCCCGGTGTTCCGTTTAGCTCCCGATAAGCTCCTTAAACTCTTTTAGACCTGTAAAACACAAATCCCATTAAAAGTAGGCTATTCAAGATTAAAAGCTATGTAAAACATCAACTTAAGCACAAACGATCACCGGTTTTCGACCACGTATCAGCAGTTGGTAAAAATATCTCAACCCATACCTGAAACTCCTCATGTCTCTTCACAAAAAGAACAGGTTGTACAAATAGGGTCACCACATCATGATGCTCTGGAAGCACTCGTTTCCATCATCCACAGCCTAATGCCTGGGGCAATTTCTCTGTCTAAACCTACCTTCACATCCCCAATTCCACCAAATACCAAACTACTGTTGGATGCAATTGATTTGAACCTGGCGCAAACCAGTCCTTCTCAATCACCTGTTCATGAGAATATACCTCAAGAACAGACCGGGCCTGATGTATCAATCTTTGCTAACCCACCAACACAACCTGAGGAGGTTACACCCCTTGAGTTACAAGTAACTCTTGGTGGTAATCCAAGTGAAACAGCCACTACAGGTGTTGAACCTACAGGTTTACACTTGGACAGTGGTTACTTCAATAAGACTTCATTGGAGGCAATTCCTTCCATAACACCTCTGTTATCTGCTAGTGAGTTCATATTAACCACTGGTTCCATCAAAAGATTATCAAGTATTAAAGGAAGAAGACCCCAGTACCAAGAAAAAGGGGCATCAGTGGTTGATGTTAGGAGTACACTCCCTACCTCAACCTCTGATACAACCACTGCTAGTGGGAAATCAGATGATCC
Organism: Helianthus annuus; assembly: GCF_002127325.2. Classification (NCBI taxonomy): domain Eukaryota; kingdom Viridiplantae; phylum Streptophyta; class Magnoliopsida; order Asterales; family Asteraceae; genus Helianthus; species Helianthus annuus. Next base: position 93,436,858 of record NC_035435.2, on the reverse strand, counting down.
CATTAAATTGGGTTATGGTTTAAAGTACCAGGAATTGACGGAAAGAGTTGAAAAACTGGATACATTTGTTGTAGAAATCAAAGAAATGCTGCAACAGTTGTTAACAGTTCAAATGGTACCATCCACTGCTGTTCCACCTCAACCACCTGCTCCACCACCAGCAGATGTTACAAATGAGCTCTGGAATCTTTTTCAACCATTTCTCCACCAACAACAACAGATGGCTGAGCAGCAACATGAAAAACATGTTCAAGAGCTCAGAGAAGCAATGGAGTCTAGTTTCAAAACCACACAAGCAGATATCAAGGCTCTAAAAACACATCTGTTGGCAACCACTGGCACTACTCCTCCAACAGTTCTTTTTATTGATGAAATCCCCTCAGATAATGCCAAAAAGGGGGAGAAAATTAAGGAGTGGATAAAGAAAGGGATTGATAATGGGGTGTATCTTGATCCAGAAAAGGATGCAATGCTTAGAAACATTCCCTTGCCAGACGGTAGCAAGAAGGTTGATGTTACCCAGAATGCAGTAGATGATGGTGTCATAAGTGTAAAAAGGGATAGTGCGGCAAAGGATCTGTCAAGGTGGAATGAGGAGAAGAGAGCTTTCATGAAGCTGAATGCGCAGGGTTGTTCTGGTGAAAAGGATGTTCAAAATCCTGTTCCAAAAAGAAATCTTACTAGAAAAGTAAAGAAACCCAAATCCACACCATCCAGTCTTCCTAAGCATACTTTAAAACCACCATCCAAAAGCCACCAACATCAAACCTCCACCCAAACAGTTGCTGAAACTTCTGTTGTACCAACATCTGTTGGTACTTCAGTTGTTACAACAACTGCTCTTACTACAACACACACCACTTCAACACACACCACTACCACTGCCTTATCACCACCAAAAACAAAATCTCCACCATCATTTCCTGCATAAAGCAGAAGACAGCAGATGTTAAAACATCTGTTGTAATGACAATAGTGGTTGAAACACCAGTTGTTCCAACAACTGTTAGTCAGTCACAAACCACTGCCACTCAAATCACCTCTACTGTTCCACCCAAAACATCATCTGCCTCTCCTAAAATTAAAAGGAGAAGGATTTATCATACCAGATGATGATTCTCCATCACCACCATCAACAGCTTCAAAATCCCAAGCACTTGTCACAATTCCAAAACCCATTCCTCTCTCTTCAACTCAAACTCAAAAGCCATTACCTCCTGCAGGTTTTGTGTTTCCTTTAGAACTCATAGCAGCTAGAGATGAAATCAAATCTTTCTACTATGAGGATAACCCTGCCAAAAGGAGCTTGCCTTCAGTTAAAGGATATCCAAGGCCAAACAATATTGAAGAGTATTTAGAAATTAAAGCCAAGCAAGCAGAGGATATCGCTAACAAAAATAAACAAGGGAAATCTGATAGGGAATTTCAGCAAAACTATCAGTTTCTTCTCACACAGGTCAGATCAATGGAGCAATTTGCCAAAAATGTTAGTCAACAAATTTCAGAAAGGGCAGATGAGACCCTGACAAAAGACTACATTGAAAATATCATGACCTACAAGAAATACAAAGGGGAGAAACACATGTACAAAAACTGGACCATTCCTGAGCTTGAAAAAGAAGTTGCCAGGATTCATGAAATGATCAAAAATAAAGTCCAGCAGATCCCTCCTGAAAAATTCAAACAGTTTGAAGCTGACAAGATCTTAGAGTTAAAAAGAATGAAAGAGGAGCTGGTAACAGCTGATTATGGGTCAAGGAACTCTGTGTCAAAGTGGGGAGAAGCTAGGGTCAGGGCCACCTATAAAAGGCTGGAGGAACTTAGGAAGAAAGATCCAACAGCTCCACAAAAGCCTGACTACTCCAAAGCAGAGGTCTCGAAAAGACCACCAAAGTTGCAAGCCAAAAGAACCACTGCTCCTGCTGGTGCTACCATCTACAAAAGAAGGAGTCAAAACCAGTTGGATGCTGAAACAGTTCAAGATCTAATTGCTAGTAATGACCTTGTAAAAGAGGGCATTATGTTAATGATGAAAGAAGAATCTGAACTGGAACAATTTGCAAGTACTACTCAGCCAGTCATGAATAGGCCAGCATCACCAAATACATCTTCAAATAAAAATCTCCCAAGAAACCCACCAGGCTCAAAGGTACTAAAGTGGAAAACTGACAAACAGACCCACGTACTGACAGTGTTCAAGTCTAGTGGCGAAGTGAAGAAACTAACAAGGGAACAAGCTCTTGGCCTGAGTCTTGAAGATTTGCAGGATGTCCTTGATCTTCCACTTAGCAGGGATGATGATGATACAGATGCCTTAACCTTTGAATTACAACTCAAAGGGCAAATAAGGGAACTGCTGATGAGGCAATAAAGATCTACAATAATGGAGAGTTTTGGCATTATCTGTTCCAGGGGGAGATTGTTGGGATTGAACCCTACCAAAGGAACAGATAATGAAAGACAAAACTGGATCAGAGTAGTAGATCCAGAATAAGCAGATGTTTGCATGCAACTCTCCCCATGAAAGTGGTTCCAACATCTACTGACCTCCTATCTGCTAATCATGCAAACTGCTGACCTACAACTGCTGATCAAGTCAAAGTCTGTTGAAGAACTAAAGCTCTGCTGCTCAATCTACTGCCTTGTTTCAGGCACTGCTGATCATGACAAGTACTGCTGGGTTCACAGCAGTGGAAGGATGCAGCAGCTGTTTATGTTTACTCTATGTAATGAACTGTAACATCAGTAGTTAGTGTAGCAGTGTTTGTGTAGGTCAGTTGTTAAGAGTTTGTTAGGAGGTTAGATGTCACTTTCATGGTGACGTCAGCTTTGATGCTCAGTAGTTTGCTAGTGCCTATAAATAGAACAGTGCTCTGTACTGTTCTGTTTAGCTCTTCCACCATCTTCTTCCTGCACGAATAAATACTGAGCTCAGGCTGAGGGGGACTTTGCTAATCATACATGCATTGTAATCAGAGTTTAAAATAAATTTAATCATTTGATTCTGTGTTGAAAATGTATGATTGAAAGCATTTCTTCTGTTTGATTGTGAAAAGTTTGCTTCCATTTAAATTTCGTTGCACTACTCTTTCATTGTTCATCTAAATTCAAACACAAATCACAATCAATCCAAACTCAGATCCTAACAGCACCGTCTGATGCGTTCATCTCTACATCGCCGGACGAACCATTTCGATGGTTCCTATAACACACTATACTGATTTTAGACCCTTACCATCCCTCACTTTATGGAGGCCACACACGGGATGAGTACACCTGTCACATCAGCTATAGTTTGAGGATATAAGTCGCAGAGTTTTTGAAGCTTGAGCTGATAACACGTCCTCCACCCTGTCTATTGCCGGTATACTTTCATCAATATACCTTTATGCTCTCACCTGCTGCTATTACACCTTTCCCAGGCTTTGATGCTCGTTTCGTTACTGTCGAGCAGCAGATCAATTACTTACTTCGACGTACATGCAAGCTCGAGGAGGAATTCACGCATGTCGACAGTTTACATTTCTTTCCTCCTCCACCTCAGTCACCAGTATAGTTGGTTTCTGGATTATGCGGATTGCATTACATTTGGGCAGGACATTTATGATAAGCCGAGATTGTGGAGACTATTGAAGACCGCATGTGACTACGTAATTTTGATACACTAATAAATTTAATGGACAAGGGTAGGGTGACCCTGTGTCCCTGTAGATGTGATACATTTTGGAAGACGACATAATTGTGGACAGGGAGTAATGAGAAGCCAATCATCATTAAGCATGCGACCAATGACCAACGAAAGCTCAGTCGCTATGTCTTCGTTAAGCGCGTTACTGATCTATATGTGTGTGCTATAATTATAATGCTACGTGCTTACTTGCTATAAATATAAATTCCAAGTTGCTTGGTTATAGTATGATTATACTATTGCTTGATTGGTTGGTAACCTATTATGTGCATGTGCACATGATCTCTAAACAACTGTTAGCACTCCCTGTATAACAAGACCTGAACTAACCGATCTTCTTCTCAGAAGATGTCGACACAAGGGAACGTCGGTACCAACAACCCTCTTCCAACGACAGTAAAGTCGGGACTGCAAGGACGCATCTTGCAGGTCATCGCACAACTTGAGGCCCTTCGCTCTGAACACGGAGGGGGTACCTCAGGAAATAACCCACCCAACGGCTGCACCTACGAGCAGTTCTTGAACCACAAACCTCGAGGATTCGACGGCACTGGGGGTGCCTTAGCTTTTGTGCATTGGGTGGAGAAGACAAATTCTATCTTACGGTTGAGCAAATGTACCCCAGAACGTCAGGTCATGTACGTAGCTGGACTATTTGTAGATGGGGCTCTGTCTTGGTGGAACCTTCAGGTTCAAACAATGGGCGAGACTACTGCATATTCTTTGACATGGGACGAACTGAAGGAACTAATGCGCAAGAGATATTGCTCTAGGGCAGAAATCCAGAAGTTGGAAACTGAATTGTGGAACCTGAAAATGGAAGGTCCAAAGATAGCTGAATATGTGCAGAGATTTGGCGAATTATCACAAGTTGCATCGCGTTTGGTGGAACCAGAATCTAGGAAGATCAAACGTTTCATCGGGGGATTGGCACCTCAGATTCTAAGCCTGGTAACAATATCTAACCTTCAATGATCACCGAGGCTATCAGCATAAGCGTGGCACTCACTAAAGAAGCAATTAGACAAGGAAAATTTTCCAGTGTGGAAGTGAAAGAGGAGACTCCTGTAGAGTCATCTGGAGATAACAAGAGAAAGTTCGCAAATTTCAAAAAGATTACTCGGGCGAGTGACAAGAAGAAGGCCAAAAAGGGAAAAGACTACATGGGTATCCTACCTAAGTGCGACAATTGTCTACATTATCATGTCGGGCGATGTAAATATGGAAAATGTGATAACTGTGGTAAGAGGGGGCATCCCAAGGAGACTTGTAGACAAGGTATTGAAAGTGGAAATAAAGGTCAAGATGATAGCTAGAATCACGGAGGAAACAACGATAACGACGAAGGCAGGACGAGTGACAAACAAAAACGTGCTGAAGGTTGTCTTAACTGTGGGAGCAAGAAACACTTCAGAAAATACTGCCCAAAGAAGAACCAGGTACAAGGGTAAAAGCTCAGTAGCAGAGCTAGGGGAGCATGCCAGGAATTCAAGCATGGATATCGGTACGTCCCATATTACTCAACGCTATACATTTGCGCTGCTAGATACTGTTGAAAATTTTAGCTTCACATCTCTAGGGTTGAGAGAATACTCAATTTAGTAGTAAGTAAGTTATATAACCCGCACTCGATAGAACTAGCTAATGGGAAGCTAGTAGAAGCTAACGAAGTAAATGGGACATGGCAAGATAGGACCCGGAGAGTGTGAGTTCACGCTTGATCTACTGCCAGTGAATTGGGAGACTTCAACAAGGTAGTTGGATGGATTGGATCAATAGGAGATTGATATCTGCACCGCAATGGCGAACGAAGAAACAATCTTGACTCATGAAGCGGGATACACCTCTGCAAATTACTAATTGCTTGAAGGCATGAAGGATGTTGCGTAAAGAATGTGTTGTTTTCTTGACTCATGTCGTGGACGAGGGATTCGAAGAACCAAAACACAAAGATATTCCTGTGATAAAGAAATATCCTAAAGTCTTCCTCGAAGATTTGCCAGAAATATCTCCTCAACGACAAGTCGAGTTTCGCATCGATTTGATTCCAGGCACCGCGTCTGTAGTAAATGCACTCTAGAGACTTACACCTTCAGAAATCCAAGGATTGCCAGTGTAGTTTCAGTATTGGATAGAGAAGGAAGATAACAGACCAAAATTTCCGTTTTAGGTAACCCCAGTTCTGCTTGTCAAGAGAAAGGATGATGACTCTCAAATGAACATCAAACTACCAGGAGCCGGACGAGCTAGCCAACAAGAGTCAGTGACTCTTGTCAAGGATTGGCGAACTACTTATTTGACTAACTACAAGGATCCAACCAGTATTTCCCGACTGATCGATGATCGAGTAGTTGTAAATTCAGGAAGAAAGTATAACGGGGGAAAATTGTGGGACAATAACTTGTTTTAAGCGTACACAAGAATGGCGTTTCCTACATGACGCACAGAACGATTCTACACCGAATACGAAACTCTGAGAGTCCAGAAAATATGTACTTAGGACCATCGGAAACCAGGTCCAAATTCACAAAGGTCGTTACCTAGGAACCATGTCCGTTAACTCAAGCAGACACCTCTAACCTGACACATATGCCAGTTCTGTTGACCAAACCGAAAGTACTTGAATTTCTTTTACTTCTAGCAAGTAGACGTTTGTATCTCTACTCCCCTTAATGGTAGTTGCACCATGTTAATTTTCTTCGCAACCAGCGAACACATATTTGCTTCTATATCTGGTCATTTCTTCATTTTAGCAGATACTTATTATTCCTTTTCTTGGAAACTTATTTGTCACGCATGCACCGTTTGCTACGCGTGCGACTTCACTTCGTTTCAAATGCTTCATTTGAGTTCAAATATTAGAACGCTAAATTTAATTACCGATTTATGAATTCGAATGACCTACATTATTGTGACTGTTGGCTCTTTTGCTATCAAGCCAACACACCCTCTTGAAACTTCCTTCATTTCAAGTTACATATATGGTTTATCTTTGCAACCCTGCCGAGATTCCTTTATTGATACATACGTTTATTGTCAGATTACGCTAAAACCAAGTTCAATTGATTGAACTTATCCATTTAGTATATATAGTTTAAGACGTCATATGATGTATTGAAGGCATCATATACAAATATTTTGCAAAGATTCTTTCGTTTTGAGTCGTGGATCTACGACTCCACTAAATCGTTTGATTGATTTCGATACCTCGCGGTGATACTTACACAAAATTAAAGCTTGCGCTAATTTAACTTACACACCCTATATATTTATATATACATATATATATATATACATATATATATATATATATACATATATATATATATACATATATATATATATATATACATATATATATATACATATATATATATATACATATATATATATATATATACATATATATATATATACATATATATATATATACATATATGTATATATATATATATACGGATTTAGTTGTTTATTGACTTGCTCTAGATCCGTTCCATTCAATACGATTATAACGATCTCAACATAGTTGCGTGTCAAAACGAAGGTATATAGGTTCATTTCATATCGTAGTGTACCTCCTAATGATTCTTTTGATCGGTCGAATGCCTTGCGGTACTCATTGCTTTCGCACCTTCGATCAAAACAGCGACTCTTTGATGTTCCATATTCAACTGAAAACTCCATGACATTGTGTAGATCAAATCTTCTGGCTTGTTTCGGTGCACTTTCAATTGATTTCCAAAACGGTGAACTTGTTCAGTCACCACTATACTTGAGTTATGTCAGTACGACACCTTGTGGTGTCATTGCAAACTTGTAGCTTGTGCTAATCATGGTCAACCGTTCCACACGAAACTACACATATTTTTGTTTGACTTGTCATTTAAAAATTTCTGATGCAACTACGAACCATGACAATGATACACCAGATTCGCTTGTATTTCATTCGGTGTACTTTCGAAATTTAAGAAGGTCAACACACTCAACCTTATCATTCATTTATTCGGAAGTTGACAGACCATTTTACTATTACATTTGAGGTATTGATTTTGAAATCTCATAGCGGATGCTACGGTTCGAGAATCTTATTAGCCAAAACTCCTCTTTTGCGAAACCCCCCTGCTAGCTTGATTACACAACACTATACATCAAATTACGTCCTGTACCTTTGACATCAAAGGCCAAAAGTACATACCTTTTAACCATAGGATTCGGGTCGTTATATATTCTTGGACTCACCTGATGTGAGTAAGATTTGATTCGGTTTGGTGAGTACTTACCTCAGTATTATTCATATACACACACACGTGTGATGTAACCATAAGGGGTTAAGGTATTACAAATTTCGAGGACGAAATTTTCTTAACAGGGGGAGAATGTGACAACTGTCAAATTTGCATGCATCCGTACATTTAATTAATATTGATTTATGCTTAATGACTGTGCTTAATTACAACTGTTGATTATACTGCTTTCTGATTTCTGTGACATACATACACATGCATCACATTCATACTATCACTCCATTTATTACACACAAACTTTAGTGACAAACTTGATGCACAAAGCACAGTTAGCACAGTGAGCGGACAACCCAGAGACAGAGACATGCTGACAATGCCAGCACCTAAACAGACATTGTTTTTGAGGCCAGTGTTAGCCAGGAATAGAATACTACACTAGTAGAAAGTGTAGGGTAGTGAGGATCATAAAACTGCGTCACTGGGTGATAGTTATAGTGCCCGGAAGTGCCTAAAACATACATTAAATGCAGAATCCTGTACTAAATAACCAAAATTCAGCATTTAATAATGCTAGTAAAAGTGCAAAAACTTGGCAAAATAGTCCTAGATACTTTCCAAAGAGGTGGGAATTAAATGTGTCACTAAAAGTAACATAAAAGACACTTTAAAGATTTATTTAGCACTTTAACGGAACAACACCCAACCGAACAACCAGACTTTACCCGGAACACAAAAATATTGCCAAACACATTGTTTTTACTTTTCTGAGCTAGTTAGGGTCCCCGAACACCCTAACACACTTTATAATTAACAACACACCTTCAACCACTAACTTAACTTTTAAATCTAACTATATTTGTAACTAAACCTTGGAACCCAACTAGACCCCCCCCCCTCGAAGCGGTTAGGGAACAAGTGGGCTCCACCATGATTTTATTTTAGTTATTTATTAGATATGTTAGGTACTTTTGGTAGCATAGAACACAATGGTTAAGGACTTGATGGAGGGTTATAAGACTAACCATTAGACCAAGAGCTCTCATTTCACAACCCACATTCCACTCAACACTTTCTCTCTTCCTCTCTTTGGCTCTCGGCCGACCTCACCATCATCTACAACCACCATCATTCAAGCTTCTTCAACCAATCTAAGGGCATCCAAGGGTGTTAGTGATCATACAAGTAAGCTCGGCGTGTTCGGAAGCTCCAGGACCTCTCTCGACTTCTTTTAACCACCACTTTTACACTCTTGAACTCCCCTAGCCTTGTGCTAGTAGTAAGTGCCTTAGATCTTCATCTTGTCATATTTTTGTTGGTTAATAGCAAAAAAAATGGTGAAATGTTATGAACTCTAAAGAACATAATCAAAGTCTTGAAGTATAAACTAACTAAAGATGTAATATGGTTAAAGTAGTGATGAAATCATGTTAATCTTATGTAATTATGCTTATTGAATGTTGTTTGTTAGATAGAATGATATGGTTCATCACATAGACTTGCTAGATCATGTTTAAAGACATGAACTAGCAAGATGTGAAGGCTAAAAATGTTGTGGATGATGAAATCATCCACACATAAGCTATGAACTTGATTACATACAAGTTTACTTGAAAAATAAAGACCAAAATAAGTTGTAAACATGTGGATCTAAAGATCTACGAGTGGTTTTTCGAAAGAACCAAGTGAAAAGAAAGAGTTTTGTTAAAACTTGGGTCTTACATAAACTAATAGCATTTTTAGTGGGTAAACAAGTGTAGAAACACTTGTGTAAATAGAAAATTTCACAAAGAAATATTTTTGGAAATCATGAATAGAAGTTGTAAATGTTCAGATCCTTTAAAAATAAAGTTTTTAAGAAACTAACCACATTTTTAAAGGTAACAAGACTTACTAATTATGCTAGTAAGTTACTACTTGCTTTTATAAATTATTCAAGTTCATAAGCTTATAGTTCATGCTTATTTTTGTCAAGATTGGTGATTAGAGATTGTATATTGTTGGTTGATGATTGTTTGAATGATTTTACAAAAAAAAATGATATGCTAGTAAGCATGGACACCTCCATTTACAATGGAAACTCTGGCGAATTTTTCTAAAATTCCAACACTTAGAAAATATTTTTCTAAACTAGTGTTACAAATATAATTTTAACTTGGTTTTCAAAATAAACTTCGCCATGATTTTTATCACAAAATTACCAAATACCGGAGGTTAATTTTTGTAAATAATATTTGATAAATATATATTTAGAATATATATTTTATACTAAAACTCTTGTGTTATTATTTGCTTATTTTGCGAACTAGTTATATTATTTTTAGGGTAAAACTAATATAACTTATAACTCCATGATATTATGATATTACGACTCCAAAATAATACTAAAACTCTCATGAAACAAATATTTAAGTTACGCAATTTTTATTGCAATGCGAAACACTAAAATGTAACTTATGTAATATTTCAGAAAGATACTTTCATACTTATATTTTTGGTAAATATTATTTTGGAAGTGAAAGAAGTGAAAATATGATTTCGTAAATATTACCAAGTATATCATATTTTTGACAACGAGAAAATATATTATTTTTGGGGGATAAAAATATATTTTCTTAGTATATTTAGAAGATATGTAATTTTTGTGAAAAAAATATATATATATTTTCTGGGACAATACATAATTGAACAAAATAAGTTTATATATTTAAGTGAGACTTGAAATATATGGTTTTGGAAAAATATATTGGGAATATATATATTAACATATTTTTATTTGGAACAACACACCGAAATACGACGCCATTACTTGGCAAGATATACAAATACAAATACGAAAATACATGTATGAAATACCCCCATCCTGGGGAAGGAATATACGAAGTTAAAACACTTGAGAAGTATTAATACAGAGATATTGCATAAACAATTATTCCAAAACTAAATATAATTAATATAACTTGGAATAATATCAGAACGTAACTAAACAACATAAATACTAAGACAAAGCACCACCTATTCGTCTAATAGACGTTAGTACACTGTAGGTAGTCGTGTTGTATGAGGAGACTTGGGTTACACATACTGAAGACGCAATACGATGAGTTCATGCCCCCTTTTCTCTTTACTGTTTCAGTTTTATACTCCGGGGGTGAAACACATGCGATAATTATTACAAACTTTTACTGACATGGTATGGTTAGCATAGGAAGGGTTTTTACTACTTAGATCATGTGAGTGGGTAGGTGGAACTTAAGGCCATTAATCCTCGTTGTAGGACCGAGTGACATGAGTGATAGATCTATTCGGGTGTAGCGAGCCCCACTCCTGAGTCCACTGAGTGGACTATGAGGTGACTATGTGCCTGACGCCAAAATTTGCTAGGTTTGAGTCTTCCTGCATCACTTCACACATATCAATGGCTTTGCAAACCATTGGTGATCTCTTTTTCCTTATTGCTACATACCAGGGACTTACATACATACTTTCAACATTTTTCAAAGGTTTATACATACACACAAACAAACACATGAACTCGCTCAACTTTTGTTGATGTTTTTCAAACTACATGTATTTCAGGAAATTTTAATGGATCTGGCGGGCGTTGGAAGTTTTTATGCTGCGTTAAGAATAAAGATGTCATCCATGGTCTTTGAGTTTGGACGGTGTGTCTTATTCCTGGACGAGACATGTCTTCCAAACCTTGGTATTATTCAATATCTTTTGTCGAGTCTTTAATGAACTCAAAAGTATTTTGTACGATTTGTAAAATTAGAATTTGTAGTCTACGTTTTAAAACGATGTTGTTATGTCTTAAACTTATTTAATAGATGACAAATCTATGGTTTTATCATATAGTTGATGTTATGATTGAATGCAATGATATTAAGAAAGTCACACCATAACCACGCTTCCGCAAAAGTCAGGGTGTGACAAAAAGATTGCAATTTTTTGTAGCCAATCATAGTGAATTTGTAGCTAAAGTATGTAGCAAACCCGATAGCAAAAAACGTAGCAAGTTTCGTAGCAAAAAAAAATGTAAAAGGTAGCAAATTCTCGTAGCTAAACGATAGCAAGTGCGTAGTTAAATTTTGTAGCAAAAACATTGCAAATTATCATAGCCAACCCATTCGTAGCGAAACTATTCTGTAGCTAAAAAATAGCCATAGCTAAAAGTATTCGTAGCTAAAAACATCCGTAGCTAAAATTTTCTGTAGCTACAGGTATCCATAGCTAAAAACACTCGTAGCTAAAAGCTTCCGTAGCTAAAAACCCATAGCGAAATTTCGTAGCAACCTTCTTCATAGCAAATTCGTGGCTAAAATACTGACGCCATTTTTTGTAGCTAAATTCGTCGCAAACAAAATTTCCGTAGCTAAAGTTCGTAACAAATAAATTCGCGATGGGACTTGTAGCCACGAACCAAATCCGTAGCAAATTCGTAGCAAATATGGTGTTTGCTACCGAGTTGCTACGGATTTGGCGGTAGCAAATGCCTATTTTTGTGGTAGTATTCACAACCATTGATCAAAAAAATATAAGGTCTATATTAATTTAGTTTTCATTTTGTAAGAAGATTCTTCTCAAATGAACCTTCTCTAATTGCCCTAACCCCATTAACTTTTCTCATTGAATTAGCTTGCACATGAGGGTAATTTTGTCAATATATACCTAATTTCATTTGTTTTTTTAAATAAAAATCACAAATTCCCTTTAACCAATCTTTCTCTCAACCCCATTTCTCTATCCTCTCCCTCTCTCGAACACCCCCCAGCCATCTCGTTGCCCTCAACCACCGTGTTCTCCTTTTTCTAAGGGTGTTCATTATTCGTTTATAACCGAATTAACCGAAAACTAAACCGAATTCAAAACTGAAATGAATAAAAATTCGGTTATTTGGTTTAGTTTGTAACCATAACCGAATTCAAATTCAGTTCGATGTTTGGTTTGATTTTTATTTAAATTCATCAATTCGGTATAACCAAATTAACCAATTGAATCTTGTAATTTTATAAAAATATTTATCTATACTATATATATAATGCATATTCAAGGAACAACAATGGTCATTTGCCACTTTTTCAACATTTACAACCCCTTAAAGCATATTGTACAAGACAATAAAGCAAAATGAAGTTAATAAACATTCCTAAACTCTGTAAGGCGGGATTTCAAAATTCAAACACCCTTAAGAATTGTATGATCTATCTTTCTTCATCTACACGCCTATCTCTCTGTCCTTTTCTCTTGCTTTTCCCCTTTTCTCCTAAATCTATGGCTTTTTCCCTCTTTCTCCTATGTTAAACACCGATGATTTGAGGAAATCCTCATTCGATTAGCAGCTTATGAACACTGATTTGAAGAAATCCCCATCGATTTGCACTTTTGTTCTCGCACGTGGCACTTTCGGCACCGTCACCTCCTCTCAAATTTAACTCTCGGTACAGTTTCATCTAATTTTGATTCTTTGTTAAGATCAATCTTACAATTTCTCACTAGCTTACTCTTTTCGGTTTTGGTTACAAGGTTGAACAGTGGTGGTGACAACTATCTAGGGTTTCGACAAAAACGGAGATGGTTACAACTTCGGGTGGTGAATGTGTTAAGATCCTACAACTATCAGATGAGAGGAGGATCGAACCTTCCAACCAAGTTCCATTGAAGATTCCGGCAACTCTAGATGAGAGAAGTTTTCTGCAAATTCCCCAGAAGAGAACTTGAGGAAATACGGAGAGATGTTGTAAGATTTTAACTTTCTTCGACTCTAATTCCCTTAAAAGTGAAAAAAGAAAGAAAAAGAAACTAAAACCGAAGGAACGTAAGAAAAAGAAAAAAACGAGTGAACTTGTAACAGTTGTTTAATGTTACTATATTCAGCTGGTAGATTTTGTGGCCTCCTTTTTTGTTTGTAGATTTAGTGATATGCCTTATAAACATAAGCATGTTTATATATTTAGTGACTGCTTGAAAGTCTTCTTGTAAAATTATTCCAAGAGGGATTCTAAAAATATATATTCACTTTTCACAGGTTCATAAATACACTGAAGGCTTATGTTGGGTGATGCACTATTACTATGAAGGTGTCACCATCTTAATAAATTGTTGGTACCACCATATAATATCTAAAAGAATTTGATAACCTGTTGAAGCATTTTCTTGTTCCTAAATGAAATTATGAAGAACTAAAGAAGGGTGAATATCATGTCAAGTGTTGTGTTTGCTATAAAATTTTTCACTGATGTACATTACTCAACATTGTCCTTTCAGGTTCTATCCGTACCAGATACCACAACGATTAGGGTATTTTTATTTGGGAGTTGTGTTTTTTTCTAATAGACTGATAAAGCTTTAGTTCTGTATGAAGCCATTGTATATCTCTACCAGCTTCAACTTCAAGTGCAGGTACGTTATTCTTCAAACAATGAGATTTGTTGTAGAATTTTATTTATTTTTTAGAAAATAAATATGGAATTGTTACTAATAACTTAATGCACCTGAAAACCTTGAAATCTTGTTAATTACATAAGACACTACCATAGTTTTGGTATATCAATCTGATTATGGTACAAAGCTATTGTTTTTATTATTTTTCTAATGTTGGCGTATGTGGGTTATTTTCTAAATTACAATTGTTTTCTTCGCAGGTGTTAGATATGATTAACAACAACCCATATTAGTTCCATCAAATGATTGTTCTTCGTGTAATATGTCCACTTAATCGGACTATCAGGTTTTTAATGTCGGTATGGTACTCTATTTGATTTATCTCAGTTTTTTCTTTGGGTTGTTAAGAAATTTATTTGTGTTTTTTATGGCTTTAATAGATTTGATGCAATCTACAAGAAGTATGACAAATATGATGTCAAAAAGCAGAGAGATCTCATCATCTCTGGTGACGACGCCTTCGTTAGGCTCTACGCCACCGTACACATTGAAACCACTCTTCAAGTGATGCATATTCAGATCTGTATCGATTCGTTTCGATACCTAGGGTTTCTAATTTATTGTTTTAACAAGTTAATTACGTTATAATGTTGATTAATTGTATACAGAAAGCTGAGATAGTTAATTAAGAATGAGAAAAACAGGGCTTCTGTGGTGGCAATGAAGAAGGTTTGTTAATAGAGTGTACATTGTATGTGAAGTGAAATATATGAATATTAAGGCAAAATCAAGTGATATTAATCTACATGTAATCAGCATATCTATTTGTAGCTGATTTGTTATGTACATTGAATGTACACACCATTAGGTGGAAATAAGAGTGTATGTCGTGTTTTAGTCCTATCTGCGAGACTTTTTGACTGTGTTGAATGAAGTTTTGGATATAAATTTCATAACAGGTAAAAGGACTTGCATCGGAAAAGTTTGCAGCTCGTAATGATTTGGTTCAGGCACTTCCTGATAGGATTCAAACAATACCTGATGGGGGTGTTATTGCGCCCAAACAGACCGGAGGTTGGGCTGTGTCAGCATCACGTACAAATAATATCAAGTTTGATTCAGGTGATCTGTGAAACCGGTTAATCTCTTAACATCCCGTAATTAGATAGATAGTTAGAATAGATTACTACTTAGCGGTTATAAAGTACGAGGACCGAAGTTGACAAAATGGAAGTTAGAAACTACCACCCTTTACCGAAAGGGTGTGTCCCCTCCCTTCATCACTTCCGAATCGGTACAAGGCACAAAGATAGGAAGAGACGCAACTGTTGATCATATGGACAAGATTCGACACACCTCTTCAAGGTTTAATCACAACCACACATCCAAGAGACATGACTTTTCACGAAGAGACGTGTCTGTTCACTCGTACCCGTAGAAAACTATAAATAGGATCAAGTAGTTTCATTTGTAATCACTTATGTAGGTCCCTTTTTCGCGGAGGATTACGAACCTAAACCTTGTTATACAAACCTACTAGCGAGTGCGGAATCCAAGCTAGCAAGCAAACCGAGTTAGTAGCAAGTAGAGAAACAAACACACAAAGATTCACCGATTAACACTAGTCGTATTAATGCAATGAGGGTTTCGGTTACAAGCTCAATGTTTACAGAAGTGTTCTATAAACTCTCTAAGATGTGTGTGTGAGTTTGGACAGAATGCTCTCAAAGAATACTCTCTCTTTCTGTCTGTGTGTCTGTCTCCCGAAACTCAACACATGCATGGGTATATATACCCAGCTCAGCAGGTCTGGATCGAAGGATCTGATAGATGGTCCGAAGGATCATCTATCGATCACAGTTCATACGAAAGATCAGCATGGACCTCGAAGGATCATCCTTCGAGGTCTAATGGTCGAACCATGGTCGAACCATATCTTTCGATCACCTCGAAGGATCAGGTGTATCCTTCGAGGCTATCCTTCGATCAGAACATCTTTCAACTGTTGTCCAAGTCACACCGGAGGATGGTTGACTTGGTCAACTTACAATACAAATCAGGACATCGTTTATATCAGACCGAATACAGACAAAGTACAGACACAAGTGCACCAACAAACTCCCCCTTGGCTGTAGCTTTGTCTTTGATCTCTAATCTTTGTCTTGTTCTTCTAAAAGTGTAGACTCGTCTTGAACTTCGACGGTCTTTGGTCTTCAAGTCTTCAAGACTCTGATGTCCTATCATGTCTTCAATGTCGGAGGATCTTCAAAGTCTTCACGTCTTGAAAGTAGAGAGTGTATCAACAAACTACCCGTATCATGTAGGAAGTGTGTTGACAAACTCCCCCTTAACATAAGCTCCCCCTTGAGTTATGCTCGTGAAAAGACTTTATCTTTATGAAGTGAGATCCTTGTGGTGTTGATGATGGCCAGCAGCAACTCGATCATCTTCATCTTTTGAGCGCCTTCTCGTCGTGTCTTCATTCCAAGGCTTGTCATCGACCATGTTCTCCTAGCCTTTAGAATCTGCACATGCAAGAAATCTAAACGCGTAATGAGAACAACTGCTTGGAATAGTATAAACAAATGACACACGAGTGACCATGTCAAAATCAAACACCGTCCGACAGTTTGAAAGTTTAATAAATTTATCAATTTTAAATTCTAACTTTCAAAATCTGCAAATTTTGACCGTTTATGAAGATTTAGTCAGTTCGGTTTTCAGTCAGGTTTCAGGTAACGAAGACTTGAGCTCCAACATCGTACGATCGAAAATAAAGCAGAAATAAAATCTTTTTGGCTTTTATAAAGTTTATATTAAAACAAGGATTTTAGGCGTGTTTTTGAAATTAAAAGATAACAATTTAAAATCCTTTGAGTGTTATCAAACGACATCACCGCTAATGTCGTGCTGATATGCACCAAACGATGAAACTGTTTAAAAGAACTAATAAAGGTTAAGCAGTAAATAAATATATACAAACATTCTTTTTGCGAGTTTCGAGGGTAAGAGAATCATATCAGTGTACGGTCATGCCAAAACACTCTTGTTGTTCAGTTAGTTAACATTAAGATAAGCATCCTATAACAATTATCGGTATTGTTGTCCACTTAAGCTCAACTTATCAGATGTAATCATGTTTAGAGGATACGTTAATGTATGATTTATACTTACCGACCGGTGTTCATCCACATCACGACACATTCCCGTATCAAGGTATGCACGAGAGTTCATCTTACCGGTGAGTATACCGATTATCATCTGTTTGACCGTATAAATTGTGAGATACTCACTTATTTTGATTTGAAAACAAGTCCTTTGTGATATAATCACTTATTGATGAGGAACTTGATTTTCGTATGCATGAGGGCACAGGTGCAAGTCCGTGAACAGGTCAGTACTTCCGTACAGCAGAGAGACGAACTTGACACCCGGATAAATGTGATATTTTATCACTTATTGATATGGACATGTGATTGTTTATCACTTATTGAGGTCGAATGCAGTATGCAATATGTACACGTATGTATAGTATCATGGAAGATCTAGACTTGCATCCCCGTTATTTTTCGGTAAAAGATACAACCATGATACCCAGATGATAAGCAGCATAAAGACCGAATATCTCAGAACCTCGGCAATCTATCAAACGAAATTTCGGTACTAAGACCATATGCCAATGAATGGTTCCCACCTGGTCTTCAGTCGATTAAGATTTATATCACCCTGCACACTTTAAAATGATTGTGAGCCTACCGATACATCTTATATAGAGCTGCTTATCGTTTTTCATTTAAGGTTTAAAGAGGTTTGGATAGACCACTGATGTACTATCATTTTCTCTTTTGCTCGCCAGGAAACTCATTTTTGTTTTTCTATTGTTTTTGTGTTTTTGAATTTTTCGATGTTTTTGGATTTTCCGATTTTTGGATTTACTCCCCCTAAAATCAACAAACTAAGATAAATTTAAAAAACACAAAGGTATTTACAAAAATGATTTTCCGATGTTGGTTTTACTCTTGCTTGACCTTAATGCCGTTTACCAATAATAAAAAGTCAAATCTTGATTTGTCAAAAGCTTTGGTAAATAAGTCGGCACGTTGGTCATCGGTGTGGACCTTAACAACATCGATTAGCCTTTTCTCAAAGCAATCACGTATGAAGTGATATTTGATTTCGATGTGTTTGGTCTTTGAATGCTGCACAGGATTTCTAGTGATATCTAAAGCAGCAGAATTATCAACGTAAATAGGAGTAGTTAGGAATTCAAAACCGTAGTCCCGCATCTGTTGTTGGATCCAAAGAACTTGGGAGCAACAACTTGAGGCAGCAATGTATTCAGCTTCGCATGTTGATGTAGCTACACACGTCTGCTTCTTGCACTGCCATGTGACTAGGCGATTTCCTAAGAACTGACATCCAGCCGTTGTCGACTTGCCGTCGATTTTGCATCCGCCAAAATCAGAATCACTGAAAGCTACCAATTCAAAGTTATTATCCCTAGGGTACCACAGACCGGTGTCAGGGTATGCCTTCAAATAACGAAAAATCCTTTTAACAGCAGCAAGATGTGAGGCCTTCGGGTTAACTTGATATCTGGCAAGCAGGCACGTCGGGTACATTATGTCTGGCCTTGATGCTGTGAGGTACATGAGAGATCCGATCATGGCGCGATAGATAGAAGGGCTAACAGCTTCTCCCTTCAAGTCTGGAGTAATTCCGTGATTAGTTGGCAATGGGGTACCAATGGGCGTTGCATCAGACATCTGGAACCGGCTCAAGATGTCACCAACATATTTAGTCTGATGGATGAATATCCCAGACTCCGTTTGTTGTACTTGTAGGCCCAAGAAGAAGGTCATTTCCCCCATAGCACTCATCTCGAATTTATCCTGCATAATGCGCTCGAATTCCCTACACAAGACATCATTAGTAGAACCAAAAATAATGTCATCAACGTATACCTGTACCAGAAGAAGATCTCCATCTTGTTCCTTGATGAAAAGAGTACAGTCGATAAGACCTCTACGAAAACCGTTCTCCAGCAGATAGTGAGATAAGGTTGCATACCAAGCTCGTGGTGCTTGATGAAGACCATAAAGAGCTTTGTTGAGCAACCAAACCCGATCGGGATGGATAGGATCTTCAAAACCTGGAGGCTGTTCGACGTACACCTCTTCTTCAACCACACCATGTAAAAATGCACTTTTCACGTCCATCTGATAAACCTTGAATCCTTTGAAGGACGCATAGGCTAGAAAGATTCGAATTGCTTCGAGACGTGCCACTGGTGCATAGACTTCGTTGTAGTCGATCCCTTCAATCTGACGAAAACCTTGAACGACTAAACGAGCTTTGTTTCGGATAACAACTCCGCGGTCATCCTTTTTGCATTTGAAAACCCAACGGGTACCAATCTTCTTGTATCCAGCAGGTTTCTCTACTAGTTTCCAGACACCCAGCTTCTGGAATTGTTGCAGTTCTTCCTGCATTGCTTCAACCCAAGCATTATCTTTCAAGGCTTCTTTCCACGTTCTTGGTTCTTCTTGTGAGACATAACACGCGAAGGACCAGTCGTTTTGTTGCCCGGATTCTCGAATAGCTGCATACAAGCCTGCATTGTTGTTGTTTCGCAACATGTTTCTTGTTTGTACGCCACTTTGCACATTTCCAATGATGTTTTGTTGAGGATGGGTATTATGAATCCTTGTTTCTGGATTATCTGGAACTGGAACATTTATACCCAGATTGTTGAGGTTAAGATCAACAACCAATTCAAGACCCGGAATTGACGAAGAGGATGATGCAGTAGCCTCAGCTGTTCTGTGGGCATCCACTGGAGGAGTACCCTCTGAAGTACCATGAACTGCTGTTGTAGGAGCTTCCTGATCTGCATCTAGAAATTCATCATCCTCTGAAGATTCGTTCAATTCGTTTGCATCATGAAAATCCTCATTGTTGAGAGAATTATTGTTCACCGAAGAAGATGGTTCTTGATTAACAAGAATCGGACGAACCACCGGTGAAACTGTTGCATTGTCACTCTCGAAAAACATCCTAGTCGCAGCATTTTCTTCAACGACTTCAACATTGATCGAATTGAAAAAGTCATCGTACTCAAACATCCAAGGTTGACCCGGATTTTTGACTGGCAAGGTGTGCCTTTGTACTCTGACCTCAGACCATTCCTCGACCCTTTTAGTCTCTAGATTCCAGACTCGTAAGTTAGGGGTGGCATACCCAAGAAAGTATCCATCAATTGCTCTTGCCCCAAACTTTCCATTAGGATCGATGATTGTGCATGGAGCTCCAAACGGTTCTAGATAAGACAAATCTGGTTTCCGTTTCTGAAGAAGCTCAAAGCAGGTCTTGTTGTGTCTTTTGACTGTAAGGACTCTGTTCAATGTGTAACATGCAGAGGCCACAGCTTCAGTCCAGAATGGAATGGGTAGCTGTGACTCTACCAACATTGTCCTAGCAGTCTCGATCAATGTGCGGTTCTTACGTTCAGCGACACCATTCTGTTGAGGAGTATAAGCTGCACTAAACTCATGAAGAATACCTTTTGAAGTGCAGAACTCCGTCATGGAATGATTTTTAAATTCAGTACCATTGTCGCTACGTATCCGCCTAACCTTCAACTTATACAAATTCTCAATCTGAATGATCAAGTTTTTAATAATGCCAAAGGTTTCACTCATGTGTGCCATGAACGCAACCCAAGAAAATCTTGAATAATCATCAGTAACCACGAGGCAGTATTGATCACCCCGAATACTCTTGTGCTTGACAGGACCGAACAAATCCATGTGCAACCGCTCAAGAGGAACTGCCACCGTGTTGATCTTCTTTGTAGGGTGCTTCTTCTTTGTTTGCTTTCCTTTCTGGCACGATACACAGATGTCTTGAAGATGGAAATTTTTGAGGGGAACACCATTCACCAATTCATTTGAAACCAAATGATTCATTTTGCGTAAGTGAATGTGACCCATTCGTCTGTGCCAAGAGATAGTGTCTTTTTCTGTGGCTTTGGAAACGAAACAAGTTGCTTGTGCAGACGTAGTAATAGCCTGGCTCATGTCAAGGACGTACAAATCATTTATCCTTGGAGCCGACAAGAGAATCCATTCTTTTGGAATTTTGAAGCCGGGTTTCAGCACATAACATCCATTAGCATCAAAGTGTACTGAAAATTTCTTGTCACAAATTTGAGAAACACTGAGAAGATTGTGATCAAGTTGTTGCACAAAATTGATCTTGTCAAAGCTGACAAACCCGTTAGATATCATTCCTTCTCCCGTTATGTATCCACCTTTATCTCCAGCAAAAGCAACATAACCTCCTCTAATAGATTTAACGTCGTAGAGAAGCTTCATGTCGCCCGTCATGTGCCTGGATGCCCCACTATCAACAATCCAGTGACTACTGATAGTTCCTCCTGAAGCACCCTGCACATGAACTCAAATGAATTAGTTGGAGATGGGGACCCAAGCCATTGTGGTCTTGGGTCTTCCATTTTCATCAATGACAATAACTTCTTGTCTTTGATGGTTGGTGAATTGTGATGGTCCCCCTGATTCAACAACCGTTTTTGGTTTCCAAGTCTGTTTGGTTTCACCAGTGTTTTTCTTTAAAAGTTTAACTTCTTGATGTTTTGAAGTTTTAGAATTTTCTGGTTTTACAACAACAGATTGTTTATGAACCACATCGGTTTTAATCGCTTTTTCAATTTTCTTGACCTGTTGCCGTTTCTGTTTCTTTTCCCTTTCTTTTACAAGTCGGGGATCTTGTTTTGTGGAAACAGATGGCTTACGGTCAGTCTTACCACGGGGATCATCAACCTTCCCTTTCTGCTTATGAAGATATGGGCAGTTTCTAATAATGTGCCCAATGGTTCCACACTCAAAACATGATCTTCGTTCTACAAACCCCGAAGAATCATGTGATCGTCTAGCCGATGATGTTGAACTTTGTGAACCCGAGGTACTAGGTTTTGAACTACTTGGTTCATTTCTTTTCTCGACAAAAGCTTTCTTGACAAAATCTAAGTTAGATTGATTTTCAAACTTCTCAATTTTGTCTGTTCCCGTCGATTTCACAAAGTTAACATTCTTCTTCTTCTTTTGGTTCGGCTTCTTTTGCACTGGAGCCGGTGCTTTACCTTTGGGTTTGGTGTGATTTTGCTGTGTTGGTACTGTTGGCAGTTTCTTGTTACCAAATTGCTTTCGAATTTCAGCTTTTGGAATAGGAGGACACTGTGTAACTGTAACTTTAGGTCCTGCCTTTCCCAAGAACTTACTCGTCGAATTCTCAAAGACTTTGCAGATTAAGGATTGATTAACATTCTTAATGGGAAAATCTTTGTCTGAGTAAATTTTATCATCACCAACTAGAGTGTACAGCAAATTCACACTCTCCGACTTCTTCTCAGACGAGGACTCAGTTGCAACAGTCTTAGCGGGTTTGACAGGGGGATCACATAGAATGTGATTCTCAAGAGGTATGTCCTCATTTTTGACTACCGCATCAGACTTTGCTGGGACAGTATCATCAGATTCATCATCAGACGAATCAGCATCCTCAATTACAACTGGAGGATCTTGATTCTGTTCAGCACTCACAAATGTATCTGCTGACACATCTGAATCTGAGGATACTTCCTTTTGGTATCCAAGTCCTGCAGCAAACTCCTTAACATCTAGAGGCACAGAAGGTTCAAAGAAAACTCTGTCCTCTTCATCAGGCATGGCGTCATAATTATGTCTCACTGGTGGTGGACACTTCTTGTACCCTATGCATGTGACATCTCTCTTTTCCTTCTGAACGTCAATGATGTGATCTAACACATAGCTAGAACTCAAATAACTGTCTAGCTTGAGTTGGATCGCATCACTTTCGGTTTTCACACAAGCCATCTCTTTTTGCATACTCTCAAGGCGAGATATATACAAATTAATATCAGTTTGTTTTCTTGAAACCATTTTAGTCAGTTCAGTTTTATCCTTCTTTAACGTTTCAATTACTGACTTAAATTCTTTTTCATGGTTTTCATAAAACATGTTGGCTTCTGTGCATTTAGAGAGGTCCACAGTCAATTTCTGATTGTGGAGAAAGGTCACATCATATTTTTCTTGCAAAGCGTCATGCTTACTTTGCAAGTCACTCAGATTCTCATTCACAGTAGTATGTTTGTCTTGCAAGTCAAACAAACTAGCTTGTAAAGCATCATGTTTGCCTTGCAACTCAGACATACTTTTCTCCATTTCAGCACATCTAGCATGCATCCTAGCACATTCATCACAATTAACAGCAGTGGGTTCATCGACACATACCTGACTTGATGAACCGTCGACATTAGCCATAAAGGCTGAATGGAGAGAAGACGAAGTATAAGCAGCTTGATCCACCAGAATAGATCTTCTTTGAGTTTCTGCTGCAGCTTCCTCCAAGAGTTCATCAATATCTGCATCGATTGCTGCATTCGATGTCTCACCCACATGATCATCACCAGAATTGGATGATTCTTCATCAACACTTCTGCTGTACCCAGAAGAGTCTTCATCTTCAGACGATTCACCACCACTGGCAGAAGATTCTCCACCACTGGTGTGAACTAGCTCCTTCACAATCTGAGCAAAACATGCTGTTCCATCTGGAGCATCACCACCCAACTGGATTGACCAGTCACAACCTTCATCTACCTGAACCGCAAGTGCCCGGTTAGTTTGGTTGTTGACGGGTACCATGGTACGATCATTGTTTCTGTTCTGCCGATTGCCTTGGTTTCTGAAGGGATTTTGATTCCCGTGCTGGGCTGGCTTTGTACATTCCCGTTTAAAGTGACCCCGTTCACCACAGTTGAAGCATTTAACGGCCTGCTTATCGAACCCATACTTGGTATCTCGCTTACTTTCCAAGCTGGTTCTTCCAGTACTCTCCATCCAATCCTTTGCTCTTCTCACAGCACTCGCAAAGGCCCACTTGATGTCCATCAAGTCCATCTCCTCTTTATCAATCTGCCTGTAATCTTCTTGTGTCAGATTAATGTTGCCAATCTGACCTTCTATCAACCCACAGTACGCGCTCACTACAGTGTTAAGCAGCTCCATGTGTTCCTTAGCCACTTCTACACTGATTTTAGAGAAGCTTGACGTGTCGAGCTGTACTGTACTTGACTTTGATTGTTGACCAGCAGATGATGTTCCTCCATAACATGCACGTTGTTGTTGTTGAGCAGGAGGAGGTGGAGGTGGTTGGATTGGATTTCCATACATGTCTGTGGTGGGAGGTGGCTTAACAGGAACTTGTATTGGATTGCCAAAACAATCTGTGCTTGTGACAAACGCTGTTTGAAGTGGAGCATGTGAACCGGTTCTTGCAGACGAAGAATTGGAAGTTCCACAGTACATTTCTGGATTCTGTGGCAATGGAACTCTCTTCGCCTTCAATGTTTCCTCCTGATCCTTGTTTTCCAACAGTTGAACGAATTCGTTGATATTAGTGGTTCTCAACACCCCGTTGTACTTCAGGATTTCCAAGAAACTACTCCATTGAGGAGGCAAAGCATCAGCAAACTTCTTCACAACTTCAGCTTGAGTTGTCACTACACTGTAATTATCCAATTCCGTAAGCAGATGATAAAATCGGCTTGTCATATCTCCCAAGGACTCCTTATCCATACAAGTGAAGCCTTCGAATTCTTTCTTGAGAAGATCATGACGCATTTGACGTGTTGCTGCATTTCCCACTCCTCTGTTTTTCAATCCATCCCATAACTTCTTTGTTGTCTTGAAGCTGACAAACTGATGGTAGATATCCTTGCTCAACGCCTGAGTGAGAATGGCGTATGCCTTCTTTTCCAGATCATAGGTTTTCTTTTTATCTTCTGGAAGATCAGCAAACGTAGTAGAATCTGAAGCAGCAACCTCTATGGCTTGATCGAAATCTGTGGTGAAACGTATCCACAGTTCCGTATTTTGACCAAGAACATATGTTTTAAATCTCTCAACCCATCCTGGATATTCATTCAAATGCATCAACTTTGGAGGTCGATTCAAACTTCCTGATTCACTTTCGCTTAGTAGAATACTTTGAATGCTCGGAGTTTGATTCGATACCAAAGCCCATTGATTTCCCTGAGAAGATGTCGATACCGGCGACTCGGCCCATAAAGGAGATGACCTGGTATTCGTGTATTTTCCATCGTCTGGAGCCGATGTACCCCACCATGAAGGAGTGACATTTGATCTTGTATATTCACCATTGTCTGGAGCCGGAGTTCCCCACCAACTCGGATTCATGATAGATAAGCAAAATAAATGCTAAGTAAGAAAGATCCGAAAGATACACAACCGAAAGATCCTGGTCGAAAGATCTGAAATCACAGAAAATTGTTAACAATAAACAGATCACAATCGAAAGATATAATCTTGTTCGAAGGATCAACAGTACTCGAAGGATTACTGTTGACTCTCGAACAATGATCTCGAAAGACTCAAGAACACGAAGGATTCCCTTTTGAAAGATCCTTATCTTTCGTGTTAAATCCTTATCTTTCGATCAACAAGTCTCGAAAGATTCACCAATACGAAGGATCCTAATCTTTCGGACACTAGTCTTTCGAAAAGATTCCTTTCTCGAAGGATATGTTTCAGACTTCAAGGGATGGGTCGAAGGATATAAATCTTTCGAGCCCTCCTTGATCGAAAGATATCGAAGGATGATCTTTCGATGTCGAAAGATATCTTTCGATATGTTCTGACACACTGACACAAAGTGATGGGTTGGTGAAAAGGTGACAGGTTGGTAAGGTCAACTTTCGGCAAAAGGTATGGTCAGACGTACTTTCCCACCAACTTTGAAAATTTTGCCAAAAATGAAATCCTTATCTTCAACACCAGTCACCGGAATGTTAACCGGAGACTTAACCGGAAAATACAAAATCACTTAAAACAATTTTTCAAGTTACCCAACCCCACTTTAAACACTCCCGGTTAGTTTAGACACGTTTTTACTCAAAGAAAATGCAAGAAACCAAGTAAAAACAGGTGCAAACACCAAGTGTTTCAACACACCACAACTTGTAAAAACCCGGTTTTAAACAAGGTTAAGAGCCTTAGCTCTGATACCACTTGTAGGTCCCTTTTTCGCGGAGGATTACGAACCTAAACCTTGTTATACAAACCTACTAGCGAGTGCGGAATCCAAGCTAGCAAGCAAACCGAGTTAGTAGCAAGTAGAGAAACAAACACACAAAGATTCACCGATTAACACTAGTCGTATTAATGCAATGAGGGTTTCGGTTACAAGCTCAATGTTTACAGAAGTGTTCTATAAACTCTCTAAGATGTGTGTGTGAGTTTGGACAGAATGCTCTCAAAGAATACTCTCTCTTTCTGTCTGTGTGTCTGTCTCCCGAAACTCAACACATGCATGGGTATATATACCCAGCTCAGCAGGTCTGGATCGAAGGATCTGATAGATGGTCCGAAGGATCATCTATCGATCACAGTTCATACGAAAGATCAGCATGGACCTCGAAGGATCATCCTTCGAGGTCTAATGGTCGAACCATGGTCGAACCATATCTTTCGATCACCTCGAAGGATCAGGTGTATCCTTCGAGGCTATCCTTCGATCAGAACATCTTTCAACTGTTGTCCAAGTCACACCGGAGGATGGTTGACTTGGTCAACTTACAATACAAATCAGGACATCGTTTATATCAGACCGAATACAGACAAAGTACAGACACAAGTGCACCAACAACTTACTTACACTCAATTCGATTTGTATATACATTCATTCGGTTATTACAAGTTATTGTTATTCAGGTTTGTTAATCACGCACATTTAGAGATCAAGATCCAGTTCGGGCCAACAAATTGGTATCAGAGCGTCAGGCTCTAAGCGTGGGAATCGCAAGGCATCGCAGGGAATTCGCGATCAGGTTTCAATTTCGTTTTCAATTCGCAAAGTTCATTTCAGAATTTTTAATTTTCGGTTCTAGGGTGATTGGTTGAACCGAAGGGTTGGTTAGGAATCTAGGGTTTGTTTGATTCCGGGGTTTAGTGCGAATTAGATTGTTGATTGTTTGATTATTACACGATTCGGGTAATCGTGGGATTGTGAGATCTATTGAAACCAAGAAAAGTAAAGTTTAGTAAAAGTGAAGATTGTTCGTCAGGAAGATATGTCAGGAACATCCGGACAAAATCCGATAATAATACAGAAAGAAGGAAATTCTCTTTCCCAGTTTCAGTGTCCGAATCTGAAACCAACAAACTATAAGGTTTGGGCTATTCGTATCAAGACGATTCTTGAAGCGAATGGTTTGTGGGAAACGATTGAACTGACAGAAAATGCAACGGTAGACACCAAGAAAGATAAGTCTGCAATTGCATATCTGTTTCAAGCAATACCAGAAGATGTTGTATTGCAAGTTGCAAGTTGTAAGACTGCAAAAGAAATTTGGGATAATTTAAAGGTTAGACACGTTGGTGTTGATCGGGTACAAAAAGCGCGTATGCACACGCTATTATCAGAGTTTGAATTGTTGCAAATGAAGGATGACGACACTATTGATTCTTTTACCGCAAAGATTAATAGTATCGTTACCCGGGCAACCGAAGTAGGAACGACATTGAGTCAACCGACCCTAGTAAGCAAACTCCTAAATGGCGTACCGGATAAGTTCACTCAAATCGTTGCCTCGATGGAACAATACTCCGATCTAGAAACAATGACGCTAGAAGAAGCGGTCGGAAGGTTAAAAACGTTCGAAGAAAGACTTAAGCAAAAGAAAGGAAGCCCAGGAGAAAGTCAAGACAAGTTGATGTTTATACATCACGACAACAACTCAGGCAGAGGAAGACAGTTTGGAAACCGCGGGCGGGGCAGGTTCAACCAATCACGCGGAAACTGGCGAGACAACAAAGACAGGCAAAGCACTAAGAACGAAGGATCTTCGTATAGACCCAGAGGTGGAAGGTCTAAAAATTGGAGGAATTTTGGAAGAAACGAAATAGATATAAGCAAGATCCAGTGCTACAAGTGTCAGAAGTATGGACACTTCAAGAAAGACTGTCCTGAGAAAGATGTTGTACAAGAACATTCAAATCTCTTCGAGGAAGACGAAGCACCCGTATTGCTAATGGCAATACAAGAAGAAAACGTTGTTCAAGAAAGGGTTCTATTAAACGAAGAATGCATAGAACCAGCAAGTTACGCCTCAGAAAATGAAAGTCTATGGTATTTAGACAACGGGGCCAGCAACCACATGACAGGAGTGCGAAGTCACTTCAGAGAATTAGATGAAAAGGTGACAGGGCAAGTTCAAGTTCGATTCAAGTATTGTTCGGTTAGTTTGTTTTTCATTCAGAAAGTTTCAGTTTGTTCAATCATATTGATGTATTGTGATTACTGTGGGTTGTTTGAAAACGATTGTGTATGCGGTCACAACTCTATCCGTTCCGAATGGTCCTGGGTTTCCGATGACGATGATACCAACAATCTGTTTGTTTAGTTTGCCGGATGTATATAAGTATGTTACATTTTGTTAGATTTCATAGTGGTTGGTTAGTGGTTACATGGACCCGGTCTACTTATATGTTACTTATTGTGATGCATGAATTTCGTAGCTGGACAATTTGATAATGAATACTTTCAGCAAACTAAAGAGTTGAGCCAATTCAGGAATGAATATGAAATGAGAAATATGAAGCAGGCTTGTATTTGTCTTCTGTTTTTTTGTTATATAACCTTTTCCATATTTTTTCTCCTATTTTATATAACATGTTCCATGTATTCTTATTTTATATAGGATCAAGGCTTGGATATGAAATCAGAAGGTCTCGATACTTTGAAAAACATGGCACAGGATATGAACTAGGTTTTATATCTTCTACTTAAACTACATCTTGCGATGGTCAGTACGGGTCGGTGTGGGTTGGGTTGATGACTTGCCAACACTTTTATATTTGTTTCTTTTGAGTTAGTATAGATAGCTAATGTTCTACATAAGATTATAGACGATCTTCCATAAAAATAGAATCTAATTCTTTTGAATTAGACTATCCCTTTAGGCTTTTGACCAACTTTTCACCTGCATGTTTGTCTAGGTTTATGAATTTTATTCATACTATTAATTAGGTATAAAATATAACCCATCCATTGTTTTAGGTAAACCTAGCATGTTTGCTGACTTCTTTTATTTCAGGAGATGACTCTTGAAGAATATCAAAAGGTTCTCGGGGAAAAGAGGAAGTCTTCGGAGGCACTTAAAACTAAAGAAAGGATGGTGGAAGTTGACAAAGAGCTTGCATCCTTGCAACAACTGATGAGGTTAATAATGTATTAGTTTGTTTACATGTTATGAACATCAGTCTTCTCTATATAAGTTGTTAAAAGGCATGTTTTTTGCTGATTGGAGTCTTCTCAACAAGGAGGTTGGTCATGTGTACATGGTTGGACAAGTGCAGCGGTGACAGTTATCACATAGGAATGGTTTCATTAAATCTGGTCCAATGGAATGGTTTCGGGTTTCATTTGTTAGGTGGTCTATTCGAGTATGCCAAAAGGTAAAAGGGATTCTTCATCAGGGTTGGGTGTTGTCCTCTCACAATTACTTCATATATGAAAGTTAGCAATGTAGAGGTTTTGAATTTTGATCCTAAATGTCTAAGGGCAGGATTCTAATAATGTCAATTTTGGTTGCAATGTGCGTTTCTGATGCGGATTACAATGGTGTTGGAGCTGGGAGTGGTTGGCTTTGCTTGTCTTGGTTCTTTCATCCATACAGGAGGATCCAAGTATGTTTTAATTATATTTTGTTTGTTTAGTGATTTGTATTACAACAGGGACATAGCATTTATGGTAGGTGATGTTGTATTCTTTCTGCTCATAATTGTTGTCGCATTACTTTTTTAGTTTGTAACAAAACAATTTTCTACTATACAAAGTAATAAATTATTGTATATCAGCTCTCTTTTTGTTTCTTCAAAACATATGATTATCGTATTTTGTACTTTTTTGTACTTTGAATATCGCATTACCATCACATAAATACAAGTATTTAAAGAAAAAAAATCATTGTTGTGATGAAAACCAGTCCATGAGGAAGCTTCCTGTCCTATTTGCCATGTAACTTGTAAGATACATATAGTTGATTCTTGAAAATTTTTGGGTTTGGGTTTTATTTTTTTAAAAAGTATAATATATATTGAATTATGGCTTTTTTTTTGTTTGATCAGGAAGAGTACAAGAATTGGGATAAGATTTGAAGAATGGGGAAATGTAGAGATGATAATCATGTAGATTGCATCAATAACTAGTTGTTGATGAATAAATTGTATTCAGTGTGCAAAATCGTGCGGTCTCAATAATTAAATCTTCTCATATTACTCTTGAAACAATGAAAAGTTGATTGAACATGAAAAGTGAAAGGTCAACTAATAATGGAGATAGTTAATTGTAAGTTATACCATAAATATAAGTTTTAATAATTATTGGAGATATATTAAATGTTTCATCGTTGGGTAGAAAATTTCATTGTCTTTTTATACTTTTATATTTAAATAAAGATAGTTATGACATTAAACTCCCCGGCTAGTGGAAGTTTAAAGTTGTAAACGTAGTTTACAACAATATCCTAGTTAGGTGACCCTTAAAGGTCTTAGTACACACGGTCCCATGATAGTCTTAAAAGTTTCCAACAGATTTATTTAATTATAACAAGCATCAACAACCACATAATGCACAAGCCAAAATTCCTGGAAGCCGAACTCATGTACCTAAAGAACACGTAAAAATAAAGTGTCAATACAATGGAGGGTGAGTTCTGTAGGTCCCGAAATCGGAGGATCGAGTTTCACTACCAAACCCTTGTTTAGAACAAACAAAGTTAAGTGTGCGGAATCCACTTAACTAAGCCAAACCAAACATTGAACAAAGTAAAGACAATGGTTAACCAAAGAAACACAATCGTTTGATTAACTGGATGAGAATGCACAACTGATACAAACACAGTTTACACAAAGTGACCTTCAGGGTATTCTCTCATCTCTAAGATGTAACTGGGACTATCTGTGCCTTTATATAGCAACTGGGCTAGTGACATCGGCGAAACAAAGATTGGGCCGACGAAACAGAACTGAGCCCAAAACTAAGCTCATCAGACGACGAAACACATCCGTTTCGTCGCTGACCTTGACGAAACAGAAACAAACTTATCAAAGTCTGTTTCGTCGACAAGTGTTCGACGAAACAGACTTGTTTCGTCGAAGGCTGCAATATGTGAACTGTTTGCTGCATAACAGACAGCAAAACAGCAGGCAACAAACAAACATTTACATATAGACAGCACTACCCTTAACATGCAACATGCATTGTTTAACGACCATTACATAACAACGAGACAAATATGTCAGACACAAGCGGATAGGAGGATATCCGACTTGGTCGACTACGAATACAGCCTCGATAAACTATAAACGACCGTACAAAATAAATCGTAAAATACAAGACTAGTGATAGACACAAAAATGCATCAACAAACTCCCCCTTGTCTGTTACTGGTCTTCGGTCTTTATATCTTCCTTCTTTAGTGTCGTTCGGACCATGAACTGCCCGAATGTATTTCCCCTGTAGTAACAGAAGCAAGCGACGCGCTGAAACTTTAACGCCTGATGTGCGTCCTTGTCTTCATGAAATATGTCATGCCGGTACAACTTGTTGATGTCGGATGCGGACATATTGACTATCCACATTGGATCCAATATCCTGAAATTCTCTTGATCACCACTAAAAACGATAACTGCCTCATGAGTGTCGGAATCATAGCACCATAAGCGTCTATCACCAAGAAAGTCTTGCCTCATTGGCATCAAAGGAATCTTGTCTACCACTTTCGCCGGCTCGTAAACAAGCTTGTATCTAGCAGCATTGGTTGCCGGATCAAGCGTAAACTTTATCTGCTGATACCTGGGGAACTGTGGCTTGTAAGACTTGTCTTTCCACCCGGACTTCTTGTTCATCTTGATCAATCGCGCGAATAAAGATGCACCTTCAAAGTTTGAGCGATTTATGAGCTCAATCTTTGTTAGTGCTGCCACATCATAGAACGGCAACGATAGAATGCTCAGTAGTGATCGAAAGTACTGGATCCCAAACTCCCGCTTAATTGCAACACAATGTATTTCTTTCAAAAACATCCAACATAGGATTCTCCCACTAGGCTTTGTGAGCAGCATCTCACAAGCCTCTTCCCACGAAGGAAAGGAGTTATTAATCAGCGAGCCCATGGTATCGAACTCGGTAGGCAGGCGGCGAACCATCTGCTGGACAAGTCTTTGATCAGTAATCGGGGTATCAACAAGGTCATTCAACTGGTCGGCCAATTCTCGAAGTTTCTGAAGGTATGTCTCCAAGGAGGGCTGGGATTTGAGTGTCAAGTTGACGAATTCATGCTCCAAAGCAGCAATCCGAGCCCCTTTATTGCTGTGAAATTTGTTTTGTAAACGAACCCAGGCTTTGTGAGCCGTGGAGTCCCCATAAGGAAGGATCTTAGCCAAGAGATCATCAGAGAAGTCCCGTAAATCTTTATTTTTTATTTGCCTTTTCGAGCTGTAAATAGTCAACCTGAGTAGCCTCTGGCACAGGCTTAGAAACCCTAGACAGGAACCGTTGGCGCCACGCAGAGAACGCATCCATGGCATTTTCTGATGTATCGCGGTTCTTTAGATGTTCATTGATGTCCTCTACATTGTCTTTTTACCAATCTTCGTCAAACGGGACAAACTCAGTACCATCTTGTCGAACATACGACGATTTCTTCACCTCTCCCTCGAAGAAAATTTCATCAATGTTCTCAAAATTAGTAGATTCCAGCTCACTCGGCATCTTCTCAATCTCATCATCATTAATATCTCGCATTGCTTTCAGAGTTATCAACTGCTGATGCGAGAGATCTTCAACAATCTCGCCTTCTTCAAGAAATTCTCCGGTAACCGGATGGATAACCTGCAATGCCAGATCAGCTGAACTAGGAACAGAGGATGTACCAGCCAAAGCTTCAAGCAATTGTTCTTCAGTAACTGCTCCGCTGGATGTTCCTTGAGATGATCCTATCACCGACGGCTGATAAACGACTATTTCAGAGGAGGTAGTGGCTGGGGGGTGCTGTGATGTAACAGAAGGATCTGGGTTTCCTTGATCTTCTGGATCCTCATCCCTCTTCTGCATAATCTCTTGTTGTTTACACCTGTTTTCCCACAACGTAGCAACCCGCTTTCGGAGAAATTCATACCCACCAGTTATCTTTTTCACTCCTTCAGCTATAGTTGTGTTTCGTGACTCATACCAGTCTTTCCTGAAGTCACATCTACCTTTCAGATCTTCAGCCAACTTTCGTAGTACTGAACTCCTCCTTTCTATTTCTTCGTCTGCAGCTCTTAATCGGACGTTTTCAGCCTTAAGTTGACCGATCTCAGCTTGTTGGCGTTGTATGACAGCTTGTTGTTCGCCAACCGTGGACTTCAACCTATCAATGTCCACCTGATGAGTGATTTGATCGTTTTTCGTGATCCTGATAAAGTCTGTTTTCCTTTGGATATGATCCGCCGCTGCTTCAAGATGAGAGAATAGAAAGTTATTCTTCTCCTCTTGAGTCATTTCAACGAAGATCCTCTGACGTTCACCACTCGGCTGAGAGGTTGTTGCTCTAATCACTTCAGCCATGGATCTTTGAGGAATAGCTTGAGGAGATACAGTTTGTGTCTCAGGGGCTGAAGAGACTACCGGTGGTTCTTGAACTGGAGCATGAGGGACAGATTCTCGAGTAGAGGTACTCAAGTATCTGCGAGCTTTCTTCTTTTTCTGATGATCTGCAGATTTTTCAGCTTTTCTTTTCCTTAGACGTTCCGCTTCCGAATCAGAAGGAACGTATTCCGGATCATCTTCTTGTCGAATCCTCCTGAATCTCTTTACACCGCGGTCGCCGAGATACATCTCGTATCCAGGTTCAATTAGATGATCATCATCTGAATCAGATTCAGCCTCATCATCACCACCGGCTGATGTATCACCAGCTGACACTCCCCCTGCTGATGTACCACCCGCTGATGTACCACCAGCTGATGTACCACCAGTAGTTCCAACACTAGATGCACCAGCGGCACCTGTACCGCCACCATCTCCACCTTCATCATCACTATCACTCCCCGAACTATCCGAATCAATCGGATCTGGACCAAACTTTTCACTCATTCTCCTTTTCAACTCCGGCTCTTCATCATCTGATTCACTATCATTGTGACGCCATTTGTTCTCTTCAGGAGCAACGTAGGCAGTGTTTCCTAGCGCACCGAACAACTTTCTTGGAGGACTGCTTTCCTTGTATATTTTGTGCGCAAGATTCTTAATAATCCTAAAAGAATTGAAGTTCATCGCCTCTATCTTTAGAACATCGTTGTCGGCTTTAGGAAGACCCGGATGTTGGATATTCATAACCATTTGAAGGAATCGAGGATACATCCAGAACTTGTTCCCAATAATCCTGCTCCTCCCAGTTCTTGTCAAGTTTTCTTTCATGTTGCCAAAGATGTACCTTGAGATGCTAAACGGTTTGTTCAGCACCAAGGCCACCATAAGACCGACTAGATCGTTGCCAGCCATGTCATAACCGGCACGTCTATTGCTGAGGCACTAGATGAGAATGTGTAGCAGAAATTTGTATCGTAACGGTAGATCACCTTTATTGATTTGCGTGCTGAAGATGTCTCCGGTACATTTCATGCGTAGCAAACAGCCTCGCGTACACATAATTAGGATAGAATCTGGAGCGTCCGGATTGTCTTGTAGCTGAAGAACTTCGTTCAGAATATCCGGAGATACGATCACATCCAAATAGTTTACACGTCCTCTGATAACGTCTTTTCCATCCATTTGTATAACATTTGCGGAATCCCAGAACGCCTTGATGAGTGACTTGTACATAGGCGTCGAGAACGTAATAGCATAGTTTATACGAGACTCCTTGATCCACCTAGTGATTTCTTTCAATTCATCAAGTTTCTCTTCCGGATCCAAGTAGGCGATTTGATTATGGCGTTTCTCGGACATTATCTCCTCTTCAGTTTTGTTTTCCTTCTTTGTTACGGGCTTTCTCTTTCCTTCTTTCGGTGCCTTCTGCAATTGGAAATGTCCACAATAAGCAACAATCACATCACATACGCATTTAGACATGTATGGATACAAGTTCATGTATCCATTTGACAGATAGCCTATCAAACCATGTCCACCGTGAACAAATTACAGACTGTGAAATTTCCTAAGGCATGGACGACGAAACAGAAAGTATTCGACGAAACAGAAGTAGGTTCGACGAAACAGAATCTGATAGTTGACCAGTTCTGATTCGTTGACCACTGCGTTTCGTCGATTAAGTCTTCGACGAAACGGAATCATGTTCGTTTCATTGACCGGATTCGTTTCATTGGCTTTTCTGTTTCGCCGACTTTCCGATTCGCCGGAGTTTGGGTTTTGAAATTTTGGGTGTTTCGCCGTATGGGGTTTAACCAAAGTGCAGATCATTATAACTTACAAACTGTTACTTGTTTATCCCAAACCAAGTAGAAATCATGCCCAAAAACAAATAGGGAAGAGATTTTCGGTCAAAAATCCGTTTAAAACGGTAAACCCACCACCAACATCAAACCCCTGTTTTGTTTCATAAACCCAAACCCAAATCAAAGTCAAACAAGCATATAAAAACCCTAGATACAACAGGTACAGGTAGAAGTAGCAACAAGTTCAACATCAAACATAGAATATCAAAGAAAAACAAGGTCGCAGAGGGTCTCCGAGGGTTTCCGATGAAAACCGACGGTGCAAAATATGAAAAATATAAGCATGAACATGTTTGCACCTTTGAACTTTGTGAGATTTCGAAGAAATTCGGATGATTTGAGTGAATAATAGGGTAACCGAAGGTATAGGGGTATGGGGGGTTTTTGAGTGTTTGGGAGAAGATGAACAGTTGTTGGTTTGAAAAAGTGACCAAATATCTGACAGGTTGGACTTTTATACACCGACCCCTTCGGCGAAACAGACAGCTCGACGAAACATATTTTTGGGCTTCGACGAAACGGAAACCTGGGCCTGACTTGGGCCTGTAAGTTTAGCCCATGACGAAACAGAAGTTGGGCTACTCCGTTTCGTCATTACCTCGGCGAAACGACCTGTTTCGCCGACACCAAACTGGTTTGACCAAATTTTGATTTTGACTTTGACTTTGACCACCCTCTGTTTCGTCGATAGGAATTTGTTTCGTCGACCATGTTTTGATTCATCGACATCATGTTCAAAAGTACCAAGGCATGACAATGTTGTACACTGAACAGGTTTTTAACAATTTACCATTTTGACATTCTGTTTGAGTTTTCAAATGAAAGACGTTTTATGATGTAGGTTTCAGGCTTCCGGCATAAACACCAAGCAACAACTTTGGCATAATCAAAACCGAACTTACACACTACACTACAAGCAAATCTAAAACGCAAAAAACTAAACGAAATGCAATTGGAAAAGATAAACAACTGTACAAGTGCAACATTTGCGAGTTTCAAGGATAAGGAATCATACCAGCCTTTGGTCTTAGTCAACATGATTTGATTTCTGTTTAAAGTTCTTGATAAGTATACTACCTCGATTATCGGTATTGTTGTCCACATAAACTCAAGCTTATCAAATGTAATCATAATTAGGAGATACGCTTTACGGTAAGAATTATACTTACAAGTCGACGTGAATCCACTTCACGACACATTCCCGTATCAAGGCATGCACGAGTATTCATCTTACCGGTGAGTATACCGATTATCATCTGTTTGACCGTATAGAAGAATGTGAGTAACTCACTTATTTTGATTTGAAAACCAAGCCCTATGTGATAGAATCACTTATTGATGAGGAACTTGATTTTCGATGCATGAGGGCACAGGAGCAAGTCCGTGAACAGGTCAGTACTTTCGTACAGCAGAGAGACGAACTTGACTCCCGGATAGATGTGATATTTTATCACTTATTTATTTGGACATGTGATTGCTTATCACTTATTGAGGTCAGATGCAATATGCACACGTATCTATGGTATCATGGAAGATCTAGACTTGCGTCCCCGTTATTTTTCGGTAAAAGATACAACCATGATACCCAGATGATAAGCAGCATAAAGACCGAATATCTCAGAACCTCGGCAATCTATCAAACGAAATTTCAGTACCAAGACCATATGCCAATGAATGTTTCCCACCTGACTTGAAGTCTGTTAGGTTTGTATCATCCTGCACATTTTAGTTTGATTGTGAGCCTACCGATACCTCGTTAGTAGAGATACTTATCATTTGTTTAACATTTTTTGACCATGTTGATCGACCACACTAGTGAATTCATCATCTTCCATTTTCCAAGAAACTCATTTTTGGGTTTTCTATATTTTTTTTTGAATTTTTGAATTTTTCAGTTTTTTTTTTAATTTTTTTTTGAATTTTTCAAACGAAAAGACAGAACATAAAGACATCTTTTTGGATTTTTGAATTTTTCAAATGTTTTTGTATTTTCTTGAAATTTTCTCCCCCTAAAATGCTAAAAGATTACGAAAACGATTAGCCAAAGAGGTTTACTCGGGTATCACCTTAATGCCATTAACCAAAAGTAGATAATCAAACCGCGAATTATCAAAAGCTTTTGTAAACAGGTCGGCACGTTGGTGATCGGTGGGGATATGAACGACATCGATTAATCTTTTGTCAAAACAATCACGTATGAGTGATATTTAATATCGATGTGTTTGGTCTTGGAATGTTGCACAGGTTTTCTAGTGATATGTAAGGCAACATTGTTATCAACAAAAATAGGAGTAGATAGGAATTCAAAACCGTAGTCGCGCATTTGTTGTTGAATCCACAAGACTTGGGAGCAACAACTGGAGGCAGCAATGTATTCTGCTTCACAAGTTGATGTAGCAACACACGTTTGCTTTTTGCACTGCCACGTAACCAGGCGATTTCCTAAGAATTGACATCCTGCTGTTGTTGATTTGCCATCAATTTTGCAACCACCGAAATCAGAATCACTGTATGCAGTCAAGTCAAAGCTATCATCCCTAGGGTACCAAAGACCGGTGTCTGGGCATCCCTTCAAATAGCGAAAAATCCTTTTAACAGCTGACAGATGAGAGGCCTTCGGGTTGGCTTGATATCTTGCAAGCAGGCACGTCGGATACATGATGTCAGGCCTCGAAGCAGTGAGATACATGAGAGATCCGATCATGGCGCGATAGTATGAAGAGTTGATGCTTTCTCCCTTCAAATCCGGAGTAATCGCGTGATTCTGCGGAAGTGGGGTACCAATGGGCATTGCTTCTGACATCTGGAACCGGCTCAAGATGTCACCAACATATTTAGTCTGATGGATGAATATCCCAGACTCGGTTTGTTGAACTTGTAGGCCCAAAAAGAAAGTCATCTCCCCCATAGCGCTCATCTCGAACTTTTCCTGCATAATACGTTCGAATTGCCTGCATAAAGAGTCATTAGTAGAACCAAATATGATATCATCAACGTATACCTGTACCAACAGAAGGTCTCCATCTTGTTCCTTGATAAAGAGAGTGCAATCGATAAGACCTCGTCGAAATCCATTCTCCAGAAGATAGTTAGATAAGGTTGCGTACCAAGCTCTAGGTGCTTGATGTAAACCATAAAGAGCTTTGTTGAGCAACCAGACCCGATCGGGGTGAATTGGATTTCAAAACCTGGAGGCTGTTCGACGTACACCTCTTCTTGAACTATCCCATGAAGAAAAGCACTTTTGACATCCATCTGGTAGACTTTGAATCCTTTAAAGAAGCAGAAGCAAGAAAGATCCGAATAGCTTCCAGACGTGCAACTGGTGCATAAACTTCATTGTAGTCAATCCCCTTAATCTGCCAAAAACCTTGTACAACCAGTCTCGCTTTGTTACGAATAACTACTCCACGATCGTCCTTCTTGCATTTAAAAACCCAGCGAGTGCCAATTTTCTTGTAATTTTCCGGCCTTTCAACAAGCTTCCAAACACCAAGCTTTTGAAATTGCTGCAGTTCGTCCTGCATGGCTTCAACCCAAGCATTATCTTTTAAGGCTTCTTTCCAAGATTTAGGTTCTTCTTGTGAGATGTAACACGTGAAGGACCAATCATTTTGAAGACCAGATTCTCTGATGGCTGAATATAAACCAGCATTCTGGTTGTTTCTCAGCTGATTACGCATCTGCACACCGCGATGGACATCTCCTATAATATTCTGCTGGGGATGGGTATCATGAATCCTCATTTCAGGATTTTCAGGAACACGTGCATTGATACCCAGATTGTTAAGATTAAGATCAACAACCAATTCCACACCTGGAATGTGTGTAGAAGTGGATGCATTTCCTTCAGCAGTATCTACATTCTGCACAAGAGGAGTTTCCAAAGAAGCACCCTGAACAGGAGCTACTGGAGCTGAAGATCCTTCTGCTGCATCATGATATTCATCATCTTCTGATGACTCATTGTAATCAGCAGCATCTTCAAATACCTCATTTTGTACCGTATTGTTAACCGTAGAAGAACCTTGAGGGTTAACGATAATAGGTCTGACCAATGGCAAGTCAGCAGCGTTGTCACTGTCAAATAACATTCTAGCAGCTGCAGATTCTTCGTCAAAGGTTGGCAGATTAAAGGAGTCAAACAGTCCATCGTAATCGAACATCCAAGGATCACCCGGAGCCCTAACAGGACTTGTGTACCTTTGAACCCTTACTTCACTCCATAGTTCAATCCTTTTGGATGCCAGATTCCATACACGAAAATTTGGAGTTGCATATCCAAGGAAGAAACCATCGATAGCTTTCGCGCCAAACTTTCCATCCGGCTCAATCATAGTACATGGAGCGCCAAATGGTTCTAAGTAAGAAAGATCCGGTTTCCTTTTCTGTAGAAGTTCGAAACAAGTTTTGCCATGTCTCTTAACTGTAAGAACTCGATTTAATGTGTAGCAAGCAGTCGACACAGCCTCCCCCCAGAATTGAACAGGGAGTTCCGACACTACCAGCATTATTCTTGCAGTTTCAATAATCGTCCGATTCTTCCTCTCAGCGACGCCGTTTTTTTGTGGAG
Organism: Helianthus annuus; assembly: GCF_002127325.2. Lineage (NCBI taxonomy): Eukaryota > Viridiplantae > Streptophyta > Magnoliopsida > Asterales > Asteraceae > Helianthus > Helianthus annuus. The sequence goes on along the minus strand of NC_035435.2, from coordinate 93,396,349 downwards.
TATAATGAGAACTGTATTCATTCAGAATGCCCTTTGAAGAACAGAACTCATCCATCACATAATTCTTGAACTCCGTTCCATTGTCGCTTCTGATCATCTTAACTTTCAACGTGTAGAGATTCTCCAACATTGTAAGAAGATCTTTGAGGATGCCAGGAGTATCACTCTTGTGTGCCATTAAAGATACCCAAGAAAATCTAGAATAGTCCTCAGTAACCACCAGACAGTAAGCATCCCTGAAAGTTGTCTTGTGTTTCATCGGTCCAAACAGGTCCATATGAAGACGTTCGAGAGGCATGCTAACAGTATTGATTTTCTTCAAAGGGTGAGACTTCCTTGTTTGCTTCCCTTTCTGACACGAAACACAGATATCTTGTAAATGAAAACTTCTCACAGGCACACCATTCACAAGATTGTTTTTCACCAAATGGTTCATTTTCCTCAAGTGAATGTGCCCCATTCTTCTGTGCCAAGATATAGACTCCTTTTCTGTGGCTTTAGAGACAAAACAAGTGACTTGTGCAGATGTTGTAATCGCTTGGCTCATATCAAGAATATAGAGATCATTTACTCTTGGAGCCGATAAGAGAATCCATTCTTTAGGAATCTTGAAACCAGGTTTAAGCACATAACAACCGGCATCATCAAAATGCACGGTGAACTTTTTATCGCAGATTTGCGACACACTGAGAAGATTATGATCAATTTGACGAACATAATTGAACTTATCGAAACACACAATACCATTGGAGATACTTCCCTCTCTAGTGATGTATCCGCCTTTGTCTCCTGCAAATGCGACATAGCCTCCTCTAATACTTCCCTGTCGTGTGCCTGGATGCTCCACTATCAACAATCCAATGACTATTAATAGTTCCTCCTGGAACACCCTGCACATGTCGTTCAAAGATCAGTTGAGGATGGGGACCCAAGCCTTAGTGGTCTTGGGTCGTCCCTGAGCATCACGAAACGTGATCTCAATTTCTTGATGATTCTCAAACACAGCAGCTCCCCTAAACCATCACCCGTCTTAGGTTTCCAAGTTTGTTTTTGTTTACCAGATCGAGTGTTGTAAACAGATTTCGAAGCTTCTGGTTTTAAAGGTTGTGAGACACTTGGTTCCCTTTTTACTGTTTTTGACTTCAGATTTTAAAGCCTTTTCAACAGTTTTGATGTTCGTACGTCGTTGTTTCGTTTCTTGTTCTTTAACTGTTCGTTTATCATGTTTTGGTAAAACTGAACGACGTTGCGGGTGAACCTTTTCAGGTGGTGCTTTCTCAACAAATTTATCTTTTGGAGTGTTTGGGCAATTTTTAATGATATGTCCAAACTCCCCACATTTAAAACATGTTCTCCTTTCCACAAACTTAGGAGAGTTCAGTTGACCAACATATGTCGAATTTGTAGAGCCTGAGGTACTTGCCTTTTCATCACACCCGTTTATGTGTTGGGTATAATTGTTATCACTATTACGTTTTAAAATCGTGACTTGTTGTACAAAATCGGTGTTTGATTTGTTTTCAAAAGTCTCAATTTTATCTGTACCCTTTTAGGCTTTTGAGCTCGCCTTTCTGGTTGTTTACCCTTAGAAGCAATAGGTTGTTGTTTTGTTGGTGGTTTTTGATTTAAAAATTGTTTTCTAATCTCAGCCTTAGGAACTGGATCACATTGAGTCACAACAACTCCTGGAAGTGTTTTTCCCAAAAACTTGTTTGTATTATCTTCAAAAACTTTATCAATCGAAGATGGATTGACATTTTTAATTGGAAAATCATGGTCTGAATAGATTCTTGAATCACCAACCAAAGTGTATAACACATTACTGCTCTTAATGGTAGACACAGATGTCTTGTCATTCTTGATAGGTCTATCACTTGTTTGACCACAGGAGTATCAGGATTACAAAGAATATGATTTTCAAGTGGAATTTCTACTCCTTTCATCTTGTTGAGTGATTTATCCTGATCAATAACATCTGATTCTGATTCATCATCTGACGACTCATAGTCCTCAATGATTGGAGGACTTTGTTTCGTACATGTCAGGGTTTCTGGTTGCACAGATGATGTGTTTGAAGAACTGTCCGGTTTGAACCCTAGGCCAGTAGAAAATTCCTCATAATCAAGAGGCACACTGGGCACATACCGTGGCATATCTTCTTCATCAGGCATTTTGGTATAGTTATGTCTCAAAGGGGGCGGGTATTTCTCATACCCTACGCCTTTCTTGTTTCCCTTCAGTTGTTGAACATCAATGATGTGATCAAGCACAAATCGGGAGTTAGAATAACTTTCCAACTTTTGCTTGATAGCATCATGCTCGCATTTGCCTATGGCTAGTTCCTTTTTGGTTTCCTCAACAATGTTTATGTAATCGTTTATGCTAACTTGTTTATGATAAACCACTTTGTTAACTTCGGAAACGCTTTTCTTTTGGGTTTTAATTACAGATTTAAATACTTTTTCGTTTCGAACTAAAGCCATATTAGCCTCTTTGCACTTTGATAGTTCAATAACCAAAGTTTGATTATGACTATGAAGCTTTTCTGATTCAAGCTTCATATCTGCACAAGATTTACAAACACTAGGAGTAGGAGTTTCAGAATTTACCTGACTCGTAGAGGCTGAGACATTTGCCATAAAGGCAGTATGAAAAGAAAAAGATCTGTCTTCAGAAAAGAACTTTTCCATTTCCTTAGATGCAACAACAGCCTTATTGATCAGAACTGATTTCTGACATTTTACTCCTCAGCTTCATATAACAAGTCTTCAACATCAGAACTTACTTCCTCCTTCACATCAGACTCAGAGTGATTATCCCCAGAAATAGAACCTTCTTCATCAGAACTCCCGGAGTAACCCGAACTGTCGTCACTTTCAGAAAATTCCTCCTTATGAACGTGTTTGATGTGATTGATGATCTTTGCATAACAAGTTGTTCCTCCTCCTTGATCTCCTTCCCCAAACTGTACAGACCAGTCACATCCTTCGTCAGCTTGAACTGTCAATGCTCGATTGGAATTTGATGGACCAGACTGGTTCTGATTGTTATTCACTGCTACAATCCTCATTTCACGATTTTCTTGTTGGGCATTGACATTTGAAGTACTCGTCTGGTTTCTGAATGGGTTATGATTGCCTTGTTTGGTTGGTCGGGTGCATTCACGTTTGAAATGCCTCTTCTCGCCACAATTGAAGCATGTGACAGCATTTATATCAAACCCACACTTCGTATCCTTTTTGCCTTCCAACGAAGTTCTTCCAGTTCGAGCCATGAAGTCTTTTGCCCTTCTAACTGCACTAGCAAAAGCCCATTTGATATCCATTAACTCCATTTCATCCTTGTCGATCTGTTGATAATCTTCATTGGTCATATTGATGTTTCCAATTTGACCTGCGACCAAACCGTACTAAGCACTGACCATCATATTGATGAGTTCCATATGCTCCTTTGCTACTTCAATGCTAACTTGTGAAAGGTTTGAAGTGTCGACTCGGACCATGTTAGGGTTTTGAGGTGGAGGATTGTTGGTATAATGAGCTTGTTGTTGTGGTTGGACTTGTGGTTGTGATGGAACAGGAATGTAAGCCCTCGGATCGAAAGGAGGTTGAGCAGGATTATGGAGGTTGAGGTGTTGGAATATAAGCCCTTGGATCGAAAGCCGGTGTAGGAGCTGACTGAGGAAACGAAAAAGAACTTGTATTAGACACAAATGCCGTTTGCAATTTTGGTTGCTGAGCTGCACTGGATCTGGCCAAGGAGTCGAAACCTGGAAGGTACATTTCTATATTTTGAGGAGCAGGAACTCGTTTAGCTTTCCGGATTTCTTCATCATTCTTGTGTTCCAGCTTCTGAATGAATTCATAGATGTTGACTGTATCTAGAGTACCCGTATGCTTCAACAGCTCAATAAACGAACTCCACTTTGGAGGTAGAGCATCAGCAAACCTAGCCACCATTTCTTGTTGAGTTGCCAAAACCCCATAAGCAAACATTTCACTAATCAAGTGATAAAAACGAGTAGTCATATCATTTAGGGTTTCATTTTCTAAAAACTGAAATGATTCAAACTCTTTCTTTAACAGATCATGACGAGACTTTCGAGTAGCTGCATTGCCTTCTCCTCTCGCTACCAAGGCATCCCATAATGTTTTCGTGTCTTTGCAGTAAGAGAACTAATGATAGATTTCTTTGTTGAGCGCTTGTGTAAGAATAGCAAACACCTTTTTCTCTAAGTCATTGGCTTTCTTGTCATCTTCAAGCATATTAGCATAACCTGCTGAAGTGGATGCTGCTACTTCAAGATTAGGGTTGAATGCATTAATGAAACACGTCCAAAGTTCGGTGCTTTACCCTTGAACATATGTGTGAAAGCGGATTTTCCATGATGGAAAATCGTTCATGTGATTCAACTTTGGTGGGCGATTCTTGCTTCTCGTTTCACTTTCGCTAAGCAGAAGATTTTGAATACTTTGATTCTGATTGGATGCCAACGCCCATTGACTTGCACTGATCGCTGGTTGAGGAAACATACTTCTTGCCCATGCGGCTGCGGAAGTTTGATCTTGACCGGGTTGTGGGTCCGTACTCCAGTCCCATGGACTTGTGCAACTCATTTTTTATGTATACTAGTAGAATACCTGATCAAACACTTGAAAATACAATGTTATGATAGACTTGCAAACCTTCTGTTGAAAAATGACAACACACACGACGAAACACTTTTCACGAAACAGAGTCTGTTTCGTCGAGATCACTGATGACGAAACAAATTGTGTTTTGTTGAAGTATTATGGCGAAACATATTTCTGATTCGTCGAAGGGACCTTTGGCGAAACACTTTTGATTCGTCGAAGGGACCTTTGGCGAAACACTTTTCGATTCGTTGTAATCTGTTTCGTCGATAATTTGATTCGTCGAAGTCTGTTACGTCAAAAAGGTGATCAGAGGGTTGGTAAAGTAGGTGAATTTTTTTATACCCAAGCTGTCAACTCAACGACTTTTCTCACACTAACCCATGCTGAAATACCAACCAAAGTATGGTGGATAAAAACAACTATATCAGTTTGTTGAATAAAGATCAAAAAGTGAAAATATTAAGAACACTTTGAATATTGCTTGAAGGTTATGAAGAACACTTGAATAATCCGGTGAACCGGTAAATTTCTGAACACAAATTCTGCCTAAACCTTTCAACAAAAACCAACTGTTAACAAGTAAACACTTAAACAAGCAAGGTTTTCGGTAAAACTTTTAGCAAACAAACAACATCCAACAGTTTTAAGAGTTCTTTTTCCAGAAAATAATGAGTTTTAAGAACAACTTTCTGAGAAAGCACACAAACACTTGGTAAATAACCGAACTATGTTTGATTTTAAACAAGGATAAGAGCCACCGCTCTGATACCACTTGTAGGTCCCGAAATCGGAGGATCGATTTTCACTACCAAACCCTTGTTTAGAACAAACAAAGTTAAGTGTGCGGAATCCACTTAACTAAGCCAAACCAAACATAGAACAAAGTAAAGACAGTGGTTAACCAAAGAAACACAATCGTTTGATTAACTGGATGAGAATGCACAACTGATACAAACACAGTTTACACAAAGTGACCTTCAGGGTATTCTCTCATCTCTAAGATGTAACTGAGACTATCTGTGCCTTTATATAGCAGCTGGGCTAGTGACATCGAGGAAACAAAGATTGGGCCGACGAAATAGAACTGAGCCCAAAACTAAGCCCATCAGACGACGAAACACATCCGTTTCGTCGCTGACCTTGACGAAACAGACTTGTTTCGTCGAAGGCTGCAATATGTTAACTGTTTGCTGCATAACAGACAGCAAAACAGCAGGCAACAAATAAACATTTACATATAGACAACACTACCCTTAACATGCAACATGCATTGTTTAACGACCATTACATAACAACGAGACAAATATGTCAGACACAAGCGGATAGGAGGATATCCGACTTGGTCGAGTGTGAATACAGCCTCGATAAACTATAAACGACCGTACAAAATACATCGTAAAATACAAGACTAGTGACAGACACAAAAATGCATCAACAAGTTCACATATAATTTTGGTAATGTTTTGTTTAAGAAAACTTTCTTATTTGACTCTTAATGGTGTGTAAACATTTACATATTTGAAACATTTTCATATGTTTAAAAATAAGACATTCATTTTAATAAAAATAATATAAGTATAATATGATTTGAAATCGGCATACACCATATTTCATATAGAAATGTCATGGAAGAATTCATCTGAAATAGCTCCGAAAGCCTGTCTCTGATGAAAACTTATACTCATGATTTAATGATATTATTGGAAATCGGCCAGAACCTCATTCCACATGGAAACTATATTCCACAATTCAGTTTTAAATATTAAATTTTCGTTATGATTTCGGTTTCGTAAGTTAGTAAGACATTACGAGCTATATACTAAGATTGAGGTTCTAATCAATACTAGACAATTATAGAATATTAATTCGCCGCTATGTGGACCGGAGCTACCGGTCACGACGGAGTTGTCAACCCGATAGGTCTATCAACAATTCACGTGTTCCTTACTTAATGATTAAACATTATGGCATGGATGCCTCCTTTTGTGCCTCCTCAATGGATTAATATATATAACCTACTGACTAACAATTTAATATCATAGGTTGTACAAGTTGCGGTTATCTCCTAGAGACTGGGTCGAACTTGTTACAACCAAATTTAATTTACTTTACGATTGTTATACCCCTAACGTCATCTACTTTCTGAGTTTCCTCCCCGAAAATGGTATAACACATTATTAAACTCGTTTTTCTCAAAAACAGTTTAAGTTACACATCTTTTTGAGTTCATAAACATATCATGATACTCTAAAATTGTATTGTCGATGAAAATACATCTTTATATAATTTTGAAAGCACATTTTATATGAAAACATATATTTTGCTTTTAATAACCTGTTTTTACAGTATATACAACCGTAAATGACGTTTTAGTGAAATCTCACTAAAATACATTTATTTGAAATCACGTTTTATATGGAAACATATATTCATTCTTATTAAAGACGTGTTCCTTACCCTGAAAACAGTTAATAAAACAGTAAAAGTGGGGTTCTGTGACACTCACCTTTGGGTGCATTTTTATTATCGCAATCCCTTGGTTCAAATCTACATATCCTAATTTAAATAGTAATGATTTAATAAATAATTGTTCGATAACAATCTAGTTTCTCATATACTTTGAATTTTCACATATCTCTTAAGATTTTCATAAAAATCTTTATTTTGATTAAGTTGGCAATTTATATATAGGTTCACACACACGAACACACACACGTATATATATATATATATATATATATATATATATATATATATATATATATATATATATATATATATATATATATAGGGTAAGGTTCCAGCGTGAACAACCTCCCAAGAGTGAACTGCGTGAACAAATCTTGACCGCTGATTAATATGATGTTGATTATTTAATGGGGTGGCATGATTGTAATTAATAGGTTAGATTTTATTGTTTTATTAAAATTAAAAGGGTAGAAGTGTAATTATATTATTTTGCTTATTTAAAACCAGGAAAAAAAATTATTTCCAATAATAAGAGAGTAAATCCCGTAAATATACCATGTATTATACACATGTGTACTATCATGTTGGAATGTATAGAACAGTAGAACACAGCAATACACATGTGTACTACGGAGCTAAGACAACAATGTTGCGGGTCACATGTGTGCTATACCATGTATTATACACATGTGTACTATCGTGTTGGAATGTGTAGAACACAGCAGTACACATGTGTACTACGGAGCTAAGAGTTATACACAATAAAAAAGATGACTGAAAACTCTAGTTCAACCAAAAAAAAGACTAAAACTATAATTCGAATCTTGCTACTATGACCAAAAACAATGACAATATTAAAATAAGTTAAGATTATCCTAACATATTTAAAATAAGTAATTGTTTTGTAGATGTCGAAAATTTTGGTAACTAATGATGATTTAAATATGGAAGGATTTTGAAATTAATAAGACAATAATTTAAATTCAATATTTATATAAAGTTACAATCTTACCCTTATTAAATGTATATGGAATCAATGGTTCGGATCAGTTCACGCGGTTCACTCTTGGAAATTTGTTCACGTTTGAACCTAATCCTATATATATATATATATATATATATATATATATATATATATATGTGTGTGTGTGTGTGTGTGTGTGTGTGTGTGTTAAGATTTTTGCATTTTGAACGATTTTATAGGTGACCTTTTATACATTATTATGTCTACTTATTCACAATATATCTACGCTTTGCGCTTCGCAATATATGTGCATAAGTATGGACATAGTCGGTATGTATACATACATATATATATATAGGGGATAGATCATGAGAAAACTAGTTTAAATGAGGAAACCATAAAACTAACTAAAAAAGGCTAAAAAGCATACCAAAGATTTTTTTACAGTTTTTTTTATAAAAAATCATTATTTTATATATATATATATATATAAAATTTAAAAAGAAATATACTGCACATGTGCCCAAATACGGAAAGTCTAAACCACTTAACTCAACCCCCAACCGACACCCCCCAAAAACCTAACCCCCCCACCCCTCCCCCCAAAAACCTAAATTCACCCTCCCACCAAAAGCCTAAACCCCCCACCCCCAAAAAACCTAAAACCCCCACCCCTCCCGAAAACCTAAAACTAAACCCTAAACATAAACCCGAAAAAAACCTAAACCTTCCCCCACCCCCACCCCCAAAAACCTAAACCCCCACTCCCCATCCCCCCCTCACACCCAAAAACTTAATCCTAATCCTAATCCTAAACCTCCAAAAAACCTAACCCTAAAAGCTAAACTAAACTCAAAAGCTAATTTTAAGTATGTAATACATATGTGTAGTACACATATAATACACATGTGTAGTACAACTTTTCTTTAGAATTTTTTTATATACAAAAAAATAGCGATTTTTTGTTGGTGCACTACGTCTGTCGACTACGTCTTATATCGAGTCTAGAGTTATATAGATTAGACATGGCACGAAATCCTAGAAACATATGTTAGAATAGGTTTCGCTTATGTGTCATAATCTTAGTTTCGCTTATGTGTCAAAGTGAAATAGGTTCGCTTATGTGAACATGATAGTTTCGCATATATGTCATAACCATATAAGCGAAACCATGTCATCTATAAATAGGTCATTCAAGCGAAACTAGTGTGTTTGTTGAAGGTGTTTTTCTTCCGGTGAGCCACGAAGTGCTGCCGAAGTGCTGTCAGAGTCTGTAAACGTTATCAAGATCAATATAACAGCAGTTAATGGTGAATCTGGCTGAAATCGCACCAAATCATTAGTTTTCGCCTCTTGATTTGGATAGGAATTCTTCTGATCGACTCAAACAGGGCCGAACACGATCCTACAAGTGGTATCAGAGCTCAGGAGGAGGAGTTCTTGCCATTTCAGCTGCATTTCATCTGTTTTTCTACACTTTCTTCAAAATTTTAAAATTTTTCACGGTAAAACCAGCTTAATCTCACACACAGCACTCGGAATCATGTATTAGTAAATCCTTGAAATTTTCAAAGCTAAAATCGACCTAGAAATTAGGATTTTCAAGGTTTCGCTTATTCGGACCCGTGCAAATAGTGACGTCATAGGTAGTTTCGCTCCAAATATCAGCTCGTTTCGCTTATTTGATCATTAGTTCCGCTCATCTGTACAAGCTAGTTCCGCTTATTTGGACAATAACTGAGGTTGCTCTCAAAAGTGATTGATAGTTTCGCTTTTTGGACACATATAGTTCCGCTCATAGTGACATTTGAAGGTTCTGCTTATCTGAACAAAGAGTAGTTTCGCTCCAAGTGACCTTAAGGTTCCGCTTTTGTGACAGATTGAGGTTTCGCTTTTCTGTACATCCAGTAGTTTCGCTTTTAGTGACAACAAAGGTTTCGCTTGTGTGAACCACTTTGCCTAAACTTGGAAATTTGTGAACTTTGATCAATCGAACAATGGACACTGAATTCTATAACGCCTTTGCTAGCCCGATCTCTATTACTCAGAATGCTTTAATTGAACATGAAACCGGAACGTCTCAGAAACCGCCTAAACTCATCGATATTGATGATTATAACGTGTGGTCTGAACGATTTGGAAACTGGGTCGAGGCTTATCACTTGGATGCGTGGGAACACACTGAAGAACCATATGTTAGACCCGTTACAAATGGTGTGCAGCAAACAATTCGAGAAATGAGTACTAAAGATAAAAAGAAATATCGAGATGAGAAATTGATGGTGAGTCTGCTTCAGCAAGCGATAAAAGAAGATATCTTGATATTGCTTCAAGATGATGGAACTGCTTATTCAATTTGGACAGAATTGGAAGCAAAATTTGTTGGAAGTGATGATATGCTCAAAAATAAGATGTCTCTCATGAAGAAAGAATTCGATTTATTCCGTGGTTTGAAAACTGAAAACACCAAGCAGATAATTGATAGATATTGTAACTTGGTGAGAAATATGACAAAACTTGGAATTAAGAAAGATACTGATAAATTGATTGAAAAACTTGCAGATGCGCTACCACATGAAACATGGGGAACGTTTCTGATGATGCTGAGATCTAACAGAAAAGATTACAAGAATATGACACTAGGAGATTTCATCAAACACCTGGAAGCTCAAGAAATGGAGCAGAGGAAGATAGCCAGGATGAAGAATTACGATGGAGAACAAGACATCAGCTTATAGTACAAGAGTGGTGTTCCTGGAACGACAAGTCATTCTCCAAAAACTGAAACCGCATTCAGTGTGAAAGATTCTTCTGAAAAGAAATCATCCCAAGGATCAAGCAACACAAGATTTTCATCATTCGATCCAAACATTTCTGTAACAAAGAATGGAAGAAAACTTCAGTGCAATATTGTTCTTAGTCTTGAAAATGATCAAGATTACACTGAAGAGATTGCTAAAAATCAAATGTCTTTGTTGGGAATGGTTCTTGAGTCTTATAGTAGTTTTGTGGCCGGAAAGATCGGTAATCCAATGCTCACGAAAGAGGATTACGATCAAATTGATGCGGAGGAGATGGAATTAATGGACATAAAATGGTGCATGTCTAGTGTGATGAGAAGACCTGAAAAGTTTAAACAAATTACGGGAAGAGATGATTTCCGTGATGCAAATGTTTCAACTTTAGGCTTTGATGAATCTAAAGTTACGTGTTTTCGTTGCAGGGAAAAGGGGCATTTCAAGAGGGAGTGCAAAAATCGTGAAGCTACTGGTGCCCAGAATCCTTTTGGAAACAACGATTATCACAAAAAGGCGATTTATCATCAAGTCACACCACCAGCACAGCATCAGGCACAAACTGCTCACGGAAGAGATGTGATTGACGGGTCAAAAAGAGCATGTCTAAGCAAATATGAAAATTTTTCATGGGATAAATATATTCCAACAAACAGCAAAGTGTGTTTGGCAGAACAAGATGATGAAAAGTTGGTTGAAGGTTTTTGTTGGGACGATTTTTGCCCAGATAAAGATCTCATGACCAAAGAGATGTCCAAAAACACTTCAAATGTTAATGCTTTCATTGCTAATGCCTATGATTTGAAATGTGCAGAAAGAAGCAGAAAAGTCATAGAAGCTGCTGAAGCAAGACGGAGAAAGCTTGAAGAAGAGGAAGAGAGATTAAAAGCTGAAGCTGAAGCTGAGAGAAAGAGAAGAGCTGAATTTTTACGATCAAACAGAACAGTCAAAGAGGTTCCTGAATTTGAAGTTAAAGTTGATGCAGAACCTGTCAAAATTCCTGAAAAGTGCATGAATTGTGATTTTTTAATCAAACAGAACAATGAATTGCTGCATAATATAAACAGATTGAAAGAATCTTATACAATGAACAGAGAAATCAACAAGTATACTGATTCAAGTGGTGAACAAGCTGTGGCAATGAATACACTGAAGATAGCATATCTGAGACAGCTTGATGATGCCAATTTTCATATAAAGAAATGTGCTGATCTGGAGTTGGAGTTAGCAACACAAAAGATACAAACTGAGAAAGTTAAAAAAATATTAGAAAGTTACTCATGTTCTACTTTTGTTGTTGACAGGATTTATCCGGTTGTGGAGAATTTGAAGACGTTCGAAGAAGTGAAGACGTCCAAAGAAAAGAAATCTGTGACAAAAGACGAAGAAAAAGTGAAGACTTCTGGTAAGAAATCAAGTGTGGTCTACAATAGATGTCCGCCCCCGGTCGAAAATGGATATTCACCTCGAAATCCAAATTCCGAGAGAGTCGAAAATGGGAGTCTGGGCCATCGGATAACTTGCAAGAAAATATTGATGTCACGTACACATCATCCGACACTGATCATGAGTCAAAGTTGATAAAAAGTGTGGTCGATCAGGTGTTAGATAAAGATGACAATGAGGAGTCAAACATGGAGTCCAAACCCGAGTCAAAGTCTGGGTCCAATGCGTCAAAGCCGACATTCAAAAAGGACAAACGGGTTTATGATAAAGAGTTTTTGCTATCAAAATCTAATTTGAATGATGAATCATTCAAAGTGGCATATAATTTGAAAGATTCTGACAAATTATATTCTGATGATGCTTTTCCAATAAGAGGTGTCAAAACTGAATTAATAAAAAAGGTTTTCAAGCTAACAGAAATTAATATTTCTGAAATAAAAGATGAAAATCTTAATGTAAAACCTAATCCTTACACCTCAAGAGTACAACAAAGATTAAACAAGAAAAAAGGTTACAATTCTGGTTCTGGTTTTCAAAAGAAATCAAACCAAAATCGTAGCTACAAAAAGAAAGGTCTTTGTTTTGTACCACCGAAAAACTATAAAAATGAAAAAATGTATAAATAAAAAACTCTGTTTGTTTCAGGGAAAACAACAGAAGCTGAAAAAGAACAATCATTCAAAAAGCAGACAAATCAGGAATTCCTTGCCAAGAAGCAAGAATAACTGAAGAAGAATGATGTTCCAAAGAAGATTGAAAAGAGAACCTGTTTTCAGTGTAAGACTGTTGGTCATGTTGCAAAAAATTGTCCAAAGACATTCAAGACAAGACAGGAAGTCTCTGGTAAAATGAAAGAAAATGTTGTCGAGAAAACTGAACTTTCAACCCGGAAGTTTACTGGCTTTGAAAATTCAATTTTTGAAAAAGGAGAATGTTCAAAGAGTGCTTTAAGAAGAAAAGAAAATGTAATAAATCAAAAATGGGTTGTGAAAGGTTCAGGTAACAAGTCTGGTGATGAATCTGATTCCACAAAATCAGAGGTGCCACGTGTTGAGAAAAAGGTTGATAGAAAAGTTCCAACTATGAACGATGAAAATTTTCCACCGTTGCGTGCTGAAAATTTTATGAAGAAAGTTGGAAAAGTTGAAATTTCAAATCAATTTTATTCTGACCAGAAGAAATTTGATGTTGAAAAGACTTTTAACGGAAATGTGAAACGTATTTTTGGACAAATGGTCAATGGTAAGGCCAAAAGTGTCAAAGATTTTAATGCTTCTAAACGACGTGTTCACAAGTCTTTTGAAAGAAAAGATGATGAGATTGTTACACCCAAGGAAGGTCAGGCTTGGGTGGATATATTTTTCAAAGAATAAAAACCTGACTTGCCGGAGATCCCAAGTTGGTAATTGTGGATCAGGAATCGGCATCATTCTTTATCATGTTTGTATAACGTGTTTGAAAAGTTTTTGTAGACTTGCCGAAACTCCCAGGTTTGTAAGCGAGGAGTAGGAATCGGCACCTTGAGAATTCAACCAACAGATGGTATTGGTTGAAAAACAGGTTTGAAGATTTTTTTGTGCATATCTGCATATGGTAAATCAAGGACATTAATAAGTACTTGAATTTTTACTACAAGTGGTTGAAAGATAATATGATGAAACACATCCCCGAATTTGTTAATTGATAAATCTACAAGTGGTAAAATCCATCAAACTTATTTTCTAGAAAAACTATTTTGATTGAAACAAACTTGAGTGTTTTGAAATCATTATGGGAAAATAGTTTGTTGTGAGGGGGAGTTCTGATTGTTTAAGCCAAACGGATGGAAATTTGAAGCGATTCAATATCAGTTGTCATGTTCTTTATAGTTTGTTTTCAATTTTTTAGATGTATTTGAATTTTAGGGGGAGTAAGAAATTTTAGAAAATCCAAAAACATCAGAAAATTTGAAAAAGCCAAAAACATGAAAAATTTAAAAATGAGTTTTGGTTGCATATAAGAGGAAATGATAGTACATCACTGGACTATCACAGCATGCTAAAGAAATGTAAAGTCAAAATGTGATAAACAATCTTACTGTGGATGTGTCAGTAGGTTTTCGCACATTTAGTAAACTGTAAAAGAGATATAAACTTAAATTTCAAACTTGCTTATTCTGTGGGTTTACAAAACTGCTTGGATATATAGGTAACCCCTGAAATCTTGTTTGAAAGGTCCCTTATTCTGAGATACTAGGTCTTTATACTCAGTGATATCTGGGGTATTATCCTGGGACTTTTGCTGTATGGAAAATACTGACCTAGTCCCCGGATAATGCTTTTTGCAAAAAGCTTTGAAATATAAGCTCGCCCTCAGCATGCTGCTGATGAAACAATAAAATTGATAGTCGCTACTGTTGTAATTAAAAGATCCTCTAAAGGGGACACACCGAAAGTCGAAGCCGTCATCTCTCTGCGTATATGGAAGTATCGACCTGAGCTCTCACGGCCCTCGCACATAACCCCTTTACAGATATCATCTGTGGTATACTCACCTGTAAGACTGAATATTGGGATCTGGATACGGGAGTATATTCAAGTAGTGGGGCACACGGATAAGTTTAAGTTTCTAAGACACTAATTGCATATCTCGAAACAGTTGAAATCTGTGTGAAAATTTAAGTGGACAAACATACTGACAATCTAGGTAAATTGTTTAGAGCTTAAAATGTAATAAAGCTTAACGGTGTTGATGATATGTCTCAGAAACTGATATGATCCACTTGCACGAACTCACAAAAATATTGTTTCTAAATATTTCATTTCTGCCTTGTTTGGTATTTTGCAAGTGGTGTTAGTTTTTTTTTTTTTTTGAAAAATCAAAAAGATTTTCGACAACTGGTGTTGAGAAGCTGATTTTCGAAGATCAAAGTGCTAAACATGAAGAACAGGTTTGGGAGAGAGTATGTGAAATTGTAAAGTTTGCTTGAAAAGAGCCAGTAAAAGTTCCTGAATGCGAAATCATTACTGTAGTTTACCAACAAAGTTTCTAAAAGTTTGAAAGTTTAATCTTTAAAGAAACTTTTGTGAAGGTAGAGATTGTGCAGGTAAATATGTGCCAGGTGACTATTCTGTGATGGAATAGAGCCATGTATCAATCTTGAAGATAAATTTTGAAGTTGTAAATTCCAGACTACGATCCCAGCAGATTGAGAGGGGAAGTCTGAAGACACCGTGTCAACATTCGAAAGAAAGGAGTTTGTTGATGATGAAGATAGAGTTTGCGGATTCTTGCAATGATAAATACTTCAGAGGAAGACTGAAGACTTATAAAGACTGAAGGTTGACAATCGAAGACTCGAAGACTCCGTCAACATCCGAGGGGGAGTCTGTTGGTGCACTACGTCTGTCGACTACGTCTTATATCGAGTCTAGAGTTGTATAGATTAGATATGGCACGAAATCCTAGAAACATATGTTAGAATAGGTTTCGCTTATGTGTCATAGTCTTAGTTTCGCTTATGTGTCAAAGTGAAATAGGTTCGCTTATGTAAATATGATAGTTTCGCTTATATGTCATAACCATATAAGCGAAACCATGTCATCTATAAATAGGTCATTCAAGCGAAACTAGTGTGTTTGTTGAAGGTGTTTTTCTTCCGGTGAGCCACGAAGTGCTGCCGAAGTGCTGTCAGAGTCTGTAAACGTTATCAAGATCAATATAACAGCAGTATATAGTGAATCCGGTTGAAATCGCACCAAATCATTAGTTTCCGCCTCTTGATTTGGATAGGAATTCTTCTGATCGACTCAAACAGGGCCGAACACGATCCTACATTTTTTATATACAATTGTAAAAAAAAAAATTTGGTATGTTTTTAGGCATTTTTAATTAGTTTTCTAGTTTTCTCATTTATATGTAGTTTTCTGATGATCCTCTATATATATATAGGGGAGGGTTATCTTGAGAACGCTAAATATTGCGAGAACCGTGAGAACGAATGAAAAAACCAATCAAAACCAATTTTTTAATACAAACCTCATTGTAGTTAAGATACAACATCAAAAAAAGAATTTACAACATCAAATAATTCATTTCTCCTTTCAAAATCACTCTTTTTAGATTTTTTACACATGTGCAAATATAACAGATTTACACATGTGTAAATGGCAAACTTACACATGTGTAAATTTTCTTTATTTACGAATTCACGTAAATTTAAACGTGTATATTAAATTTCTAACATTGTATTCGAATAATAATGATAAGTGTAGAAAAAAATTTTGAATTTAAATTTTTTTCGACCAAGTTCTCGCAGTTTTTTCATTTGTTCTGACGGTTCTCATAATATTTAGCGTTCTCATTTAAACCTTCCCCTATAGATGGATATATATATATATATATATATATATATGAGAAGGATCCGTTAGGAACCACCTTTTATTGCGAAAACCAATGTGAACACAACCAAAAAATACCTAAAAAACACCCCAATTTTTTTTTAGAAAAATCGCTATATTTCGTCAATAATAAAAAAATTAATTTTTTTTTCGAGTAACAGTTATCCATGCACATGTGCATTTGTATCATTTCTTTGACAAATTCCGTAATTCACTACAAATATCAGATAATTGAACTTTCATTTACACTACCATTCATAATACACTACTTTTTACATTAACAATAACCTAAATGCACATGTGAATCTATATATATAAACTTGTTATAACATTAACAAAACTAGAAATGCACATGTGCATCTATATGTATAAACATATTATAACGTGTTTTTTTAATACACCACTTTGAATACACACTCCCTTTCATCTATCATACCATCCATACTACACTACCATTACCTCCTTCCATCCGTAATACAATACCATTGCTTTTTACCATCCATAGAACAATATTATTAACAATATTTCACTTTATTATATGTACATCAACACCCTTTATACCATCTAAACAACATATTACATCATAAAGTGACAAATATAACAAACCATCAACCACTAGATATAACTAACCAAAACACATGTATATGGGCCTAATTTGTCATTTAAAATCACAAACTTTTTGTTCCAAAACACCTTATTTCATGTTGATACATATAGATGCACATGTGCATTTCTAATATTGGTAATGTAAAAAGTAGTGTATTACATATGATAGTGTAAATGAAAGTGCATTTTTTCTACTACTGGTAATATATTATGGAATTTGTCCAAGAAATGATACATATGCACATGTGCATCCATAACTGTCACTAGAAAAAAAAAACGTTTTTTTTTGTAACAAAATATAGCGATTTTTATTAGAAAATTATTAAAAAAAATGTTGGTTTTTTGGGTTTTTTTAGATTTTTTTTTGTGTGTTCACATTGGTTCTCTCGCGGTTCTCGCAATAAGGATGGTTCTCAAATGAACCCTACCATATATATATATATATATATATATATATATATATATATATATATATATATATATATATATATATATAATGTAAGTATCTATGGAAAACCCATTTAATCTAGAAAACTTGGGAAACCTGGATTGTGTGGACATGATTGATCCACATCATCTATTAAAAACACATGATCAAAGGGCAATTTAGTCATTTTGTTTTAACCATCACATCACCCTTCCCCATCCCATCATTTTCTTTATGTCACATCTCTCTCTCTCTCTCTCTCTCTCATATATCACTTTTCATCTAACCATTTTCAAAATAATTCATTAGATATTAGAGAGAGAAACATCACCTTTTCATCAAAGCCACCATTAAAGCTACGAGATCTGAATATCGAAGATCAAAGCCACCAGATCTGAAGATTGAAGACACCATGTGTTCATGTACTCATCCCTTTCTTTTGAAGCCACCAGATCTGAAGATCGAAGCCACCAGATTTGAAGATCGAAGCAGGCTGAAATCGTTTGGTTGCATGAGTTTCTAGAGAGGGAAAATTATTGGAACACCAAGACCAAAAACACACACAAGTGTGCGAGTGAGAAGCAGGTCAGAAATCATTTGGTTCATGGGTTTTAGAGAGAGAAAGTTGTTAGAACACCAAGAACACACACACAATTGTGTGAGAGAGAAGCAGGTCAGAAATCATTTGGTTCATGGGTTTTTGTTAAGAGAAAAAGTTGTTAGAACACAAAGAACATACTCACAAGTATGACATGGACTGGTTCCATGTCTTAATATTATTTATTTGGTAAAAGTTGATTGATTTTGTGTGTGTATTAGTAAAATAGATTTGATAGTTTGTTGGGTATTTTTTTTTTGTTTTACATGTATTAAAAAAATTTAGAATTGAGATAATGATTGTTGTTGTTGTTGTTGTTGTTATATATTAGTTACCTTTAAAAAGTCCATAATCTAATCGTTGATGATCTCGTCTGTTTTATAAAAAAAATTGTGTTTGGTTTGGTTGCTTGTTTGAGACATTTGATCTGAACAGTAACTGTTATATTATTTGATAATGATTCCCATGTGTTGCATATTATTTGACAATGATTCCCGTGAGACTTTTGACCAAAAACACACACAAGTGGTTTGGTTTATGTTATTTGACAATGATTCCCATGTGTTGCATATACATTTGTAACGTGTGTTACAAATCACATGTACTAGCATGTTTGGATGTATACACGTTAGATATACCAAGTGTTTTTCATACACATATATTCCATGTCTGTTTAATACACACATGTAACATGCGTATGACTTGTGGTGCATATACTCATGTTACTTGTGGTGCATATACTCATGTTACATGTATACGTACGTTATTACATTTTTTGCTGGCATAATTAGATACGTATGTTACATTTATGCCACTTGCATTCTAAACTGTTTGTGCTATATCTTGTAACATGTGTTACACTTTGAGGTAATATATGTTGTTACAGGGAGTTACACATATATACTTAACGTAATAGTGATTTTAAATGCAAAAATGTTTTTTAGATGGACTTCACTTGGATAACACATTTTCATTACCTTTAGAAACTTCATAATTTATTTGGAATATCTCGTTTATTTTACAAATAAAAAAAGTTACTTATATGTAGTAACAACGTTACACATGTTACTTATAGTTACCCCCAACCCCTTTTTATGCACATATGTAACACATGTTTGTAACGTGTGTTATATGTGTTATAGCAAAACTTTACACATGTACACATATTACATAGCAAAACTTTACACATGTACACATCTTACATTTCTGACACCTTTACATGTCGGCCTTCTAAGGTGTGTTACAGATGTTAGAATTATCTATTGTTTTGAAGTAGCAATAGGCATTCTTACATGTACCTGTATAATGTTGTGAAAAAAGATTCCTTCATTATTACTTCAAAACAATAGGCAGTTGTAACATGTGTTACACATGTAGCTCTTATATTACAATCTTTCCTAATATGTGTAACACATGTTACAATTGCTTATTGTTTTGAAGTAACAGTAAAGATATATTTTTTCATTTTTACTTGAAAAGAATAGGTAGTTGTAACATGTGTTACACATCTTAAAATTGTCTATCTTTTTCAAATAACAACAGGCATTGTGACATGTATCTGGATAATGTAAAGGGTTCGAATAAGACTATGCATTTTATTGAGTTCTGACACTTGTTACATGTGTTACCCCCGACATGTAACATGATTTTCTGCTAACCGCCTACCCTCTTTTTTCCCAGGTACAACATCATTGGTGAAGCTCAGTATGTTCTTCGTTACATAGTTTAACGTTGTACGTTTCATGTGAAACATAAACAATATCCCGCTCGTGTTTCAACATGTATTTTGGTTGTAATTTGACAATGGCATGGTTTCCCTTAACTTGTTTTACTAGATGTGTATATTCTTGTGTATGGTACCACTTTTATATGTTACCTTTACCACTTTTTATGTTTAACGACCTATTTTTGTTTTTTTAAAAGGGTGCACCTCTGTAACCAATTCGGTAACCAATCAAACCATCATGTATTACTTATGTTACACACTTCTTTTATGTGATTACTTCGATTATATTAGATGACAATGATTCCCATGTGTTGCATATACTTTTGTAACGTGTGTTACAAATCACATGTACTAGCATGTTTGGATGTATACATGTTACATATACTAAGTGTTTTATATATACCAAGTGTGTTTCATACACACATGTAACATGCGTATGCCTTTCTGGTGCATCTACTCATGTTACATGTATACGTATGTTATTAACTACATCGTATGTAACACAAGTTACTTATGTTACATGTATATGTATGTTATTCACTATATATGTGCCTTGTTTTTATTCACTACATCATATGTAACACATGTTACTTACATGTTCCACCATGTACTGCATTTACTTACGTAAGATGTGTAACACATGTTACAATTGCTTATTGTTTCCAAGTAACATTAAAGGTATGTACTTTGTTTTCTACTTCATCCTGTGTAACACATGTTACACTTGTTAATTAGTATCAAAGGTTACAATTGAAACAATATGTTGACCACCCAATGCTCGTCTACTACTTATCTTACAATTGGTAATGAATAAAACATGTTAACTAATAACACATGTTAACTGATAACTGGTAACCAAATACATTTCCCACCATAACTATTTAACATCCAGACACCAACATATTACAGAGAAGACCAAAATGGTCATATTATATTTTGGGTTATGGCCATAATTTAAAATAAATAAAATTCGTGGTGACTATGATAGTTACAAAAACCACCACGCATATATCACTAGCCAGTTGACTTGTTATAAACAAAAGTTGTGGTACCCAAGATAACTACAAAAACAACCATAGATGTTCCCACAAAAACTGTAGAAAAGACAACACTACCACATTCAGCGCCCTCCCATAAATGAGGCAGCTTCTATCTTGCCTTTCAAAGTATTAGAGGGCGACAACAGAATATTATGAGTGGCATACTTCGTCCGCAACTTTCTCACCTCCTTCATTTTCCTGCTCCCATTTGTTAAAGGGCGACACTAGAATATGAGTGTCGTTCAAAGTGTTAGAGGGTGACAACAGAATATGAGTGGCATTCTTCTCTTTCTTCATCTCATTCATCGTTCATTTCTTCGTCTACTTTCTTTCGCTTTTTCGGTATCTTACCAGTTTGCGATCTTGTTACTCTCTTTGTTGCTGCAAATAAAATAGGTTTAACACATGTTACTTAATTTCATTAAAATAAAACAGGTTACCTAATATGTTTTTGATAAAATAAAGTCAGGTTTAATATATGTTACCTATTTTTATAAAAATAAGACAAATTTAACACTTGTTAGATAACTTGGAAAAAATATGAGAGCTTAACACATGTTAACTAATCTGATAAAAATAATACAGGTTTAACACATGTTACATAATTTGATAAAAAAAGAAAGGTGTAACACATGTTACACTAACATGTTTACCTGATAGGAGAGGTTTAACACATGGTAATAAGACGGGTTTAACACACGTTTACATCATTTGATAAAAATGAGACAGGTTTAACACATGTTACACTAATATGTTTACCTAATCAGGGAGGTTTAACACATGGTACCCTAATAAGAAGGTTTAACATATGTTACGCTAATATGTTTATATGCTTTTGAGTCCGTTGACTTGTACCCTAATATCAGACAGGTTTAACACATGTTACGCTAATATATTTATATGCCTTTGAGCCCTTAGACTTGTACCCTAATATCAGAGGTTTACCTAATTTGTTTTTGACAGAAAACAAGGCAGGTCTAACACATGTTACCTAATATGTTTTCGATAAAAATATAAGACATGTTTAACACATGTTTTTGACAGAAAACAAGACGGGTTTAACACATGTTACAAATCAATAGTTTTAACGTGCAGTTGGCAATCCAAAAAAAAAAATTAATAAATAACCCGAGGCTGTTTCTTGTCACACCCCGACCACGTAGGACATACAAAACGTGGCGGAAACGTTAGGGAGTGTTGTAACAGAATTAATTGTTTCAAATCCATGGCAATTGAAGTTTCGTTTTATTGATCAAACATGAAAGTTTACATTGTTTAAACAAGGACCAAAGAGTACATAACATAAATTAACTAGTTCTTGTCCCGTTTTAAGTCACTAAGGCACAGGTCTGCCTAAGTATGTCTTGATAAGTCCTATGCATCATTTCCTGAAAACACATGTGAAAATAGGTACGTCAGCATAAAAATGCCTGTGAGATACATTGGTTTTGTGAAAACGGAATTCATGACTTATGTTTGAGAAAATGTTTAGTCATGAACCTTGTATTTTGCTTTGTCTTGTAAATCATTTGAAAAACGATAAAATCAGATGATATGTATAAATAAGAAGACACTGTATGGTTAAACGGATAACCATGTAACATGTGTTTGTATAAGATGAGTCGTTTGTAAAACAATGTCTCGTGAAAAGTGTGTTATTTGTATAAAATGTCATATGTCTCAAATTGAAATGATTCAAATAACGCTACGATATGTAATACCATACAAACACTTATATATATAGGAAGTACTAGCGGCGTATCCACCATGCTTGTATCATACTACACACGCCTCGTTACTTAATCACTTACCCAAACCATCCACCATGTAAGATTGTTCTTGTATAACTCAATTGTTTATTGTGTAAACCATGTCAAATGTCTATGTTCAATGTAAATCACCAAATGTGTATGTCAATGTCAACGTGTTTATGTTCAATGTAAATCATGTAATGTGTATCCCAAAATGTATCATGTATGGTAAGCGAAATGTATCAACTTAAACCATATGTAAAATGCACAAAACAAGTCGTTGAAGTAAAACATGGTTTAAATCAACGTTATGTTCTGTGGAAAAATGCATGCTCTATTGATATTAACATTTATGCGGTATTGTGAAATATGCATACATCCAAGCCTTGAGACTGCGGCGATAAACCCATAAACAAATTAAAGGTTTATCTAAGTTATGTATATCGAATTCGGTCATTCCTTCCAATCCTATCAAACCCAGGATTTCAGGAACGGGAGTTGTCAATTCCTATGGTACCACTACCTACTAACGAACGGCGTAGCTAATGTTAATGAATGTATTGTCCCAGGTTAAACAAACCAAATGTCCTAACAAAATAAAGGCATGTGATGTAAACAATTGTACTAAGTATGCTAAGTAAACATACGAAGTAGAAATGTTCATGTAAATCAATGTGCCCATATGCTGAGTAAATATATGCAGCAGAAATGTTCATGTAAATCAATGTGTCCATATGCTGAGTAAACATATGCAACAGAAATGTTCATGTAAATCAATGTGTCCATATGCTGAGTAAACATATGCAACAGAAATGTTCATGTAAATCAATGTGTCCATATGCTGAGTAAACATATGCAACCGGAATGTAATGTAAATCAATGTACTAAGTACGCACACAATGGGCATACATAGCATGAAATGTAATGAAATCGTGTACTATAATGTACTAACAACATAGCAGGCATATGATGTGAAAACATGGAAAGCATGAATGTAACAGATAGGCACATGTGTTTCACCCCAAAACAGTTTGGAAAACAGTAAAAGAGGGGTTCAATGTACTCACCTGAGATTGCTTTGGAGTCCTTGTATAATAACCAGATAATGCTAAAGATCACGGGATATCAAACGGCACCTAATAGGTAGCTATGTTAATATACCGGACCAAATCGGAAGGATCGGATAGTACGCGGGTTCGTAAACCAAACGAGTATGGAGACTCGTGTAATATGGTTTAACAAAGCCTACATACTAAAATGAAACTTAACCTAAGTGCTTACGGTCCATCACGACCCGTTTAGGTAGCTTAGGCTACCCTAACGCGTCGTTCGCGTAGAACGCGTCTGGAACACCTAACATCGTGACCACAAGGTATAACCTCGGAAGGTTATAGCTATGGTCACCTAATGTGTTTGGTCGGATCCTAATGATCGACCAAATGGGTTGGGTTCGAAATTATAAGCGATGGTTTAGATCGCTTACCTTACGACCCTATATAAGCACTAACTAAAAGTGACGAGCTAAGCATCTTAGAACATGCTTACCTATGTTTAGAAAACAGGTTTGGCATCAAAACAAACGGCTTTGATGCTCACGAGTAGTTTGGTTACAAAATTCGCAAGAATGCGCATTTTGGCCGAAACTACGACTCGTCACTGAGCCTAGATAACGTGGTGATCAGTAGGTATAGTCACTACGGACTATAACCATCGTGATCACGCTCACGTTATGAAGTTCTAATGAACTTCGCATCGACCATAAACTGGTCAATGTAGAAAGTCAACAGAACGTTGACTTTCGGACTCGAAAAGCGAATAAAAGAACGAAAGAATACTTACGGAGGGTCCCCGAATGCTAATCTAGACCAAAATGGCTCAGGTATGAAACAATGGTTCCAACTTAGAGCCTTAAGATCAGATTGTGTGGGTTTTGAGAAAAATGGGGGGGGGTATTTATAGGAAAGGTGGAACCGTTAGGATCGTTTCTTGGATTTCGTGCCACGATCTTGTCCGTCCACTTGTCACAATGTTGTGGTAAGTCAGAGGTTGCCCCTCATTTGCTGGAAGAAGCAAGGGCCATTTGGCCTTTTGAAACTTGAAGAGCCAATCAGCATTTAATGTGGGTTCTGCTGTACTGGGGACTCCTTACGGACTGTATGGCTTATGGCTTACGGTGCGTAAGCCCCTAGTTTGGCAGAATTGCAGTTTTGGTCCCTGCAGCACCAAAACTTGGTATTTGATGCGTTTTTGGCACGTTTAAGCCCCGTTAACCTCATTTCAAAGCTCTAAAATGATGTTAAAGTATAGGGGACTTGAAATATGCTCAAAAATATTCCGGATGTCGGTTCGTTTGGCCGTACGATCGCGATGTTCGCTTAATTACGATGGAATGCGCATAAGCGCGAAAGACGATCCAAATTGCGCGACAAATGGATTTTTCTCATGCCATACACTAAGGCATAATATAAGGATGCTTACATAAATTTTTGGATGTCCGGATGTATTCAGAACGTAAGTTATGCGCAAAAGTGCAAACTTGTGCACTTTTTGACACTTTTAGCCCCTGAATGATCCAAAAGTTTGTTTTAGCATACCAAACCCCTCAAAGCCTATTTCTTAGCTATGTAAAGGATATTTATGGTATGTTTAACTTATGGACATGTTCCGGAATGTTTGTTAGAGTTCAAATTGGCATACTTTCGCAGTTTGTCAAGTTTAGTCCCTGTAAGCGAATTAACTTGTTTTTGCCATACCAAAGCCTTCAAAACTTATTTCTAAGTTATGTAAGGGTTATTTAAGGTATGTTGAGTATATGTTGATGTTCCGGAGTATTTGTCGCATTAAACTGAGTACGTTTACGCACCAGTTTGCGTATAACTCCCCAGAAAGCGATGTAGAGCTCGAAATCGAACAAGAGTTGGTATGTGCAAACGATACACATATTTATACAAGTCCAAAGTATGAAATACAATATTTCATTGGTTTGGCGTTTGTTTGATGGTTGAAGTGACACAGGTGTCACAGTCTCCCCTACTTTAGGAAATTTCGTCCCGAAATTTAGTTTTAGAGGCACTTGTGAAGACAGTCGTGACGGTTTCGCTTTCAGACAAATCCATTGAACCCTTAGGTAAAACTCTGGGCCATGTTAGGATCCATAGTGTAAATTTCAACCCACAAAGTGAAGTCCTTGTAGTAACAAAACATGGAGTTTCGAACTACGGGCAGGAGAACGTTTCCTGTGAAGAGTTATCATAGGAAACTTGTGTGTGCTTGAAATCAGTATTGGGGAGTGCAAGGATAAATGACATGGGTCAGAATCCAAGACTTCTCCCGTATCATTACTCTTGTCTCTGTAGGCCTTAACACATGACATAACTTCCTGTGGTTTCTGTGCACTGAATTCCATAATTATGTAGGCCTCCATAATTACGTACTTCCTTGCACAGTCCGCACAGTTCATTTCATAATGCGTATGGGAAAAAAAATCAAACAAATAATCTCTTCAGCTAAACTACCCAAGAGAAATATTTAACTACATCAACGTAGTATGTCTTTAACTAGATTGTCGAACCAATCTATTTAACTTAGATCGACGTAGGATCTCTTTAACTAGACCACCCGAGGGCCTCTTTAACTATATCAACCCATGATATCTTTAACTAGATTGTCGAACCAATCTTTTTAACTAGATCTACAAATGATCTCTTTAACTAGACCACCATTGGGCCTCTTTAACTATATCAACGCATGATATCTTTAACTAGATTGTCGAACTAATCTTTTTAACTAGATCTACAAATGATCTCTTTAACTAGACCACCAGAGGGCCTCTTTAACTATATCAACGCATGATATCTTTAACTAGATTGCTGAACCAATCTCTTTAACTAGATCAACGAATGATCTCTTTAACTAAACTACCCAAAAGGAATCTTTAACTACATCAACGGAGGATGTCTTTAACTAGATTGACGAATCAATCTCTTTAACTACACTACCCAAGAGGAATCTTCAATTACATCAACACATGATGTCTTTAAACTTTGGAATAGTACTTTATAATCCAATGGACATAACTACAACGTAGAAGTCCATTAACGATTTAAGATAGTACCTTTTTGAAAATCCTACTACGAATCCCTCATACGAAGGTATGAAAGATTCTACGAGGATTTGGATAGCGAATATCCAGAGTATACAAAAACACAAAATGCATAAATGGAGAGACAAGATGCATAAACACATAGTCACATAACCACAAAATTGTTTATCTAGATCTTTAATTTGTTAATTTGTTATGTTGATTACGTACATGAATTTAAAGCACACTAGGAATCCATTTCATGGATTTCATTCGGTACTTTAAACATTAGCAAGAATCTAACTATGAAGATAGAAAGATCTCCTATAAATTCGATTTCGTTTTAAGAAGACGCAAATTTTCGAATTGAGGTACAATGATTTTTGAATATACGGAAATACCCTTAGGTACCCTATTAAGAATTTATAGTGGTACTTTGGGTATTCGTGGGAAACACAAGAGATAATAAAATGGAAGAAATTACGGGGTATTCTGTTCTTCAAGGAATACGGTTCCTTGATTGTTGGTATTGTAGAGGATACGTTGTTTATACATGACATCACATTTGTACATTGCAATGTAGAATAAAAGATTTATTTGTAAACAACAATAACTGTTTCATGGACCTTGACTACAAAAGAAAATAATACAGAAGGTTTGATTATCTCTAAACAACATTGTCTTCTAGTTGGTCCGATGCTCATCCTTGCGCGGGATTCGCATTTGCAATCTTTGGGCAATTTCTCCGGAAATGACCCATCTCGCCACAGTTGAAACAAGAACCTGGTAGGAAACGACCTTGAGCGGGATTGTTACCAGCTTGGTTTGGTGCAGCTGCGGCTGTGCAAACTCTTGCTGTATGGCCAATAAGTCCACAAGTTTGGCATTTGCGGCACTTTACATTGACATGATGATGGAGGCTACATTGTTGCACAAGGGTGCAGTTCCGTTGTATGGCTTCCTAGTAGGGGGTTGAGTTGATCGGTTGGGGATGTCTCGACCATTGCGAGTGACCACGGCGAAGTTCTGAGAAGCCTTTCGCTTCCTTGACCTCTTAGGGGATCCAGTCTGTTCATCCATGGCCTTTGATTCCTTGATTGGTTTCTTGGATGGTGGTGCAGGCTTGACTTTCGCTTCCTTTGGTGGCTCTTGAGTGGCTTCGTTGTCAAGACGAGAGGCTTCATTGTTGAGACGAGACATGGCAAAGCCTAATTCAACAGTCTTCAGGATTACTTCGCCTATCCGCCGGGCAAATTTGGCAGTCTGCTCCGACATCTGCGCATCGTTGCGATTAAGAGACATTCTGGAGGAAATGAAGGATATAGGAGGAAACAAATGAAATGTTATCTGTAAATAAAACAAAATGACAATGCATAGAAATTGCGATCATTTGTTTGTTACCTAAGGCAAACAAATGAGACGGTGACTAATCAAAGTAAGCGGGTCATATTAATGTATCACTGAAGACATGCTCGCCTATAAGTGAATACTCACCCCAAGAGTTCCCATGTAAGAGTGACTGGTCTGATACTGCGGATTTGTACGAACACTCTAGCCTTCGACAGAAAGCTCGGGGTACAGGCATTTACTCTTCTAGTTTGCACGTGTTCACATTATACGACCCAAAACTTTGACGAGAGTTTTGAAAATTCAAAGGGGTTCAAAACCTTATAACAGAGGGTTCAAAACCTAGTAATCAATCATCCTAGAACAGATGATTGGTTTTCAAAGCGGTTTTGAAATTTATGTTCTTGTTGTGGTCGTCGCCTAAGGATAGGTGACGGTATTGTTTTATGACTAAACGCAAGTGAACTCGCGTTAGGGTCCTAGGAAGGTTATAAACTAGGTCAAAGCATTACTAATAACCTAATTCCCTATAACCATTGGCTCTGATACCAACTTTTCTGTCACACCCCGACCACGTAGGACATACAAAACGTGGCGGAAACGTCGGGGAGTGTTGTAACAGAATTAATTGTTTCAAATCCATGGCAATTGAAGTTTCGTTTTATTAATCAAACATGAAAGTTTACATTGTTTAAACAAGGACCAAAGAGTACATAACATAAATTAACTAGTTCTTGTCCCGTTTTAAGTCACTAAGGCACAGGTCCGCCTAAGTATGTCTTGATAAGTCCTATGCATCATTTCCTGAAAACACATGTGAAAATAGGTACGTCAGCATAAAAATGCCTGTGAGATACATTGGTTTTGTGAAAACGGAATTCATGACTTATGTTTGAGAAAATGTTTAGTCATGAACCTTGTATTTTGCTTTGTCTTGTAAATCATTTGAAAAACGATAAAATCAGATGATATGTATAAATAAGAAGACACTGTATGGTTAAACGGATAACCATGTAACATGTGTTTGTATAAGATGAGTCGTTTGTAAAACAATGTCTCGTGAAAAGTGTGTTATTTGTATAAAATGTCATATGTCTCAAGTTGAAATGATTCAAATAACGCTACGATATGTAATACCATACAAACACTTATATATATAGGAAGTACCAGCGGCGTATCCACCATGCTTGTATCATACTACACACACCTCGTTACTTAATCACTTACCCAAACCATCCACCATGTAAGATTGTTCTTGTATAACTCAATTGTTTATTGTGTAAACCATGTCAAATGTCTATGTTCAATGTAAATCACCAAATGTGTATGTCAATGTCAACGTATTTATGTTCAATGTAAATCATGTAATGTGTATCCCAAAATGTATCATGTATGGTAAGCGAAATGTATCAACTTAAACCATATGTAAAATGCACAAAACAAGTCGTTGAAGTAAAACGTGGTTTAAATCAACGTTATGTTCTGTGGAAAAATGCATGCTCTATTGATATTAACATTTATGCGGTATTGTGAAATATGCATACATCCAAGCCTTGAGACTGCGGCGATAAACCCTTAAACAAATTAAAGGTTTATCTGAGTTATGTATATCGAATTCGGTCATTCCTTCCAATCCTATCAAACCCAGGATTTCAGGAACGGGAGTTGTCAATTCCTATGGTACCACTACCTACTAACGAACGGCGTAGCTAATGTTAATGAATGTATTGTCCCATGTTAAACAAACCAAATGTCATAACAAAATAAAGGCATGTGATGTAAACAATTGTACTAAGTATGCTAAGTAAACATACGAAGCAGAAATGTTCATGGAAATCAATGTGCCCATATGCTGAGTAAACATATGCAGCAGAAATGTTCATGTAAATCAATGTGTCCATATGCTGAGTAAACATATGCAACAGAAATGTTCATGTAAATCAATGTGTCCATATGCTGAGTAAACATATGCAACAGAAATGTTCATGTAAATCAATGTGTCCATATGCTGAATAAACATATGCAACAGGAATGTAATGTAAATCAATGTACTAAGTACGCACACAATGGGCATACATAGCATGAAATGTAATGAAATCGTGTACTATAATGTACTAACAACATAGCAGGCATATGATGTGAAAACATGGAAAGCATGAATGTAACAGATCGGCACACGTGTTTCACCCCAAAACAGTTTGGAAAACAGTAAAAGAGGGGTTCAATGTACTCACCTGAGATTGCTTTGGAGTCCTTGTATAATAACCAGATAATGCTAAAGATCACGGGATATCAAACGGCACCTAATAGGTAGCTATGTTAATATACCGGACCAAATCGGAAGGATCGGATAGTACGCGGGTTCGTAAACCAAACGAGTATGGAGACTCGTGTAATATGGTTTAACAAAGCCTACATACTAAAATGAAACTTAACCTAAGTGCTTACGGTCCATCACGACCCGTTTAGGTAGCTTAGGCTACCCTAACGCGTCGTTCGCGTAGAACGCGTCTGGAACACCTAACATCGTGACCACAAGGTATAACCTCGGAAGGTTATAGCTATGGTCACCTAATGTGTTTGGTCGGATCCTAATGATCGACCAAATGGGTCGGGTTCGAAAGTATAAGCGATGGTTTAGATCGCTTACCTTACGACCCTATATAAGCACTAAACTAAAAGTGACGAGCTAAGCACGTTAGAACATGCTTAACTAAGTTTAGAAAACAGGTTTGGCATCAAAACAAACGGCTTTGATGCTCACGAGTAGTTTGGTTACAAAATTCGCAAGAATGCGCATTTTGGTCGAAACTACGACTCGTCACTGAGCCTAGATAACATGGTGATCAGTAGGTATAGTCACTACGGACTATAACCATCGTGATGACGCTCACGTTATGAAGTTCTAATGAACTTCGCATCGACCATAAACTGGTCAATGCAGAAAGTCAACAGAACGTTGACTTTCGGACTCGAAAAGCGAATAAAAGAACGAAAGAATACTTACGGAGGGTCCCCGAATGCTAATCTAGACCAAAATGGCTCAGGTATGAAACAATGGTTCCAACTTAGAGCCTTAAGATCAGATTGTGTGGGTTTTGAGCAAAATGGGGGGGGGTATTTATAGGAAAGGTGGAACCGTTAGGATCGTTTCTTGGATTTCGTGCCACGATCTTGTCCGTCCCTTGTCATAATGTTGTGGTTAGTCAGAGGTTGCCCCTCATTTGCTGGAAGAGGCAAGGGCCATTTGGCCTTTCGAAACTTGAAGAGCCAATCAGCATTTAATGTGGGTTCTGCTGTACTGGGGACTCCTTACGGACCGTATGGCTTATGGCTTACGGTCCGTAAGCCCCTAGTTTGGCAGAATTGCAGTTTTGGTCCCTGCAGCACCAAAACTTGGTATTTGATGCGTTTTTGGCACGTTTAAGCCCCGTTAACCTCATTTTAAAGCTCTAAAATGATGTTAAAGTATAGGGGGACTTGAAATATGCTCAAAAATATTCCGGATGTCGGTTCGTTTGGCCGTACGATCGCGATGTTCGCTTAATTACGACGGAATGCGCATAAGCGCGAAAGACGATCCAAATTGCGCGACGAATGGATTTTTCTCATGCCATACACTAAGGCATAATATAAGGATGCTTACATAAATTTTTGGATGTCCGGATGTATTCAGAACGTAAGTTATGCGCAAAAGTGCAAACTTGTGCACTTTTTGACACTTTTAGCCCCTGAATGATCCAAAAGTTTGTTTTAGCATACCAAACCCCTCAAAGCCTATTTCTAAGCTATGTAAAGGATATTTATGGTATGTTTAACTTATGGACATGTTCCGGAATGTTTGTTATAGTTCAAATTGGCATACTTTTGCAGTTTGTCAAGTTTAGTCCCTGTAAGCGAATTAACTTGTTTTTGCCATACCAAAGCCTTCAAAACTTATTTCTAAGTTATGTAAGGGTTATTTAAGGTATGTTGAGTATATGTTGATGTTCCGGAGTATTTGTCGCATTAAACTGAGTACGTTTACGCACCAGTTTGCGTATAACTCCCAAGAAAGCGATGTAGAGCTCGAAATCGAACAAGAGTTGATATGTGCAAACGATACACATATTTATACAAGTCCAAAGTATGAAATACAATATTTCATTGGTTTGGCGTTTGTTTGATGGTTGAAGTGACACAGGTGTCACATTTCTACTCAAAATAACTAACACTTTCTAGTCGCATTCAAAACAAAAATCACCATCGATCGGACCAAAAAACACCTACCGATTGGAAAAAAAAAACATAAAAACCAACATTAACACTTTCTAGTCTCATTCAAAACAAAAATCACCACCGATCAAATCACACACCAATCGGACCAAAACACCTACCGATCGGAAAAAACAGAAAATCCAACATTTATCTGATCAAAACACCTACCGATCGGAAAAAAAGCAAAAATCATCACCGATCAAAACACCTCCTGATAAAAAATCGAACCAAACGTACTTGCTTCTTGGTGTCTTCCATTTCCGGCAACTTTTACCAGACGATAACAATTGAAATGTTGATCTCATATCTAGTGATTTAGATTCACCGTCGCACCTTGTTTTTATTTTCTTTTGCGATTCACTGTAGCACCTTTTTCCGGTGCCCCTTTTCTTCTCCGGTCAGATCATCTTCTCCGGTGCCCCTTTTCTTCTCCGGTCAGATCATCTTCTCCGGTGCCCCTTTTCCGGTCAGATCATCTTCTCCGGTCAGATCATCTTCTCCGGTGCCCCTTTTCTTCTCTAGTGCCCCTTTTCTTCTCCAGTTAGATCATCTTCTCCGGTGGGTTTTGGGAAGATCGATTGTTTGAGAGAGAAAGAGATGAATTTGGGTTGAGTCTTTTGAAATGTTTGAAATGAGGTTGAGGTAATTTGATTAGTTCTTATAGATATTTGTGCACCTCCTTTAATGCATGTCAAATCACATAATATTATAATATATATAATGTACTACAATTATGGTTGATTTTACCTAAATACCCTTCAAGTACTTTTGTTGACCTCATCATTCTATTAAATTTAATTAAAAAAGGCTTCAAAATTTATGAGCCATTGGATGATCTTGATCAATGGTTATAGATTGGTTTCCTAGGTTTTCTTAGCACAAATAAGTTTTCTATACATCATTCCCCTATATATATATGTATATATATATATATATCGTAATACACGTATCACGTTATTTCAAATATATATATTATGTTCAAACACTCAATATATATCAAATAACTTATTAAGTCACTTTAAACATATTTCTCATGCTAACCACACATTTTCACACAATGCGATTTCTGATCTAGTTTACCGTTTCTACCGCACAAACGTCTAAACATATAATCGTTTCATATCATCATGATAACACATAATAAATCACATTACACATACTCATACTCACATATCAATTCATAACACATAAAGTTCACTCTTAAATACCCCGTTTTCGCGTACATTGAAATATGCGTATTTTACCGTTTCAGTAGCGTTTTTGGGCGTCGGAAATCACGTATGACCAACCAAACACCAAAGATACTTGTTATAAGTTAGAATACTTATATTTATCATAAAACATCAGTTTATGATCTGATTTAAAACAGTTTCAAAAAATCACTTCAATAACCGATTTTTACCGTTTTTAACGCATAGTTTGGTACTGAACTTTATCGTAACCATCCCAAATCATCATGATTGAATATCTTGACATAACACATGATATATAATGATCATAACAATAATTTTACTCATGTATATGCAGGTCTCATTAATAGCACAACAATCATGCAAATATCACCCGATTTACCACTTTTCAAGCCAATAGTACAACATGCAAAGCTACCACGTTATGACATAAATTTTGTAACTTCAAAACATATCACAAAACTTTATTTTTCATGTTTACCTACTGTTGTGAATGAATATTCATCATCTCACAAAAATTTCATTTTATGATGATCACTAAATCATCCTACAAGTCTATGTACAAGCAATTTATGCACATTTTATTTCATATTAATCACATAAGATTAATAATCTCTTATCTTTTATTTATCATAACATATGACACATTCATACTTTATTCAATCATTCAATCATTTCAAATTTCACAAGCATGATATTCAAATCATTTAAATAATCATTCGACAAAAACACTTTTCATCAAAAATCAAAACATACATTATAAAACACACACATGCTCACGGCTACACACACATACACATGACCATCTCATTTTTAATTTTGTAAAAATCATTTGTTGTTTCGTTTAGAAGAGTTGTGAAAATTCCAAGTATTCGAGAACCATGCTAATCATCATCATCATCATCAAGAACAAGATTTTAAAGTAATGAAATTTTTATACCTTTCAAGTATGAAAATGGAATGATGATGAGATTTTTGATGATAATGAGCTTGTTCCTCTTTGAAATCGTCTTGGAATCACCTTTTGATCTTCAAACCGAATCAAGACTAGCTTGAAATGGCCATGATCTTCATGAAAATGAGTTGAAATTTTGAAAAGTGGAGGTGTAGTGATGGTTTCGGCCGTAAGGTTGAGGAAAGGAGAAGTTGGAAATGTGTTTGATGGTTTTGAGAAGATTTTAGGTGGTTTTGATTTAATTTGAAAAGATTAGGTTGTTTTCATCTCTTACACTTGTCATCACACACAAATCAAGAGAGAGGTGGGCGCACCTTCTTGGCCGCCACCTATCACCTCTCTAACATACATACATATACATATATTATATACACATAAGACAGGTAAAAAGCATGTATTTTACTGACTACCGGGTATTTTATCTGATGTTTCATTGCGTTTTAATGCTTTTAAAATTTATTTTATTAACTTATAAAAATAATCCTACTAAATTATTACTGAATAATATTTTGTCATTGTAGATTGACTGCGTTACTCATGTTTCGCAGTATACACGCGATATTGCGTGGTATGTGCTTAAATTCGCAAAATAAGAATTTTAAGCGCTTTAATTAATTTTTCTTCACGATTATGATTAGAAATAGGGTTTCAATCATAACGAAATGTTTTTAGGATTTTAATATTATTTGGCCGGTAACCAACATTCGTTTCGCATTTTGTTCGTTACGCGATAAGTGTTTATCTTTTCATTGCCAACTGACTTTCTAATTTAGTTTGGATTTACCAAACTTTTGTTATTATTAAATAACATCATATTTAATAAAATCTTATTATTATTCAGTCACTACACGTGTCACAGCGGTACAATACTGGCCTATTTTGTCGTGTGTCATAGTCTCCCCCTGTTTAGGGAATTTCGTCCCCGAAATTCTACTCTACAGGTTTTGGTTTCGCACTAGACGGAAATAGGTGAGGATAATTTTGCTGCATCTGGTCCTGTCGCTCCCAAGTGAACTCGGGTCCACGTCTGGAGTTCCATCTGACCTTCACCAGCTTTATTCGACTTCTTCGAAGCTATTGAACCTTCTCATTTAACACTTCTATAGGTTCTTCGATAAACGTTTATCGTCTATTTGAACCTCGTTAGGGGGGGTATGATTAGTGTTTCATCCGATAAACACTTCTTCAGAATGGAGACATGAAACACATCATGTACTCCCTCCAACTCTTATGGCAGCTCGAGTCTATATGCGACCGGTCCAACTCGAGATAGGATTTCAAAAGGACCTATGTAGCGAGGACTCAGCTTTCCCCCTTTCCCGAACCTAACAACGCCCTTCCAGTGTGATACCTTTAACATCACGCGATCTCTAACTTGAAACTGCAACGGCTTCCTCCGGTTGTCTGCATAGCTCTTCTGTCGATCAGCGGTAGCCTTCAACCTTCCCTTGATCAGAACAACCTTGTCGGTGGTTTCCTGAATAAGTTCGGGGCCAGTTAACTGCCTTTCACCTACTTCTGCCCAACAAAGGGGCGATCGACACTTCCTAGCATATAGAGCTTCGAATAGGGCGGCTTTGATGCTGGCATGATAACTATTGTTATATAAAAACTCAGCTAACGGTAGATGAGTATCCCAACTTCCACCGAAATCTATCCCACAAGCACGTAACATATCCTCTAGGGTCTAAATGGTCCTCTCACTCTGACCATCCATTTGAGGATGATATGCAGTGCTCATATCTATTCGAGAGCCCAGTGATGCCTAAAAGGATCGCCAAAACCTGGAGTCGAATCGCTCGTCTCTATAAAAAATGATCGATACAGGCACTCCATGTCGGGTTGTGACCTCGTCAAGATATAGTTGCGATATCTTTTCCGTCTTGTCGGTTTCCTTAATGGGCAGGAAATGAGCAGATTTCGTTAATCGATCGACAATTACCCAAATGGTGTCGTGTCCGTGTGGTGCACGAGGTAATTTAGTAACGAAATCCATCGTGAGATGTTCCCATTTCCATTTAGGAATCTCCGGTTGTTGCAGGAGCCCTGATGGCTTTTGATGCTTAGCCTTGACCTTCGAACATGTCAAACACTTATTGACGTAAACCGCAATGTCCTTCTTCATGTTTGGCCACCAATATAACTCCGTGATGTCATGGTATATTTTGGTAGATCCTGGGTGAAAGGAATATCGGGATTTATGAGCTTCGTTCGTCACTAGCTCACGTAGGTTTCCTCTTAACGGAACCCAGATCCGATTCATGAAGTACATGATTTCATCTTCCTTCGGTATCAATTCAAACTCCAATCCCCTCAAACCTTCTCTCCTCAAATTCTCTTCTCTTAGTGCTTCACGTTGTGCCTTGCGAATCTGAGAATTCAGACTCGTTTGGATAGTTAATCCCAACGCACGAACATGTAGAGGCGTCTCTCGTTCCTTACTACTCACGGCATCTTCGACAACATTGGCTTTACCAGGGTAATAAGGGATATTACACTCATAATCATTGAGCAACTCTACCCAACGCCGTTGTCTCATGTTGAGCTCTTTTTGATCGAAGATGTGCTAAAGACTCTTGTGGTCCGTGTAGACGGTACACTTGGTGCCATACAAGTAATGTCTTCAATTCTTCAGAGAAAACACGACTGCTTCCAGCTCCAAATCGTGTGTTGTGTAGTTCTTCTCATGCACTATCAGTTGTGTGGTTCCATAGGCTATCCAAATTGTGTGATGCATCAAAATATACAACAAATCCATCAATTCCCTTAGGCAGGAATAGGATTGGTGCACAATACAATCTCTCCTTCAACATCCTAAATGCTTCCTCTTGTTTCTCTGTCCTGTCAAACTTCTTATCCTTCTGGGTCAATAGTGTCAAAGGCTTCGCTAATTGGGAGAAATTTTCTATAAATCTCTGGTAGTACCCAGCAAGCCCTAAGAATTGTCGCACCTCAGAAAGGGTCCTTGGTGCTTCCCAATTCTTGATTGTTTCAATCTTAGAAGGATCTACATGTATTCCCTTCTCATTAATAACATGTCCGAGGAAATAACCTCCTAGATCCAGAACTCATACTTCGAAAACTTGGCATACATTCTCAGGTATTGCTCGTGATCTTTCTTGGTTCGTGAATAAATAAGTATATCATCAATGAATACTATCACAAATTTATCCAAGTAAGGCTTACACACCTTGTTCATAAGATCCATGAACACCGCTGGCGCATTAGTTAGGCCAAAGGGCATGACCAAAAACTCATAATGGCCATTGTCACACCCCCAAAATCCACCTGCGGAGTATCACCGCTTGGGAGCGTGACTGACCAGGATCAAGCCATCAATCATATTAAACATAGTATATAATAATCAAAGTAGTTCGTGAAACCCAATTCAATATAATTGATGTTCAAACCAAACATAGTTAAGTAGCGGAAGCATAATATGAAAACCCAATATATGTAATAAATTCAAGTGTTATAACGTCTAACAAAACATCCACGAATCCATACTCCACAACGACCAGCTCCTCCATGTGCAAGCTCCATGTATCTAACGACCTGCAAGGCATGTAACAGAGGATCAACAACTAGTTGAGCGAGTTCACAGTTAATAGTTCAGCAATTGTAATAGTATAGTAAGCCTTGCGTTCGTTCATTAAGTCATGTATCGTATTAGTTCGTATCGCGGCCCTCTAGGCATGTATGCGAAGATTAAGGAAAGTTCTCAAGTATTCTAGACTAGGTATGTTCGTATCGCGGCCACCCGGCACCTGTGCGAAGTTTTAGTGTATAGTTCGCAGCCTTCCTAGGCATGTGTGCGAAGATTAGTCATATTATCACAGCCAACCCTGGCATGTGTGCGAAGATCAGTCATATTATCGCAGCCAATCCCGGCGTGTGTGCGAAGATCAGTTCTATAAGCATCACTAGTCTAGCAGTATCTTAACCAATCACCTTCCTCACCCGAGGATCATATCACCACGTTCCACTATCTAGAGAAGTACAAATAAATAAATCAATCCCATTCCCACCCTGGGAACCCCATGCCTTGGCTGTGTGAACTCACCTTGGTTTGCTCGGTATGCTATGCTCTAGGGTTTATCAATGTCTAAGTCCGTTACACACGACCTAGGATATATTGCACATAAATCCAAGATAAGTGATTACATTCAATTAGGGTTTACGTATCTTAAACATCAGTTGTGATCCGTGTGATAGTGATGTACAGAATGATATGACGAGATTGTGCACACGTACAAGATCATGCAATTCCATTCAATAACATACATAACACATGGAATTCAGTCTATGCATCTCAATTGAAAGTCTTGCATCATCAGAAGTCAGGCATCATAAATCATATTGTGACATTATAACTTTCAGTCATACAATCAGGGTTACATCATGTTTAAATCACAGAGGTTGGACACAATCATCACAAGCAAAAGACAACATGCCAAGGAAAGAAATTCAGACCCTAGGGTTTACTCCCTTCAAAACTCGGACAAGGTGGCCAAAACTCTGACTTATCTTTCCCTAGGTTAATACTCGGACTAGTGTGAGAGTTTTGGGACCATGAAACTCGGACAGGGGGGTGGGGATCTTCACAAAAGTCGGACAATACAAGGTGACAAGGAACTCGGACTACATGTGTCCATAAAACTCGGACATAAGCTCATATGAAAGGTCGGACCACCCTTCCAAGGGTTAAAAGTCGGACCACTCATCTCCAATACACAAAACTCGGACCAACATGTTTTATATATTCAAAACTCGGATTAAAGGTGTGGGGGGGCTTCCCTGTTAAGAAAGTCGGACTAGAGGGAGGGTTTAAAACTCGGACAGCCCCTCTTGAATAAAAGTCGGACCAAGGCTTCACATTAAGAAATTCGGACCATATCCCTTGTTTAAAAGTCGGACTTATGTGTTTCATGTGTAGCTCGGACTTAATGTTTTCATTATAAAACTCAGCCAAACATTTAAACAATCTTCGGACCTTGCATATCATTCTAAAACTCAGACATCAATCATGCGTTCAATGTGATTGCAACAGTTACGTTTCATACAATTCAACGGTTACGTTCTTGGTTTCAAAACCCTAATTTCATACATTCTCATAGTGCAAAATCAAAATCAATCATCAACAGTTTAAACATATCGTACATCTAAATCATCATATAGTTGATTTCATAATAATCTTATTCATTTCTCAATAAATCAGGCTCAATCAATAAGCAGAGAATATCAAATGAGAACTAGGGTTTAGCATGAATGAATCAATCAACAATTAACAAAAACCAATGATTAACGATTACCTTGAATGATTCTAGAGGGAATGTGGAAACAAAAGTGATGAATGTCTTGTGCCAATGATGATGGTGATGATGATTGCCAGAGAATCAGAGGATTGCAAGTACGTGTTTTGGTTTGTGTGCAAATGATTAGTGAAAAGGGATTAGGGTTAAGTATGATTTAGGTTTCACTAATAACTCTTTACACCATGAATTACTATATCTTACAATAGTACACCATCTCAAACAGTTTCACAGTTTCACCACCAAGTTTATGAATTTGACAAGTCTATCACAATTAACACATAACATGCACAAACACACAATACGATTCATTGCATCAAAACGTATACAATTCCATAGCAATCAATTGTGCAAATAAACAACTAAACAATACATGAACGTGCAATAAATGCGAAATAGGAATCTTGGAAATTCGAGTTGTCACATTATCCCCAACTTGAAAGAAATTTCGTCCCGAAATTTAGCATGCGTTACTAAGGAAGCTAGGTAAGTTGTATCGTTTACTGGTTTTCCTGGGGTGTCACATCATCCCCCCGTTGATTTGGAATTTCGTCCCGAAATTCCGCAGTAGTAGCTTCAGTCTCAGTAGTGGTTGCATTGGTTCCGAATAACTGGGGGTACTTTTCTGTCATCTGGTCTTCACGTTCCCAGGTGTACTCTGGGCCACGTCGGGAGTTCCAACGAACTCAAACAAGAGGGATTCTCTTGCTTTTGAGGACCTTAACATCCCGGTCCGTGATTTCAAC
Organism: Helianthus annuus; assembly: GCF_002127325.2. Taxonomy (NCBI): domain Eukaryota; kingdom Viridiplantae; phylum Streptophyta; class Magnoliopsida; order Asterales; family Asteraceae; genus Helianthus; species Helianthus annuus. The sequence continues at coordinate 93,355,623 of NC_035435.2, read as the reverse complement.
TGGCTCCTCGACGAACTGCAACCGCTCGTCGATAGTGAGTTCCTTAAAAGGAACTATGAGGGTCTCATCTGACAGGCACTTCTTCAGATTCGACACGTGAAATACATTGTGAACTGCACCGAGTTCAGCTGGTAGGTTTAGCTTGTAGGCCACTTTGCCTATTTTCTCAATGATTTCGAACGGTCCGACATACCGCGGATTTAGTTTGCCCCGTTTGCCAAAATGAACCACACCCTTCCAGGGTGAGACTTTAAGTAAAACCCGGTCTCCGACCTGAAATTCCAAAGGCTTCCTACGCTTGTCCGCGTAGGCTTTCTCACGGTCGCGTGCTGCCGCCATGCGTTGTCGTATCTGTGCAATCTTTTCCGTGGCGTCCACTACAATCTCTGGACCCGTGATCTGACTATCCCCCACCTCTGCCCAACAGAGAGGTGACCGGCATTTACGTCCGTACAATGCCTCGAATGGAGCGGCTTGTATGCTGGTGTGATAACTGTTATTATACGAAAACTCCACCAAAGGGAGATGCTTTTCCCAGCCGTTGCCAAAATCAATAACACATGCCTGAAGCATGTCTTCAAGAGTCTGGATCGTTCGCTCAGATTGCCCATCCGTCTGAGGATGATATGCTGTGCTCATGTCTAATCGTGAGCCAAAAGATTTGTGCATCGCTTGCCATAGCTCTGACGTGAATCGTGCATCCTGATCCGAAATGATGGAGGTGGGCACCCCGTGCCTCTAAACAACTTCTTTAAGATAAACGTCTGCGAGAGTGGAGAACTTATCCGTTTCCTTAATAGCCAGGAAGTGTGCAGACTTGGTGAGTCGATCCACGATCACCCATATAGTATCGTTCCCACGCTGGGATCTGGGTAGGCCTGTAACAAAATCCATGGAAATTTCTTCCCATTTCCATTGCGGTATCTTGGGCTGCTGAAGTAGGCCCGCTGGTTTCTGATACTCCACTTTGACTTTTGCACACGTCAAACATTTGCCGACGTAAGTTGCTATGTGGGCCTTCATGCTAGGCCACCAGTATGTAGTTCTGATGTCATGGTACATTTTATCCGACCCTGGGTGTACCGAGTAGCGTGACTTGTGAGCTTCGTCCATTACCAGCTCGCGTAAACCGCCAAAAAGTGGGACCCAAATACGCCCCGTTACATAGTAGGCGCCGTCTTCCTTTTGTTCCATTCGTTGCCTTGAGTCGCGTAAGGCTTCAGCTTTGACGTTTTCAGGCTTTAATGCTTCTATCTGAGCAGTTCGTATCTGTGCATGAAGACTGGACTGAATAGTGAGCTGCAAGGCTCGTACGCGTCTAGGTAGAGTGTCTTTCCGACTGAGAGCGTCAGCCACGACATTGGCCTTGCCTGGATGGTACTTGATGGCGCATTCGTAATCATTAAGTAGCTCGACCCATCGGCGTTGACGCATATTCAATTCCTTCTGCTTGAAGATATGCTCGAGACTCCTGTGATCGGTGTAAATAGTGCACTTGGTACCGTACAGGTAGTGTCGCCATATCTTGAGCGCGAAAACAACAGCTCCCAGCTCTAAATCGTGCGTCGTGTAGTTCCGTTCATGAACTTTGAGTTGACGAGAAGCGTAGGCAATAACTTTATCCCGCTGCATCAATAGACAACCAAGCCCCTGTATCGATGCGTCACAATAGACCACAAAATCATCCGTGCCCTCTGGCAATGAGAGAATAGGTGCGCTGCATAGTCTATCCTTCAGGTACTGAAAAGCGGTTTCCTGGGAGTCTCCCCAGCGGTAGGTGACACCTTTCTGTGTCAGTAGCGTAAGCGGCTGTGCGATCTTGGAAAAGTCTTTGATGAATCGTCTGTAATACCCCGCCAAACCCAAGAATTGGCGTATTTCCGTTGGTGTACGCGGTGCAGGCCAGTTCCTGATCGAATCTACTTTGGATGGATCGACATGAATCCCATCCCTGTTCACCACATGGCCTAAGAAGTGGACTTCACGAAGCCAGAAGTCGCATTTTGAAAACTTGGCGTACAATTGTTCCTTTCGAAGAAGTTCCAAGATAAGACGTAAGTGCTGCTCGTGTTCCTCCTGACTCTTGGAGTAGATCAGAATGTCGTCGATGAAAACGATGACGAACTTGTCTAGATAGGGTTTGCACACCCTGTTCATAAGATCCATGAAAACTGCAGGCGCGTTCGTCAGCCCAAAAGGCATGACTAGAAACTCGTAGTGACCGTAGCGAGTTCTGAATGCTGTCTTGGAGACGTCCTCATCCCGGACTCTCAGATGATGATACCCTGACCTCAGATTAATCTTGGAGTAGTAACTCGACCCTTGCAACTGGTCGAATAAGTCGTCAATACGAGGAAGAGGATAGCGGTTCTTCACTGTCACCTTGTTCAGTTCACGGTAATCAATGCACATCCTGAAAGTGCCATCCTTCTTTTTCACGAATAGTACTGGAGCTCCCCAAGGCGAAGAGCTTGGACGAATAAAGCCCTTATCCAAGAGCTCTTGTAGTTGCTTTGAAAGTTCTTGCAGTTCAGTTGGAGCTAAACAATACGGTGCGCGAGCTATAGGTGCTGCTCCTGGAGCTAGCTCGACTTTAAACTCGACTTGGCGATGAGGCGGTAAACCAGGTAAATCTTCAGGAAACACTTGAGGAAAATCACGTACTACTGGGATATCCTCTATTCTTTTCTCTTTCGAAGCTGCATCAGTAACAAGTGCCAAAATGGCAGTGTGACCCTTTCGCAAACATTTCTGAGCCTTCAAGAAAGAGATGATGCCAACCACAGCACCACTCTTGTCACCTTGAACTTCGAGAGGTTCTTGACCAGAACGAGGAATACGAATGATCTTCTCCTTACACAGGATCTCTGCTTGCTGCTTGGACAACCAATCCATGCCGATGACGATGTCGAAACTACCCAGAACTATAGGAATGAGGTCGATAGAGAAAGCTTGACCAGCGAAGATAAGATTACAACCCTGAACTATTTGTGTGGCCTCTATATTTCTACCATTAGCTAACTCTACGACATGTTTGGTGTTTAGGGGAGTTGGTGCACGTTTTAACATTTTACTCACTTTCAGTGACACGTAACTTGTATCCGCGCCCGAATCAAACAATACAGTAACATAAATATCGTCGAGAAGAAACTTACCCATAACCACATTGGGATCATTCATTGCGTCACCTCGACCCAGCACAAATGCACGACCCCTTGCTTCGTTGCCGTTGTTGTTCCCACCGTTGTTGTTGTTCCCATTGCCCTGGTTGTTGTTGTTATTGTTATTGCGATTCTGGTTCAACTGGGGACAATCACGCTTGAAATGACCTTCAGCCCCACACTGAAAACATCCCCTGTTACCCCGCTGATGCTGCTGCTGATGCTGGTTCTGTGGAGCTGGTGGTGGGTGTTGCTGATTCTGATTTGCAGGTCGCGAACTCCTGCAGTCTTTAGCTTCATGCCCTAACTTGAGACTTCTCTGACATCGTTCTTTACGACACCGCCCGCTGTGGTGTCTGTTGCACTTATTACACAGTGGGTGAATTCCCCGATATCCACCCTGCCCCTGACTGCCTGATGACTGCTGACCTGGATTCTGGTAGTCGTTTGTCTTACGCTGCTGTGCTTGAGACTGAACAGAAACTGATCCCCTGCTGGAATCCCCCTCCCATTTTCTCTTGTTGTCACTGGGAGTAGCATAAGTAGTAACAGCAGTAGTGGTAGCCCTAATGCGTTTTGGCAGCTTGTTCTGTTCCACTGCCTGATCCGTAATACGATGAGCAAGGCGCTGAATAGCCTGGATATTATCAAGATTAGCCGATGTCACATGGTCTGGATTTCTGGCGCTAACCCATTGAGATACAACTCAATGCGCTTGATTGGAGGGTCCACCATAGTTGGACACAACACGGCCAGCTCGTTCGACCGTTTAGTGTAAGCTTCAATCTCTGACCCAGTCATTTTCAAATGATAGAACTCATCTTCCAGCTTGTGGATATCTTCTCGAGTGCAGTATTCACGTTTAATCAGTTCCTTGAAGTCATTCCAAGGGGTGGCGTTAGCAGCTGCCAACCCTAAGATCTGCACTTGCGCATTCCACCAAGTTAGCGCGATTCCTTCCAACGTGCCAGTGGCATACTTCACCCTGCGATCCTCAGGGCATTCACACATTTCGAATACCGACTCTAACTTCTCAAACCAATGGAGGAGTCCCACTGCCCCCTCGGTGCCACTGAATGTGCCTGGACGACAGTCCATGAAGTTCTTGAAAGTGCAAACGGGCTGATGAGCGTGTTGACCTAATGTGTAAGATCAGAACGGGGTTAAACATAAGAGTTGTTTAGGAACGTAGGATCTAAAGATCCTAGAATAAGTTACGACTGCAGGGTATACCTCCTGCGTTTGCAGCTGCAAGTGCCGCAGCTACTCGTTCATTGATAAGTGCCGTCAACTGGTCTTGAGTCATGTTCACACGTCCAGACATGATCTTCATAGTAAAAGTAGTGTAAGTGAGAATGGTTCGCGAGTAGTGCGATGACAGAAGAGTGTAAGCACATAAGTGTTCTCAAGCAATAACAAATAGTGAGCAATGTAATTTAAGCATACTACGAGCAAAGTTCTATGCAATTCTAGCATGTAGGCAATAAACAAAAACCTTATTACCTAGGATGTTAAGTCTTGCACGTGGAGCAAAGCGTCGTTGTGGATCGTTGAGAGCACTGTTCTGGTTATAGTCTGGTTTTAATAAAAACGTTTTCCCATATTAAAACCAAGTTCTCTATAACCAATGGCTCTGATACCAATCTATCACACCCCCAAAATCCACCTGCGGAGTATCACCGCTTGGGAGCGTGACTGACCAGGATCAAGCCATCAATCATATTAAACATAGTATATAATAATCAAAGTAGTTCGTAAAACACAATTCAATACAATTGATGTTCAAACCAAACATAGTTAAGTAGCGGAAGCATAATATGAAAACCCAATGTATGTAATAAATTCAAGTGTTATAACGTGTAACAAAACATCCACGAATCCATACTCCACAACGACCAGCTCCTCCCTGTGCAAGCTCCATGTATCTAACGACCTGCAAGGCATGTAACAGAGGATCAACAACTAGTTGAGCGAGTTCACAGTTAATAGTTCAGCAATTGTAATAGTATAGTAAGCCTTGCGTTCGTTCATTAAGTCATGTATCGTATTAGTTCGTATCGCGGCCCTCTAGGCATGTATGCGAAGATTAAGGAAAGTTCTCAAGTATTCTAGACTAGGTATGTTCGTATCGCGGCCACCCGGCACCTGTGCGAAGTTTTAGTGTATAGTTCGCAGCCTTCCTAGGCATGTGTGCGAAGATTAGTCATATTATCGCAGCCAACCCTGGCATGTGTGCGAAGATCAGTCATATTATCGCAGCCAATCCCAGCGTGTGTGCGAAGATCAGTTCTATAAGCATCACTAGTCTAGCAGTATCTTAACCAATCACCTTCCTCACCCGAGGATCATATCACCACGTTCCACTATCTAGAGAAGTACAAATAAATAAATCAATCCCATTCCCACCCTGGGAACCTCATGCCTTGGCTGTGTGAACTCACCTTGGTTTGCTCGGTATGCTATACTCTAGGGTTTATCAATGTCTAAGTCCGTTACACACGACCTAGGATATGTTGCACATAAATCCAAGATAAGTGATTACATTCAATTAGGGTTTACGTATCTTAAACATCAGTTGTGATCCGTGTGATAGTGATGTACAGAATGATATGACGAGATTGTGCACACGTACAAGATCATGCAATTCCATTCAATAACATACATAACACATGGAATTCAGTCTATGCATCTCAATTGAAAGTCTTGCATCATCAGAAGCCAGGCATCATAAATCATATTGTGACATTATAACTTTCAGTCATACAATCAGGGTTACATCATGTTTAAATCACAGAGGTTGGACACAATCATCACAAGCAAAAGACAACATGCCAAGGTAAGAAATTCGGACCCTAGGGTTTACTCCCTTCAAAACTCGGACAAGGTGGCCAAAACTCTGACTTATCTTTCCCTAGGTTAATACTCGGACTAGTGTGACAGTTTTGGGACCATGAAACTCGGACATGGGGGTGGGGATCTTCACAAAAGTCGGACAATACAAGGTGACAAGGAACTCGGACTACATGTGTCCACAAAACTCGGACATAAGCTCATATGAAAGGTCGGACCACCCTTCCAAGGGTTAAAAGTCGGACCACTCATCTCCAATACACAAAACTTGGACCAACATGTTTTATATATTCAAAACTCGGATTAAAGGTGTGGGGGGGGCTTCCCTGTTAAGAAAGTCGGACTAGAGGGAGGGTTTAAAACTCGGACAGCCCCTCTTGAATAAAAGTCGGACCAAGGCTTCACATTAAGAAATTCGGACCATATCCCTTGTTTAAAAGTCGGACTTATGTGTTTCATGTATAGCTCGGACTTAATGTTTTCATTATAAAACTCAGCCAAACATTTAAACAATCTTCGGACCTTGCATATCATTCTAAAACTCAGACATCAATCATGCGTTCAATGTGATTGCAACAGTTACGTTTCATACAATTCAACAATTACGTTCTTGGTTTCAAAACCCTAATTTCATACATTCTCATAGTGCAGAATCAAAATCAATCATCAACAGTTTAAACATATCGTACATCTAAATCATCATGCAGTTGATTTCATAATAATCTTATTCATTTCTCAATAAATCAGGCTCAATCAATAAGCAGAGAATATCAAATGAGAACTAGGGTTTAGCATGAATGAATCAATCAACAATTAACAAAAACCAATGATTAACGATTACCTTGAATGATTCTAGAGGGAATGTGGAAACAAAAGTGATGAATGTCTTGTGCCAATGATGATGGTGATGTGATTGCTAGAGAATCAGAGGATTGCAAGTACGTGTTTTGGTTTGTGTGCAAATGATTAGTGAAAAGGGATTAGGGTTAAGTATGATTTAGGTTTCACTAATAACTCTTTACACCCTGAATTACTATATCTTACAATAGTACACCATCTCAAACAGTTTCACAGTTTCACCACCAAGTTTATGCATTTGACAAGTCTATCACAATTAACACATAACATGCACAAACACACAATACGATTCATTGCATCAAAACGTATACAATTCCATAGCAATCAATTGTGCAAATAAACAACTAAACAATACATGAACGTGCAATAAATGCGAAATATGAATCTTGGAAATTCGAGTTGTCACATTATCCCCAACTTGAAAGAAATTTCGTCCCAAAATTTAGCATGCGGTTACTGAGGAAGCTAGGTAAGTTGTATCGTTTACTGGTTTTCCTGGGGTGTCACATCATCCCCCCGTTGATTTGGGCAACTTTTCCAATCATTATTCTACTTGGAGGATTTCCAATTTGTGCTCCACCCGTTCCGTTTGTATTCATACCACATCCACGTCCTTGCCCTGTGTTTTGGCTAGCTTCACGCTGATCCATAGCGGTGCCAACGTGTTGAGCGATTAGTTCTGCCTACTCTTCTGGTATGGTAGGGAGTCCTGCAATGCAAGATGTGGGACCCTGTCTCGCTTTCCGTGGCATATTGCCGTTTCTATTATCGAAACAATAATACAATGTAAGACTATATTTAAGTAATTCAATCATCATATGTGGATAGATTAACTGTATCGTTCAGAATCATAACCACACAAATAATTTGAAGAATTTTAGCCACAGTTAAAAGTTAGATATTCGATTCTAGGAACATATACTTTATTTCTAGTTCTAGGCACTAGTAAGGATAAGCGTAAATAAATTCAACACCCAATAACATGTTCACAAGGTTTCCATCGAAATACCAAATTGTTCGTACAAAACGGAAATGGAGTCATTAAAATGAGACAATATAAACACAAACATCTATCACTTGAAATTCAAAAACTCCACCAGTCTCCTCACTAGCTCCTCAAGCTCTACTATCCTCCAATACATTTAGTCCATGGCACTATCGTCTAGACCCTAAAGCTCATCGTACCAATCCATTTGACCCTCGAGATCCTTCACCATGGTAGAAATCTGACGATCAGAACGTGATCATCGTTCCATGGAGATGTCTCTCTGTCTCAACATAAATGATTCTATAGCAGCTCTGAAGGTTGGCGCGGCTTCCTCTGCAAGGCGAGTTCTCTTCCAACGGCAGGCATAAACCATATGGTCGTAGTAGAGGCTCGTGATTCCGATTGCTGATTGGACGACTCAGATTTAACCGACGTAGGAATCTCAGGTGTAAGCTCCATAGTAGTAGCGAGTGGAGTTATCAATGGCTCTAGAGGTTGAGTCATGATAATAGTGGCGTCCACTACAGGTGCTACTCTAAGGGATCCTACGGTCATGGAAACATTGCCATTTATAACAGGTACGGTGCCAGATGACTGCCCGATCTCGAAGACTGGGGGAGGGACAATCGAATCATCATCGTCGCTTTGCTCATTGCTGGCATGAACATAACGTGGGTTTACTGGTCCTATAGAAGCAGGAAGATCAACAATGATTGACGATGTAACACCGGCCACGTCAATAAACGGTGGGACAGTGCGAGGAGACTCTTGTAAAACTGAGTTTGGAGAAGTCTCGAATTCCGGCTCACTCTCTGAGTCGTGAATCTTGATAGTCTCATGCGAGTGCGATAACTGTGACATATTGTAACCGTACCACCAAGTGAGTGTGTGTCTGAATAAAAGAATTTAACATGTATACACATAAACTCATATAATTCTCTCACATGATTATAGTTTATGTTTTTTATTTTGACTTTTGGCTTCGTGAATTTTGGAATTTTATATTTTAAAATTCTCTTGGTTGAAGTCTAGTGTTTTCCGCGAAAACAACTAGTTCGCTAACAACCATTGGCTCTCATACTAACTTCTGTCGCACCCCAAAAACGTTGCAGCGGAAATACAGACGTGGCGGTGACGGACGTTGGTACCCATAAAACGTCTTGGTGGTCGATGCATTGTTTATATTGGACAATTTATTAATTTAAAATCAATAAGTTATAAAGTTGTAAACGTAGTTCACAACCATATCATAGTTAGGTGACCTAAAATGTCATAGTACACACGGTCCCATGAGAATTTTAAAAGTGTCCAACAAATTTATTTAATTACAACAAGCATCAACAACCACATGAGGCACAAACCAAAATTCCTCGAAGCCGAACTCATGTACATGAAGAACACATAAAAATCAAGTGTCAACACAATGGAGGGTGAGTTCACATATAATTTTACTAATGTTTTGTTTAAGGAAACTTCCATATTTGACTCTTAATGGTCTGTAAACATTTACATATTTAAAACATTTTCATATGTTTAAAAATAAGATATTCATTTTAATAAAAATAATGTAACTATAATATGATTTGAAATTGGCATAAACCTTATTTCACATAAAAATGTCATGGAAGAATTCATCCGTAATAGCTCCGAAAGCCTGTCACTGATGAAAACTTATACTCATGATTTAATGATATTATTGGAAATCGGCCAGCACCTCATTCCACATGGAAATTATATTCCAGAATTTAGTTTTAAATATTAAATTTTCGTTATGATTTCGGTTTTGTAAGTTAGCAAGACATTACAAGCTATATACTATGAATGAGGTTCTAATCAATACTAGACAATTATAGAATATCATGTCACACCCTGGCTTTTGCGGAAGCGTGGATTATTTTGGTGTGACTTCTTAATACCATAGCAACAATCATAACAATGCTATATGATAAAAACACATGATGGTCATCCATTAATAGAGTTTAGAAAATACCATAACATGCTTGTCTTGAAACATCAACCCAAAATAAGTTACAACCATGACTTTTTTAAAATGAATTCTCAAAGACTCAACAAAAGACTTTAAATAAAACGAGGTTTGTAGACGTGTGACCCGTCCAGGAAAGGGTTACACCTCCCAAACCCTACGACCCTGGATGACATCATTATTTAGTACGCAGCTTGACAAATATGCAGACACTTGCAAGATCCAATCAATTCCCTGAAATACATGTAGTTTAAAAAAATTAACAAAAGTTGAGCAAGTTCATGTGTATATCTGTGAGTATAAACCGTTAAAATATGTCTGTATGAAAGTCCTTGGTATGTAGCAATAAGGAAAAAGAGATCACCAATGGGATGCAAAGCCACTGGTATGTGTGAAGTGATGTAGGAAAACTCAAACCTAGCAGAGTTGCACCGGGCTTCCGGCTGTAAGACATAGTCACCACTATGGGCAGCCACGGCCTCATGGGTGTGGGCTCGCTACACCCAAATAGATCTATCACTCATGTCCCTCGGTCCTACGACGAGGATTAATGGCCTTAAGTGTCGCGCATGTCACTCACATGATCTAAGTAGTATACCCTCCTTAAGCTCACCATACCATGTATAAAAATGTCTGTATTAATTGTAACATGTATTCCACCCCCGAAGTATAAAACTGAAAACAATTAAGAGAAAAGGGGGACATGAACTCACTGTAGTGCGTCTCCTGTGCTCGTACTCAAACCTTGTCAGCTACACGATAACCTACACCGTACTAATGTCTATTAGACGAAAGGGCCGTGCCTTGCTTTTGCAGTTAACTTACATTATATTTTTAGGTCTTGAAATAATAGTTAGACAACTATTTCGTATTCATACTTCTCAAGTATTTTCTGTGCGTATTTGCTTCCCAAGGATGGGGGTATTTTATACATGTATTTTTGTGATTTAAAGCCTTGATATTATGTGCTCCTAAGTCCCACTTAAAAAAATATACGATAACTTAGTTGTCAAAATAATGTATTCCCAAAATATATATTTTTTCCCAAAAATAATATATTTTCACTCTTTGTATCCAAAATAATATTTACACAAAAATATCTTCGTAAAAATATTTTCTGGAATATTTCGTAAGCTACGTTTTTGCGTTCGATTTGACAATACCAAGTTTGTAACTTAAATATTTATTCCTTGAAATTTTTGGTATTATTCTGGAGTTATAATTGTGATGGTATTTTGCTAAATTACCCTATTTTGCCCTAAAATAATATAACTAGTTCACAAATCAAACAGATATTCACACAAGCGTTTTAGTATAAAATATATATTATAAATATATATTTTTGTCCACTTTTACTTATGAAAACCAACCTCCGACACCTTGAAATTTTGTAACCAAACTTATGGCGAAGTTTATTTTGAAAGATGATGTTTAAAACATATTTGCAAACATTCTTTAGAAAATAGTTTCTAAGTGTTGGAATTTTTAGGAAATTTCGCCAGAGTTTCCTTTGTAAATGGAGGCGTCCATGCTAGTAAGCATATCATTTTCTTTTCAAAATAATCACAATAGTCATCAACAATTTTCCTTTAAACAACTTTACATCACCGAGAGCAAAAACTATGTGCGTTACATATTAATCATGAACTTGATATATCCCGAAAACACGTAGTAACTCGGTAATGCGTTTAGTGGACTTAGTTACCTTCCAAAGTGTATTCATTTCTTTAAAAATCATTTTCTTAAAAGAGTTAAGTGTTTACAACTTGCAAACAATTTTTACAAAAATAAAACTTTTGAATTGTTCTTGTAAATAAAAGGTTTTTACACTTATTTCATTTCCAAAAATGTGTAAGTGTATGTAAAAGTCATAATCTTTTAAAAATCGATTTTTAAACTTGGTTTATTTAGAAAAGTCTTTTGTAGAACTCGGATCTACATGATCATCAACTTACTTTGTTCACTCATATTTCAAGAAATCTATTTCTTTCAATTTCATGTTTAAACTAGAAGGTGATTATTTCATGTATCACATAATCACCTTCCTAGTCTTATTAAATCATGTTTCTAAACATCGTTTAACAAGCTCCATATGGTGATTAGCATTACATAACCAAGAATCAACATGCAATCAACAACATATTCACTACAACATCCTACTAACAACATTTCATCTTCATGTAAACTTTTATGTTCAAGTTTCTTGTTTAAACCCTTTTAGTGTTCTTGTAAATTTCAACATACCATAACTTTTAACTACTCAAAATGGAAGTAAACTAAGATAGATCAAAGACTTACAACTAGCTCAAAGGCTAGGGAAGAATCTCTAGTGAAAAGATGGTGTAAATGGTGTGAGAAAGCAAGTAATGAAGCTCCTTGATGATTTACAACTTCAAGCTCCTTTGATCCTCCTTCTAGCACTTTGAATGAAGCTTAGAAATGGATGAATGTGGTGGTGATATGGTGATGGTGGTGGCGGTTATGGTGAGGCCGAGAGGGAGAGAGAGGAGAGTGAGTGAGAGAGTGTGTGATCTAGTGAAAGATATCGAATGATATCAAGGATCTCTCATAATCTCCAACCATACTTATAATCTCCTACTACATATCTTGTTCACTTCAATAAGCAACAATCCAATAAAATATAAGATTAAATCTTGGAGGCATGGGGGTGGGTCCCTTGGGTGACCGAAATCGGGTATGGGGGGAGGGGTTGGATGTAAGTTTTGCAACTAGTTGGTAAAGGGAAGTTAAATTCCAAGTATATAATTTCATATCTTAGTTAGTGGGTATTTTAGTGGGTGTTATGGTGTCTGGGGATCATGACAAGCCAAGAAATGATTAAAAAATGTATTTGATAAAAAAATAGTGTTCCGGGTAATGTCCGGTTGTTCGGTTAGATACCGTTCCGTTAAAGTGGTTAATTATTCCGTAAAGTGTCTTTTATATACATTTTTGTAACACTTTTAATTCCAGGCACTTAGGAAAGCATACAGGACCATTCTGCCATATTTTTGCACCTTACTAGCATGTTACAATGCTGAATTTTGTTAATAAATGCATAATTCTGCACTAAAAATGAGTCTTAGGCACTTCCTGGCACTCAAACTATCACCTAGTGACGCAGTTTTATGGTCCTCACTTCCCTACACTCCATACTAGTGTAGTACCCTGTCTCTGGCTCATACTGGCCTTAAAACATAGTCTATCCATGTGCTGGCATTGTCAGCATGTTTCTGAATTATCCGGTTAGTGTGCTAACTGTGCTTTGTGCATCAAGTATGTAACTAAAGTTTGTGTGTAATAAATGGATTGACTATATGAAATATGATGCATATGTATGTATGATACAAAAATCATAAAGCAGTTTAAACTGTCAGTTGTAATCAAGCACAGTCATTAAGCACATAATTAAGATTAATTAATTGTACCGTACCTGTAATTGTGAGGGTTGTCACATTCTCCCCCCGTTAAGAAAATTTCGTCCCAAAATTTTAGGTTCTGCTTCTAGTTGCAGGGGTCTTGGGGAACAAATGTGGGTATTTTTCCTTCATTCGATCCTCACGTTCCCATGTGAATTCTAGGCCGTGTCGTGCATTCCATCGAACCTTGAGGAGTTTAACATTACTCATGCGTGTTTTGGTAACCTTCCAATCCGTAACCTCAACTGGTTCTTCAATAAAGTGGAGTGTGTCATCAACATGGAATGTATCATGGTGTCACACCCTGGCTTTTGCGGAAGCGTGGATTATTTGGGTGTGACTTGTAACATTTGTGCTTGTAATCATTGTGAACAATTCAATTATCAATAAAATAATGTTATTTGATCCCAATGTTTGTTTGGTTGTGTTTTTCATTTTTCATGTTTTGACTTTTGTTCAAATTCAAACTCTACATCGCTTTCTAGAGAATTATACGCAAACTGGTGCGTAAACGTACTTAGTTTAATGCGACAAATACTCCGGAACATCAACATATACTCAACATACCTTAAATAACCTTTACATAACTTAGAAATAAGTTTTGAAGGCTTTGGTATAGCAAAAACAAGTTAATTCGCTTACAGGGACTAAACTTGACAAACTGAGAAAGTATGCCAATTTGAACTGTAACGAACATTCCGGAACATGTCCATAAGTTAAACATACCATAAATATCCTTTACATAGCTTAGAAATAGGCTTTGAGGGGTTTGGTATGCTAAAATAAACTTTTGGATCATTCAGGGACTAAAAGTGTCAAAAAGTGCATAAGTTTGCACTTTCGCGCATAACTTACGTTCTGAATACATCCGGACATCCAAAAATTTATGTAAGCACCCTTATATTATGCCTTAGTATTTGGCATGAGAAAAATCCATTCGTCGCGTCATTTGGATCGTCTTTCGCGCTTATGCGCATTCCGTCGTAATTAAGCGAACATCGCAATCGTACGGCCAAACGAACCGACATCCGGAATATTTTTGAGCATATTTCATGTCCCCTACACTTTAACTTCATCTTAGAGCCTTGAAATGAGGTTAACAGGGCTTAAACGTGCCAAAAATGGGCCAAAATACGTGTTTCTGAAGTGCAGGGACCAAAATTGTAAATTCTGATCTGGGAACCTTAGGCGGGGCGCGTAAGGATTTACCAAATCCTTACGCGGGGCGCGTGAGGGTGTCTGACAGAAAATATTCTGCATTTAATGCAGTTTGGCCTTTCGTTCGATCAAGAGGCAATGCCCTTTCACCCAATCAAGAGCCAAGGGGCAATTTCTAACTTACCACAAGAATTTGACAAGTGTATGCTCGAGATCGCGGCACGATATTCGATAAACGATCCTAACGGTTCCACTTTTCCTATAAATACCCCCCCCCTTTTGTGTAAAAACCCACAAGAATCAGATCTAAAGCTCTAAGTTGGAACCATTGTTTCATACCTGAGCTATTTGATCTAGATTAGCACTCGGGGACCCTCCGTAAGTCTTCTTTCGCTCTTTTATTCGCTTTTCGAGTCCGAAAGTCAACGTTTTGTTGACTTTCTGCATTGACCAGCTTATGGTCGATGCGAAGTTCATGGAACTTCATAACGTGAGCGTGATCACGATGGTTATGGTCCGTAGTGACCATACCTACTGATTACCCCGTTATCTAGGCTCAGTGACGAGTCGTAGTTTCGGCCAAAATGCGCATTCTTGCGTATTTTGTAACCAAACTACTCGTGAGCATCAAAGCCGTTTGTTTTGATGCCAAACCTGTTTTCTAAACTTAGTTAAGCATGTTCTAACATGCTTAGCTCGTCACGTTTAGTATAGTGCTTATATAGGGTCGTAAGTTAAGCGATCTAAACCATCGCTTATACTTTCGAACCCGACCCATTTGGTCGATCTTTAGGATCCGACCAAACATATTAGGTGACCATAGCTATAACCTTCCGAGGTTATACCTTGTGGTCGCAATGTTAGGCGTTCCATACGCGTTCTACGCGAATGACGCGTTAGGGTGGCATAAGCTACCTCAACGGGTCGTGATGGACCGTAAGCACTTAGGTTAAGTTTCATTTTAGTATGTAGGCTTTGTTAAACCATATTACACGAGTCTCCATACTCGTTTGGTTTTCGAACCCGCATACTGTCCGATCCTTTCGATTTGGTCCGGTATATTAACATAAGCTACCTATTAGGTGCCGTTGATATTCCGTGATCTTTAGCATTATCTGGTTATTATACAAGGAACTCAAAGCAATCTCAGGTGAGTACATAGAACCCCATCTTTTACTGTTTTCCAAACTGTTTTGGGGTGAAACACATGTGCCTATCTGTTACTTTCATGCTTTCCATGTTTTCACATCATATGCCTGCTATGTTGTTAGTACATTAGAGTACACGATTTCATTACATTTCATGCTATGTATGCCCATTGTGTGCGTACTTAGTACATTGATTTACATTACATTTCTGTTGCATATGTTTACTCAGCGTATGGACACATTGATTTACATGAACATTTCTGTTGCATATGTTTACTCAGCATATGGACACATTGATTTACATGAACATTTCTGTTGCATATGTTTACTCAGCATATGGACACATTGATTTACATGAACATTTCTGCTGCATATGTTTACTCAGCATATGGGCACATTGATTTACATGAACATTTTTGCTTCGTATGTTTACTTAGCATACTTAGTACAATTGTTTACATCACATGCCTTCATTTTGTTATGACATTTGGTTTGTTTAACATGGGACAATACATTCATTAACGTTGATCACGCCGTTCGTTAGTAGGTAGTGGTACCATAGGAATTGACAACTCCCATTCCTGAAGTCCTGGGTTTGATAGGACTGGAAGGAATGACCGAATTCGATATACATAACTTAGATAAACCTTTAATTTGTTTAAGGGTTTATCGCCGCAGTCTCAAGGCTTGGATGTATGCATAGTTTACAATACCACATAAATGTTAATATCAATAGAGCATGCATTTTTCCATAGAACATAACGTTGATTTAAACCACGTGTTACTTCAACGACTTGTTTTTTGCATTGTACATATGGTTTAAGTTGATACATTTCGCTTACCATACATGATACATTTTGGGATGCACATTACATGATTTACATTGAACATAAACACGTTGACATTGACATAAACATTTGGTGGTTTACATTTGAACATAAACATTTGACATGGTTTACACAATAACACTTGACATTTGGTTTACACATGAACAATTTACATGGTGGATTGGTTTGGGTAAATGACTTAAGTAACGTGGCGTATGTAATATGATACAAACATGGTGGATACGCCGCTGGTACTTCCTATATATAAATGTTTGTATAATATTACATATCGTGGCGTTATCTAAGTCATTTCAGTTTAGACACATTACATTTTACATAAATAACATATTCTTCACAAGACATTATTTTCACAAACAACTTATCTTATTCAACTCATTTTACTTGGTTATTCGTTTAACCTTGCACTTATCTATACATATCGTTTGATGTTATCGTTTTTCAAATGGTTTACAAAGCAAGACAAATTACAAGGTTCATGACTGACTGTTATTAAACATTCTTTAAACTCAAGTCATGAATCCCATTTTCACAAAAACTATGTATCTCACAGGCATTTTTATGCTGACGTACCTACTTTCACATGTGTTTTCAGGAGCTGTTCCATAGGACGAAGAACACGACACTAGGGCGGACCTGTGCCTTAGAGACTAAAAACTAAAGATAGAACTAGAATAACTGTGTTTTGAATTCTGTACTTCCTTTTAAGACAATGTAACACCCTTGTTTAATAAATAAAATGTAACTTTAATTTCCATGGTTGTATAACAATTAATTCTGTCCACAACACTCCCCGGCGTTTCCGCCGCGGTTGCATGTTATACGCGGCCGGGGTGTGACAGAAGAGTTGGTATCAGAGCCATTGGTTATAGGGAATTAGGTTATTAGTAATGCTTTGACCTAGACTATAACTTTCTAGGACCCTAACACAAGTTATCTTGTGTTTAGAGTTTAAAACATGCACATCACCTATCCTTAGGTGATAACCACAACGGGAACTTCGGTTCCGAATCCGCTTTGAAAATTAATCATCTGTTCTAGGATGATTGATTACTAGGTTTTGAACCCTCTATTATAAGGTTTTGAACCCCTTTTGATTTTCAAAAATCCCGTCAAAGTTTTGGGTTAATAGTGTGAACACGTGCGAACTGGAAGAGTGAATGCCTATACCCTGGGTTTTCTGTCTAAGGCTAGAGTGTTCGTACAAATCCACATAATCGGACCAGTCACTCTTACCTGGGAACTCTTGGGGTGAGTATTCTCTTATAGGCGAGCATGTCTTCGCGATACACTAATCCTGACCCATTTACTTTGACTTGACATTTCATGTCGCTTATTTGCTTTGCGATGCATAACCGCCATCTTTGCTTTTGTTGATTTTGCTTCATCTCATTCTCTTCATCCAATCATCTCACTCGTTTCATTTCATGTTTTTCTCTTCTAGAATGCCTCCTCGACGCGACAACCAGATAGCTACTGCCGAACTGGCGGAGATTAATGCGCAGCAGATGGCTGCTCAATTTCCGAATCTCTTTGCTCAATGGAACCAGGCCAACAACAACAACAATGGTACATGCAAATACAAGGATTTTAGCTCGGCTAAGCCACTCAAGTTTAGTGGTTCTGAGGGAGCAACTGGGCTTCTTCAGTGGTTCGAGAGCATCGAGAATACTTTCCGACATGTGCAGTGTCCTGACAATTGCAAAGTCGAGTTTTCTTCAAGCGTGTTTCAGAAGAGGGCTCTTACGTGGTGGAACGGGGTTATGAGAGATCAAGGTGCAGAAGTTGCTCTAGCTCAGACATGGGCTGAACTGAGAGCTCTTATGATGAGGGAGTTTTGTCCTAGACATGAACAACGAGCGTTGGAGAAAGAATTTGATGTTTTGAAGCAAGATAGTGGCGAGCACAGGGCTTATACGGATAGGTTTGAGGAGTTGAGTCTTCTTTGCCCAACTATGGTTACCCCACTCGATAAAGCCATCGAAAGGTACATCGACGGCCTACCTGACTCAGTACAAGACATTCTCACTGGTAGCAACCCTACCACACTCCGTCAGGCAATCGAGTTATCAGCGACACTGACTGAGTCGCAGATTCGGAAGAATAAGCTACACAGGAAGGGTGACAAGGGCAAGAAACAGTCGGCTGACAAGGAAGATAGCAAGAAAGGTCAAAACAAGAAGGGGAAGGATTCTGGTTCCTCAAGGGGGTCAAGGAAGCGTAAGGCTTCCCAAAACTATGCTGTCACTGCCCAAGCAAACCAGGCAGCTCCCAACCAGCCTCCAGCAAAGAAGCCCTATTCAGGGAGTGCACCTTTGTGCAATCAATGCAACAGTCACCATCAGCCGCAATATCAGTGCCGTTTCTGTACTAACTGTGGGAAGTCAGGTCACCTTGCCAATGCTTGTCGGTTTGCTCAGAACCGCGCAGTACAGAACCCTGCTCCACAAGTTGCTCAACAACAGGGTCAGGTTGCACGACCAAACTACCCACCAGGTGCTTGTTATAACTGTGGGGATCTGACCCACTACAGAAATCGGTGTCCAAGACTAGTCAACCAGAACCAGAATGCAAACCAGAATCCGGAACCGGCTCGAGGTCGAGTCTTCAACATGAATGCACAAGAAGCACAAGCAGACAACGAGGTGGTGAACGGTACGTTCTTTATTAATAATCAGCCAGCATCTGTTCTTTTTGATTCGGGTGCCGACAAGAGCTTTGTGTCATTGTCTTTTGAGACAATGCTTCGCGTGTCTAGAACGAAACTAGGTAAACCTTTGACAGTAGAGGTTGCCAGTGGTGAACCCATTGTTCTTAATTCCGTTCTACGCAACTGCCAGTTAAACCTTAACGACCATATTTTTCCTATTGACCTCACGCCAATGCAACTTGGAAGCTTCGACGTTATAGTGGGAATGGATTGGTTATCCAAGCATCACGCAGAGATAATTTGTTCTGAGAAGTTTATTCGTGTACCGCTGTCAACAGGCGAGATCCTGCAGGTTCGTGGTGAGAAGCCTGCCGGTGGTCTCAAACTCATGTCCTGTTTTAAAGCACGGAAGTATCTGCGAAAGCACTATGTAGCCTTTTTAGCACATGTTACAGCAGATAAGGGCAAGGGTAAGTCTATTCCAGATATTCCTGTCGTTCGGGATTATTCCGAAGTATTCCCTGAAGACTTACCTGGTCTACCTCCAGCACGCCAAGTCGAGTTCCGTATTGATCTCGTACCTGGTGCAAATCCCATTGCCAGAGCTCCATACCGTCTTGCACCGTCAGAGATGCAAGAATTATCTAAACAGCTGCAGGAACTCTCTGACAAAGGTTTTATTCGTCCTAGCTTTTCACCCTGGGGTGCTCCCGTTCTCTTTGTAAAGAAGAAGGATGGATCTTTTAGGATGTGTATCGATTATCGTGAGCTTAACAAGCTTACCATCAAGAATCGATATCCCCTACCTCGCATTGATGATCTCTTTGATCAATTGCAAGGTGCTTCATACTTTTCAAAGATTGATCTACGATCTGGATATCATCAGCTCCGTGTGCATGAAGAAGATATTCCAAAGACAGCGTTCCGTACTCGTTATGGACATTACGAGTTCACAGTCATGCCATTCGGTTTGACTAATGCTCCTGCTGTTTTCATGGACTTAATGAATAGGGTCTGCAAGCCTTATTTAGATAAGTTCATCATTGTTTTCATTGACGACATTTTGATATATTCTAAGACGCGAGCTGATCATGAGCAACATCTCCGTCTTACTTTGGAACTCCTAAAGAAAGAACAACTTTTCGCCAAATTCTCCAAGTGTGAATTCTGGCTTAAAGAGGTTCAATTCTTAGGACATATTGTCAACGAACAAGGTATTCATGTAGATCCCTCCAAGATCAGTGCGATTAAGGATTGGGATACACCTACTACCCCTACTGAAGTTCGTTCTTTTCTTGGTCTAGCGGGTTATTACCGCCGCTTCATAGAAAATTTCTCGAAGATTGCAGTTCCTCTAACTGCTCTAACTCAGAAGAACAAGCCATTTGATTGGGGAGTCAAACAAGAGGAAGCGTTTCAGACTTTGAAACAAAAGCTTTGCGACGCGCCTGTCCTAACATTGCCTGAGGGCAACGATGATTTCGTCGTTTATTGCGACGCATCTAAATTAGGACTTGGCTGCGTCCTGATGCAAAGAAACAAAGTCATAGCATACGCATCAAGGCAGTTGAAGATACATGAGAAGAACTACACCACTCATGATCTTGAGTTGGGTGCAGTTGTCTTCGCTCTCAAAATCTGGAGACAATACTTGTATGGTACAAAATGTGTGGTTTTCACAGACCACAAAAGTCTTCAGCATATCTTCAATCAAAAAGAGCTCAACATGAGATAACGACGTTGGGTTGAACTTCTAAACGACTACGACTGTGAGATTCGCTACCATCCTGGTAAGGCGAATGTCGTAGCCGATGCATTGAGTCGCAAGGAACGTACTAAGCTTCATTGTGTACGTGTCCAATCTGTTATTCAATCCGATATCCAAGCCCGTATTTCTCAGGCTCAACAAGCTTGTGTTTCACAAGGTTTAATGGATAAGGAATTTCCTTATCACATAACTCCTGCTCTAGAGCTGAAGGACAATGGATCATATTACTTCATGGACCGTTTGTGGGTCCCAAGCCAAGATAATCTTCGTACCTTGCTTATGGATGAAGCCCATAAGTCTCGTTATTCTATTCATCCTGGCTCAGATAAGATGTATAAGGATCTTCGTATTCAGTATTGGTGGCCTGGTATGAAGAAAGACATTGCCTTATACGTATCCAAATGCCTTACTTGTCTTAAGGTTAAGGCCGAACATCAGCGTCCTTCCGGATTATTGGAACAACCAGAGATCCCAGTTTGGAAAGGGGAAAAAATTACTATGGATCTCATTACTAAACTCCCGCGCACAAAGAAAGGTCACGATGCCATCTGGGTAATCGTTGATCGTCTTACCAAATCAGCGCATTTCTTGCCAATCCGTGAGGATTTTTCGGCTGACAAACTTGCTCAAATCTACGTGGATGAAATTGTAGCTAGACATGGTGTTCCTTTGAGCATCATTTCTGACAGAGATGCTCGTTTCACTTCTCACTTTTGGAGAACCATGCAATCTGCTATGGGGTCCCAACTTAATCTGAGCACAGCTTATCATCCGCAAATGGATGGTCAATCTGAAAGAACAATCCAGACACTGGAGGATATGCTTAGAGCTTGTGTGATCGACTTTGGTGGTAGTTGGGATTCACATCTTCCGTTGATTGAATTCTCCTACAACAACAGTTATCACTCCAGCAACAACATGGCTCCTTTCGAGGCTCTCTATGGTCGAAAATTTCGTTCACCAGTCTTCTGGAATGAGATAGGTGAGGCTCAGCTTACTGGACCTGCCATCATTCTAGAGACAACAGAAAAGGTAAAGAAAGTACGTGATAACCTTCAGACAGCTAGAAGCCGTCAGAAGAATTACGCGGACCTAAAACGCAAACCCTTGGATTTTCAAGTCGGTGATCGTGTATTACTTAAGGTCTCACCTTGGAAAGGTGTGATCAGATTTGGAAAGAAAGGAAAACTTGCACCTAGATATGTTGGACCATTCAAGATCGTCGAAAGAATTGGTAAGGTAGCCTACAGACTTGAGTTACCTCCTGAACTTGGAAATGTTCATCCAACCTTTCACGTGTCCAATCTCAAGAGGTGTTTAGCTGATGAAAACCTCCACATACCGCTTGACGAAATTCGTGTTGATAAAACACTGAAGTTTGTTGAGAAACCGGTAGAAATCATGGAACGTGAAGTCAAGTGGCTTAAACGCAAGCGCATTCCTTTGGTCAAGGTTCGTTGGGAATCTAAGCGTGGACCCGAGTTTACTTGGGAACGTGAAGATCAAATGAAGGCAAAATATCCGCATCTTTTTCAATCAGTTTCCTCTAAATAAATTTCGGGACGAAATTTCCACAAGTAGGGGAGACTGTAACATTTGTGCTTGTAATCATTGTGAACAGTTCAATTATCAATAAAATAATGTTATTTGATCCCAATGTTTGTTTGGTTGTGTTTTTCATTTTTCATGTTTTGACTTTTGTTCAAATTCAAACTCTACATTGCTTTCTAGAGAATTATACGCAAACTGGTGCGTAAACGTACTTAGTTTAATGCGACAAATACTCCGGAACATCAACATATACTCAACATACCTTAAATAACCTTTACATAACTTAGAAATAAGTTTTGAAGGCTTTGGTATAGCAAAAACAAGTTAATTCGCTTACAGGGACTAAACTTGACAAACTGAGAAAGTATGCCAATTTGAACTGTAACGAACATTCCGGAACATGTCCATAAGTTAAACATACCATAAATATCCTTTACATAGCTTAGAAATAGGCTTTGAGGGGTTTGGTATGCTAAAATAAACTTTTGGATCATTCTAGGACTAAAAGTGTCAAAAAGTGCATAAGTTTGCACTTTCGCGCATAACTTACGTTCTGAATACATCCGGACATCCAAAAATTTATGTAAGCACCCTTATATTATGCCTTAGTATTTGGCATGAGAAAAATCCATTCGTCGCGTCATTTGGATCGTCTTTCGCGCTTATGCGCATTCCGTCGTAATTAAGCGAACATCGCAATCGTACGGCCAAACGAACCGACATCCGGAATATTTTTGAGCATATTTCATGTCCCCTACACTTTAACTTCATCTTAGAGCCTTGAAATGAGGTTAACAGGGCTTAAACGTGCCAAAAATGGGCCAAAATACGTGTTTCTGAAGTGCAGGGACCAAAATTGTAAATTCTGATCTGGGAACCTTAGGCGGGGCGCGTAAGGATTTACCAAATCTTTACGCGGGGCGTGTGAGGGTGTCTGACAGAAAATATTCTGCATTTAATGCAGTTTGGCCTTTCGTTCGATCAAGAGGCAATGCCCTTTCACCCAATCAAGAGCCAAGGGGCAATTTCTGACTTACCACAAGAATTTGACAAGTGTACGCTCGAGATCGCGGCACGATATTCGATAAACGATCCTAACGGTTCCACTTTTCCTATAAATACCCCCCCCTTTTTGTGTAAAAACCCACAAGAATCAGATCTAAAGCTCTAAGTTGGAACCATTGTTTCATACCTGAGCTATTTGATCTAGATTAGCACTCGGGGACCCTCCGTAAGTCTTCTTTTGCTCTTTTATTCGCTTTTCGAGTCCGAAAGTCAACGTTTTGTTGACTTTCTGCATTGACCAGCTTATGGTCGATGCGAAGTTCATGGAACTTCATAACGTGAGCGTGATCACGATGGTTATGGTCCGTAGTGACCATACCTACTGATTACCCCGTTATCTAGGCTCAGTGACGAGTCGTAGTTTCGGCCAAAATGCGCATTCTTGCGTATTTTGTAACCAAACTACTCGTGAGCATCAAAGCCGTTTGTTTTGATGCCAAACCTGTTTTCTAAACTTAGTTAAGCATGTTCTAACATGCTTAGCTCGTCACGTTTAGTATAGTGCTTATATAGGGTCGTAAGGTAAGCGATCTAAACCATCGCTTATACTTTCGAACCCGACCCATTTGGTCGATCTTTAGGATCCGACCAAACATATTAGGTGACCATAGCTATAACCTTCCGAGGTTATACCTTGTGGTCGCAATGTTAGGCGTTCCATACGCGTTCTACGCGAATGACGCGTTAGGGTGGCATAAGCTACCTCAACGGGTCGTGATGGACCGTAAGCACTTAGGTTAAGTTTCATTTTAGTATGTAGGCTTTGTTAAACCATATTACACGAGTCTCCATACTCGTTTGGTTTTCGAACCCGCATACTGTCCGATCCTTTCGATTTGGCCCGGTATATTAACATAAGCTACCTATTAAGTGCCGTTGATATTCCGTGATCTTTAGCATTATCTGGTTATTATACAAGGAACTCAAAGCAATCTTAGGTGAGTACATAGAACCCCATCTTTTACTGTTTTCCAAACTGTTTTGGGGTGAAACACATGTGCCTATCTGTTACTTTCATGCTTTCCATGTTTTCACATCATATGCCTGCTATGTTGTTAGTACATTAGAGTACACGATTTCATTACATTTCATGCTATGTATGCCCATTGTGTGCGTACTGAGTACATTGATTTACATTACATTTCTGTTGCATATGTTTACTCAGCGTATGGACACATTGATTTACATGAACATTTCTGTTGCATATGTTTACTCAGCATATGGACACATTGATTTACATGAACATTTCTGTTGCATATGTTTACTCAGCATATGGACACATTGATTTACATGAACATTTCTGCTGCATATGTTTACTCAGCATATGGGCACATTGATTTACATGAACATTTCTGCTTCGTATGTTTACTTAGCATACTTAGTACAATTGTTTACATCACATGCCTTCATTTTGTTATGACATTTGGTTTGTTTAACATGGGACAATACATTCATTAACATTGATCACGCCGTTCGTTAGTAGGTAGTGGTACCATAGGAATTGACAACTCCCATTCCTGAAGTCCTGGGTTTGATAGGACTGGAAGGAATGACCGAATTCGATATACATAACTTAGATAAACCTTTAATTTGTTTAAGGGTTTATCGCCGCAGTCTCAAGGCTTGGATGTATGCATAGTTTACAATACCACATAAATGCTAATATCAATAGAGCATGCATTTTTCCACAGAACATAACGTTGATTTAAACCACGTGTTACTTCAACGACTTGTTTTGTGCATTGTACATAAGGTTTAAGTTGATACATTTCGCTTACCATACATGATACATTTTGGGATGCACATTACATGATTTACATTGAACATAAACACGTTGACATTGACATAAACATTTGGTGGTTTACATTTGAACATAAACATTTGACATGGTTTACACAATAACACTTGACATTTGGTTTACACATGAACAATTTACATGGTGGATTGGTTTGGGTAAATGATTTAAGTAACGTGGCGTATGTAATATGATACAAACATGGTGGATACGCCGCTGGTACTTCCTATATATAAATGTTTGTATAATATTACATATCGTGGCGTTATCTAAGTCATTTCAGTTTAGACACATTACATTTTACATAAATAACATATTCTTCACAAGACATTATTTTCACAAACAACTTATCTTATTCAACTCATTTTACTTGGTTATTCGTTTAACCTTGCACTTATCTATACATATCGTTTGATGTTATTGTTTTTCAAATGGTTTACAAAGCAAGACAAATTACAAGGTTCATGACTGACTGTTATTAAACATTCTTTAAACTCAAGTCATGAATCCCATTTTCACAAAAACTATGTATCTCACAGGCATTTTTATGCTGACGTACCTACTTTCACATGTGTTTTCAGGAGCTGTTCCATAGGACGAAGAACACGACACTAGGGCGGACCTGTGCCTTAGAGACTAAAAACTGAAGATAGAACTAGAATAACTGTGTTTTGAATTCTGTACTTCCTTTTAAGACAATGTAACACCCTTGTTTAATAAATAAAATGTAACTTTAATTTCCATGGTTGTATAACAATTAATTCTGTCCACAACACTCCCCGGCGTTTCCGCCGTGGTTGCATGTTATACGCGGCCGGGGTGTGACATGACTCCTCAATACGATTGCATACGATCATAACAACACTATATGATAAAACCAGTAGATGTACATTCATTAATTTAAATTAAAAGTAATACAACATAATTTTCTGAAATGTTGATACCAAGTTTAAGTTACAAACCACAACGTGTTTTAAGGAGTTCAAAAAGACTCAACAAAAGATTTTAATACAAACCCGAGTTTAGGACTACGTATCTCGTCCAGGATTAAGATACGTCTCCTAAGCCCTAATGACTTGGATGACATCTTTATTCACAACGCAGCTTAAAAACTCCAACGCCCGCCAGATCCATTTACTAATTTCCTGAAATACATGTAGTCTGAAAAATCAACATAAAGTTGAGCGAGTTCATGTAAAAGTGAGTATGTATAAACCTTTGGAAATGTTGTAAGTATTTATAAAAGTCTCTGGTATGTAGCAATTAAGGAAAAAGAGATCACCATTGGGTTGCAAAGCCAATGATATGTGTGAAGTGGTGCAGGAAGACTCAAACCTAGCGGATTTGTGCGTCAGGCACTTAGTCACCACCGGGTTCACGGACTCAGGAGTGGGGCTCGCTACACCTAAATAGATCTATCACTAATGTCCCTCGGTCCTATGACGAGGATTAATGGCCTCTAGTTTCTGCCTACCCACTCATATGATCTAAGTAGTAACCCTCCTTAGGCTAACCATACCATGTATAAAAGTATCCGTAATCATTGCAACATGTATTTCACCCCCGAAGTATAAAAACTGAAAACAGTTAAGAGAAAAGGGGGACATGAACTCACTGTATTGCGTCTTCGTACTTGTAACCCAAATCTCCGTGGCAAACACGACTACCTATAATGGTCTAACGTCTATTAGACGAACGGGTCGTGCCTTGTCTTAGTATGTATGTTTTTAAGTTACGATTCTGGTATTATTCCAAGTTATAATAATTGTATTTAGTTTTAGAATAATTGTTTATACAGTGCTTCTGTATTAATACTTTTCAAGTATTCGTATTTGTATATCTTGGCACGGAATGGCGCTGTATTTCGATGTATGGTTCTTAAATAAAGATACGTTAATATATTCCCAATATATATATATATATATATATATATATTTCCAAAATCATATATTTAAAGTCTCACTTAAATATATAAATAAACCTTATTTTGATTAATCATGTATCGTTCCAGAAAATATATATTTTTTCTCAAAAATTATATATCTTCTAAATATACTAGGAAAATATATTTTTATCTCCCACATCGAAAATATGTTCAAATCATCTGTCCAAAAATAACGTATTTCCAAAATATATGTATTTTTCCCAAAAATATCATATTTTTATTTCTACAGTTTCCAAAATAATATTTTAACAAAATATACGTGTTATATTTCTAAGTGTTATATTTCTGGAAAAATTTCGCTAGAGTTTCCTATGTAACCGGAGGTGTCCACGCTTACAAGCGTATCATTTTGTTTTCAAAAATTCAACCAAGAAATTTACCAATCATCAATCAATACTATTAAGCATCAAATTTGACAAAATAAGTTTAAATCACCAACTCATGAACTTGGAAGTTTTGTAAAAATATGTAGTAACTTTCTAACATTTTTAGTGGATCTTGTCATCTTTAAAAATAACATTAGTTTCTTAAAAACTTTACTTTTAAAGATCTTGAAGTTTAACAACTTCTTGTCATAATTTACCAAAAATGTTTCTTCATGAAATTTCATTTTTACACAAGTGTTTACACACTTGTTTATTCACTAAACGCTTTTAGTTTATGTAAGATCCGGGTTTTTAACAAGACTTGCATCTTTCACTTGGTTCTTCCGAAAAACCACTTGTAGATCTTTAGATCTACTAGTTTAGAACCTTATTTTACAAGAAAAATTATATTTACACAAGTTTATGTTTCATGAGTGGAAGGGTTCATCATCTTTCATAACTTTTACACTAGCATACTACTAGTTCATGTTCTTGAACATGATCTAGTATGGTTAGATGATGATCCATCCCACTTCTAGTGACAAACAACATCAAGTAATCACAACTAGACAAGATTTACATGATTTACACAACTAGTTTCTCTTTATCCAACATATTCATCTTACTTTCAAGACTTTAAGTTTTGATCTTGTGTGTTCTTGATTTTTAACCGTTAAATCACTTATTAACCACTTAACAAGATCAAGAGGATCTTTAGAGGCACTTACTACTAGCTCGAGGCTATGGAAGAAACAAGACATAAACAAGGTGGATAAAAGAAATCTAGAGAGGTTCTTGAGTTTCCGAATGCACCGGTCTTGCTTGAATGATCTCTTGCACACTTATATGTATGTAAAATAGATGAAGAAGTTTGAATGATAGTGTTGGTGGTGATGGTTGTGTTCGGCCGAGACCAAACAAGGGGGAAAGAAGATGGGTTGTTGTTGAATAATGTGTCCTCTAGATACCAAACACTAGGGATTAAAATATTCAAGAAATCATGGGGTGTGTCCCCACTTCACTTAACCGGTCGAACTAGGGGGGGTATGGTTGGTTTGTAATGTTATAGTTAGTGTTTAGAATGTCAAGGTTAGTATATAATAGTGTGTTATGAAATATAAAGGGTGTTAGGGTGTTCGGGGTCCCTAACTAGCCCAGAAAAGTAAAAACAATGTTTTTGGTAATATGTTTATGTTCCGGGTAAAGTCCGGTTGTTCGGTTTGATATTGATCCGTTAAAGTGTTAAGTAAAGCTATAAAGTATCTTTATAGTGTTTTTAGTGGCACAATAAATTCCCAAATCTTTGGAAAGTGTCTAGTATCATTTTACCAAGTTTTTGCACTTTACTAGTTATGTTAAATGCTGGATTTTTGTATAAAGTGCAGAATTTGTAATTAAAGCGTGTTTTGGGCACTTCCAGGCACTATAACTATCAACTAGGGACGCGGTCTTATGATCCTCACTTCCCTACACTCCCTACTAGTGTAGTACTCTTCTCCCGGCTCATATTGGCCTCAGAACAATGTCTATTTTGGTGCTGGTAATGTCAGCATGTTTTTGTGGTTATCCGGTCACTGTGCTAACTATGCTTTTGTACATCAAGCTTGTCACTATTGTTTGCGTATAATAAATGGAGTGACAGTAATAAGGTATGATGCATGAGTATGTATGTATCAGAAAACAGAAAGCAGTTCATTCAAAATTGCAATTAAGCACAGTAATTAAGCACTAATTAAATATCAATCTATTTGTACGGATACCTGAGGGTCGTCACATTCTCCCCCCGTTAAGAAAATTTCGTCCTCGAAATTTGTACTACCTTAACTCCTTAGGGTTACGTAACACGTGTATGTATATGAATAATATCGAGGTATATAATCATCAAACCGAATCAAACCTTACTCACATTTGGTGAGTCCAGGAATATATATCAACCCGAATCCTAGGGTTAAAAGGTGTGTGCTTTTAGCATTTGTTGTCAAAGGTACAAGTCGTATTTTACGTATAGTCTAGTGTGATCCAGCTAGCAGGGGTTTCACAAAAAGAGGAGATCTGACTAATAAGACTCTCAGACGATCGATCGCAATATGCAAGCGAGTTTTCACGAAACATAGCATCCGCTATATGAATTCAAAATCAACAACTCAAATGAAATAGTAAAATGATCTGTCAACTCCCAAGTAGATGAATGGTAAAGTTTAGTGTGTTGAAAATTTTGAATTGCGAGAATACGCCGAGTGAAAAAAAACAAGCGAATCTGGTGTATCCTTGCCTTAATTAGTAGTTGCATCAGAAATGTTTGAATGACGAGTCAAGCAAAAGTATATGTAGTCCTGTGTGAAACGGTTGACCATGATTAGCACAGCTACAGGTTTGTAATGACACCACAAGGTGTCGCAATGACATAATTCCATAATAGCGGTGACTGAACAAGTTCACCGTGTTTGAGATCCGATGAAAGTGTACCGAAACAAGCCGGAAGATTTGTTGGTGCACTTACGTCTGCTGACTACGTCTTACATCGAGTCTTGAAGTATGAACAGATCAGACATGGCACGGATACCTAGAAATACAAGTTGTATAGGGATCGCTTATTAGTCAATAGACTAGGTCCGCTTTTGTGTGAGTCTTAGAACAGGATCGCTTATTAGGACATGTGCTAGGACCGCTTTTCTGTCAATGTAGGACCGCTCATACGTACATGTACGTATGAGCAGACCAGAAAGTCTATATATAGGTCTTATGAGCGATCATAAAACATATAGTTGATGGTGTTTTTGTTCCGGTACTCTGCCGAAGTGCTGTCAGATCGTGTAATTGTGCAAGATATCAATAATACAGCAACTTTAAAGTGAATACAGCTTCTATAGCACCGAATTATTAGTTTCCGCCTCTTAATTCGGATACGAACTTCTCTGAACGACTCAAACAGGGCCGAGAACGATCCTACAATTGGTATCAGAGCTCAGGAGGAGGAGTTCTTTCCATTTTAGCTGCAATTCTTCTGTTTTTCTACACTTTCTTCATTTTTTTCAAAATTTTAACGGTAAAACAAGCTCAAAATCACACTGTGCACTCGGAATCATGAATTAATAAACCCTTGAAGTTTTCAGAACTAAAATCGACCTAGAAAGCCATTTTTAGGTGGTTCGCTTTTTCAGATTCGCGCAAAAGGTGACGTAAGCATCAGGATCGCTCCAAATTACTTGAATGGACCGCTCCAAGGATCATTTTTAGGTTAAGGTTCGCTCGAAAAATTCAGCTTGGTCCGCTCCAGTGACAGTTTCTAGACCGCTTATTTGACAATTTCTGAACCGCTCGATCGGACATTGTTTGGTCCGCTTTTAGTGACATCATCTGGACCGCTCGAACGAACATTTCCTTGATCGCTCGAACGAACAGCTTCTGATTCGCTCATCTGGATTATTAATTTGGACCGCTCATTAGATCAATCAGTTGGGACGCTCATTAAGACAGTATATTTCAGTTCGCTCTTTTGGACAGTAGTATATGATTTGGAACTATTGTGAATTTGTGAACAATTTAAAAATGGATACTGAATTTTATAATGCCTTTGCCACCCCGACCTCGATTACTCAGAGTGCTTTGATTGAAAATGAAACCGGAACGTCTCAGAAACCACCGAAACTCATGGATATTGACGATTATAACGTGTGGTCTGAACGTTTTGGCAATTGGGTCGAAGCTTATCATCTTGATGCATGGGAACATACTGAAGAACCATATGTGAAACCCACAAAGAACGATGTTGTGAATGGTACTCCGCTAACACTTAGAGAGATGAGTACTTCTGATAAAAAGAAATATCACGATGAAAAGCTTATGGTGAGTTTGCTTCAGCAAGCGATAAAAGAAGATATCTTGATATTGCTTCAACATGACGGAACTGCATATTCAATGTGGACAGAGTTGGAAGCAAAGTTTACAGGAAGTGATGATATGTTAAAGAACAAAATGTCTCTCATGAAGAAATAATTTGATTTGTTTCGGGTATTGAAAAATGAAAACACCAAGCAAATTATTGATAGATATTGTAACTTGGTGAGAAATATGACAAAGTTAGGTATTAAGAAAGATACTGATGAGTTAATTGAAAAACTTGCAGATGCGCTTCCATATGAAACATGGGGAACATTTTTGATGATGCTGAAATCCAACAAAGCAGAATATAAAAAGATGAAGCTAGGAGACTTCATAAAGCATCTGGAAGCTCAAGAGATGGAGCAGAGAAAGATCGCTAGGATGAAGAACTATGATGGAGAGCAGGATATCAGCCTGTACTACAAGCATGGTGTTACTGATTCAACAAAGTTTTCTCCTAAGATCGAAACTGCTTACAGTGTTAAAGATTCTCCTGAGAAGAAGGCATCTCAAGGATCAAGCAACAGCACAAGATTTTCATCTTTCGATCCTAACATCTTTGTAACAAAGAATGGTAGAAAACTTTAGTGTAACATTGTATTAAGCCTTGAAAATGATCAAGACTACACTGAAGAGATTGCTAAAAATCAAATGTCTTTGTTAGGGATGATTTTAGAGTCTTATAGTTGTTTTGTTGCAGGAAAGATCGGAAATCCAATGCTCACGAAAGAGGATTATGATCAAATTGATGCTGAGGAAATGGAATTGATGGACATTAAATGGTGTATGGCAAGTGTGATGAGACGTGCTGAAAAGTTTAAACAAATTACTGGCCGTGATGATTTTCGTGATGCAAACGTGTCAGCTTTAGGTTTTGATAAATCTAAAGTTACATGTTTTCGTTGTAGAGAGAAAGGGCATTTCAAGAGGGAGTGCAAAAACCGTGAAGCTACCGGTGCCCAGAATCCTTTCGGAAACAATGACTATCACAAAAAGGTCATTTATCATCAAATCACACCACCAGCACAGCAGCAGGCACAGACAGCTCATGGGAGAGATGTGATGGATAATTCGAAAAGAGCATGTGTGGTTAGTCAGGGGAAATATGCTAATTTTACCTGGGAAAAATATCTTCCGAAAGACAGCAAAGTGTGTTTAGCTGAGCAAGATGATGAGAAATTGTCTGAAGGTTTTACCTGGGATGATTTTTGTCCAGACCAAAATCTTATGGCCAAAGAGATGTCCAAAAATACTTCTCATGCTTTCTTTGCTAATGCTTATGATTTGAAATGTGCAGAAAGGTGTAGAAAAGTCATGGAAGCTGCTGAAGAAAAACGAAGAAGGATTAGAGAAGAAGCAGAAGAGGAAGAGAGATTGAAAGAAGAAGCGAAAGATGAGAAAAGAAGAAGAGCTAAGTTTTTACAACCGAGCAGAAATGTCAAAGAAGTTCCAGAATTTGAAGTGAAGATTGATGCTGAACAGGTCATGGTCCAAGAAAAGTGTATGAACTGTGATTCGCTGATTAAGCAGAAAAATGAGCTGCTGCACAACATTCACAAATTGAAAGAATCGTATGATACTATGAACAGAGAAATCAACAAATATACAGATTCTGATGGTGAACAAGCTGAAGCTATGAATACTTCGAAGATAGCTTATCTGAGACAGCTTGATACGGCGAACTTTAACATAAAGAAATGTGCAGATCTCGAACTTGAGTTGGCAACACAAAAGATAGAAACTGAGAAAGTCAAGAAATTATTAGATAGTTACTCATGTTCTAGATTTGTGGTTGACAGGATTTATCCGGTGGTGAAAGATTTGAAGACGTTCAAAGTAGAGGAGACATCGGATGAAGAAAAATGTGTGACAAATGTTGAAGAAAAGTTGAAAGCTTCTGGTAAGAAACCGAGTGTATCCTACAATAGATGTCCGCCCCTAGTCGAAAATGGATATTCACCTCGAAAACCGAATTCTGAAAGAGTCAATAAAGCGATCAATTTGAAATGGGAGTCTGGGTCGTCGCATAACTTACCAGAAAGTATTGATGTCACATATACGTCATCAGACACTGATCATGAGTCAAAGCTGATAAAAAGTATGGTCGATCAGGTGTTAGACACAGATGACAATGAGGAATCAAAACTGAAGTCAAAACCCGAGTTAAAGTCTGGGTCCAGTGCGTCAAAGCCAACAAATAAAAAGGACAAACGGGTTTATGATAAAGAATTTTTACTTTCAAAGTCTAATTTGAATGATGAATCGGTTAAAGTGGCATATACTTTGAAAGGTTCTGACAAATTATATTCTGATGAGAGTTTTCCAATAAGAAGTGTCAGACTTGAAATGATTCAAAAGGTTTTCAAAATAACAGAAATTAATATTTCTGAAATAAAAGATTTTAATCTTAATGGAAAACCTAAACAATACACTTCAAGAGATCAACAGAGAATCAACAAGAAAATGGGTTACAATTGTGGTTATAGTTTCCAAAAGAAACCAAACCATAATCGTAATTACAAAAAGAAAGGTCTTGGTTTTGTTCCACAGAAAAACTATAAAAATGAAAAAGTTTATAAACCAAAAACAATGTTTGTTGCAGGAAAAACAACAGAAGGTGAAAAAGAAAAATCATTCAGAAATCAGACAAATCAAGAATTCCTTGCTAAGAAGTAAGAGGACATGAAGAAGAAGGAAGATCCAAAGAAGGTTGAAAAGAGATCTTGTTTTCAGTGTAAAGCTGTGGGTCATGTTGCGAAAGATTGTCCAAAGACATTTCAACCAAAACATGAAGTCTCAAGAAAAATGAAAGAAAAAATTGTTGAGAAGACTGAACTGTCAACCCGGAAGTTCCAGGTTTTGAAAATTCAACTTATGAAAAAGGAGAATGTTCAAAGAGTGCTTCCAAAAGAATAGACAATGCTACAAATCAGAAATGGATTGTAAAAGGTTCAGGTAAAAAGTCTGGTGATGAATCTGATTCCATAAAATCAGAGGAGCCACGTGTTGAGAAAAAGGTTGAAAAGAAAGTTCCGAAAGTGGACGATGTGAATTTTCCGCCACTAAATGCTAAAAATTACAAATCTAAAATCGGAAAAGTTGAAATTTCAAATCAGTTTTATTCTGACAAGAAGAAAATTGATGTTGAAAAAACTTTCAATGGAAATGTAAAACGCATCTTTGGAAAAATGGTCAGTGGTAAGGCCCAAAGCATTAAGGATTTTTTTGCTTCCAAAGGATGGGTTTACAAGTCGGTTGAAAGGAATGATGAAAACGATGAGGTTACACCCAAGGAAGGTCAGGCTTGGGTGGATATATTTTTCCAAGAATAAAAACCTGACTTGCCGGAGATCCCAAGATGGTATTGTGGATCATGAATCGGCATCTTTCTAAATCTGTTTGTGAGGTTTTTGCAGGACTTGCCGGAACTCCCAGGTTTGTAAGCGAGGAGTAGGAATCGGCACTTTGAAAATTCAACCAAAAGATGGTAATTGGTTGAAAAACAGGTTTGAAAGTTTTTTTTTGTTTGTTGTGATATGTTGTTGCTCTTACAAGTGGTTAAATCAGGGACATTGAATTGAACTTGATTTAATTATCATCCAGGAAATTGGTAAAACAATATGATGATTTGAACCCCATTTTTACAAAAGATAAAAGCAACTAAACTTATTTTCCGGAAAAACCATTCTGATTAAAACAAACTTAAGTGTTTTGAAATCATTATGGGAAAATAGTTTTGTTGTGAGGGGGAGTTCTGATTGTTTAAGCCAAACGGATGGAGAATTGAAGTGTTTTGATATCAGTTGTCATGTTCTGTACAGTTTGTTTTCAATTTTCTTTAGATGTATTTGAATTTTAGGGGGAGTAAGAATTTTTAGAAAATCCAAAAACATCAGAAAATTTGAAAAAGCCAAAAACATACATCAGAAAATTTGAAAAAGCCAAAAACATGATAAAACTGAAAAAATGAGTTTTTGTTGCATAAAAGAGGAAATGATAGTACATCAGTGGACTATCACAGCACGCTAAAGATTTGGAAAGTCAAAATGTGATAAACAATCTTACTGCGGATGTGTCAGTAGATTTTCGCACATTTAGTAAATTGAAACGAGATATAAACCTAAATCAAACTTACTAAATTCGTGGGTAACTATTCTTGAATATATGGGTAACCCCCGAAATCTTGTTTGAAAGGTCCCGTATTCTGAGATACTAGGTCTTTATGCTCAGTGATATCTGGGGTATTATTCCGGGACTTCTGCTGTATGGAAATACTGACCTAGTCCCCGAATAATACTTTCTGCAAAAAGCTTTGAAACATAAGCGCCGCCCTCAGCAAACTGATTAAACAATAAAATTGGTAATCTTTGTTGTTGTAACAAAAGATCCTCTAAAGGGGACCCACCAAAAGTCGAGCCGTCATCTCTCTGCTGAACGGAAATTCTGACCTGAGCTCTCACGGTTTCGCATCTACCCCTTTACAGATATCATCTGTGGTATACTCACCTGTAAGACTGAATATTTGGGATCTGGATACGGGAGTATATTCAAGTGGAGTGATACACAGTTAAGTTTAAGTCTTTAAAACATTAATATCGTATCTCGAATCAGTTGAAATTTGTGTGAAAATTTAAGTGGACAAAAATACTGACAATCTAGGTAAATTGTTTAGAACTTAATATGTAATCAAGCTTAACGGAGTTAGTGATATGTTTCATAACTGATATGATCCTCTTGCACAAACTCACAAAAATATTGTCTGTAAATATTTTCTGTTATTGCATTTCAAGTTTCGTTATTTCAAAATCCAAAAAGATTTTTGGTGTGTTTTAGCATAAATTTTTGAAAAATTAAAAAGATTTTCGACAACTGGTGTTGAGATGCTGATTTTCGAAATTCAAAGTGCTAAACTTAAAGAACTGGTTTGGGGAGTGTTTGTGTGTAGATAGTAAAGTTGTTTTGATAAGAACCAGTAATCATTTCTTGAATGCAAAATCATTATTGTTTTGGTTCAACATAGTTTCTAAATTGTCGAAAAGTTTTAATCTTTGTAGAAACTCACGCTTAGGTATAGATTGTGCAGGTGTTAAAGCGCCAGGTTACGATCTTCAATCTGATGAAGCTGTGAATTCCAGACTACGATCCCAGCTGTGTGAGAGGGGGAGTCTGAAGACACCGAGATAACATTCAAGATAGAAGAGTTGTTGATAATGAAGATTGAAGAACGAGGATTCTTGAAACGACAGATATTTCAGAGGCAGATTGTCGACTGATAAAGATTGTAGACTGACATGTGCGAAGACTCTATGAAGACTCCGTCAACATCCGAGGGGGAGTCTGTTGGTGCACTTACGTCTGCTGACTACGTCTTACATCGAGTCTTGAAGTATGAACAGATCAGACATGGCACGGATACCTAGAAATACAAGTTGTATAGGGATCGCTTATTAGTCAATAGACTAGGTCCGCTTTTGTGTCAGTCTTAGATCAGGATCGCTTATTAGGACATGTGCTAGGACCGCTTTTCTGTCAATGTAGGACCGCTCATACGTACATGTACGTATGAGCGGACCAGAAAGTCTATATATAGGTCTTATGAGCGATCAGAAAACATATAGTTGATGGTGTTTTGTTCCGGTACTCTGCCGAAGTGCTGTCAGATCGTGTAAATGTGCAAGATATTAATAATACAGCAACTTTAAAGTGAATACAGCTTCTATAGCACCGAGTTATTAGTTTCCGCCTCTTAATTCGGATACGAACTTCTCTGAACGACTCAAACAGGGCCGAGAACGATCCTACAAGATTTGATTTACACAATGTCATAAAGTTTTCGGTTGAATACGGAATCATCAAAGAGCCACTGTTTTGATCGTAGATGAAAAAGTATTAAGTATTGTAAGGCATTTGATTGATAACGAAAGAATCGTTAGGAGGTACTTTGTGCTTATGAAATGAATATATGTACCATTGCCTCAACACACAATTGTGTTAAGACTGCTTCGATCATGGGGATATCAAAATGGATTGTTAACAAATAAATAGGCAATTAAATCCGTGTATGAAATGAGTAACCCAATTAGCGCAAGCTTCAATTATGTGAAAGTATCACTGCAAGGTATCGAAATTAATCAGCGATTTAGTGGAGTCATAGACCAACCGAATCTACTATGACTCGAAATGAAAAGATCTTTGCGAAAATATTCGAATATGATGCTCTTAATACATCATATGATGTCTGAAACTGGACATGCGAAGTGGATAAGTTCAAGCAATCGAACTTAATCTCAGTGTAGCCCGGCAATAAACATATGTATCAACAAAGGAAATATCGGCATGGTAACAAAATAAACCATGAATGTAATTTGTAATAAAAGAAGTTTCAAGAGAGTGTGTTGACTTGATAGCAAAAGAGCAAATAATTTCAAATACGTAGGTTACTCGAATCACAAACTAGTAGTTAGATTTAGCAATGTAATATTTGAACTTTAATGAAGCGTTTATTCAAAACAAAACCACATGCGTAGCAAATGATGCATGTGTGTCATGAAAGTTTCCGAGTACTGAAACAATGAGTACTTGTTAAAATGAAGAAATGACCAAGTAACGAAACAAATGTGTGTCCGCTCTAAGCGAAGAAAATTAACGTAATGCAACTACCATTAAGGGGAGTGGAGATGCAAACATCTGCTCGCTAGAAGTAAAAGAAATTCAAGTACTCTCTGTTTGGTCTATGGCACTGGCATATGCGTCAGGTTAATGGTGCCAGTTTGAGTTAACGGATGTGGTTCCTAAGTAACAACCTATGTGGGTTTTTGGACCTGGTTCCCAATGGTCCTAAGTACATGTTTCCTAGATTCGTAGAGTTTCGTATTCGGTGTAGGATCGTTCTGTGCATCGTGCAGGGAAACACCATTCATGTGCACGTTTAAACAGGTCATTGTCCCACAATTTCCCCGGTACACTTTCTTCCTGAATTTACAGCTACTTGATCATCGATCAGTCGAAAGCTGGTTGGATCCCCGCAGTTAGTTAAGTATGAAATTCGTTAATTTGTAGCAAGAGTTGCTGGCTCTTGTTGGCTAGCTCGTTCGGCTCCTGTAAGTTTGATGTTCATTTGAAAATCATCGTCCCTTCTCTTGATGAGCAAAACTTGGGTTACCCCAAATGGAAATTTTGGTATGTTATCTTCCTTCTCTATCCACTACTGAAATTACAATGACAATCCTTGCATTTCCGAAGGTGAAATCCGTTAGGGTGCGATGGTTGCAGGCGCGATGCCTGGAATCAAACCGATGCAAAAATTCAACTTGTCGTTGAGGAGATTACTCTAGCAAGTCTTCGAGGAAGGCTCCAGGATATTCTCTGATCACGGGGGTATCTTCGAGTTTTAGTTCTTCGGCTCCCTTTTCCCCGACATGAGCCAGAAATAAACACATCCTTCCCACAACAATTTTCATGCCTTAAGCAATTCGTGATCTGTGGTGGCGTATCCTGCTTCGTGAGTCACGAACGTTCCTTCATTCGTCATCGAGGTGCGGATATCATCCTCCGCTCGACCGCTTGGCAACTAATATACCCCAATTACCTCGTCGAAGCTTCCCAGCTCAACTGGCAGTAGATCTATCGTAAACTTACGCTCTCCGGTTTATATCTTGCCGCCCCCAGTTACTGAGTTGGCTTCCACTAGCTTCCCCTAAGCTAGTTGTAATGGGTACTGGAATATCTATTTTCTCGCTACTTAAACCAATTATACTCTTGAACTCTCGAGGTGCGAATCGTAGAATTTGCAACAGTATTTGGCAATACAGATGCATAACATTAAGTAATTCGGGACATACCGATATCCATGCTTGAATCCCTGGCGTGCCTCCCTAACTTCGATGGGGAGCTTTCATCCTTGTGCCTGATTGTTTTTAGGGCAATATTTTCTGAAATGCTTTTTGCTTCCACAGTTAGAACAACCTCGAGCACGTTTCTGTTTATCACTCATTCTGCCTCGACAATCGTCATTGTCGTTGTCCCCTTCGTGATTCTCAGTACCGTCTTGGCCCCCATTACCACGTTCAGTATCATGCCAACAAGTTTCTTTAGGATGCCCCCTCTTTCCACAGTTAGCACATTTTCCATACCTACATCGCCCGACATGATAACGTAAACAATTGTCGCACTTAGGTAGGATACCCATGTAGTCCTTTCCCTTTTTGGCCTTCTTCTTGCTACTCCCCCGAGTAACCATCTTGAAATTTGCCAGCTTTCTCTTGTTATCCCAGATGCCTCTATAGCAGTTTCCTTTCTCTCCTCCGCAGTGGAAAATTCTCCTCGTCTAACTGCTTCCTCTGTGAGTGCCATGCTTATGTTGATATCCTCGGTGATCGTTGAAGGTTTAGATGTTGTCACCAGGCTTAGAATCTGAGGTGCCAGTCCCCTTATGAACTGTTCAACTCTCTTAAACTCTGGTCCCCCAGGAATGAAGCAACTTGTGATAATTCGTTAAATCTCTGCACATACTCCGCTATATTTGGTCCTTCCATTTTCAAGTTCCACAATTCTGTTTCCAACTTCTGGACTTCTGCCCTCGAGCAATATCTTTTACGCATCAGATCTTCAGTTCGTCCCACGTCATAGCATACGCAGCGGTCTCGCCCATTGTCCGAACTTGATGGTTCCACCATGACAGAGCCTCATCCACCAATAGTCCAGCTATATACATGACTTGATGTTCAGGGTCGCATTTTCTCAATCGTAAAACAGAATCCGTCTTTTCAACCCAGCGCACGAAGGCTAAGGCACCCCAGTGCCGTCGAACTCTCGAGGTTTGTGGTCCAAGAACTGCTTGTAGGTGCAGCCTGTGATGTAAGCAACATTAGTCGCGTAAGGCCTTAGCAATGCACTCGTGGAAATGTCCAAACGTTTTGTAATGTGTCTTAAAGGACTAGACATTACCGTTGGGGGGGTTATTTCCTGAGGTACCTCCGCTGCAATCGGAGCGATGGGCCTCGTACCATGCGATGGCCTGTAAGAGGCGCTCTTGCATTTCCGCCTCTGTTGTAGGTAGAGGGTGGTTGATATCGGTGTTCCCTTGAGTTGACATCCTCCTAGAAGAAAGTCGGTTAGGTCAGGTCTTGTGAAGGACGTGAGCACACAAGTCTTTGTTCAACGAATAAGACCTCAGGGGTGTATTACATATATGCATATACGCAGTTGTTATAACATTCAATCACATATTATCACATGTGTTGCACAACTTGTAAATAGGAATGTAGCAAGTAAGCATGTAGCATTATAGTTATACCACAAATATGTAGATCAACAGCGTGCTTAGTGGGGACATAGTGACAGAGTTTTTCGTTAGTCATTAGTCATAAGTATTTTCGCGTGTTTAAAGATGATCGGGCTTTCATTATCCTCCGGCCACAATCACTGTGTCTTACAAAATGCATCACATCAGAAGGGACACAGGGTCACCCTACCCGTGTCCAACAAGTATATTAATGCATCAAAATTACATAGTCAGAAGTGGTCATCAAAAGTCTCCGCAATCCCGGCTTATCATTAGTGTCCTTACCCAAGCGTAATGCAATCCGCATAATCCAGAAACCAACTACACTGGTGACTGAGGTGGAGGAGGAAAGAAAAGTAAACTAGTAACATGCGTGAGTCCCTCCTCGAGCTTGTATATACCTCGAAGTAGTCGAGAGATTTGCCGCTCGATGGTAAAAGGAACGAGCATCAAAAGAAAACCTAGGAAAGGCGTTATAGCAGCAGGTGAGAGCGTCAAAAGGAATCTTGGTGAATGCGGGGGATCAAAGTATACATACTGTGGACAGCATGGAGAACGTGGTGTCAGCTCAGGCTCCAAAACTCTGCGACTTGTATCCTTAAACTATAGCTGATGTTACAGGAGCACTTATCCTATGTACAGCCTCTATAATGAGAGGGATGGCAAGGGTCTAAAATCAGTATAGCGTGTTATAAGATCCATCAAAGTGGCTTGTCCGGCGTTGAAGAGGTGAATGTAGCAAATGGTGCGACCTGTGCAGTTGGGAATATGTTGTTGTAGCAGATGAATTGTTATGCGGGTGCTGACCTGAAGTACCTTCCTAGGGTGCGGTTATATTCTGAAAGAAAGCTATAGGCACCTTGGCGCAATGGAAGTCGGTCTTCATAGGGAAAAGGAGGAATGTCAGAGGTTGCGGGTGTAAAAACAAACATCTCAACAAATGAGGAGATTGCCCGATGCGGGTAGATATAAGGGGTGCAATGTCAGGCAGACCAAAAAGAAACAGGATCGTGATCACGTAATGGTGTAGGTTCAGCAGGCGCAGCATCAAGCTGACCCAAAAAGTGTAGAAGCTAGCTCAAGAGTAGGCTCTGGGTCGTGTAATGGTGTGGTGTCTCGAGCAGGTGATAGAGCAGCAGCCAGGTCATCGTCGTCTTGTGTCCGTAGTAGAATGCTGTGATCCAGCTGTTTGTAAGGTTGCATGTATCACAGACTCAAAATAGTCTGAATGCATGCTAGAATCAGAGGATGGCTTGTTAACAGGGGTCTTAAGAAGTGAAGTTAGTAACACTGTTCTCGTCTAATTTTCTATCGTTATGGGCGTCGGCAGGAGGACCATCGATAAGCATGCCAACGTAGTCATATATTGTTTGTCGAGTAGCCAACCTTCAGTAGAAATGTCCGCAGGAGGCGCATCATCGAGGATTGGAGCCATGGTGTGTCCATCATCGGGATGACCAGTGATGGAGTGGTCATGGATTGAAACAAGAGTGACAGAAAGATTCTTTTTAGAGAAACCATCAGCAGAGAGGAAGTATCACCAAATTCTTGTAGCGCGGACTGTTAGAAGTCGTCCTCGTCATTAGCATATCAGGATCACTCTCAGTATCTGTCGTAATTGTCTCTGGCGCAGATGTAGTCTCATTATCTGTGGCGGTGGTCGTAGGGTTATCAATGTCTGATAACTCGTTCTCTAATTAGAGTGACATGTGTGCCGGTGCGTAGCATGTATATTCATAGTAATTAATAACAATTAGTGTATGCGAACAACTACCACATATGCACGTACATCAACCTTAAATCAAATAAGCATGTAAGTCTCAATTAACGTAAGCAAGTAATCATCCTAGTCTTCCCTAGACTATCCTCCTAGCCTCTCAGACTGAACTTCCTAGTCTCTCAGACATTCCTCCCAGCCTCTCAGACTGATCCTCCTAGTCTCTCAGACATTCCTCCCAGGCTCTCAGACTGATCCTCCTAGTCTCTCAGACTATCCTCCCAGCCTCCCAGACTAACTCCCTGGCCTCTCAGACCAAAACCTCCCCAATCTTAAAGATTGGCCTCTCAGTCTACATGACTGAACCTCCCAGCCTCTTAGACTGAACCACCTAGTCTCTCAGATTAACTCACTGGCCTCTCAGACCAAAACCGCCCTAATCTTAAATATTGGCCCCTCAGTCTACATGACTGAACCTCCCAGCCTTTAGGGCTGAACTCCCTCAGTCTACATGACTGAACTATAAACATGAATTTTGAAATGTGTATTTGTGCCTTTTTGTTTGTAAAAATGTTCGTTTCCCTGGATCTGGACGCTTTGTGTATGCAATGTAGAAGTGTTTGAAAATGTTTTCGTGAGAGCCTTGATGATCGTAGTCTAGACTCGAGAAAGAGTCCTAGTTCGCTATGACTGAAGCTCTAATACCAAGCTGTCACACCCTGGCTTTTGCGGAAGCGTGGATTATTTGGGTGTGACTCCTCAATACCATTGCATACGATCATAACAACACTATATGATAAAACCAGTAGATGTACATTCATTAATTTAAATTAAAAGTAATACAACATAATTTTCTGAAATGTTGATACCAAGTTTAAGTTACAAACCACAACGTGTTTTAAGGAGTTCAAAAAGACTCAACAAAAGATTTTAATACAAACCCGAGTTTAGGACTACGTATCTCGTCCAGGATTAAGATACGTCTCCTAAGCCCTAATGACTTGGATGACATCTTTATTCACAACGCAGCTTAAAAACTCCAACGCCCGCCAGATCCATTTACTAATTTCCTGAAATACATGTAGTTTGAAAAATCAACATAAAGTTGAGCGAGTTCATGTAAAAGTGAGTATGTATAAACCTTTGGAAATGTTGTAAGTATGTATAAAAGTCCCTGGTATGTAGCAATTAAGGAAAAAGAGATCACCATTGGGTTGCAAAGCCAATGATATGTGTGAAGTGGTGCAGGAAGACTCAAACCTAGCGGATTTGTGCGTCGGGCACTTAGTCACCACCGGGTTCACTCAACAGACTCAGGAGTGGGGCTCGCTACACCTAAATAGATCTATCACTAATGTCCCTCGGTCCTATGACGAGTATTAATGGCCTCTAGTTTCCGCCTACCCACTCATATGATCTAAGTAGTAACCCTCCTTAGGCTAACCATACCATGTACAAAAGTATCCGTAATCATTGTAACATGTATGTCACCCCCGAAGTATAAAAACTGAAAACAGTTAAGATAAAAGGGGGACATGAACTCACTGTATTGCGTCTTCGTACTTGTAACCCAAATCTCGGCGGCAAACACGACTACCTATAATGGTCTAACGTCTATTAGACGAACGGGTCGTGCCTTGTCTTAGTATGTATGTTTTTGAGTTACGATTCTGGTATTATTCCAAGTTATAATAATTGTATTTAGTTTTGGAATAATTGTTTATACAGTGCTTCTGTATTAATACTTTTCAAGTATTCGTATTTGTATATCTTGGCACGGAACGGCGCTGTATTTCGGTGTATGGTTCTTAAATAAAGATACGTTAATATATTCCCAATATATATATATATATATATATATATATTTCCAAAATCATATATTTCAAGTCTCACTTAAATATATAAATAAACCTTATTTTGTTTAATCATGTATCGTTCCAGAGAATATATATTTTTCTCAAAAAATATATATCTTCTAAATATACTAGGAAAATATATTTTTATCTCCCACTTGGAAAATATGTTCAACTCATCTGTCCAAAAATAACGTATTTCCAAAATATATGTATTTTTCCAAAAAAATAT
This sequence comes from Helianthus annuus, assembly GCF_002127325.2. Taxonomy (NCBI): domain Eukaryota; kingdom Viridiplantae; phylum Streptophyta; class Magnoliopsida; order Asterales; family Asteraceae; genus Helianthus; species Helianthus annuus. The sequence continues at coordinate 93,311,106 of NC_035435.2, read as the reverse complement.
CATCTTTTTATTTCTACAGTTTTCAAAATAATATTTTAACAAAATATACGTACACGTTATAATTTCGAAAAATATACTTTAAGTCTCACTTGAAAAATATATTTTGATCACTAGTCTAAAATATTTTAATTCCAAAAATATACATATTTTTCCCAAAAATATTATATTTTACCTCATACAATTTCCAAAATAATACCTATCAAAATATACGTGTGAGAGTATTTTCTGAATTATACATAAGGTACATTTTAAAGTTCGTGTTGTGATAACAATACCGGTGTAACTTAAATATTTATTCGTGATAGCGTTGGTATTATTTTGGAGTCGTATCTTCTCAGTGTATTCAAGTTATATTATTTTTATCCTAAAAATAATATATCTAGTTCACAAAATAATCACATAATCACACAAGCGTTTTATTATGAAATATATATTCTAAATATATATTTAACAAGTTTTATTTACGAAAATCCACCTCCGATACTTGGTTATTTTATAATAAAAATCATGGCGAAGTTTATTTGGAAAAACAAGTTAAGAATATGTTCATAAACACTTGTCACAAAAATATTTCTAAGTGTTATATTTCTGGAAAAATTTCGCTAGAGTTTCCTATGTAACTGGAGGTGTCCACGCTTACAAGCGTATCATTTTCTTTTCAAAAATTCAACCAAGCAATTTACCAATCATCAATCAATATTAAGCATCAAATTTGACAAAACAAGTTTAAATCACCAATTCATGAACATGGAAGTTTTGTAAAAATATGTAGTAACTTTCTAACATTTTTAGTGGATCTTGTCATCTTTAAAAATAACATTAGTTTCTTAAAAACTTTTCTTTTAAAGATCTTGAAGTTTAACAACTTCTTGTCATAATTTACCAAAAAAGTTTCTTCATGAAATTTCATTTTTACACAAGTGTTTACACACTTGTTTATTCACTAAATGCTTTTAGTTTATGTAAGATCCGGGTTTTTAACAAGACTTGCATCTTTCACTTGGTTCTTCCGAAAAACCACTTGTAGATATTTAGATCTACTAGTTTAGAACCTTATTTTACAAGAAAAATTATATTTACACAAGTTCATGTTTCATGAGTGGAAGGGTTCATCATCTTTCATAACTTTTACACTAACATACTACTAGTTCATGTTCTTGAACATGATCTAGTATGGTTAGATGATGATCCATCCCACTTCTAGTGACAAACAACATCAAGTAATCACAACTAGACAAGATTTACATGATTTACACAACTAGTTTCTCTTTATCCAACATATTCATCTTACTTTCAAGACTTTAAGTTTTGATCTTGTGTGTTCTTGATTTTTAACCGTTAAATCACTTATTAACCACTTTAAACAAGATCAAGAGGATCTTTGGAGGCACTTACTACTAGCTCGAGGCTAGGGAAGAAACAAGACGTAAAAAAGGTGGATAAAAGAAATCTAGAGAGGTTCTTGAGTTTCCGAATGCACCGGGCTTGCTTGAATGATCTCTTGCTCACTTATAAGTATGTAAAATAGATGAAGAAGTTTGAATGATAGTGTTGGTGGTGATGGTTGTGTTCGGCCGAGACCAAACAAGGGGGAAAGAAGATGGGTTGTTGTTGTTGTGAGGAATGAAAGAGAATGATAATCTACCATGCTTACTTATAATCCATTTTCACCAGTATCCAATGAATAATGTGTCCTCTAGATACTAAACACTAGGGATTAAAATATTCAAGAAATCATGGGGTGTGTCCCCACTTCACTTAACCGGTCGAACTAGGGGGGGTATGGCTGGTTTGTAATGTTATAGTTAGTGTTTAGAATGTTAAGGTTAGTATATAATAGTTTGTTATGAAATATAAAGGGTGTTAGGGTGTTCGGGGTCCCTAACTAGCTCAGAAAAGTAAAAACAATGTTTTTGGTAATATGTTTATGTTTCGGGTAAAGTCGGGTTGTTCGGTTGGAAATTGATCCGTTAAAGTGTTAAGTAAAGCTATAAAGTATCTTTATAGTGTTTTTAGTGGCACAATAAATTCCCAAATCTTTGGAAAGTGTCTAGTATCATTTTACCATGTTTTTGCACTTTACTAGTTATGTTAAATGCTGAATTTTTGTATAAAGTGCAGAATTTGTAATTAAAGCATGTTTTGGGCACTTCCCGGCACTATAACTATCACCTAGTGACGCGGTCTTATGATCCTCACTTCCCTACACTCCCTACTAGTGTAGTACTCTTCTCCCGGCTCATACTGGCCTCAGAAAAATGTCTATTCTGGTGCTGGTAATGTCAGCATGTTTTTGTGGTTATCCGCTCACTGTGCTAACTGTGCTTTTGTACATCAAGCTTGTCACTATTGTTTGCGTATAATAAATGGAGTGATAGTAATAAGGTATGATGCATGAGTATGTATGTATCAGAAAACAGAAAGCAGTTCATTCAAAATTGCAATTAAGCACGGTAATTAAGCACTAATTAAATATCAATCTATTTGTACGGATACCTGGTTTTGTGAAGGTCGTCACATTCTCCCCCCGTTAAGAAAATTCCGTCCTCGAAATTTGTACTACCTTAACTCCTTAGGGTTATGTAACACGTGTATGTATATGAATAATATCGAGGTATATAATCATCAAACCGAATAAAACCTTACTCACATTTGGTGAGTCCAGGAATATATATCAACCGGAATCCTAGGGTTAAAAGGTGTGTGCTTTTAGCATTTGTTGTCAAAGGTACAAGTCGTATTTGACGTATAGTCTAGTGTGATCCAGCTAGCAGGGGTTTCACAAAAAGAGGAGATCTGACTAATAAGACTCTCAGACGATCGATCGCAATATGCAAGCGAGTTTTCACGAAACATAGCATCCGCTATATGAATTCAAAATCAACAACTCAAATGAAATAGTAAAATGATCTGTCAACTCCCAAATAGATGAATGGTAAAGTTTAGTGTGTTGAAAATTTTGAATTGCGAGAATACGCCGAGTGAAAAAAAAACAAGCGAATCTGGTGTATCCTTGCCTTAATTAGTAGTTGCATCAGAAATGTTTGAATGACGAGTCAAGCAAAAGTATATGTAGTCCTGTGTGAAACGGTTGACCATGATTAGCACAGCTACAGGTTTGTAATGACACCATAAGGTGTCGCAATGACATAATTCCATAACAGCGGTGACTGAACAAGTTCACCGTGTTTGAGATCCGATGAAAGTGTACCGAAACAAGCCGGAAGATTTGATTTACACAATGTCATAAAGTTTTCGGTTGAATACGGAATCATCAAAGAGCCACTGTTTTGATCGAAGATGAAAAAGTATTAAGTACTGTAAGGCATTTGATTGATAACGAAAGAATCGTTAGGAGGTACTTTGTGCCTATGAAATGAATATATGTACCATTGCCTCAACACACAATTGTGTTAAGACTTCTTCGATCATGGGGATATCAAAATGGATTGTTAACAAATAAATAGGCAATTAAATCCGTGTATGAAATGAGTAACCCAATTAGCGCAAGCTTCAATTATGTGAAAGTATCACTGCAAGGTATCGAAATTAATCAGCGATTTAGTGGAGTCATAGACCAACCGAATCTACTATGACTCGAAATGAAAAGATCTTTGCGAAAATATTCGAATATGATGCTCTCAATACATCATATGATGTCTGAAACTGGACATGCGAAGTGGATAAGTTCAAGCAATCGAACTTAATCTCAGTGTAGCCCGGCAACAAACATATGTATCAACAAAGGAAATATCGGCATGGTAACAAAATAAACCATGAATGTAATTTGTAATAAAAGAAGTTTCAAGAGAGTGTGTTGACTTATAGCAAAAGAGCCAATAATTTCAAATACGTAGGTTACTCGAATCACAAACCAGTAGTTAGATTTAGCAACGTAATATTTGAACTTTAATGAAGCGTTTATTCAAAACAAAACCACATGCGTAGCAAATGATGCATGTGTGTCATGAAAGTTTCCGAGTACTGAAACAATGAATACTTGCTAAAATGAAGAAATGACCAAGTATCAAAACAAATGTGTGTCCGCTCTCAGCGAAGAAAATTAACGTAATGCAACTACCATTAAGGGGAGTGGAGATGCAAACATCTGCTCGCTAGAATTAAAAGAAATTCAAGTACTCTCTGTTTGGTCTATGGCACTGGCATATGCGTCAGGTTAATGGTGCCAGTTTGAGTTAACGGATGTGGTTCCTAAGTAACAACCTATGTGGGTTTTTGGACCTGGTTCCCGATGGTCCTAAGTACATGTTTCCTAGATTCGTAGAGTTTCGTATTCGGTGTAGGATCGTTATGTGCATCGTGTAGGGAAACACCATTCATGTGCACGTTTAAACAGGTCATTGTCCCACAATTTCTCCGGTACACTTTCTTCCTGAATTTACAGCTACTTGATCATCGATCAGTCGAAAACTACTGGTTGGATCCCCGCAGTTAGTTAAGTATGAAATTCGTTAATTTGTAGCAAGAGTTGCTGGCTCTTGTTGGCTAGCTCGTTCGGCTCCTGTTAGTTTGATGTTCATTTGAAAATCAACGTCCCTTCTCTTGATGAGCAAAACTGGGGTTACCCCAAATGGAAATTTTGGTCTGTTATCTTCCTTCTCTATCCACTACTAAAATTACAATGACAATCCTCGCGTTTCCGAATGTGAAATCCGTTAGGGTGCGTTGGTTGCAGGCACGATGCCTAGAATCAAACCGATGCAAAAATTCGACTTGTCGTTGAGGAGATTACTCTAGCAAGTCTTCGAGGAAGGCTCCAGGATATTCTCTGATCACGGGGGTATCTTCGAGTTTTAGTTCTTCGGCTCCCTTTTCCCCGACATGAGCCAGAAAACAACACATCCTTCCCACAACAATTTTCATGCCTTAAGCAATTCGTGATCTGTGGTGGCGTATCCTGCTTCGTGAGTCACGATCGTTCCTTCATTCGTCATCGAGGTGCGGATATCATCCTCCGCTCGACCGCTTGGCAACTAATATACCCCAATTACCTCGTCGAAGCTTCCCAGCTCAACTGGTAGTAGATCTATCGTAAACTTACGCTCTCCGGTTTATATCTTGTCGCCCCCAGTTACTGCGTTGGCTTCCACTAGCTTCCCCTAAGCTAGTTGTAATGGGTACTGGAATATCTATTTACTCGCTACTTAAACCAATTATACTCTTGAACTCTAGAGGTGCGAATCGTAAAATTTGCAACAGTATTTGGCAATACAGATGCATAACATTGAGTAATTCGGGACGTACCGATATCCATGCTTGAATCCCTGGCGTGCCTCCCTAACTCCGGTGGGGAGCTTTCATCCTTGTGCCTGATTGTTTTTAGGGCAATATTTTCTGAAATGCTTTTTGCTTCCACAGTTAAAACAACCTCAAGCACGTTTCTATTTATCACTCATTCTGCCTCGACAATCGTCATTGTCGTTGTCCCCTTCGTGATTCTCACTACCGTCTTGGCCCCCATTACCACGTTCAGTATCTTGCCAACAAGTTTCTTTAGGATGCCCCCTCTTTCCACAGTTAGCACATTTTCCATACCTACATTGCCCGACATGATAACGTAAACAATTGTCGCACTTAGGTAGGATACCCATGTAGTCCTTTCCCTTTTTGGCCTTCTTCTTGCTACTCCCCCGAGTAACCATCTTGAAATTTGCCAACTTTCTCTTGTTATCCCCAGATGCCTCTATAGCAGTCTCCTATCTCTCCTCTGCAGTGGAAAATTCTCCTCGTCTAACTGCTTCTTCTGTGAGTGCCATGCTTATGTTGATAGCCTCGGTGATCGTTGAAGGTTTAGATGTTGTTACCAGGCTTAGAATCTGAGGTGCCAATCCCCTTATGAACTGTTCAATTCTCTTAAACTCTAGTCCCCCAGGAGTGAAGCAACTTGTGATAATTCGTTAAATCTCTGCACATACTCCGCTATCTTTGGTCCTTCCATTTTCAAGTTCCACAATTCTGTTTCCAACTTCTGGACTTCTGCCCTCGAGCAATATCTTTTACGTATCAGATCTTTCAGTTCGTCCCACATCATAGCATACGCAGCGGTCTCGCCCATTGTCCGAACTTGATGGTTCCACCATGACAGAGCCTCATCCACCAATAGTCCAGCTATATACATGACTTGATGTTCAGGGTCACATTTTCTCAATCGTAAAACAGAATCCGTCTTTTCAACCCAGCGCACGAAGGCTAAGGCACCCCAGTGCCGTCGAACTCTCAAGGTTTGTGGTCCAAGAACTGCTTGTTGGTGCAGCCTGTGATGTAAGCAACATTAGTCGCGTAAGGCCTTAGCAAGGCACTCGTGGAAATGTCGAAACATTTTGTAATTTGTCTTAAAGGACTAGACATTACCGTTGGGGGGTTATTTCCTGAGGTACCGTGCGATGGCCTGTAAGAGGCGCTCTTGCATTTCCGCCTCTGTTGTAGGTAGAGGGTGGTTGATATCGGTGTTCCCTTGAGTCGACATCCTCCTAGAAGAAAGTCGGTTAGGTCTGGTCTTGTGAAGGACGCGAGCACACAAGTCTTTATTCAACGAATAAGACCTCAGGGGTGTATTACATATATGCATATACGCAGTTTTTATAACATTCAGTTACATATTATCACATGTATTGCACAACTTGTAAATAGGAATGTAGCAAATAAGCATGTAGCATTATAGTTATACCACAAATATGTAGATCAATAGCGTGCTTAGTGGGGACATAGCGACAGAGTTTTTCGTTAGTCATTAGTCATAAGTATTTTCGCGTGTTTAAAGATGATCGGTCTTTCATTATCCTCCGGACACAATCACTGTGTCTTACAAAATGCATCACATCAGAAGGGACACAGGGTCACCCTACCCTTGTCCAACAAGTATATTAATGCATCAAAAATACATAGTCAGAAGTGGTCCTCAAAAGTCTCCGCAATCTCGGCTTATCATTAGTGTCCTTACCCAAGCGTAATGCAATCCGCATAATCCAGAAACCAACTACACTGGTGACTGAGGTGGAGGAGGAAAGAAAAGTAAACTGTTAACGTGCGTGAGTCCCTCCTCGAGCTTGTATATACCTCGAAGTAGTCGACTGATTTGCCGCTCGATGGTAAAAGGAACGAGCATCAAAAGAAAACCTAGGAAAGGCGTTATAGCAGCAGGTGAGAGCGTCAAAAGGAATATTAGTGAATACGGGGGATCAAAGTATACGTACTATGGACAGCGTGGAGAACGTGGTGTCAGCTCAAGCTCCAAAACTCTGCGACTTGTATTCTTAAACTGTAGCTGATGTTACAGGAGCACTCATCCTGTGTACAGCCTCCATAATGAGAGGGATGGCAAGGGTCTAAAATCAGTATAGCGTGTTATAAGATCCATCAAAGTGGATTGTCAGGCGTTGTAGAGGTGAATGTAGCAAATGGTGCGACCTGTGCAGTTGGGAATATGCTGTTGTAGCAGATGAATTGTTATGCGTGTGCTGACCTGAAGTACCTTCCCAGGGTGCGGTTATATTCTGAAAGAAAGCTATAGGCACCTTAGCGCAATGGAAGTCGGTCTTCATAGGGAAAAAGAGCAATGTCAGAGGTTGCGGGTGTAAAAACAAACATCTCAACAAATGAGGAGATTGCCCGATGCAGGTAGATATAAGGGGTGCAATGTCAGGCAGACCAAAAAGAAACAGGATCGTGATCACGTAATGTTGTAGGTTCAGCAGGCGCAACATCAAGCTGACCCAAAAGGTGTAGAAGCTAGCTCAAGAGCAGGCTCTGGGTCGTGTAACGGTGTGGTGTCTCGAGCAGGTGATAGAACAGCAGCCAGGTCATCGTCGTCTTGTGTCCGTAGTAGAATGCTATGATCCAGCTGTTTGTAAGGTTGCAGGTATCACAGACTCAAAGGAGTCTGAATGCATGCTAGAATCAAAGGATGGCTTGTTAACAGGGGTCTTAAGAAGTGAAGTTTGTAACACTGTTCTCGTCTAATTTTCTATCGTTATGGGCGTCGGCAGGAGGACCGTCGATAAGCAAGCCAACGTAGTCATATATTGTTTGTCGAGTAGCCAACCATCAGTAGAAATGTCCGCTAGAGGCGCATCATCGAGGATTGGAGCCATGGTGTGTCCATCATCGGGATGACCAGTGATGGAGTGGTCATGGATTGAAACAAGAGTGACAGAAAGATTCTTTTCAGAGAAACCATCAGCAGAGATGAAGTATCACCAAAGTCTTGTAGCGCGGACTGTTAGAAGTCGTCCTCGTCATTAGCATATCAGGATCACTCTCAGTATCTGTCATAATTTTCTCTGGCGCAGATGTAGTCCCATTATCTGTGGCGGTGGTCGTAGGGTTATCAATGTCTGATAACTCGTTCTCTAATTAGAGTGACATGTGTGCCGGTGTGTAGCATGTATATTCATAGTAATTAATAACAATTAGTGTATGCGAACAACTACCACATATGCACGTACATCAACCTTAAATCAAATAAGCATGTAAGTCTCAATTAACGTAAGCAAGTACTCATCCTAGTCTTCCCCAGACTATCCTCCTAGCCTCTCAGACTGAACTTCCTAGTCTCTCAGACATTCCTCCCAGCCTCTCAGACTGATCCTCCTATTCTCTCAGACATTCCTCCCAGCCTCTCAGACTGATCCTCCTAGTCTCTCAAACTATCCTCCCAGCCTCCCAGACTAACTCCCTGGCCTCTCAGATCAAAACCTCCCCAATCTTAAAGATTGGCCCCTCAGTCTACATGACTGAACTTCCTAACCTCTTAGACTGAACCACCTAGTCTCTCAGATTAACTCCCTGGCCTCTCAGACCAAAACCTCCCTAATCTTAAATATTGGCCCCTCAGTCTACATGACTGAACCTCCCAGCCTTTAGGGCTGAACTCCCTCAGTCTACATGACTGAACTATAAACATGAATTTTGAAATGTGTATTTGTGCCTTTTTGTTTGTAAACATGTTCGTTTCCCTGGATCTGGACGCTTTGTGTATGCAATGTAGAAGTGTTTGAAAATGTTTTCGTGAGAGCCCTGATGATCGTAGTCTAGACTCGAGAAAGAGTCCTAGTTCGCTATGACCGAAGCTCTGATACCAACCTGTCACACCCTGGCTTTTGCGGAAGTGTGGATTATTTGGGTGTGACTCCTCAATACCATTGCATACGATCAAAACAACACTATATGATAAAACGAGTAGATGTACATTCATTAATTTAAATTAAAAGTAATACAACATAATTTTCTGAAATGTTGATACCAAGTTTAAGTTACAAACCACAACGTGTTTTAAGGAGTTCAAAAAGACTCAACAAAAGATTTTAAGACAAACCCGAGTTTAGGACTACGTATCTCGTCCAGGATTAAGATACGTCTCCTAAGCCCTAATGACTTGGATGACATCTTTATTCACAACGCAGCTTAAAAACTCCAACGCCCGCCAGATCCATTTACTAATTTCCTGAAATACATGTAGTTTGAAAAATCAACATAAAGTTGAGCGAGTTCATGTAAAAGTGAGTATGTATAAACCTTTAGAAATGTTGTAAGTATGTATAAAAGTCCCTGGTATGTAGCAATTAAGGAAAAAGAGATCACCATTGGGTTGCAAAGCCAATGATATGTGTGAAGTGGTGCAGGAAGACTCAAACCTAGCGGATTTGTGCGTCGGGCACTTAGTCACCACCTGGTTCACTCAGCGGACTCAGGAGTGGGGCTCGCTACACCCAAATAGATCTATCACTAATGTCCCTCGGTCCTACGACGAGGATTAATGGCCTCTAGTTTCCGCCTACCCACTCACATGATCTAAGTAGTAACCCTCCTTAGGCTAACCATACCATGTATAAAAGTATCCGTAATCATTGTAACATGTATTTCACCCCCGAAGTATAAAAACTGAAAAGTTAAGAGAAAAGGGGGACATGAACTCACTGTATTGCGTCTTCGTACTTGTAACCCAAATCTCCGTGGCGAACACGACTACCTACAATGGTCTAACGTCTATTAGATGAACGGGTCGTGCCTTGTCTTAGTATGTATGTTTTTGAGTTACGATTCTGGTATTATTCCAAGTTATAATAATTGTATTTAGTTTTGGAATAATTGTTTATACAGTGCTTCTGTATTAATACTTTTCAAGTATTCGTATTTGTATATCTTGGCACGTAATGGCGCTGTATTTTGGTGTATGGTTCTTAAATAAAGATACGTTAATATATTCCCAATATATATATATATATATATTTCCAAAACCATATATTTCAAGTCTCACTTAAATATATAAATAAACCTTATTTTGTTTAATCATGTATCGTTCCAGAAAATATATATTTTTCTTAAAAATTATATATCTTCTAAATATACTAGGAAAATATATTTTTATCTCCCACTTGGAAAATATGTTCAACTCATTTGTCCAAAAATAACGTATTTCCAAAATATATCTATTTTTCCCAAAAATAACATATTTTTATTTCTACAGTTTCCAAAATAATATTTTACCAAAATATACGTACACGTTATTATTCCGAAAAATATATTTTTAAGTCTCACTTGAAAAATATATTTTGATCACTAGTCTAAAATATTTTAATTCCAAAACATACATATTTTTCCTAAAAATATTATATTTTACCTCATATAATTTCCAAAATAACACCTATCAAAATATACGTATGAGAATATTTTCCGAATTATACATAAGTTACATTTTAAAGTTCGTGTTGTGATAACAATACCGGTGTAACTTAAATATTTATTCGTGATAGCGTTGGTATTATTTTGGACTCGTATCTTCTCAGTGTATTCAAGTTATATTATTTTTATCCTAAAAATAATATATCTAGTTCACTAAATAATTACATAATCACACAAGCGTTTTATTATGAAATATATATTCTAAATATATATTTAACAAGTTTTATTTACGAAAATCCACCTCCGATACTTGGTTATTTTATAATTAAAATCCTGGCGAAGTTTATTTGGAAAAACAAGTTAAGAATATGTTCATAAACACTTGTCACAAAAATATTTCTAAGTGTTATAAATTTCGCCAGAGTTTCCTCTGTAACTGGAGGTGTCCACGCTCACAAGCGTATCATTTTCTTTTCAAAAATTCAACCAAGCAATTTACCAATCATCAATCAATAATATTAAGCATCAAATTTGACAAAACAAGTTTAAATCACCAACTCATGAACATGGAAGTTTTGTAAAAATATGTAGTAACTTTCTAACATTTTTTGTGGATTTTGTCATCTTTAGAAATAACATTAGTTTCTTAAAAACTTTTATTTTTAAAGATCTTGAAGTTTAACAACTTCTTGTCATAATTTACCAAAAATGTTTCTTCATGAAATTTCATTTTTACACAAGTGTTTACACACTTGTTTATTCACTAAATGCTTTTAGTTTATGTAAGATCCGGGTTTTTAACAAGACTTGCATCTTTCACTTGGTTCTTCCGAAAAACCACTTGTAGATCTTTAGATCTACTAGTTTAGAACCTTATTTTACAAGAAAAATTATATTTACACAAGTTTATGTTTCATGAGTGGAAGGGTTCATCATCTTTCATAACTTTTACACTAACATACTACTAGTTCATGTTTTTGAACATGATCTAGTATGGTTTAGATGATGATCCATCCCACTTCTAGTGACAAACAACATGAAGTAATCACAACTAGACAAGATTTACATGATTTACACAACTAGTTTCTCTTTATCCAACATATTCATCTTACTTTCAAGACTTTAAGTTTTGATCTTGTGTGTTCTTGATTTTTAACCGTTAAATCACTTATTAACCACTTTAAACAAGATTAAGAGGATCTTTAGAGGCACTTACTACTAGCTCGAGGCTAGGGAAGAAACAAGACGTAAACAAGGTGGATAAAAGAAATTTAGAGAGGTTCTTGAGTTTCCGAATGCACCAGGCTTGCTTGAATGATCTGTTGCACACTTATATGTATGTAAAATAGAAGAAGTTCGAATGATAGTGATGGTGGTGATGGTTGTGTTCGGCCGAGACCAAACAAGGGGGAAGAAGATGGGTTGTTGTTGACGTGAGGAATGATAGAGAATGATAATCTACCATGCTTACTTATAATCCATTTTCACCAATATCCAATGAATAATGTGTCCTTTAGATACTAAACACTAGGGATTAAAATATTCAAGAAATCATGGGGTGTGTCCCTACTTCACTTAACCGGTCGAACTAGGGGGGTATGGTTGGTTTGTAATGTTATAGTTAGTGTTTAGAATGTTAAGGTTAGTATATAATAGTGTGTTATGAAATATAAAGGGTGTTAGGGTGTTCGGGGTCCCTAACTAGCTCAGAAAAGTAAAAACAATTTTTTTGGCAATATGTTTATGTTCCGGGTAAAGTCCGGTTGTTCGGTTGGATATTGATCCGTTAAAGTGTTAAGTAAAGCTATAAAGTATCTTTATAGTGTTTTTAGTGGCACAATAAATTCCCAACACTTTGGAAAGTGACTTGTATCATTTTACCAAGTTTTTGCACTTTACTAGTTATGTTAAATGCTGATTTTTTGTATAAAGTGCAGAATTTGTAATTAAAGCATGTTTTGGGCACTTCCTGGCACTATAACTATCACCTAGTGACGGGATCTTATGATCCTCACTTCCCTACACTCCCTACTAGTGTAGTACTCTTTTCCCGGCTCATACTGGCCTCAGAACAATGTCTGTTTTGGTGCTGGTAATGTCAGCATGTTTTTGTGGTTATCCGCTCACTGTGCTAACTGTGCTTTTGTACATCAAGCTTATCACTATTGTTTGTGTATAATAAATGGAGTAACATTAATAAGGTATGATGCATGAGTATGTATGTATCAGAAAACAGAAAGCAGTTCATTCAAAATTGCAATTAAGCACAGTAATTAAGCACTAAATAAATATCAATCTATTTGTACGGATACCTGGTTTTGTGAAGGTGGTCACACATGGACGCCATTTAGTTCTGTAGGTAAATACAACTTGTAGGCTACGAGACCAATCCTTTCTAGGATTTTAAATGACCAATGTATCTGGGATTCAATTTCCTATGCTTCCCGAAGCGTGCCACACCCTTCCAGGGTGAAACTTTCAACAAAACCATGTATCCCACCTCAAATTCCAGAGGTTTCCTTCTTCGGTCCGCATAACACTTCTGACGATCACGAGCCGCTTTGATGCGTCCTTGGATCTGGAAAATCTTGTCCGTTGTCTCTTGAACCAAATCCGGACCAACTAACTGTCTATCTCCCGCGTCGGCCCAACAAACCGGTGATCGACACTTGCGTCCATAGAGAGCTTCGAACGGTGCGGCTTGGATGCTTGCATGATAACTGTTATTGTATGAAAATTCAACCAATGGTAGGTGAGTGTCCCAACTCCCACCTAAATCCATTACACAAGCTCGCAACATGTCTTCTAGCATTTGAATCGTTCGTTCGCTCTGTCTGTCTGTCTGCGGATGAAAAGCAGTACTCAGATTCAACTGAGAACCAAAAGCTTATTGAAAGGATTGCCAAATCCTTGACACGAATCTCCCATCTCTATCAGAGATAATTGAGAGAGGCACTCCATGTCATGCAACAACCTCTCTCTGATATATATCTCAACAAGTTTGCTCGTGTTGTCTTTCAACTTGATTGGTAAAAAGTGTGCAGATTTCGTTAAACGGTCTACAATTACCCAAATTGTCTCGTGACCTTTGGGCGTCCTTGGCAATTTCGTTATAAAGTCCACCGAAATCTGTTCCCATTTCCATTAGGGTATTTCGGGTTGTTGCAAGAGACCTAAAGGCTTCTGGTATTCGGCCTTTACTTTGGCACAAGTTAAACATTTTATCGCAACGTCGCCTTTCATTCTCGCCCACCAATAAAAATCCTTTAAATCTTGGTACATTTTGTCCGATCCTGGGTGGATCGAGTACCGTGACTTGTGTGCTTCATCGAAAATAACTTCTCTCAAACCACCAAAGAGGGGAACCCAAATTCTTCCCAAGAAACACAATGTTCCATCCTCCTTAGGTACCAATGGCTTCTCCATTCCCCGGAGATACTCGTTCTCAAGATTTTTCCTTTTAAGAGCATCCCTTTGCGCAGCACGAATGCGCAATGTGAGGTCTGTCTGGATAATCACTTCCAAAGCCCTAACCCTTATGGGCTTAATCCTTTCCTTCCGACTCAGGGCATCGTCGACTACATTTGCCTTCCCTGGGTGATACTTGATCTCACAATCGTATTCGTTTAACAATTCAACCCAGTGTCTTTGTCTCATGTTAAGCTCTTTTTGATCGAAGATATGTTGTAGGCTCTTGTGATTAGTGAAGATTGTGCACCGTGTGCCATACAAATAATGTCGCCAGATTTTCAATGCAAACACCACAACGCCTAACTCCAAGTCATGCGTGGTGTAGTTTTTCTCATGAACCTTCAACTGGCGAGAGGCATATGCTATAACCTTCTGTCGTTGCATTAATACACATCCCAAACCCTGACGTTAGGTGTCGCAATATACCACGAAGTCGTCTGTGCCTTCGGGTAGAGATAAGATTGGCGCGTCGCATAGTTTGTTCTTCAACAACTGAAATGCTTCTTCTTGTTTGTCTCCCCAATCAAACTTCTTGTCTTTCTGCGTAAGGGAGGTCAAATGTTGAGCGATTTTCGAGAAATCCTCAATGAACCTGCGATAATACCCAGCCAAACCTAAGAATTGTCGAAACTCGGTTGGCGTCTTTGGAGTTTCCCAGTTCTTGATCGCCTCAATCTTTGTGGGATCCACATCAATTCCATTTCCATTAACCACATGACCAAGAAACTGAACCTCGCGTAACCAGAACTTGCACTTCGAGAACTTCGCGTACAGCTTTTCCTTCTTAAGCAGCTCTAAAATGGCTCTTAAGTGTTGCTCATGTTCTTCCTTCGACTTTGAGTAGATCAGAATGTCATCAATGAACAAAATTACGAACTTATCGAGGTATGGCTTGCAAACTCTATTCATCAAATCCATAAATACAGCTGGCGCGTTTGTCAGACCAAACGGCATAACCAGGAACTCGTAATGTCCATATCGAGTCCTAAAGGCAGTCTTTGGTATGCTTTCCTCTTGAATTCAAACTGATGGTATCTTGATCGTAGATCGATCTTCGAGTAAAAACTTGAACCTTGTAACTGGTCGAACAGGTCGTCGATCCTTGGCAAGGGATATCTGTTCTTGATTGTCAACTTGTTCAGCTCCCGGTAGTCGATGCACATGCGAAAACTACCATATTTCTTCTTAACAAACAAAACTGGGGCTCCCCAAGGCGAGAAGCTTGGCCTGATGAATCCCTTGTCTAACAACTCCTGAAGTTGCGTTGACAATTCCTGCATTTTTTAAGGCGCAAGTCGATAGGGTGCCTTAGCTACAGGCGCGGCGCCTGGAACTAAGTCAATATGAAACTCGACTTGTCTTTGTGGCGGCAATCCTGGCAAGTCTTCTAGCAAACTTCTGGATATTCTTTTATGGCTGGGATGTCTTCTATCCTTGATTTAGCGGCCTCCTTATCCACGATGTGTGCCAAGAAGGCAACACATCCCTTCTTCAAACACTTTCTAGCTTTCAGGCAGCTAATTATCCTTAAGGGCGTATCGCGCTTTTCTCCATGAACCACAATCGTTTCTCCATCCTCCATTGGGATGCGAATGGTCTTCTCGTGACATACAATTTCGACTCTGTTGCTTGACAACCAATCCATCCCTACTACCACGTCGAAGCTTCCCAACTTGACTGGCAGTAGATCCAGTGTAAATTCGTGTCCTCCTAGCTCTATCACGCATCCTCTGATGACTTCATTTGTTTCTACTAGCTTTCCATTAGCGAGTTCGATTGAGTATGGAATGTCTAACTTACTAGCAGTTAACCCAAGCATATTCTTAAATTCTAGCGATACAAAACTATAGTCGGCACAAGTGTCAAATAGAACAGATGCAAAGCGTTGATTTATACGGAACGTACCAGTGACAACATTCGGGTCCTGGCGTGCTTCCCTCGCTCCAATGTTGAATACCCTTCCACGAGCTTGATTGAGTTTTGGGCATTCACGCTTGAAGTGCCCGATGTCTCCTCAGTTAAAACACCTCGGTCCTCGACCGTTACCATCTCCATTACCGCCTTGATTGTTGTTTTGATTGCGGTTACCATTTCCTGCTTGATTCCCGAAGTTACCGCGATTACCATTTCCGCCGTTGCGGTTCCCATTCCCGTTACCTCCACGGTTGTTGTTACCAAATCCCTTTTGGCCACCACGGCCAGTACCAACCCAACAAGTGTCCTTTAAGTGACCAACCTTCCCACAGGATTCACATTTTCTAACACTGCACCGGCCAGCATGATGATACTGGCATAATTCACATTTGGGCAGAGCGCCCATGTATCCTTTCCCTTTAACTTCAGCACCATACTTAGCTTCAGCTGGTGGGTTCATATCCTTCCTCTTGTTGGCACTGCCGGTACTTTTCTGAAAGTTCGAGAACTTTCTCTTGTTTTCTCCTGAGGATTCGACATGTGTCTCCTTTTTCTTTGTTTCAGAAATTGAAAACTTGTTCAGTCTGATGGTTTCTTCTGTAAGTGCCACGCTGAGATCAATGGCTTCGGTAATTGTTGGAGGCTTCGACGTTGTTACCATGCTCATGATCTGGGGTGCCAATCCCCAGATGAAACGCTCAATGCGTTTAAATTCAGGATCAACCATATACGACACAACTCGCGACAAGTCGTGGAACCTTTGGACATATTCAGCAATTTTTGGGCCATCCATTTTTAGGTTCCAGAATTCCGTTTCTAGCTTCTGTATCTCCGCCCGTTAACAATATTTCTTCCTCATGAGCTCCTTCAGCTAAGCCCATGTTAGTGCATATGCCGCCGCCTCTCCCAAGGTTTGAACTTGCAGGTTCCACCAGGATAAAGCAACATCAAGAAAGAGTCCTGAGACGTAAGTAACTTCGTTTTCAGGAGCACACTTGCTCATCCTTATTACCTAATCCGTCTTTTATGTCCACCTGACGAAGGCAACAACACCCCCAGTGTCGTCGTAACTTAAGGGCTTACAATCCAGAAATTGTTTGTAGGTACAACTTGTACAGGCAATATCATTAACAATAAGCATTAGTGGATGTGTAAGAAGTATCCAAATATAACGTAATGTGTCTCAAGCGACTTGGACATTACCATTGGGTGGGTTATTGTTGTTTCTTGAGGAACCTCCGATAGTCTCTGCGCGGGAGGCCTCATAGTCAGCTATCGCCTTTGAAATACGTTCCTGCAGTTCTGCCTCGGTAGTAGGCAAACGTGTGTCTCATCGTGGAGGCATCTTCTAAAAGAAGATCATATTGGTCAGGTCATAGTAAGTACGGTAAGTAATATGCGTACGTAATAACATCCATCAACTCAATAACACATAACATCCCATGTCATAATCATAACAAATAAATCAACAATGCATCTAATGAGAATACTGCGATTGAGTTATCATAAAATCAAGACCACAAATACAGTGTTTACAAGTTTTACAAAGGTATCATACATCCCAAAAGAGACTAAGGGTCACATTACCCTTGTCTGAACTGTCTAGCCATATACAACAACCAAAATCAAATATCAAAGATCATAATGTCATCCTGTGGTCTTTAAAATGCTATACAGCCTGACTCAATCGCTGTCTTCTCATCAAAAGTAGTGCTTCCTGTAACAGACCAAAAGTCCTCAAGCTGATGGTGGGGGAGGAGGAGGAGGAGGAGGAGGAGGAGGAGGAGGAGGGAAGAAAAGCAACCGGCGCATACGCACCCAATCCTCCTCAAGTGCATGGACAACGCGCAGCAGGTAATAATCTGCTGCTCTGGGGTGAGGAAGCGGACATCAGAATCCGGGTGTAATGGAAGAGGAGGTGGTGGTGTAGCAAAAGGAGACTGATAATGACAAGGGGGAGGACGCGGAATCCTCTCCAGCTCCTGGACTCGTCGGCTCAACGCATCCTGATGTAACTGTAGGGATATAAGTATGTCCTCCGTGGTATATCCGACATGGAAAGGGTGGTACGGGTCTGATAACGGCATGACATTGGGCGATGACCACAAAAATTGCTCGCCCGATGGTACAAAGGGAGATGTAGTGTGTGCAGCCGGAGTAAAAGAGGGCATAAATGGAAAAGCAGCTGTCGTGGGTGGCATGTGGTCGTGTGGCCCAGTAGAAGGTCCTTCCCCTGGATGGGGAGGGGGTATGTCCTGTAGAAAGGTGATGGGTAAGTTTGTGCGGTGGACATCGGATGCGTCAGGGTGGAACTGGGAATACCAAAAGGTGCAAATACAAGTGCAGCAGGTGGTGTGACAAGGAGAACAAACGGAAGATAGTCATCATCATCCTCAATCCACCCATTAAGGGTGTCAACATACCTGAGATCAATATGTGTGGCAAATGGTGCATGGTCGAAAACAGGTGGTGCAAGAACGGGTGCATCAGCTATAGGAACATCAGAAACCGGTGGTACGATGACTGGTGCATCAACGACGTGTGGTGCCATGACTGGTGGATCAACATGGTCAGGCTCTCGCAGAGGATCAGGCAAAAGAGCAATGACTGGAACATCAATAGGGTCGTGAGCAAGGACAGGCTCTGGACCAACTGGAGCAGGCTCAGCTGGTACAAACTCGACCTCAGGCTCCGTTCCAAAGTCCTGGGGGACAACAGCTGCAGCAGACATCGCCATGTCTGAGTCTGCGTCGGGGGAATAATGTTGCACGCCCTGGTCATGAAAAGAAGCGGATGCCACAGACTCAAACGAGTCTGGACCAGACGGATCAGAAGGAGCCTCCTCCACAGGAGCCTCAGCAATAGGAACTACAGGGTCGTCAACCGGAATATCGTCCTCCATAGGAGCCCCACCATCCTGGTCACCCTCCGGGGGACCCTCTATGAAAAGGTCGATATCCTCATCTGATAACGCAAGAGGTAAATCCTCTAAGGGAAACGCAGCGAGGGGGATAGGAGTGGGGCTCGGAACGAGAGGTAGATCCCCGTCGAAAGGACCATCAGCTAAAGGCGCATCGTCCGGCAGGGCAAATGGCTGGAAGTCATCCTCATCAGTGCTCGTAGTATCCGACGTATAGACCTCGCTCTCAGATAGAATCTCGTCGTCCGTTACAATCGCCATAGGATCCAGCGTGTCTGATACTCTAGTATCGGAAGAAGAAGACATAGTGTCTGTAACATAACCACACATATGCACATATATCAACATGAAATCAAATAAGCATGTAAGTCACGATAATGTATGCAAGTGATCATCCTAGTCTTCCCCAGACTATCCATCCCAGTCTCTCAGACTGAACCCCCTAGCCTCTCAGACTAACTCCCTGGTCTCTAAGACCAACTCCCTGGTTTCTAAGACCAACTCCCTGGTCTCTAAGACCAAACCTCCTAGTCTCTAAGACTAAATTCTCCCCAATCTCTAGGATTGAACCCCTCAGTCTTTAAGACTGAACCTCCCAGCCTCTAAGGCCGAACTCCCTCAGTCTCTAAGACTGAATATAAATTTTGAAATATGTATTTGTGCCCTTTTTTGTTTATAAAAATGTTTGGGCCCTGGATCTGGACGTTTAGTGTATGCAATGTAAAATGTTTTCGTGAGAGCCCTAATGATCATAGTCTAGACTCGAGAAAGAACCCTAGTTCGTTATGATCGAGGCTCTGATACCAAGCTGTCACACCCTGGCTTTTGTGGAAGCGTGGATTATTTTGGTGTGACTTCTTAATACCATAGCAACAATCATAACAATGCTATATGATAAAAACACATGATGTTCATCCATTAATATAGTTTAGAAAATACCATAACATGCTTGTCTTGAAACATCAACCCAAAATAAGTTACAACCTTGACTTGTTTAAAATGAATTCTCAAAGACTCAACAAAAGAGTTTAAATAAAATGAGGTTTGGAGACGTGTGACCCGTCCAGGAAAGGGTTACACCTCCCAAACCCTACGACCTTGGATGACATCTTTATTTAGTACACAACTTGACACATATGCAGACACTTGCCAGATCCAATCAATTCCCTAAAATACATGTAGTTTAAAAAAAATCAACAAAAATTGAGCGAGTTCAAGTGTATGTCTATGAGTATAAACCGTTAAAATATGTCTGTATGAAAGTCCCTGGTATGTAGCAATAAGGAAAAAGAGATCACCAATGGGTTGCAAAGTCACTGGTATGTGTGAAGTGATGCAGGAAAACTCAAACCTAGGGGAGTTGCACCGGGCTTCCGGCTGTAAGACCCAGTCACCACTATGGGCCACCCCGGCATCATGGGTGTGGGCTCGCTACACCCAAATAGATCTATCACTCATGTCCCTCGGTCCTACGACGGGGATTAATGGCCTTAAGTGTCGCGCCTGTCGCTCATATGATCTAAGTAGTATACCCTCCTTAAGCTCACCATACCATGTATAAAAATGTCTGTATTAGTTGTAACATGTATTCCACCCCCGAAGTAAAAAACTGAAAACAATTAAGAGTAAAAGGGGACATGAACTCACTGTAGTGCGTCTCCTATGCTCGTACTCAAACCTTGTCAGCTACACGATAACCTACACCGTACTAATGTCTATTAGATGAAAGGGTCGTGCCTTGCTTTTGCATTTACGGTTTGAGTTACGTTACTTTGATATTATTCCAAGTTATAACTTATTGTTAAAATAATAGTAATTATTTTAACTTACATTATATTTTTAGGTCTTGAAATAATAGTTAGACAACTATTTCCTATTCATACTTCTCAAGTATTTTATGTGTGTATTTCCTTCCCAAGGACGGGGGTATTTTATACATGTATTTTTGTGATTTAAAGTCTTGATATTATGTGCTCCTAAGTCCCACTTAAAAAAATATACGATAACTTAGTTGTCAAAATAATGTATTCCCAAAATATATATATTTTTTCCCAAAAATAATATATTTTCCCTCTTTCTATCCAAAATAATATTTACCCAAAAATATCTTCATAAAAATATTTTCCGGAATATTTCGTAAGCTACGTTTTTGCGTTCGATTTCACAACACTAAGTATGTAACTTAAATATTTATTGCTCGAATTTTTTGGTATTATTCTGGAGTTATAATTGTGATGGTATTTTGCTAAGTTACCCTATTTTGCCCTAAAATAATATAACTAGTTAACAAATCAAACAGATATTCACACAAGCGTTTTAGTATAAAATATATATTCTAAATATATATTTTTGTCCACTTTTACTTATGAAAACCAACCTTCGACACCTTGAAATTTTGTAACCAAACTTATGGCGAAGTTTATTTTGAAAGACAATGTTTAAAACATATTTGCAAACATTCTTTAGAAAATAGTTTCTAAGTGTTGGAATTTTTAGGAAATTTCGCCAGAGTTTCCTTTGTAAATGGAGGCATCCATGCTAATAAGTATATCATTTTCTTTTCAAAATAATAACAATTATCATCAACAATATTCCTTTAAACAACTTTACATCACCGAGAGCAAAAACTATATGCGTTACATATTAATCATGAACTTGATATATCCCGAAAACACGTAGTAACTCGGTAATGCGTTTAGTGGACTTAGTTACCTTCCAACGTGTATTCATTTCTTTAAAAATAAATTTCTTAAAAGAGTTAAGTGTTTACAACTTGCAAACAATTTTTACAAAAAATAAAACTTTTGAACTCTTCTTGTAAATAAGAGGTTTTTACACTTATTTCATTTCCAAAAATGTGTAAGTGTATGTAAAAGTCATAATCTTTTAAAAATCGATTTTTAAACTTGGTTTATTTAGAAAAGTCTTTTGTAGAACTCGGATCTACATGATCATCAACTTACTTTGTTCACTCATATTTCAAGAAATCTATTTCTTTCAAGTTCATGTTTAAACTAGAAGGTGATTATTTCATGTATCACATAATCACCTTCCTAGTCTTGTTAAATCATGTTTCTAAACATCATTTAACAAGCTCCATATGGTGATTAGCATCACATAACCAAGAATCAACATGCAATCAACAACATATTCACTAAAACATCCTACTAACAACATTTCATCTTCATGTAAACTTTTATGTTCAAGTTTCTAGTTTAAACCCTTTTAGTGTTCTTGTAAAAGTAATGAAGCTCCTTGATGATCTACAACTTCAAGCTCCTTTGATCCTCCTTCTAGCACTTTGAATGAAGCTTATAAATGGATGAATGTGGTGGTGATATGGTGATGGTGGTGGCGGTTATGGTGACGCCGAGAGGGAGAGAGAGGAGAGTGAGTGAGAGGGTGTGTGATCTAGTGAAAGATATGGAATGATATGAAGGATCTATCATAATCTCCAACCATACTTATAATCTCCTACTACATATCTTGTTCACTTCAATAAACAACAATCCAATAAAATATAAGATTAAATCTTGGAGGCATGGGGGTGGGTCCCTTGGGTGACCGAGATCGGGTATGGGGGGGGGTTGGATGTAAGTTTTGCAACTAGTTGGTAAAGGTAAGTTAAATTCCAAGTATATAATTTCATATGCTAGTTAATGGGTATTTTAGTAGGTGTTATGGTGTACGGGGATCATGACAAGCCAAGAAATGATTAAACAATGTATTTGATGCTAATCACCATATGGAGCTTAGGCACTTCCCGGCACTCAAACTATTCTGCCATATTTTTGCACCTAACAAGCATGTTACAATGCTGAATTTTGTTAATAAATGCAGAATTCTGCACTAAAAGTGAGTCTTAGGCACTTCCCGGCACTCAAACTATCACCTAGTGACACAGTTTTATGGTCCCCACTTCCCTACACTCCATACTAGCGTAGTACCCTGTCTCTGGCTCATACTGGCCTTAAAACATAGTCTGTCCATGTGCTGGCATTGTCAGCATGTTTCTGAATTATCCGGTTAGTGTGCTAACTGTGCTTTGTGCATCAAGTATGTCACTAAAGTTTGTGTGTAATAAATGGAGTGACTGTATGAAATATGATGCATATGTATGTATGATACAAAAATCATAAAACAGTTTAAACTGCCAGTTGTAATCAAGCACAGTCATTAAGCACATAATTAAGATTAATCAATTGTACGGTACCTGTAATTGTGAGGGTTGTCACATATCAATTCGCCGCTATGTGGACCGGAACTAACGGTCACGACGGGGTTGTCAACCCGATAGATCTATCAACAATTCACGTGTTCCATAATTAATGATTAAACATTATGGCACGGATGCCTCCTTTTGTGCCTCCCCAATGCATTAATATATATAACCTACTGAATAACAATTTAATATCGTAGGTTCTACAAGTTGCGGTTATCTCCTGGAGACTGGGTCGAACTTGTTACAACCAAATTCAATTTACTTTACGATCGTTATACCACTAACGTCATCTACTTTCCCAGTTTCCTCCCCGAAACCAGTATAATACATTTTTGAACTCGTTTTTTCTCAAAAACAGTTTAAGTTACACATCTTTTTGAGTTCATAAACATATCATGATACTCTAAAATTGTATTCTCGATGAAAATACATCTTTATATAATATAAAAGCATATTTTATATGAAACATATATTTCGCTTTTAATAACTTGTTTTTTTTTTTGTGAAAAACAGTATATACGACCGTAAAATGATGTTTTAGCGAAATCTTGAAATCATGTTTTATACGGAAACATATATTGATTTTTATTAAAGACGCGTTCTTTACCCCGAAAACAGTTAATAAAACAGTAAAGATGGGGTTATGTATCACCTTTGGGTGCATTTTTACTATCGCAATCCCTTTTGTTCAAATCTACATATCCTAATTTAAATAGGAACGATTTAATAACTAATTGTTCGATAACAATCTAGTTTCTCATATACTTTGAATTTTCACACATCTCTTAAGATTTTCATAAATATCTTTATTTTGATTAAGTTGGCAATTTATATATATGTTGATACACACACACAGATATATATATATATATATATATATATATATATATATATATATATATATATATATATATATATGTTAAGATATTTGCGTTTTGAATGATTTTATAGGTGAACTTTTATACATTATTATGTCTACTTATTCGCAATATATCTACGATTTGCGCTTCGCAATATATGTGCATAAGTATGGACATAGTCGGTATGTGTGTGTATATATATCTATCGTAATTCACAATTCACGTATCACGTTATTTTACATATATATATATAGGACAAAGATCCGTTAGGAACCACCCTTTATTGCGAGAACCGCGAGAACCAGTGTGAACACAAACAGTAATACCTAAAAAAATCTAAAAAACACCCAAAAAATTTTTTTTTATTTTTTTACTATTTTTTATATAAAAATCGCTACTTTTAGTATCCAAAAAAAAAATTTTAAAATTTTTTTTTTTTTGCTACTAAAAGTAGCGATTTGAACATAAAAAATAGTAAAAAAATAAAAAAAAAATTAGATTTTTTTTTTGATTTTTTTTTTAGATTTTTTAGGTTTTTTGGGGGTTTAGTTTTTAGCATTTTAGCTGGGGGGAGGGGGGGTTTAGGTTAGGTTTTTGGGGGGTGGGAGAGGGGTTTAGTTTTTTTTTTATGGGGGGGGGGGGTTAAGTTTTTTTTAGGTTTTTTGAGGGTTTTAGTTTTTAGCATTTAGCTTGAGGGGGGGGGGTAGATTTTTTTTTGTGGGGGTTTAGGTTTTTGGGGGGTGGGGGTTAGGTTTTTTTAGGGTTTTTTTAGGTTTTTTTAGCTATTTTAGGTTGTGTTCACATTGGTTCTCGCGGTTCTCGCAATAAGGTGGTTCTCGCATGAACCTTACCCTATATATATATATATGTGTGTATATATATATATATATATGTGTATATATATATATATATTATGTTCAAACACTCAATATATATCAAATAACTTATCAAGTCACTTTAAACATATTTCTCATTCTAACCACACATTTTCACACAATGAGATTTCTGATCTAGTTTACCGTTTCTACCGCACAAACGTCTAAACATATAATCATTTCATATCATCATGATAACACTTAATAAATCACATTATGCATACTCATATTCACATATCAATTCATAACACATAAAGTTCACTCTTGAACACCCCGTTTTCGCGTACGTTGAAATATGCATATTTTACCGTTTCGGTAGCTGTTTTGGGCGTCGGAAGTCACGTATGACCAACCACACACCAAAGATACGTGTTATAAGTTAAAATGCTTATATTTATCATAAAAACATCAGTTTATGTATGAACAGATTTAAAATAGTTTCGAAAAATCACTTTAATAATCGACTTTTACAGTTTTTAACGCATAGTTTCGTACCGAATTTTATCGTAACCATCCCAAATCATCATGATTTAATATTTTGACAAAACACATGCTATCTACAGATCATAACAATAATTTTACTCATGTATATGCAGGTCTCATAAATAGCACAAAAATCATTCAAATATCACCCGATTTACCACTTTTCAAGCCAATAGTGCAACATGCAAAGCTACCAAGTTATGACATAAGTTTTGTAACTTCAAAACATATCACATAACTTTATTTTTCTTATTTACCTACTGGTTTGAATGAATATTCATCATCTCATAACAATTTCATTTTATGATGATTATTAAATAATCCTACAAGTCTATGTACAAGCACTTTATACACATTTTACTTCATATTCATCACATAAGATTAATCATTTTTAATATTTTATTTATCACAACATATGACTCATTCATACTTTATTCAATCATTCAATCATTTCAAATTTCACATGCATGATATGCAAATCATTTAAATAATCATTCTACAAAAACACTTTTAATCAAAAATCAAAACATACATTATAAGATACACACACATGCTCACGGCTATACACACATACACATGATCCTCTCATTTCTAATTTTGTAAAAATCATTTGTTGTTTCGTTTAGAAGAGTTGTGAGAATTCCAAGTATACGAGAACCACGCTAATCATCATCATCATTAAGAACAAGATTTTAAAGTTATGAAATTTTATACCTTTCATGTAAGAAAATGGAATGATGATGAGATTTTTGATGATAATGAGCTTGTTCCTCTTTGAAATCACCTTGGAATCACCTTTTGATTTTCAAACCGAATCAAGACTAGCTTGAAATGGCCATGATCTACATGAAAATGAGTTGAAATTTTGAAAAGTGGAAGTGTAGTGACGGTTTTGGCTGTGAGGTTGAGGGAAGGAGAAGTTGGAAATGTGTTTGATGGTTTTGAGAAGATTTTAGGTGGTTTGGATTTGATTTGAAAAGATTAGGTTGTTTGCATGTCTTACACTTGTCATCACACACAAATCAAGAGAGAGGTGGGCACCTTCTTGGCGGCCACCTATCACCTCTCTCACATACATATATACATATATTATATACACATAATACAGGTAAAAAACAGGTATTTTACTGACTAACGGGTATTTTATCAGACGTTTCATCACATTTTAATGCTTTTAAAATTACTTTATTAATTTATAAAAATAATCCTACTAAAATATTAGTGAATAATATTTTTTTCATTCTAGATTGACTGCGTTATTCACGTTTCGAAGTATACACGCGGTATTGCGTGGTATTTGCTTAAATTCACAAAATAAGAATTTTAAGCGCTTTAATTAATTTTTCTTCATGATTATGATTAGAAATAGGGTTTCAATTATAAAGGAATGTTTTTAGTATTTTAATATTATCCGGGCAATCACCATAGTTCGTTTCGCATTTTGTTTGTTACGCGATAAGCTTTTATCTTTTCATTGCCAACTGACTTTCTAATTTAGTTTGGATTTACCAAACTTTCGTTATTATTAAATAACATCATATTTAATAAAATATTATTATTATTATTATTCAGTCACTACATGTGTCACAGCGGTACGATACTGGCCCAATTTGTCAGGTGTCACAGTTACACGCCCCACGCCAGGCTTCAAAGCCACGCTAGCTGGGCAACGCCGTGGGCAACGTTGGCACGGTGTGGGTTAGCCAGTGTTGCCTGGCATCCCCCGCCCCATTAAACGCCCCACTCCCGCTAGTCTATGACCAAACTCATTCATTTAAGGTGCAATTATGACATAGATGATGAGTTAGAGGAAAGCGAGGGCAGAAATGTTCTTTGCTAAGTTCATGCATTTATAGATAGAGAATGAATTTTTTGACTAGTAAGGTTTTAAATAAAGAAAGATAAAGAGAAAAGGGAGTGAAGAGGAAGATGACATGACAAATTTTTTTACAAAAATTTCATCTTGTATTGTAGAAGGTCTAATATTGGATAATAAATTAATAATTTATTTTGGATCCTCATCATTAATATGGACGAAAAGGAAACATTGATTATTATATTGCTGCTGATGTGTGCAAAATGCAACATATAAATTACATCAAATATGGCATAAAACTAACCTTTTTTTAGTACTAATGTTGGAAAAAGTGTGTTTTTGTCTTCCTTTTGAATTTTCAGGATTAAATGAGCTCAAATGAACAAAAGAAGCAAAAAGGCATCTAAATCTAACATAAATAAAAGAAAAGGAACAAACGTGGCATGCCCGACCCCCCGACAGCATCTTCCCAAGCAAAAACAAGAGAACAAAAGGCTGAAAGTGAGCACGGGGGCGTGCCCAAGTGTCTGCAAAAAAGACAAAGTTGTAGAAGCTTCTATCACCCACCACGGGGGCGTGCCCGGCGGACATGGGGCCGTGGTCAACTCTAAGATTCGCAAAATCTGGGGAAATCTTGATAGTACAGATACGCTTCTGCACACGGGGTCGTGCCCAGCAGACACGGGGGCGTGGTCAACTAATGCAGACAAACTGCAATTAATGAAGAAAGAGAAGGAGGATGACACGGGGCCGTGCCCAATGGACACGGGGCCGTGCCCGAGCTTCTGTTCAGGCTATAAATAGGGGTGCTTGGCTCATTTGCAACCCATCCCTTGGCACACCACCTCTCTCACACTTCACCCACCCACCACCACCATCACAACCCATATCCACCACCATCATCCATCATCCATCATAGAGTGTATTGAGTAGTCTCGGGATCCAAGATTGATCGTAAGAGTTCTTGACAATCAAAGGCCATGTTTGCATAAGTTTCTTACATCACTTGGTGAAGACAAGTGTCTAGTGTAATACTTTTTATTTTTTTATCTTTTCGCACTTTTTATTTGGTTAAGTATTAATAACTTTAATAACTAGTTTCTTATGTTGAAGGTGAATCTTCCTTATCATTTGTGTGACAACCGTCAATTTTGCATTCATCCGTACAATTAATTAATTTTAATTATGAGCTTAATGACTGTGCTTGATTACAACTGACACTTTAAACTGCTTACTGATTTATGTTATATACATACATGTGCATTCTTTACATACAGTCACTTCAATTATTTCATACAGACTCTTAGTGACAAACCTGATGCACAAAGCACAGTTAGTACAGTGAGCGAATAACTCAGACACGTGCTGACAATGCCAGCACTTAGACAGACACTATTTTTAGGCCAGTATGGGCCAGGGATAAAACACTACACCAGTATGGAGTGTAGGGAAGTGAGGACCATAAGACTATGTCACTAGGTGATAGTTTGAGTGCCGGAAAGTGCCTAAAACGCAATTTAATTACAGAATTCCGCATTTTCAGTAACAATTCAGCCTTTAACACACTCATATTATACAGAATATTGACTAAATGGTCCTGGACACTTTCCTAAGTGTTGGAATTAAATTCGTTACAAAAAGATGCACAAAAGACGCTGTACGGGTCAATTAAACGCTTTAACGGAACGATGCGAAACCGAACAACCAGACATTACCCGGGACATGAGAATATTGTTAGAAATATTATTTTATTATTTTAAATTAATCATGGTCACAAAAATCCCCATGCATTATGTAAACATGACTTACACCCACTATACTTGTAAATACCCTTAACCTTTTAGTAATTACCTACTAATTAACAAAAATTTTACACTTTAACCCCCCCCCCCCCCCATAACCAAAAATCTGCCATAATCATTAACATATATTTTGGTTAATCTTTTGTAAAGAAGATCTTGTATTCATTGGCCAATTTTTCATGTCATAATTCCCCTACAACCTAGATACACATTTCCAAGAAATCACCATCACTCCTCAAGATTTACTACTCCTCTCTCTCCTCCCTCTAAAAATCGGCCCACATACACCCCCCCTCTCATCACAACTGATTTCCATCTTCATTTCCCTCACCATCTTCATCTCCTTCACTAGTAAACCCCATTCCAAGCTCCAAGATCCTCCATAGAAGTGAGAAGTTGAAGTGCTCTCAAGAAGCCTTGTTCAAGCCGTTTCTCACTATCATTCTTCATCATCCCATCTCAAGATTACAACCCTAGCCTTGTGCTAGTAGTAAGTCCATTCATACTCTTGTCTCACTTCGATTCTTGTTCGATTATTGAATGTTCTTCACACACAAAAGCTTAAACAGCTTGCTGAGTTGGATTTTCAGCCAACTTCAACCGGCTGTAACGGGATCATTTTAAAATGAAAGACGGAATTTCTAAATCCTAAAATGAGTATTTTGGAATAACTAAACAAATGGCGCTGGAATCATAATTTTTCGAGACCGTTTACTATTTTTAAAAGGTTATTTTTGGACAGCAGCTCAAGCTGCATTTTTACTGCAGAAAAAGTGGGTTATTTTCGGAGTCACAACTTAAAACCTGAGTAAAATCAACTCATGAAATTTTTACAGTAGATAGACACCATTGTCAGGACGACCCTCCAACTGAAATTTCGTCAAACGGACTTACGGTTGATTTTTAGTGAATATTTCCGTAAACTGCGATCAGAAGGTAACAAATCTGATTGCAGTCGAGAAAATGATTTTCTATAAAATATGGGTAATGAATTGGACTTTGATATTTTTACACAATAAACTTTGGAACATGTGTGACATTCTGTAAAAATTTGGTAATTTTTAGAAAAGGTTAACTATTTTATAAAAATCCTCGAAAACAGTCTGGTTTTGAGTAATAAAGCTGAAATAAAGTAAGTAACGTTTTGTTTGTCGATATGTCGGTTTGATTATTGAAAATGAACTACCGGATATATATAAAAGAAAATGATATGCTATTTAAGCATGGACACCTCTATTTACAGAGGAGACTCTGCCGAAATTTTCCGAGAATCCGAACACTTAGTAAAATATTCGAGAAAATAAATACGAAATAGTTGTCTAACTATTTTTCTAATAAAGTTAAAATAATTAATATTATTTTAACAACATAATACCAAAGTAACGTAATTCAAAACACTAAACTCTAAGCCAAGGCACGGCCCGTTCGTCTAATAGACGTTAGACCATTGTAGGTAGTCGTGTTTGCTAAGGAGATTTGGGTTACGAGTACCGAAGACGCAATACTGTGAGTTCATGTCCCCCTTTTCTCTTAACCGTTTTCAGTTTTATACTTCGGGGGTGAAATACATGTTACAATTATTACAGACATTTACAGACTTTTACAGACATTTACAGACATTTACAGACTTTTACAGACATTTACAGACATTTTTATACATGGTATGATTAGCTAAGGAACTTACTGTTAGATCACGTGAATGGATAGGCTATTATCGTAAGACCATTAATCCTTGTATAAGGACCGAGAGGCATGAGTGATAGATCTATTGGGTGTTGCGAGCCCCACACATGGGCCAGCGTGTGGCTGCATGTGGTGACTATGTCGTTCCGCCGGAAGGACCGGTATGAAATACGCGTTACAGGTTTGAGTGCTTCCTAGACCATGTCACTTATTAATGTATTAGCTACACATTAATTGATCTGTTTTTCCTTATTGCTACATACCAAGGACATACATTTTACAGACATATTTCACAATCTATACAGACACACATTAATGATTTATACAGACTCACGTACACATGAACTCGCTCAACTTTTGTTGATGTTTTCCAAACTACATGTATTTCAGGAAATTAAGTATGGATCTGGCGGGCGTTGGAATTTCAAGTCATGATTAAGTATAAAGATGTCATCCATGGTTTTTAGGTTTGGCCAGTGTGTCTTAATCCTGGACGAGACACGTCTTCCAAACTTGGATTACAACTATTATCTTTGACGAGTCCTTAGCAAACTTTTACACAATTCATCTGGTTTGTAAAACTTAAATTTTGAAGTCTACGTTTTAGACAATGTTGTTATGTTTTAAACTCATTTTATGGATGACAAATCTTTGGTATTATCATATAGATTGTTTGATATGGTTGAATGCAATGATAACAAGTAAGTCACCCCATAATCACGCTTCCGCAAAAGTCAGGGTGTGACAGCTTGGTATCAGAGCTTCGATCGTAGCGAACTAGGATTCATTCTCGAGTCTAGACTACGATCAATAGGGCTCTCACGAAAACGCTTTTACAAACATGTTTTCATTGCATACACGAAGCGCCCAGATCCAGGGAACAAACATTTTTACAAACAAAAGGCACAAATACACATTCCAAAATATATGTTTATAATTCAGTCTTAGAGACTGAGGGATTCAATCTTAGAGATTGAGGGAGGTTCAGCCTTAGAGGCTGGGGAGGTTCAGTCTTAGAGACTGAGGGATTCAATCTTAGAGATTGTGGGAGGTTCAGCCTTAGAGGCTGGGGAGGTTCAGTCTTAGAGACTGAGGGGTTCAATCTTAGAGATTGAGGAGGTTCAGTCTTAGAGGCTGGGGAAAATTTAGTCTTAGAGACAGGGAGGTTTGGTCTTAAAGACCGGGGATTTAGTCCTAGAGACTGGGGAAGTTGGTCTTAGAGACCAGGGAGTTGGTCTTAGAGACCAGGGAGTTGGTCTTAGAGACCAGGGAGTTAGTCTGAGAGACTAGGGAGTTCGGTCTAAGAGACTGGGTGAGATAGTCTAGGGAAGACTAGGATGATTACTTGCTTACATTGTTATCGCATGCATGCTTTGTTGCTGATTTTTGATAAATGTGCATATGTGGAACCTGTTTGCATACGCTAACTGATAGTGATTACTATGGAAATACATACTATGACTACCATGCACCAAAAAGCGAGTTGTCAAGCATTGACGACCCTACCACCACCGCCATAGATGATGAGACTGTACCTGCGCCAGAGATATTTACGTCAGACACTGAGAGTGACCCTGACATGTTGACCAAGAACGAGGACGACTGCCAACCATCCGCGCTGCCAGACCCTGGTGATGAATTACCCTTGCAGATGGCTTCCTTGACAAGAATCTTCCTGTCATTCTTGTTTCGGTCCACGACCACCTCATCATTTTGACACTTCAATGACGCGCACATAGTGGCTCCGATTCTCGATACCGTACCCCCCATGATTATTTTCCCCAAGAATCTACCTCTTTGACAAATTGTTGATGACGACGTTAATTTGCTTATTGATGATCCTTCCGTTGATACCCAGGGTGATGGAAAGTTAGATGAGGACGCTGTTACTAACTCTACGTTTTGAGATCCCTATTATCAAACTATCCTCTGATTCTAGTATACACTCGATTTCAGACTCCTTTGAGTCTGCGACATTTACGACTTTACCAACAGGCATATTACCGCTTTTTGGCTCCCGACACGGACGACGACGCCGCTTTGACTACTGCACTAACACTTGCTCAAGATCACATACCCTCCCGCTCCCCAGGACCTACCCCTGAGGCAGCTCCAGTTCCTTGCAGGCCAGCTTGATGTTGCACCTGCTGAACCTGTTTAACCGTAACATTATTTCCTTTGGACTACTATACCGTGCACCCCTCTTACCAGACCCAGTACCTGCACTTATTGAATCTCCTTTTGTTGAGACATTTCTACCGCACCTGCACCCGCTGATGTTGCACCTATGAAGACCGACGTCCATTGCACTGACATGCCTACCGTTCTCTTTCAAGACATACCCGCACCCCGGGAAGGCGCTCCAGGTCAGCACCCGCATAACGATTCTTCTGCTACGGCAACATTTTTCCTAAACTTAACAAGACGCACCGTTTGCTACATTCACCTCTACAACGCTGGACAAGTCATTTTGATGGATCCCTATGCTACACTATGTTGATTTTAGACCCTTGTCAACCCTCACATTATGGAGGCTACACACAGGATGAGTACACCTGTCACATGAGCTACAGTTTGAGGATATGATTTGCAGAGTGTTGGAGCTTGAGCTGACACCACATTTGGTAACTTCAAATGCAAAAACATTGCATAATTGAAAACATGATTTAAGTATTTACATCACAAAACAGCATATTGCCTGAAAAGTTTATGTAAGACACCACGCCCTCCACCCTGTCTATTGCCAGTATACATTTAACCTCCACATATATCAAGGTTCCTTTCGCGCTCTCGACCGTTGCTATCACACCGTTCCCCGGATTCTGATACTCATTTCTTTACTATCGAGCAGCAGAGCAGACAATTACTTCGACATGTACACAAGCCCGAGGAGGAAGTCCACGCGCGTTAACAGTTTACTTTCTTTTCCTCCTCTTCCTCAGTCACCAGTATAGTTGGTTTCTGGATTCATGCGGATTGCATTACACTTTGGTAAAAACACTAATGATAAGCCAGGTTGTGGAGACTTTAAAGACCGCTTCTGACTACGTAATTTTGATGCACTAATATACTTGTTGGACAAGGGTAGGGTGACCCTGCGTTCCTTCTGATATGATACGTTTTGTAAAACACAGTGACTGTGGTCGGAGGATGACGAAAGCCCAATCATCTTTAAACATGCGACGATACTTATGACTAATAACTAATGAAAAACTCGGTCGCTATATTCCCACTAAGCACGCTGTTGATCAGCATATTTGTGCTACAACTATAATGCTACATGCTTACTTGTTACGTTCCTATTTACAAGTTGTGCAATGATTGTGATGATACGTGATTGAATGTTACAACGACTGCGTATATACATATATGTAATATATCTCTAAGGTCCTATTCGTTAAATAGAGACTTGTGTACTCGTGTCCTTAACAAGACCTGACCTAACCAACATTCTTCTAGGAAGATGTCGGCTCCAGGGAACACCGATACCAACAACCCTCTGCTGACTACAGAGGTGGAATTTCAAGAACGCCTCATACAGATCATCGCACAGTACGAGACCCTTCGCTCTGAACGCAGCGGAGGTACCTCGGGAAATAATCCAGCCAACGGCTGTACCTACAAGCAGTTCTTAGGCTGCCAGCCCCTACATTTCGACGGCACTGGGGGTGCCGTAGCTTTCGTGCGCTGGGTTGAGAAAACGGACACTGTTTTGCGTGCGAGCAAATGCGCCCCAGAGCACCAGGTCACGTACATTTCCGGACTGTTCCAAGATGGGGCTCTGTCATGGTGGAAACTCCGGGTTCAGACAATGGGCGAGACTACTGCGTATGCTTTATCATGGGACGAGCTGAAAGAGCTAATGCATAAAAAGTACTGTTCGAGAACAGAAAGCCAGAAGGTGGAAACTGAGTTCTGGAACTTGAAGATGGAAGGTCCAAAAATAGCTGAGTATGTGGAGAAGTTCCAAGTTCTGTCGCGTATCGTTCCTTACATGGTAGACCCAGAGTTTAAGAAGATTGAGCGTTTCATTTGGGGATTGGCACCCCAAATCATGAGCATGGTGACGACATCGAAGCCTACAACGATCGCTGAAGCCATTAATCTAAGTGTGGCCTTGACTGAAGAGGCAATCAGGATGAACAAATTTTCAACCTCTGAGGAGAAGAAGGAGACTCATGTAGAGTCATCTGGAGATAACAAGAGGAAGTTCGCAAACTTCAAACAGAGTACTCAGACGAATAGCAACAACAAGGTCAAAAAGAGAAAAGAGTACATGGGTAAACTACCTAAATGCGACAGGTGCCGACGTCATCATACCGGGCGATGTAAAAATGGGAAGTGTGACAGCTGTGGCAAAGTGGACACAACAGGGAAACGTGTTGGAGTGAGACGAAGCGTGGAAAGAAAGGAAAGGGGAAAGATAAAGGATGTTATACCTGCGGGGATATGAGGCACTTTAGGAAAGATTGCCCAAGGGAGATTAAGCAAAATCATGGGAAAGATGTCTAACACCGGAGCCAGAGAAGCACGCCAGGAATCCAAGCATGGATATCGGTACGTCCCATACTACTCAATGTTATGCATCTTTATTGCCAAATACTGTTGCAAATTCTACGATTCGCACCTCTAAGAGTTCGAGAGTATAATTGGTTTAAGCAGCGAGTAAGTAGATATTCCAATACCCATTAGAACTAGCTTAGGGGAAGCTAGTGGAAGCCAACACAGTAACTGGAATCGGCAAGATAGAACACGGGAAGCGTAAGATTACACTTGATCTATTGCCAATGAATTGGGAGACTTCAACAAGGTAGTTGGAGGGATTGGTTGACAAATGATCAATAGGAGATTGATATCCGCACCATGATGGCGAACGAAGAAGTGATCTTGACTCATGAAGCAGGATACGCCTCTGCAAATTACAAATCGCTTGAAGGCACAAAGAATGTTACGAAAAGGATGGGTTGTTTTATGGCTCATGTCGGGGACAAGGGAGCCGAAGAACTAAAACTCGAAGATGTCCCTGTGATAAAAGAATATCCTGAAGCCATCCCCGAAAACTTGCCAGAATTATCTACTCAATGACAAGTCAAATTATGCATCGATTTGATTTCCAGGCGCCGCGCTTGCAGCCAATACACCTTGGCAATTTACACCTTCAGACATGCAAGGATCGACAGTGTAGCTTCAGTAGTAGCTGGTAGAGAAGGAAGATAACAGACCAAGTTTCCCATTTTGGGTAACCCAGCTCTGCTCATCAAGAAGAAGGATGTGACTTTCAAATGAGCATCAATTATTAGGAGCCGAATGAGCTAACCCACGAGAGTCGGTGACTCTCGCTAAGGATTAACGAATTACGTATTTAACTAGCTGTGAGGATCCAACTACTATTACATGACTGATTGACGATTGGGTGTCGTTAGCGATGAATTCAGGAAGAAAGTATACCGGGAAAATCGTGGGACGATAACTTGTCTTTAGACGCACACAAGATGGTGTTTCCTACACAATGCTCAAAACCGAGTTGCACAGAATATGAAACCTTGAGGATCTAGAAAACATATGATTAGGACCCTTGGGAACCCAGGTCCAAACTTGTAAAGGTTATTACTTAGACACCATATCTGTTAACTTAATCGAACACTATTAACCTGACATATATGCCATTTCAGTTAACAGAATAGAAAGTACTTGAAAATTCTTTCGTTAAAATCTTCACTTTTGCTTCTAGCCGAGTAGATGTTTGCATCTCTACTCCCCTTAAAGTAGTTGCATCGCTTTGATTTTCTTCGCTAAGAGCGAACACACATTTGCTTTGAATATTTGGTCGTTTCTCCATTTTAGCAAACACTTATTGTGTCATTACTTGAAAACTCACATATTACGCATGCACCTTTTGCTACGCGTGCGGTTTCATTTCGAACGCTTCATTGAAATTCGAATATTATGTTGCTAAATCTAACTACTGATTCGTGATTCGAATGGCCTACATTATTGTAACGGTTGACTCTTCTTGCTATCAAGTCAACACACTCTTTTGAAACTTCTTTTTATTTTGAGTTACATTCATGGTTTATTTTTGTAACCATGCTGAGATTTCCCTTATTGGTGCATACGTTTATTGTCGAGTTACGTTGAAACTAAGTTCAATTGCTTGAACTTATCCATTTCGCATATTGGGAGCATCATGTTCAAACATTGTTGCAAAGATTCCTTCATTACGAGTCGTAGTAGATTCAGTTGATCTACGACTCCACTAAATCGTTTAATTGACTTCGACACCTTGAGGTGATATTTTCACAAAATTGAAGCTTGTGCTAATTGGGTTACTCACTTCATATACGGATTGAAATTATTTATTTGCTCTAAATCCGTCTCGTTTATCACAATTAAAGCAGTCTCAACACAGTTGTGTGTTAAGGCAATGGTACATGGATTCATTTTGTAGCACGATGTACCTCCTAACGATACTTTTACTGTCAATCGAATACCTTGCGGTACTTAATACCTTTCACTCTCGATCAAAGATAGTGGCTCTTTGATATTTCATATTCAACTAAAAACTTTGCAACATTGTGTAAATCAAATCTTCATGCTTGTTTCGGTTCACTTTCATTTGATTTAAAACACAGTGAACTTGTTCATTCACCACTATTATTGAATTACGTCATTGCGACACCTTGTGGCGTCATTACAAACTTGTAGCTTGTGCTAATCATAGTCAGTCGTTTCACGCAAAACTACTTATACTTTTGTTTGAACTAAGTCATTTAAACATTCCTGATGCAACTACGAATCAAGACAATGATACACCAGATTCGCTTGCATTTCGTTCGGTGTATTTTCACAATTCGAGAATGTCAACTCACAAATTCTTATCATTTACTCATTCGAAAGCTGACAGGTCATTTTCATCTCCAAGTTGTTGATTTTGAGTTCATGTAGCGGATGCTATGGTTTGTGAAAATTTGCATACTATAACCAATCATTTGAGAATCCTATTGGACAAAACTCCTCTTTTGTGAAACCCCTGTTAACTGGATTACACTAGAGTATGCGTCGATACGTCTTGTACCTTCGACGCCAAATGCTAAAAGCACATACCTTTTAATTCGTGATATTATATATATTCTTGGACTCACTTGATGTGAATAGGGTTTGATTCGATTTGGTGATTATCTACCTCGGTACTATTCATATGCATACATACATAATGAAACCCTAAGGAGTTAAGGTAGTACAAATTTCGAGGACGAAATTTTCTTAACGGGGGGAGAATGTGACAACCGTCAATTTTGCATGCATCCGTACAATTAATTAATTTTAATTATGAGCTTAATGACTGTGCTTGATTACAACTGACACTTTAAACTGCTTACTGATTTATGTTATATACATACATGTGCATTCTTTACATACAGTCACTTCAATTATTTCATACAGACTCTTAGTGACAAACCTGATGCACAAAGCACAGTTAGTACAGTGAGCGAATAACTCAGACACGTGCTGACAATGCCAGCACTTAGACAGACACTATTTTTAGGCCAGTATGGGCCAGGGATAAAACACTACACCAGTATGGAGTGTAGGGAAGTGAGGACCATAAGACTATGTCACTAGGTGATAGTTTGAGTGCCGGAAAGTGCCTAAAACGCAATTTAATTACAGAATTCCGCATTTTCAGTAACAATTCAGCCTTTAACACACTCATATTATACAGAGTATTGACTAAATGGTCCTGGACACTTTCCTAAGTGTTGGAATTAAATTCGTTACAAAAAGATGCACAAAAGACGCTTTACGGGTCAATTAAACGCTTTAACGGAACGATGCAAAACCGAACAACCAGACATTACCCGGGACATGAGAATATTGTTAGAAATATTATTTTATTATTTTAAATTAATCATGGTCACAAAAATCCCCATGCATTATGTAAACATGACTTACACCCACTATACTTGTAAATACCCTTAACCTTTTAGTAATTACCTACTAATTAACAAAAATTTTACACTTTACCCCCCCCCCCCATAACCAAAAATCTGCCATAATCATTAACATATATTTTGGTTAATCTTTTGTAAAGAAGATCTTGTATTCATTGGCCAATTTTTCATGTCATAATTCCCCTACAACCTAGATACACATTTCCAAGAAATCACCATCACTCCTCAAGATTTACTACTCCTCTCTCTCCTCCCTCTAAAAATCGGCCCACATACACCCCCCCTCTCATCAAACTGATTTCCATCTTCATTTCCCTCACCATCTTCATCTCCTTCACTAGTAAACCCCATTCCAAGCTCCAAGATCCTCCATAGAAGTGAGAAGTTGAAGTGCTCTCAAGAAGCCTTGTTCAAGCCGTTTCTCACTATCATTCTTCATCATCCCATCTCAAGATTACAACCCTAGCCTTGTGCTAGTAGTAAGTCCATTCATACTCTTGTCTCACTTCGATTCTTGTCCGATTATTGAATGTTCTTCACACACAAAAGCTTAAACAGCTTGCTGAGTTGGATTTTCAGCCAACTTCAACCGGCTGTAACGGGATCATTTTAAAATGAAAGACGGAATTTCTAAAGCCTAAAATGAGTATTTTGGAATAACTAAACAAATGGCGCTGGAATCATAATTTTTCGAGACCGTTTACTATTTTTAAAAGGTTATTTTTGGACAGCAGCTCAAGCTGCATTTTTACTGCAGAAAAAGTGGGTTATTTTCGGAGTCACAACATAAAACCTGAGTAAAATCAACTCATGAAATTTTTACAGTAGATAGACACCATTGTCAGGACGACCCTCCAACTGGAATTTCGTCAAACGGACTTACGGTTGATTTTTAGTGAATATTTCCGTAAACTGCGATCAGAAGGTAACAAATCTGATTGCAGTCGAGAAAATGATTTTCTATAAAATATGGGTAACGAATTGGACTTTGATATTTTTACACAATAAACTTTGGAACATGTGTGACACTCTGTAAAAATTTGGTAATTTTTAGAAAAGGTTAACTATTTTATAAAAATCCTCGAAAACAGTCTGGTTTTGAGTAATAAAGCTGAAGTAAAGTAAGTAACGTTTTGTTTGTCGATATGTCGGTTTGATTATTGAAAATGAACTACCGGATATATATAAAAGAAAATGATATGCTATTTAAGCATGGACACCTCTATTTACAGAGGAGACTCTGCCGAAATTTTCCGAGAATCCGAACACTTAGTAAAATATTCGAGAAAATAAATACGAAATAGTTGTCTAACTATTTTTCTAATAAAGTTAAAATAATTAATATTATTTTAACAACATAATACCAAAGTAACGTAATTCAAAACACTAAACTCTAAGCCAAGGCATGGCCCGTTCGTCTAATAGACGTTAGACCATTGTAGGTAGTCGTGTTTGCTGAGGGGATTTGGGTTACGAGTACCGAAGACGCAATACTGTGAGTTCATGTCCCCCTTTTCTCTTAACCGTTTTCAGTTTTATACTTCGGGGGTGAAATACATGTTACAATTATTACAGACATTTACAGACTTTTACAGACATTTACAGACATTTACAGACTTTTACAGACATTTACAGACATTTTTATACATGGTATGATTAGCTAAGGAACTTACTGTTAGATCACGTGAATGGATAGGCTATTATCGTAAGACCATTAATCCTTGTATAAGGACCGAGAGGCATGAGTGATAGATCTATTGGGTGTTGCGAGCCCCACATATGGGCCAGCGTGTGGCTGCATGTGGTGACTATGTCGTTCCGCCGGAAGGACCGGTATGAAATACGCGTTACAGGTTTGAGTGCTTCCTAGACCATGTCACTTATTAATGTATTAGCTACACATTAATTGATCGGTTTTTCCTTATTGCTACATACCAAGGACATACATTTTTACAGACATATTTCACAATCTATACAGACACACATTAATGATTTATACAGACTCACGTACACATGAACTCGCTCAACTTTTGTTGATGTTTTCCAAACTACATGTATTTCAGGAAATTAAGTATGGATCTGGCGGGCGTTGGAATTTCAAGTCATGATTAAGTATAAAGATGTCATCCATGGTTTTTAGGTTTGGCCAGTGTGTCTTAATCCTGGACGAGACACGTCTTCCAAACTTGGATTACAACTATTATCTTTGACGAGTCCTTAGCAAACTATTACACAATTCATCTGGTTTGTAAAACTTAAATTTTGAAGTCTACGTTTTAGACAATGTTGTTATGTTTTAAACTCATTTTATGGATGACAAATCTTTGGTATTATCATATAGATTGTTTGATATGGTTGAATGCAATGATAACAAGTAAGTCACCCCATAATCACGCTTCCGCAAAAGTCAGGGTGTGACAATTTGCCCGTGGTGTCTTGGCATTATTTTACTGTCTATATAAAATAAAAGATTTTCACCATTCATATCTCCACGGTCTATATAGATATATGTTGGCTACCTGGTCGGGGGTCAAGGGAATGGTTTGGTAAGAGTCTTGTCTTGTTCAGTGTATAGATCCTGTAAGGACCTGGGTCAAATTTAGTAGGACCTCCTTCAATACCCACCGGTATTGGTTGGCGGGGGTCCAAACTCTTTGATCCCCTCATATGTAAGCTACTATTAAAACTTTAACCCGGCTTCTTAGGATTGTATCCCTGCTGACTCAGACTACTTAGCCGAGGGTAACGTCACCTTCAACAGGGGGGCCTACCACATTATGCATTAATAACTTAATTAATTATCTTTCAATAACCCAACCCTTTAGGATTGTATCCTTGCTGACTCAAACTACTGGGTTGAGGGTAACGTCACCTTCAAAAGAGGGGCCTACTACAATAACTAAGATAATCTCCTAAAAAGTGCAAAAGTGCGGAAATAATCAAAGGTTACACTAAACATGAGTCGGATCCAAGTGATTCATCTTGTCTATCTGTTTTTCTTTTTATTTTATTTTTCAGCATTTTAGTTAGTTTTATTTTTCTAGTTTAAAAACCTTTTTCTAAACTTTTGATTTGATTAGACATTGAGGATAAACCGGTATTAAAAGCTCTTGTTTCCTTCGACGACCTCGGTATCTTACCAACACTATACTACGCTCACGATGGGTGCACTTGCCCATATATGTGTTTAGTGTTAGTAAATATTGTGTTTTATAAATTTAAAACTTGGCTAAAAAGTGTTAAAGGGCTTAAAATATACATTAAAAACTATACGACACTTCACACGCATCACTGCTCTCTTTCAGAAACTTTGAATCCTCGTCATTAATATGGAAGAAAAGGAAACATTGATTATTATAGAGTTAATTGCCCGAATGGTCTCTGTGTTTTGACAATTTTTCATCTTTAGTCCCCGCCTTTTCAAAATAGCATGTTTGCTCCCTGTCGTTTGATTGTTTGTTACCCGAATAGTCCCCTACGTGGATGACAATTAGTTTGCTCAGTTAAGTTAGTGTGAAATTACTAAATTACCCTTAGTATTAAAACAATTAGTTTGCGCAATCCTAGAGCTCTCGCAGAACCAGGCTAGTGTTCCAGGACCATCGCCGACAAAGAATTCCGGTCACCACCGCCGGCCACCGATTCCAACCAGCAAAGCAAATCTTTGAATGCAAAGCTCTCACTTGTTCCCGAGAGAGAAAAACAAATAGGTGGTGGCTGGGAGGGAAAGCAATACCGGCCTAACCAGACGATTTCATTCATCACTCGGTCCCATTTAATCTCTTTCAACAATTTCAAATCGTCGTTGTGTTATCGATCAGAGAACAAACATGAGATGCAGGAGAACAAATCGCCGGTGGGCTCTGGTCTGCAAGTTTGATGTCACCGGAGACCATCTATGTTCTCTCTATTAATTCTCAATAATATTTCTTTCATAATAATTCAAAACGTACAAATGAGAACATATCATATACAATTATTGCTAAACTATAATCCTAATTCTCAATGGTATTTATATGATAATTCAAAACGTAAATATTACACCAATTGCTAACCTATAATCCTAGATAATAGACACTAGTAAAGTAGCACAATTCAAATTAATTTAAATAAAGGAGTGAGCGATAAAAGCTAAGTAATATATATTATCCTAATTTGTGTCTCTTTTTGTGCTCTGTTTTATTTTTCAAATGTGAACTTTCTTCAAGGGTACCTACCTTATGGTAATCTATTCATTATTAGGATGGTTGTTTAGAGTTCAAAATCTTTGTTTCTTCGTTATTTTTTCGACCGAAGCAAGCCGGAAGTTGTTTGTCTTGTTCGCATAGGCCAAAAATTATAGGTACCAAAACCACCTTAAAAAACAATCTCAATCATCATCGCCGGAAGTTGTTTTTCTAGTTCGCATCAATCGGAATCAACAATCTTTTTTCCGGTTTGCATCAATGGATGCCCTGAAACTTGTTTTTTAGGCAACCAACACACCCCACATTTGCATCGTTGGTTCGCATGAATTCTACCACCACTTATCAGCTTCGCTGCCATTCACCCGAAGTTCCAGATAGTTAGATTTTGGCTACCGATGTTTCATGCCAGAAGTTGCAGATCCTTGAAGGTGGTGATCGGTGTGGGTGGGTGGGTCCATAAGAAGTTCACACTAAGGGTAATTTAGTAATTTCACACTAACTTAACTGAGCAAACTTACTATCATCCACGCAGGGGACTATCCGAGTAGCAAACAATCAAACCATTGGGATCAAACAAGCTATTTTGAAAAGGTGGAGACTAAAGAGGAAAATATGGCAAACCACAGGACCATCCGATCAATTAACTCGTTATCATATTGCTGCTCTCTTTCAAACACACCCACATGTAGAGACGTGCTTCTCTCCAAATATCAAACCCCTATTTATGTCCCTTGATTCCTCCACGTTAGAGATGGGCAAATCGGGTTATTTTTATACCCGGAACCGGTTCCTAACCGTACCCGGTTCTTTGCCGAGGTTCAATGGAACCGGTTCTTGTAGGAACCGGTTCCAGTTCCTACCCGGTTTTAAACTAAAAATACCATAACCAATTCTAACCGATTCCGGGTAGAGTGTAACCGGTTCCTTCGGGTAACTTACTGAAAAAGCCTGCAAAAACCTATAGGAATCAATTCCAACAGCTATAATGCCGTTAGGAATCGATTTATGGCCATTTAAAATCGGTTTCAAGTATATATACCCATCAACATCAAACATAAGTGTAGGAGTTCCAAAACAACTTAAATCGGTTTCAAGTTTACACCTTCTAATCGCTTTCAAAGCTCGTTATGGCGTGCAACGATGAAGTAGTCATGGTTTTGGAAACCAAAAGAAACCTCCAAGTTTGGAAGCACTTTGATTTGTGCTTGATGTTCGATAGCCATGAGATGGCACGGTGCAAAGGTTGCGGGAAGTTCATGAAGGCTACGGTGAACTCGACGCTTAAAAAACACACCGACCATCATTGTCCGGTTACAAAGGCTACGGCGAAGAAAAGTGAAGTCGGTGAATTATCCAGAACCGGTTTTTCGAAGGTTTAATGTGTTTAGGTAATGTTGGGTTTAGTGTGTTTTATGTTATGTAATGTTTAATTTAGTGTGTTTTATGTTAATGTAATGTTTCATGTATGGTAATGTTTGGTTTTAACTTATGTAACCGGTTGTAATTTAATGTAATGTAATGTTTGGTTAATATGAAATGGCTATGAATGGATTCTACCGCAACATTGTCTACAAGTTAATGCATTGGGTCTTAGTTAGGTACGGATAAATCAGGTACGTATCATTTTTTTATAAATAGTGGAACCGGATAGGAAACTACGGGTTTTTTCAACCCGGAACTGGTTCTTCTATAAGGCGGGTTTGGAATAA
Source organism: Helianthus annuus (assembly GCF_002127325.2). Classification (NCBI taxonomy): domain Eukaryota; kingdom Viridiplantae; phylum Streptophyta; class Magnoliopsida; order Asterales; family Asteraceae; genus Helianthus; species Helianthus annuus. The sequence continues at coordinate 93,266,571 of NC_035435.2, read as the reverse complement.
AATCGGCTCCAAGTCGAGTCTGCCAGGTCAGGTTTAGAACCGGTTATTATGCTCATCTCTACTCCACATAAGCTAAATGCATCGCTAAAGGCGATTCACATGGTTTGGTCTAAGAATTTGATTGCATTTGATTTCATAGTGCAGGCTTTATTGGTCCATGTATTTAAATAGTATGTCAATCTCTACTCCACGTAAGCCAAATGCATCGCTAAAGGCGATGCACTTGGTTTGGTCTAAGAATTTGATTGCATTTGATTGTTGGAAATTTAGTGAAAATAAGTTTTTCACTAAATATTTTGGACATCAATAATATTTATATATGTGTTGTATAAATAATTATTTATGGGTTTGTGTTCAAACTATGTCCAAATAGAGCTAAGATGAATGAGATATCGAAGCTTGAAGTGGTAAGTTTGGTACAAACAAAGATGAGAAAAATGGATTGAGATTTGTCACCTTGTCCCACATAGGCGGGATGACAAAACTTAAAGTGGTATATAAGGAGGAGCACTCCTTATAAACTGTTTCCTTAAAGGCAAACATTAGTGGGGACCAAAGGTGCATCGCACCCGCACATACGTGCGCGTGACATGGGCTATAGGCCCAATGTCGTGCACTTTGAACTTCGCACACCGCCTTTGTATTTTTGCCCATGAGCGCATCGTCAGATACATGGCGGGTCCGCTTAGGGCGCACCTTTGGGTGGCGTAGGCGGATGCCATGGCATGGCACATGTCGATGCGGCGCGAGCTCCTTAAGCGCATGGCGCACGTCATTGGCTATGGCGAAGTAAGCATAGCGGTATCCGTGTGGCGCGCAAGTATGGATGGCGCATAACCAGGTGGCGTCCTGGTATGCGTAGTGGCATCCGTGTGGTGCACGACTCCATTGGCGCAAGCTCCTTAGGCGCACGGCTAAGACGTAAGTGTAGATGGCGCGTGGGCCTAGAAGGTACATGACCATCAGGCATCCTAGTGTGCGTAGCGACTTCCAATTAGCGCGTGGCCCAAGAAGGTTTGTCTCCGCGGAAGCGTAGTGCAGGCTCAACTAAGTCGCGCTTGCATGCGCGCTCGACCGGTCAAACCAGTTTACTTACTAGAGAGTTAACTTTAGACGGTTTCAATTAGTGCCATAAGTTGAATGACAGTTTCTTTTTACTACCACTTAATATCCATTAAGTTAGAGTTTAACCATTTTTATTACAAGATTAATTATCTTGTTAATTACAAGATTAATGATGTTGTTTATGTCAAAATTAAGAGGGTTTAATGAGTCTTGAGGTATCTCGTTATATAATGAATATGGTTTATTCATTTGAAAAGCAGAAGAATGATACACTCAAGAAAAATCTCTACATCTTATGAGACTTTAGAGAAGAGCATTCTTTAAATTATTCACAACTGCATCCTTTTCACCAACATTTCTAAACACCATTATACCTAGTGTAATCTCGGGCGTGAGAGCCATCTCCGGCAGTACATATACTGTTCCGGTTGTTGTACCCTGGGAGACAGAACCGTCTGAGAGGAGGCGCGGAATCTGTTTTAACGGAATCTTGTTGAACACGTGCCTCAGCCAAAACCGTCAACAATTTTGCTTGTCTTGCAGCGGAGTTTCGATCTGGAAGGTGCGCTTGAAGTTTCCAAAGATGCTTGCTTAAATCAAGATTGGTACAATTATATTGTATTTTATATCCGTTTATTTACTTTTTGTAACCGCTATTGTACTAGTCGAATTTCCCACAAATAACAACGAGAGTCTCGTTATTATTTATTATTTATTTTGTAATATATTTTAATAAACAGTGAACCTAGTTCCTACAATGTTAAAATAGACTTTCGTGAAGATTGTTGCTACAATCTTAAATCCCTTCTCTACAAGGATTTAGGTTCACGAAAGTTAAAATTTTAATTGAGATTTTGCTAAAATCTTATAATTTTTTTTGGGAAATATTTATTTAGTACAATGAGTCGGATTAATTTTGATGATTGGAGTACAATCTTTAATCCGAATACCGTGTTATAAAATCATACAATTTGATTCATGTTTTAGAATGGGTTTTGTTCATGTTTAGATAACACGAATTTTTTACAAAATAATATGTATTTCAATATGTTTTTAAATACTAAAAGTTTCTAATGAGTGTATTAGAAATATATATTTTGTAACCCCATACAAAATTTAAATGTTTGTAACGTTTAATTTATTTATTACAAGCATGTTAGAAAGTTTGTTTGGTATATTAATGTATTTTCTAACGAGGGTGTTAGAAAAAATGGTGTTGAAAGAATAACAACTTTTAAAAACATTTATATATTCTAACAAGCATCTTAGAAATATTTTGTTAAAACATCTATATGTTCAAGCGAGCGTGTTAGGAATAATATTTGAAAAATGGTTGGAAGTTCTAACGAGCGTGTTAGAAACAATTGTTTAAAGATGTTTAAATTTTCTAACGGGCATGTTAGAAAAGATTATTATTGAAAATAATTGTTAACGAGCGTGTTGGAAACAATTATTTTGGATAATAATTAACCTTGTAACGGTTTCGTCTAAACCATTAAATATCTAACAAGCAAGTTAGAAACGGTTTTTTACATAAATGTTAAAACGGTTTCGTATTAGTTTAATTTTAATGAGTGTATTAGAAATAGTTTATATTTTTTTTATAAACTTCAAAACAAATTTTGTAATCGTTTAGTTCTAACGAGCATGTTAGAAACCTTTTAACGATTTGTAATTGTTAATATCTAACGAGCGGGTTAGAACTGGGTTAACCATGATAAACTATTTAACATGATTTGTATCTGTTTTATATATTTTCTAACGAGCGTGTTAGAAAAGGTTCATTTAAATAAACCAAAAGTGTATATATATATATATATATATATATATATATATATATATATATATATATATATATATATATATATATATATATATATATATATATATATTCATTTTATTTCTAACGAGCGCGTTAGAAATGGTTTTCTTTACAAAAACATAATATTTTGAATGTTTGTTAAACATTTAAATTCTAATTAGCATATAAGAATTTGTTATCATACAAACCACTCATTTTAACGATTGGTAATCATTATTATGTAACAGCGGTTAGAAATGGTTTGAATATGATAAACCAATTATTAAAATGATGTGTATTCATTTTAGTTTCAAATGAGCAAGTTTGAAATTGTTTTACTTAATAAACTATTAAGGTTTATTGTCTTGATTTGTAATAACATAAATATATAGCTTAATATAAAACACTTGCAAAAACGAGAAATGTTTTGAACGAATAAAACATGTCTTTGCGAATTATAAGTGTTTCGACACTTCTACAAGAAGTATAACGTCTTGAACCATATAATAGTCTCGGAAAGACTATTCGGTGAAAAACAACTCAATGTTGTTATAAATATAATAAGTTGTTCAACTAGTTGCGAGTAGTTAATTGTAAACAACTTTATATTTTGGATAACTTGTGATTATTCAAGTTTGGAGTTTCAAGATGAAACAAGTTATATGTGTGCCATTGAGGGAGTACCTCAAAACATGGCACGAAACGATATAATTGCGTTTATTTCTGTCGAAAGTGTTGAAGATAATAACAATTTGGGATTTGATGTTTAGATATCATTGGTGCATCTGTTATTATATATGTTCACTTCTATTTTATTTAAAATGGTGGACTACCGTTTGGTTTATTTTACATAAACAAATGGATTAACATATAATAAAAGATAATTTTTTATTTTGAACTACTAATAATTTGTCAAAAGGATACACATTTTAATACAAAGTGTAAAAAGTAATTTACACGAACACAACGAGCGGGTTGTGATCATGACTTATGTAATAAGCCAAAAATCAAACATCAAACGTATAACGACTTCGTGAGAAATGTGGTGAATGGTTTGAGATGAAATGCACGAAAACAAGATGTCATTTAATGTTGAGAGCATCAACATGGAAACACATGTAAGTTTTCAAAGAATATAACATATGAAAGAAATATATGTTATTATTGTAAATGATTTTAATAAATTTAGCAAATTTATTAAGGGAAATTTACAATAGTGATGGACTTGTAGATGCTTCTACCACCATCAATGTTGTTTAAACTATGTGGAGGGTTGGTCCTCAATTTGGGAGAGTATCCTAATACATGGTTTAAATGAAACAACAATGTAAATGTATATATCACTACAGGCATACGTGAATGCCTTGTTGTTGAGAGTCAATCTAATTGACTATATCTCAAGACTCGAGTGATTTTATACAAAGAACTTTATTCAAAGTGACTTAGATTAAGACTTATGTTTAAGTCCTTAGTAAGTCAATGGTGAAGCCTTGGGGATAAAATGGGAAACGAGTTATGATCCTAATGGATGGAGTTAACTATGGTTTTGAGACCTTCCTAAAACCGGTGATTTTGGAATGGTGAAATAAAATTTCATTATTGTGTCTAAACTAAGAAACGAATGTTCAGAAGAGATAGTGCGTTATCTCTTAAGGCAGTGAAGAATTAGAATGATGCATCTTCCGTTCACATGCTAGAGTATTGTGGTCTAAAGCATGCTAGACTAATACTTGTTAATTTATATGCTCGACGGAGATTAAATTAACTTTAAACATTCAAAATATGTGATGACATAATAAAGAATTTTTTTGCTAAAACAAAACTATAAATAACTTCATTTTAGTCTAAAGGGATAACTTGGGAGAACGGAATAAATAGATCATTGATAATGATTCTATCTGGTTTCATATCTAAAGAACTCATATAGCTCAGAAGCTCTTATGAGCAATATTAATCTGAGTAGAGTAATATAATTGGATGACAAAGTCATCAAGAGCAATATTACTCAATCTTAATTAAAATGCAAGCAATGTGGGGGGGGGGGAACCATTTAAGAAACAAACCCTTTAAGGTATGTAGAAATGGTAGTTGAGAAGTTTTCTCAAACTCAAAATGAAAGGGGGAACCTTTCATCATCCCTTTTGGATGATTATCCAATTAAACTTAAATGTAGGGGTGACTTGCATTTGAATATGGAAAATTTAGCAATAAGGATTTTAGCAATCCTAATATATATTGCAAACATATAACCATGTGGAGTACATAATGGTTAGATGGAGTCAATCGAGTAGATTGGACTCGAATGCCAATTGGTTAGATTCAAAATCTAGTAAGATGTCAATTATGACATACCAAAGGCATGATGGAAACGTGTCTAGCTATGAATTGAGTTTCATGTCATTCTAAAGACAAGGTACATAACTAGATCCAAGTTGAGATCACGAGTTATAAGTCTTACAAATCGACTAAAGGCAAAATTGACTAGTAAGTCAAGAACAAGTTAGCACAACTGATCTAAACTGAAAATTATTGTTGTTGACTTAGCGAAGTCAACAAATAATTTTGGATCTAACAACCAGTGATTTGATAAGAGATCAAGTTGTGGAATGAGACAAAAGCCCATGGAAAAGGGACATGAGGGAAACCTAACCTAGCTGATTGGAGATCCCAATATCTAGGTTGAATAGGACAACTTAATCATGAACCGAAGGGTAGTCACTGTGGGGGCATAGCTAATATATATGTTTATGTATAAGCTAGTGTATGTGTTCATATATCCCCCTAAAACTATAAAAGGGTGTTTAAATACGTGCTAGTCCATTCCTATAATATTCAGTGACATTGTTATGAGGCTAAGCATAATATATAGCTAATTGATTTGTGGAAATCATAGTAAGCCATAGTGCTTTTAATGATTCAAAGGAATCAGCTATGTGAGAGAGAAGTAGGGTCGCTTCAAATGGCATTGTGGGGTGTGCAATCCTAGAGCTCTCGCAGAACCAGGCTAGTGTTCCGGGACCTTAATAGGACACGATAGTGAAGGGATGACCCGGCTAGGGAAAGTATTGTGCAAATGTATATTGTCGTTTACACAAATGGGGGGTTGTTCAAGGACATCACGTCTACAAAACCCTAGTAGGCTAAGTATGCTTCGCAAAGGAAGGTTCAAAGGAAAAACCTACCTATCCTACAATACTTGACTGTCAAGGTTATATCGGGGAATTTTGGGTGTTTTTAATCGATCTCGATTCATGTGGGGGATTGTTGGAAATTTAGTGAAAAGAAGTTTTTCACTAAATATTTTGGACATCAATAATATTTATATATGTGTTGTATAAATAATTATTTATGGGTTTGTGTTCAAACTATGTCCAAATAGAGCTAAGATGAATAAGATATCGAAGCTTGAAGTTGTATGTTTGGAACAAACAAAGATGAGAAATATGGATTGAGATTTGTCACCTTGTCCCACATAGGTGGGATGACAAAACTTAAAGTGGTATGTAAGGAGGAGTACTCCATGAAAATTGTTTCCTTAAAGGCAAACACTAGTGAGGACCAGAGGTGCATCCGCACATATGCGCGCGTGACATGGGCTATAGGCCCAATGTGGTGTACTTTGAACTTCGCACACCGCCTTTGTATTTTTGCCCATGAGCGCGTGGTCAGATACATGGCGGGTCCGCTTATGGCACACTTTTGAGTGACGTACATATGTCGAGCTCCTTAGGCGCATGGCGCACGACATTGGCTATGGCGAAGTATGCATAGTGGCATCCGTGTGGCGTGCGAGTATGGATGGCGCATAACCAGGTGGCGTCCTGGTATGCGTAGTGGCATCAGTGTGGCGCACGACTCCATCGGCGCAAGCTCCTTAGGCGCGCGGCTAAGACGGAATTGCAGATGGCGCGTGGCCTGGAAGGTGCATGACCGGCTGGCATCCTGGTGTGCGTAGCGACTTCCAATTAGCGAGTGGCGCAAGAAGGTGTGTCTCCGCGAAAGCGTAGTGCAGGCTCAACTAAGGCGCGTCTGCATGCGCGCTTGACCGGTCAAACCAATCTTCTTACTAGAGAGTTAATGTTAGACGGTTTCCATTAGTGCCATAAGTTGAATGACAGTTTCTTTTTACTACCACTTAATATCCACTAAGTTAGAGTTTGACCCTTTTTTTTACAAGATTAATTATCTTGTTAATTACAAGATTAATTATCTTGTTAATTACAAGATTAATGATGTTGTTTATGTCAAAATTAAGAGGGTTTAATGAGTCTTGAGGTATCTCATTATATAATGAATATGGTTTATTCATTTGAAAAGCAGAAGAATGATTTACTCAAGAAAAATCTCTACATCTTATGAGACTTTAGAGAAGAGCATTCTTTAAATTATTCACAACTGCATCCTTTTCACCAACATTTCTAAACACCATTATACCTAGTGTAGTCTCGGGCGTGAGAGCCATCTCCGGCAGTACATATACTGTTCCGGTTGTTGTACCCTGGGAGACAGAACCGTCTGAGAGGAGGCGCGGAATCTGTTTTAACGGAATCTTGTTGAACACGTGACTCAGCCAAAACCGTCAACAATTTTGCTTGTCTTGCAGCGAAGTTTCGATCCGGAAGGTGCGCTTGAAGTTTCCAAAGATGCTTGCTTAAATCAAGATTGGTACAATTATATTGTATTTTATATTCGTTTAATTACTTTTTGTAACCGGTATTGTACTAGTCGAATTTCCCAACAAATAACGAGAGTCTCGTTATTATTTATTATTTATTTTGTAATATATTTTAATAAAAAGTGAACCTAGTTCTTACAGTGCACGCTTTATTGGTCCATGTATTTAAATGTATAATGTATAATATTAAAAAGTTGTCCAAGAATAAACCTTCCTAAATAAATGCTTAAAAATGCATAAAAACATGATTTTCAGATGAATGCATTCCGCAAATTTCAACATTAGCATCTCCGATTTCCTTTACAGAATCACCTATATAACACCCTAGTTGTGTAAATAATACATAAAACGAGGTGGGGATCCATTTGCAAAGACAACTAATATTAAAAGAAAGAGAAAAATGCAATTTGCGTCCCTGTGGTATGTCCCAAACATCAACTTGAGCCCCTAAAAATATTTTTTTGCATTTTGAGCCCCTGTGGTATTAATTTCATAACAGTATTAGTCCCTGCCGTCAGTCTTCTGTCAGTTTGACCGTTTTCCAGTTGTGAAAAGTCCATAATACCCCCCACCCTTTAATATCTATACTTAAAGCAGACCAGTTTCATTATCATCATCAACAGTCGCTCCCAACTCCCAATATCATCATCACCAACAGCTCTCATCTCCCAACTCCCCAGATCATCATCATCATCTTCATCGAAGAGATCAACTTCATCGATCAGGTCATCTTCATCATCTTCATCGAACATCGAACGGATCATCTTCATCTTCATCGAACAGATCAGGTTCATCTTCATCCTCATATTGGTCATTCGATGTGTTTATGTGTTTATATTGTGAAAAAACAGAGGGTTGATTCTGGGTTTGATTTTGGGTTGATTTTGGGTTACATTCGATGAAAAACAGAGGGTGAAAAACAGATTTTGGGTTTGATTTTGGGTTGATTTTGGGTTGATTCTGGGTTTGATTTTGGGTTTGATTTTGAAGGTGTTTATATTGTGAAAAAACAGAGGGTTGATTCTGGGTTGATTTTGGGTTACATTCGATGAAAAACAGAGGGTGAAAAACAGATTTTGGGTATGATTTTTGGTTGATTCTGGGTTGATTCTGGGTTTGAATGTTGGGTTTGATTTTGAATGTGTTTATATTGTGAAAAACAGAGGGTGAAAAACATAGGGTTGATTTACGGTGAAAAACAGAGGGTTTTGAAAAACAGAGGGTGAAAAACAATGTGTTATTTGGGGGTTTGAATGTGTTTTTGTTTTGATTCTTGTGGGTTTTGATTCTTGTGGGTTTTGATTCTTGTGGGTTTAGGGTTTAGGGTATCCTCATTTGAATGTGTTTTGGTTTTTGATGCTGGTTTGAATGTTTTTGTTGTATCGAATCAGTTTTGGATTGAATGTGTTCCTCGTTTGAATGTGTTTTGGTTTTGATGCTGGTTTGAATGTTTTTGTTGTATCAGATCAGTTTCGGATTGAATGTGTTCCTCGTTTGAATGTGTTTTGGTTTTGATTCTGGTTTGAATGTTTTTGTTGTATCGGATCAGTTTTGGATTGAATGTGTTCCTCTTTTGAATGTGTTTTGTTGTACAGAATGGCTGCGGACGTAAAGATACTACGCAAAACACCAACTACGAAGGCGAGAACACTTGACAACCTCCTAGAAGATGGCGCGGTGCACATAAGGAAGTGATTGATATGAATGAATACAACCCTAGTGGCAGATACGTAATTAGCGAGCTCTGGAATTTCATATCTACCACTTGGGTTATATTCATTCATATGAATGAATATAACCCCAGTGGCAGATATGTAATTAGCGAGCTCTGGAATTTCATATCTGCCACTGGGGTTATATTCATTCATATCTGCTACATTCCGAAGTGCACCCGTCAGTAAAGATCCACAATTGCTTGTGGATCTTTGACGTTTTGTCTCTGTATTGTATGTTTCGGTCTTTTGTTATCGAGTCTGTACGTTACGGTCTTTTGTTATCCAGAATTTTATTATGAATGAATATAACCCAATTGCTTGTGGTTCTTTGATATATATAGGATACATTTAATTATTATATTGCATTTATTTAAAAAGAGTTAATTATTAGATTGCATTTTTTTAAAAAATAAAAGAGTTAATTTAATTTGAATTATTAGATTTCTTAAGAAAAAAGCAAAAAATGAATTTAGGGGCTCAGGTTGATATTTCATTCATACCATAGGGACGCAAAGTGCTATTAATATATGTCAAAAGACGGTCTTACCCCTGCCTCAAACAGTCAAACTGACGGCAGGGACTCAAAGTGTTATGAATTTATAAGGTCAGGGGCTCAAACATCCAAAAATTTAATTTAGGGGCTCAGGTTGATGTTTAGAACATACCACAGGGACGCAAATTGCATTTTTCTCTAAAAGAAATTCACAATTTAAAAAAAGTTTTAAAACAAAATTAAAAGAAATTCACTGTTCAAAAAAAATTTAAAACAAAAAATACTGAAAATGGAAACTAAAGAACAACAATCCAAGATATTTATGGAATATTCTCAAGTGATACAAACTTTTAGAAAAAAATCATGTATATTTTAGTATTGAACACATAAAATCCACGCAAAAGAAAATGAGAACCGAGGAGTTTTCTTTTCGGTGTAATGCTCAAAAATTAAAGTATTTGAAAAATCAAAAGCCAACAAATTCTAACAAAAATTAAAGTATTTGAAAAGTCAAAAGCCAACAAATTCTAAATCAATATTTAACACCGAAGAACATTCCGATGATGAAACAATACGAGGTATTGACCAATTTTATATTGGAAAACAAGTTAGAAAAATGAAACCAAACAGGTGATTAAATTGGATGGTTTCATGATTTTAAATTGTACCATGAAGGCGTGGTATGAAACATGGTTCTACAAGTATGAAAATGTGATTACTAATACCCATCCCAAACTTGCCTTGTTATGATCCCTAATAACAAACATCGAAGCTTCACCAGTAGGGCTGTAAATGAACCGAACGTTCAATGAAAAGTTCGTGAACTGTTTTGGTGGTAAGTTCGTGTTCAACGAATGTGAACAAGAAATTTCGTTTGTTAAGTTAAACGAACGAACATGAACTGTTCGTTCATGTTTGTGAACATTTGGTAATTTGTTCATTTATGTTTGCCCGTATATGTTCATTTGTGTTTGTTCACTTAAAGGTTTTATGTGTTATATTTTTAATCTATTTGTTTTTTTTTAAATTTTGAAAACCCAGTTATATTGTACACACCTCCAACATCCCTTATTTGACCATTTCAATTTCAATTTCAATTTCACTTTGTGTTAAAGCTTGAAAAAATTCATATTTTTTGTGTTAGTTATGTTTATGAAAATTTTGTCAACTATGTTCGGAAAATTATGTTAAGTACATATTTATTTTTAGTTGATTCACTACAAGAAACGGGTACTTTTAGCGGCGCCAGGTGTCGCCGCTAAAAACCCTTTTGTTGCCGCTATTGATGTCGTTGCCGTTATTGCCCTTTAGCCGGAGTTTTGCCTGAAACTTCAGGAGAAGATACTCCAGTATTGCGATTATATCCAAAACCTCAAACAAAGGTGGAAGACAAAGGAGCATTATATCATCATTCAAATCTTATATATTTAATCCATACAATCAAACAAAACAAAGATGTTTTTTAAATAAAAGCACAAATCTCATAAATTTAATCAACCAAATCTCATATATTTAATCCATTCAAATCTCCGGTGACGATGAAGATGCTCCGGTGAAGATGAAGGTGCTCCGGTGATGCTCCAATGAAGATGCAGGTGCTCCGGTGACGAAGGAGGATGCTTCGATGACGAAGGAGGACACTCCGGTGACAGTGGTAGTTGACGAAGATGGTGCTCCGATGATGGATTACTGTTGTTATTTGTGATGGCCGGGAAGAAGCTTCGGTGATAAAGATGTACAGATGAGTATGATTTGTGTTTGTTTTGAAGAGAGGAAGATGAAATTGTATTTGAAGTGTGATAAGATGTTTTGTGAGAAGATGGGGTTGTTCTTGAGGATAATAAGAAGATATGTGTTTCTTTTAGGAGAAGAAGATCACCCTCAGATCATCATTTAATCAACGACTAGGAGCAAGCCTTGGAGTAGCACACGGATCGGAATCAACAGCGGCGATACTCGGATGCCGGTATTTCTTTTTGTCGTTAGTATTGCTATAAGTCGCCGGCATTGATCATTGTGGCCGGTATTTCCGGCGCCGATAATACTATACGTTTCTTGTAGTGATTATTCGTAATCTTAGTGATAAGAACTGCTGATTTTATTCTAAAATGAATATATATTCATTTGTATTTGTTTGTGTGTATGAACGTTCGTCTTCATGTATTTTCATGAACATTTGTTTGTGTTCTTGTGTTCATTTGCGTTTGGTAATTTGGTGAACAGTTCATGAACACATTCATTTCCTTAATAAATGAACAAGTACAAGAAATCTCGTTTGATAAGCATTCGTTCACAGTTTATGAACGGTTCATTCATTGATGAACTATGAAAGGTAATATGATAAAGTCTTCTCTAATCTTCTAATACATGATAGTCTATATATATTGAAGAATCTAACTACACAACTAACTACTAACTATATATCTAACCAACAACTGTAATTAACTATACATACAACCGGTGTGTATATATACACTTTAATATGAATGAACACAACCAAAATCTTGTCCAGTTCATTCGGTTGTTTACAACCTTATTCACCTATAAGAAACCATGATTCTAGATCAAAGATGTTGACCAATTCCAATAAAATTAGGGAGTTAATCAGTGCCGTCTCCGAGAAATTTTGAAACGTTTTGGGCCTGGAGCCACTAAAAATAAATCGGGCCCATATAATTTAAACACAATAATCATATATAAAAAAACTATAATATGACACTAATTGTTAAAACAATCATCAAAATAAAAGTATTGTACCAAAATGATCTAAATTTACCTACTTAACAAAATCGTTGCTGCTGAACAAGGAACTAACCTGTAACGCGATTTCGAATCACTGATTTCGTGGCCGCTGCGCTGCTGAATAGTGAATCGATTTCTGATTTCTGATTGCTTTGTGTTTGTGTGTGTGCTGCCTGTTAAACCTCTGTCGTCGCTTCGTATTCTATTATTTCCGGATTCCCGCTCATTACGTATATACGTCAATCACAGATTCACAGATGAAGGCTGTCAGGCTGATTATTATAATTAGGTTAACAGTTTAGGCCCAATAACAAAAACATATAGTATATAGGATATCTTTTAAAAACTTTGGGCCCTCAAAGTCTTTGGGTGAGTCCATTGCCCTACTTGCCCACACTTATCACCGGGCCTAGAGTTAATATTCACACATCTCTTCTCTATATCTCTCTCTAAACATACATATATATATATATATATAGAGAGAGAGAGAGAGAGAGAGACAGAGACAGAGTAGAAAAGGGTGTAAGAATAAAATACTGGGGTGTGAAAATAGGAGCGCCTAAAATTAGGGTGTGGCTATTGGCACACTAAAGTACCTATTGGCACACCAAACCCTAACAAAATTTAGGGTTTATCTACGCTGCGTATTGGTCAATACGCAGCGTATTGGGTTAACCCTATACGCTGCGTATTGACCAATACGCAGCGTAGATAAACCATAAATCTCAGTGCCTGATAACCAATCATTGCACAGAAAACAAGGTTTGTCTACGATGCGTATTGATCACTACGCATCGTATTGTTTTTTTCACAAATGGTCCCTACGGTTTTTAAAATTGACAAAAATGGTCCCTCTTTTTTGATATATTTACAATTTGGTCCCTAATGTTTCCATTTTTACAGCACAGGCCCCTGATGTTTCATAGATTGGCATAAATGGTCCCTGCCAGGGACTATTTTTGTAAAAACTGAAACTGAGGGACTAATTTTGTACACCAGTTAACAATACGCTGCGTATTGGTCAATACGCAGCGTATATAAAACATCTGCAAAATTGGGGTCATTTGGGTAGGTTTGAAGTATCAAAAGTTTACCAGTTTTATATACGCTGCGTATTGACCAATACGCAGCGTATTTGATAACTGGTGTACAAAATTACACTGCGTATTGACCAATGCGCAACGTATTTGTTAACTGGTGTACAAAATTAGTCCCTCAGCTTCAGTTTTTACAAAAATAGTCCCTGACAGGGACCATTTGTGCCAATCTATGAAACATCAGGAACCTATATATATTTTCGACGCTCGTTAGGGACGTACGCACCTTACGGTTCGACTTCGACTAAATAATAAAAAAAATATATATTTTAACGACGAACTTAGTTTCGACGCTCGTTAGGACCGTACGCGCCTTACGAGGGTCAAAACTAAGATCGTCGTTAAATTATATTTTTTTTTATTATTTAGTCGAAGTCGAACCGTAAGGCGCGTAGGTCCCTAACGATCGTCGAAACTAAGTTCGTCGTTAAAATATAAAACGACGAACTTAGTTTCGACGCTCGTTAGGGACCTCCGCGCCTTACGGTTCGACTTCGACTAAATAATAAAAAAAATATATATTTTAACGACGAACTTAGTTTCGACGCTCGTTAGGACCGTACGCTCCTTACGAGGGTCAAAACTAAGATCGTCGTTAAATTATATTTTTTTTTATTATTTAGTCGAAGTCGAACCGTAAGGCGCGTAGGTCCCTAACGAGCGTCGAAACTAAGTTCGTCGTTAAAATATAAAACGACGAACTTAGTTTCGACGCTCGTTGGGGACCTACGCACCTTACGGTTCGACTTCGACTAAATAATAAAAAAATATATATTTTAACGACGAACTTAGTTTCGACGCACGTAACGGACCGTACGCGCCTTACGTGCGTCGAAACTAAGTTCGTCGTTAAATTATATTTTTTTTATTATTTAGTCGAAGTCGAACCGTAAGGCGCGTAGGTCCCCAACGAGCGTCGAAACTAAGTTCGTCGTTAAAATATAAAAAGACGAACTTAGTTTCGAAGCTCGTTAGGGACCTACGCGCCTTACGGTTCGACTTCGACTAAATAATAAAAAATATATATATTTTAACGACGAACTTAGTTTCGATGCACGTAACGGACCGTACGCGCCTTACGTGCGTCGAAACTAAGTTCGTCGTTAAAATATATATTTTTTTTATTATTTAGTCGAAGTCGAACCGTAAGGCGCGTAGGTCCCTAACGGGCGTCGAAACTAAGTTCGTCGTTAAAATATAAAACAATGAACTTAGTTTCGACGCTCGTTAGGGACCTACGCGCCTTACGGTTCGACTTCGATTAAATAATAAAAAAAATATATATTTTAACGACGAACTTAGTTTCGACGCATGTAACGGACCTACGCGCCTTACGAGGGTCAAAACTAAGATCGTTGTTAAATTGTATTTTTTTTATTATTTAGTCGAAGTCGAACCGTAAGGCACGTAGGTCCCTAACGAGCGTCGAAACTAAGTTCGTCGTTTTATATTTTAACGACGAACTTAGTTTCGACGCTCGTTAGGGACCTACGCGCCTTACGGTTCGACTTCCAGAAGTTTATCTATACAACAAAACATTTTAAATAACCTGCCAGAATTTTATATAACCTGCCTGAATTTCAAAATATAACATTTCAAAATATGTGAAACTGTTTACACCGAAGTTTGATATATACATAACAAAATACGTAACAAAGTTTGTCCATACATAACAAAATGATAAAATACTACTGCTGCTGCTCCTGATGCTGCTGCTGCTCCTGATGCTGCTGCTGCTGCTGATGTTGATCCCAGTCCGCATCCGCAACGAAGGGTAGTGGAGGTAACCCGTCATGCTGTCGCTGCTGCTGCAGCGCCGCAGCCCCCCACTCTAACAAATAGTTGTTTCTTTCAACGTATCGAAGCAGCCGCTGATGTGACGGGTCAGGACCGGGCCAAACATGGCGTGTGAACTGGGGCGCCCCGGGTGGTCCACGCGGCTGTGGTGGCTGCGGAAGAACGTCGGCCGGCTCATGCGGCTTCGGCGGCTCCGGATCGTGTGGGGGATAAAACAGAGGGAACTCTTCTGGCAGTTGTGTAAGCTCGTATTGCGTGTCGTCCAGTTTCTTTAACCGCTTCCCACATGGGAAGTCTTTGGTAATATGCATCCCGTTTACTGTGTTCATCCCCATCCGCTTTGGCTGTGTCGCCGGGCCTACAAGGCCGCGGTCGTTCTCCGGATGATAGCCCAACGAATGGGCTATCTTGGTCACGTAGGCGCCGCCGAATAGCATTCCGCGCTCCTGTCGATGATGCGCTGAGGCGAAATACTGCGCCAACCCGTAGGCGAGAGCGCACGGCCTCTTGTATAAGAGGCAATATAAAAAGAACAAGTCACCACTCGTACACCACTCCCGGCTTTTGTTTCGAGTAGTGATCGAAGTGGAAATCATCTTGTGAAAATACCTGCATAAATGGAAACCAGTCAGTAAATAATAATCAGCCGTAAACGGGCGTTTAAACGGCTGCAAACGCAGCCGCAAACGGCTGCGAAATCGCTGCCCTTTGGGGCTGTGTTTGCAGCCGTTTAAACGCCGGTTTACGGCTGCAAACGCAGCCCCAAACGTCTGCTGGTTTAAACGTCGTTCAAACGCCGGTTACGGTTCGACTTCGACTAAATAATTAAAAAAAATATGTTTAAAATATATTCTGTTTAAAAAGAAATTTGGTTTAAATGGTCCTTGGAGTTTCAAAATTAACACAAATGGTCCCTTTTATGATATATTTACACTTTGGTCCCTGAAGTTTCTATTTTTTACAAAAATTGTCCCTGATGTTTCAAAAATTGACACAAATGGTCCCTAACGAGCGTCGAAATAAGTTCGTCGTTAAAATATAAAACGACGAACTTAGTTTTGACGCTCGTTAGAGACCTACGCGCCTTACGGTTCGACTTCGACTAAATAATAAAAAAAATATATATATTAACGACGAACTTAGTTTCGACGCTCGTTAGGACCCTACGCGCCTTACGAGCGTCAAAACTAAGATCGTCGTTAAATTATATTTTTTTATTATTTAGTCGAAGTCGAACCGTAAGGCGCGTAGGTCCCTAACGAGCGTCGAAATAAGTTCGTCGTTAAAATATAAAACGACGAACTTAGTTTTGACGCTCGTTAGAGACCTACGCGCCTTACGGTTCGACTTCGACTTAATAATAAAAAAATATATAGTTTAACGACGAACTTAGTTTCAACGCTCGTTAGGACCGTACGCGCCTTACGAGCGTCAAAACTTAGATCGTCGTTAAATTATATTTTTTTTATTATTTAGTCGAAGTCGAACCGTAAGGCGCGTAGGTCCCTAACGAGCGTCGAAACTAAGTTCGTCGTTAAAATATAAAACGACGAACTTAGTTTCGACGCTCGTTAGGGACCTACGCGCCTTACGGTTCGACTTCGACTAAATAATAAAAAAAATATTTATTTTAACGACGAACTTAGTTTCGACGCTCGTTAGGACCGTACGCGTCTTACGAGCGTCAAAACTAAGATCGTCGTCGTTAAATTATATTTTTTTTATTATTTAGTCAATTTTAATAGATAAGAAAAAATTAAAACAAATACAACATGAAAAATTTTCATTATCAAATTATTCGAGATTTAAAATAAATACTTTACAAAGGTTAGGAATAAAACCAAGAAATTATAATCTATATTATGGGTAATGACAAGTCCTAAAAGTATATACATCCCTATAGGAATAACCTATAAAGATTATAAAGCTGAATACTTTGCTGCTTATATAGATAGTGGATCAGGTTTATGCATATGTAAACCTGATTGCTTTCCAATAGAATAAAATACTTTTGGATGGGTATCGTAGTATTCCTAGACATGCTTCTTCTCTGTTTTGGATTTTATTATCCATAACTGCTAATTCGTCGAAACGTAATTCGCGTAGGTCCCTAACGGGCGTTAAAACGGCTGCAAACGCAGCCGCAAACGGCTGCGATTTCGCTGCCGTTTGCGGCTGCGTTTGCACTCGTAAACGGGCGTTTAAACAGCTGCAAACGCAGCCGCAAACGGCTGCGTTTTCGCTGCCGTCTGCGGCGGCGTTTGCAGCCGTAAACGGGCGTTTAAACGGCTGCAAACGCAGCCGCAAACGGCTGCGAAATCGATGCCCTTTGGGGCTGTGTTTGCAGCCGTTTAAACGCCGGTTTACGGCTGCAAACGCAGCCCCAAACGGCTGCCGGTTTAAACGTCGTTCAAACGCCGGTTACGGTTCGACTTCGACTAAATAATTAAAAAAAATATGTTTAAAAAAAATTCTGTTTAAAAAGAAATTTGGTTTAAATGGTCCTTTTTTGATATATTTACACTTTGGTCCCTGAAGTTTCAATTTTTACAAAAATGGTCCCTGATGTTTCAAAAATTGACACAAATGGTCCCTAACGAGCGTCGAAATAAGTTCGTCGTTAAAATATAAAACGACGAACTTAGTTTTGACGCTCGTTACAGACCAACGCGCCTTACGGTTCGACTTCGACAAAATAATAAAAAAATATATATTTTAACGACGAACTTAGTTTCGACGCTCGTTAGGAACGTACGCGCCTTACGAGCGTCAAAACTAAGATCGTCGTTAAATTACATTTTTTTTATTATTTAGTCGAAGTCGAACCGTAAGGCGCGTAGGTCCCTAACGAGCGTCGAAACTAAGTTCGTCGTTAAAATATAAAACGACGAACTTAGTTTCGACGCTCGTTAGTGACCTACGCGACTTACGGTTCGACTTCGACTAAATAATAAAAAAAGATATATTTTAACGACGAACTTAGTTTCGACGCTCGTTAGGACCGTACGCGCCTTACGAGCGTCAAAACTAAGATCGTCGTCGTTAAATTATATTTTTTTTTTATTATTTAGTCGAAATCGAACCGTAAGTCGCGTAGGTCCCTAATGGGCGTTTAAACGGCTGCAAACGCAGCCGCAAACGGCTGCGATTTCGCAGCGGTTTGCGGTTGCGTTTGCAGTCGTAAACGGGCGTTTAAAAGGCTGCAAACGCAGCCGCAAACGCCTGTGTTTTCGCTGCCGTTTGCGGCGGCGTTTGCAGCCGTAAACGGGCATTTAAACGGCTGCAAACGCAGCCGCAAACGGCTGCGATTTCGCTGCCGTTTGCGGCTGCGTTTGCAGTCGTAAACGGGCGTTTAAACGGCTGCAAACGCAGCCGCAAACGGCTGCGTTTTCGCTGCCGTCTGCGGCGGCGTTTGCAGCCGTAAACGGGCGTTTAAACGGCTGCAAACGCAGCCGCAAACGGCTACGAAATCGCTGCCCTTTGGGGCTGTGTTTGCAGCCGTTTAAACGCCGGTTTATGGCTGCAAACGCAGCCCCAAACGGCTGCCGGTTTAAACGTCGTTCAAACGCCGGTTACGGTTCGACTTCGACTAAATAATTAAAAAAAATATGTTTAAAAAAAATTTCTGCTTAAAAAGAAATTTGGTTTAAATGGTCCTTGGAGTTTCAAAAATTGACACAAATGGTCCCTTTTTTGATATATTTACACTTTGGTCTCTGAAGTTTCAATTTTTTACAAAAATGGTCCCTGATGTTTCAAAAATTGACAAAAATCAACTAAATAAGGGTACCTAAATAATTAAAAAAAGAAATTTTGTTTTAAAAAAATCTGTTTAAAAAAAGCTGTTTAATAACTAACGTACCTGAAGAGCGGATCCTCAATCAGCGTAACCCTCCCCTTGGATTGGTGGTGGTCCCAATGAGTGATGTCCGCGATCAGAGCCCAAAACCCTAATAGCGTGGGTTTATCAACCATCACGAGCCCCTGTTTACACGAATGTTTATTAAACGTTAAATTAATATTAAATCTTAAATGTTATATATTAAAATAATAATAATAACAATACAAAATTTGTGTTATACGTACCTTCGTATAAAGATCCGTAGCGATCTCAGCCTCCGTATACAAACCGCTATGCACCGCAAACTGTGCAAGTGACATTTCGCGCGCCTGGCCAGCCATGCGAAAAGAAACCTCGGGCGGGGGAGGGGTCTGCGCGGGGTCCACAACCTCATTTGGCCGACGAGGATGAAACTCGAACGACGACAGAAACTCGACCAGTATCTCCCTGTAGGTCGGCGTAAACGATAGCTCAAATAGACGATCCTACGGTGAATCAACGGAACAAACCTCCGCGCCCAATCTTCAACCTCGAGCTTCCGGAGGGTTTTCCAAGAAACCGCAAAATGTTCACCAATATGCATCTTCCGAAGCTTCTCGCAACGGAGAGCAGCGTCGGACTCCGGAGGAAACTCCAAATACGGGTGATTCTCGAGAGGATCCGGCGGTGGACGCGCCCGCCGTTTCCGCTGCGGCTGCTCCGGAATATCTCCTTCTAAATCCATTTCCTCCATTTTTCTGTTTTAAAAAAAAAACAATTTAAGTTTAAGTTTAAAAAAATATATATTTTCTGTTTAAAAATATATATTTTCCGTTTACAAACGCCCGTTTGCAGCCGTTTAAACGCTGTTTACAAAAG
The DNA here is from genome assembly GCF_002127325.2 of Helianthus annuus. Classification (NCBI taxonomy): domain Eukaryota; kingdom Viridiplantae; phylum Streptophyta; class Magnoliopsida; order Asterales; family Asteraceae; genus Helianthus; species Helianthus annuus. The sequence goes on along the minus strand of NC_035435.2, from coordinate 93,246,487 downwards.
GCGTTTAAACGCAGACAATAAGGGATTGATACGCATAAAATACATACGCAGACAATAAGGGTTTACTATATGCATCAAGATCAGTCTTGTACGTTAAACTTATACAACCATATGTTATAGGATTGATACATTAATGCTATAAAACTAAAAGTATGCATATTGATGCAACAGTTTCATATCATTGGTACATTTACTTACCATTTAGATATACGATTTTAAACCCCAATCAAACAAATACAAACACCCCTAATTCACTGTAAACCCTAATCACACAAACACCCCTAATTCACTGTAAACCCTAATCAAACAAATCAAACAAACCATTTTTATACTTGGACCGGCTCTGACCCTAACCTCTTCAAATATGGTGAAATAACCATACACAACAATCAAACAAATCAAACAAACACCCCTAGTTCACTGTAAACCTTAATTTACCTATGATACAGCCCTAATTTACGGATAAAATACTAAAAAATCAAAATTAGTTAAATAGGTTGAGTATATACCTCGTTTATACTTCGAATTCGCCTGTATACGGTCGGAAATACGTAGTAGCCTGTAGGGGTTTTGTGTGGTGTAATTTGGGGAAGAACAGAGATGCGTAGGGGTTTTCCTGATTTAAATCAGAACCAATACGCATCGTAGAGGTCCCTACGAAGCGTATGCAAAAGTCAAAAAAGGCGTTTGACTTGTGAAATTACCATTTTGCCCTTCTGTTAGGGCTATACTGGGGTGAATTGAAGGGCAAAAAGGTCATTTTCGACCTTTATATACGCTCCGTATGGCTCTCTACGACGCGTATATAAAGGTCAGCAGAATGACCTATATACCCTTCTGTATAGCCTATACGAAGCATAGACAGAAGGGTATAAAGGTCATTGTAGCGTATTTATATACGTATCGTAGAGTTCCATACGCAGCGTATTTAAAGGTCCGAAAATGACGTTTTTGCCCTTATATTCAGCCCCGTATAGCCATAACTGGAGGGGTAAAATGGTGATTTAACATATTTATAATTTTAAACTTTAATTTGAGGGGAAAATTGTCCGCCTTTGACATACGCTGCGTATTGATCAATACGCTCCCTTTGTTGTTGTTATTTTACCTTTTTACCCTTGTTCTGAGGCTATAGGAAGCCAAAAACAGGGGCTTTATTGTCATTTGCTTATCCTACGATGCGTAGGGATCCCTACGCAGCGTATAGGTTCTTTTTTTTCCTTTTCCTTGGTTTGTATTTATAGAAAACAATATTTTTTTATAAATAATGGCACAAATATAATTTAGAAAAGCTAAAAATAATACAAAAATTATGTTTATAAAAATTTGAATTATAAATTAAAAAATAAAAATTAATTAAAAATGATATTATTTGAATTATAAAAATTAAAAATGATACAAACTTTATAAATTAAAAAATTTCTACAATTTACAAAAATACAAGTTTCCGCTTAATCTTCGATAACATTTAAACTCGGTTCTCTGTCTTTGTCTCGGTCTGATTTAGGATTGATTAACTCGTAGTAGTGCTCTAACCGCGGTCTATACATTTCTTCCCACCGTTTCGCAGCTATTGATCGATGTGTCGACCACAACGGGTTCACTAAAGGCATGGGGCAGTCTCCTTCCAACTTAGCATGTATGAAGTGTCCCCCGTGAACATGTACAAGCGTTATCGCTTGAGGTCGTGGATCTAGTGGGGCATCCGTTAATGGGAAGATGGTAGATCTCCATTCAATGCTTAGCACGTGGAGGACAATATTATACCTTTGCGCTACGAGAAGCCCTACCTGGGGCATTTCCATCCAGTGACTTTCATCGCACCCTTTCACTGAATGCCATTCGATGTTGTTACGTATTCGTTTAAAGTCTCCTTCGTTATATGTTTCGAATACATGCTTCCAACGCGGCTTGTTATGGTCAATCTCCAGTAGTAAATCTCTTCGAATATTGGGCCATGCGTGTTCCGTAAAACCTAACCCGACAGCCACAGACCTGTACCCACAATGACCGTCTGGGGTCACATCTTGTATACGCGATATGTAAGAGTGAAACTCTGATGGAATTTGATTCTTAAACCTCTTAATGCTTAACAAGTGCTCGTCCCCCTTTATTAATGGAAAACCCTTATCATCCCACGTCTCCTTCTTTTTAGAACTTGTTAGAACTGTTTCGTTGCATTTTAGGTTTTTCAGACTTCACAACCGAACCAGTTCCACGAGAGCTCTCTGACGGTACGTATGAGCTGTGTCGGGGTAAATCGTACCTATGTTTGGGGGAAGCGGTATATACGTTGTTTTCCTCGCCATAGGAGCTGTGTCTCGCAGCTTCATCTAGCCTTTCTTGTACTTTCTTTGATGTAGGCCGACCACGAGTATTTTGCTGGACGATCGGTGGTTTCTTGGTTGACGATTTCGGGGTGAAGACCGCTTTTATCTTTGAAAGCATACTCTTTTGCTGAACGGGGGACTGCGCCTCTAAATGTTGCCGCACATTATTGAGCTCTGCTACAATATCGACTTCCTCGTCTACCAGTTTATACGCGAGCAAGTCAAGCTTACGCCAGAATACATCTATTTCGTCGAGTTGTATCATACGCCCTGCACAGTTAAGTTAATACGGTGTGAGAAACAGCTAAATCGTACAAAATAACAAAAGGTTTGTGGTTTTAATATTTTTTACCTGTACGTTTGTAGTTTTCCAGCCTACAAGCACACGGCAATCCACAGCTAAGCCACATATGGCAACCACATGATGCGTTAAGTTTCCGCAACACCTCCATCTTCCTCATTAGCTCTTCTGCCAGCAAAGTAAGTGCTTCATGGGAAACCTTTCCACGTAGGTTGTCCAACACCGGGTGTCTGTGGTGGTTCATTGTTTTTTCGATGCTCTCGGTGAAACTTTTTTGTATTTCATCGTACTGAGTTTCAACTATATCAATGACGCATCTTGCTATTCGCACCAATGAACTCCCGCTCGTAATGTATCTTTTTAAATTTGCGTGCTGGCTCTCAACTCTGTTGGTGGTGCGCTGACCAAAGTTGCGACACTTATTGGTCCACGCATAAACGAACATTTCTTTATAGTCTTTGAGCCAGTTTTCGTAGACGTAATCATAGACACCTGCAAAAATAAAAATAAAATAATGAAATGTAAAAGCGTGTGTAAACTATAATAGATTGGGTGAGTCGTTTGTTGAAGGAACACTTACTTTCTCGGTTGGCAACCACGAGTCGGTTATACATTTTCTCCAAGTTGTACTTGTACATGGGCTCTGAAGTGGATTCGCACACTCTCCGCCAGTACGTCATAAATTTCCCCCAATCTTCTTTATCGAACCCTTTCTTGCACTCTCTAACTATATTTTGTTCGATGTGAAACTGGCATAGAAGCCTGGTTGCGTTTACTTTAGAACACGCGTTAATTAGGGCAAGCTCCCTATCCGTGACTATCACACGCGGCATCATACATTCATGCAAAATCGACTTGATCCGCTCAAGCACCCACACGTAGTTACCCCTTCGTTCTTTACAAATAACGGCATGTGCGATACAAAAAGACTTCCCAGTCGATGTCACACCCACAACCTGGAGAAATGGCATGTTGTAGAGGTGTGTGTTGTAGGTCGCGTCGATCAACATCACGTGCGGGAATGCACGCCACATAGTGATTGAATAAGGATGAACAAAGAAAATCTCTGTTACGACATCTGTTTTGGGTTCCTGTCGGGTGTCGTAAATGAATCGGTGATCATGCAGCAGGCTTTCCAGTGCCTGCATAGGAGTCTTTCCGTCCATTAGTGTCGATCTATTTTTTTTGTATCGCATTTTGCACGTCTTTCTGAACATGCAGGCTGTCAGGGAACTGCTTTCTTAGGGTTTGAAACATGATACGTGGCTCCATGTTTTGAGCAGTTAGCTGCTCCACTAGCTTGTATTCGGCTTCAGTAAATCTTCGCACAATAGCGTGTCCCAACAGACTCGTCGTAGGTTCATGGTTATGGTTCGCGTTGTCCACTTTTAACTCCCACGTGTCATTCGTCACGTCCCGGACGGCGAGTAATGAAAATGGGCAACCGATTTTTTTGCTACCAGCTTTCCTAACTGTTGCTTTACTACGGTGCTCACCACTACGGTCGCACACAAGCCATACCATCCCAGTTGTACCGCCAATATTTTTTGATCGGCGGGTAACAATTACGTAACCATACTCCTTTCCCGTTTCTTGTACCCAATTCTTCAAATCAGTTAGAGACATGAAACGCTAAAAAAAGTTACGTTAATAATAATAATACTAATAATAATAATAATAATAATAATAATAATAATAATAATAATAATAATAATAATAATAATAATAATAATAATAATAATAATAATAATAATAATAACAATAATAATCAAATATAATTGAAACTCATACTTCAGTTAGCATATACTTAACTGAACAGTACAGGGACCATTTGTGTCAATTTTCGAAACTTCAAGGACCATTTGTGTCAGTTTTCAGGGACCATTTGTGTCAATTTTCAAAACTTCAGGGACCATTTGTGTCAATTTTCGAAACTTCAGGGACCATTTATGACAATTTTCGAAACTTCAGGGACTATTTTTGATAATTATAATATTTTTAACAATAATAATAATAATTATTATAATTATAATATTTTTAATAATAACAATAATAATAATAATAATAATAATAATAATAATAATAATAATAATAATAATAATAATAATAATTAGAGTATTTTAACAATAATAACAATAATAATAATAACAATAATAATTATTATTTTAATGTGACACCTCATTTATTTGAAACGGATTGCCCGGGGTAGATGGTTCATAAAGTGATGTGTTACGGGGCTCATAACCATATCCACCATGTTCTCCGTATCCACCGTAGCCTCCGTATCCACCGTATCCACCTTCACCCCCGGATCTATCATATCCACTGTATCCACCTTCACCCCCGTATCCACTGTAACCACCTTCACCCCCATATCTATCGTATCCACTGTATCCAACTTCACCCCCGTATCCACTCCACTGGTGTATCCGTATCCACTTTAACCACCTTCACCCCCGTATCCACTGTAACCACCTTCACCACCGTATCCATTGTAACTTCCGTATCCACCTTCATCCTCGCATACCCCGTAACCCGGATACGATTGCTGCGTCGGATAATATGGTTCATTAACAGGTGCATTCTCAGCACCGTATCCACTTGGTTGCACGTACGGAGATTCATACCCGTATCCGTAATCTGGATACACTTGATGCGCCGGGTAATTTGGTTCATCAACAGGTGGAGTAGGAGTCTTGTTCAAGTCTGGCAACTGTGTTTTTTGATCAATAGAAACTCCAGACACAACCTCCTCCTCTTTGGCAGCATTTGCTCCCCATGTGTCGTTAGAATAGCGATTACTGAAATAATTATCGTTCCAAAATGATGACATTTTAACAAGATTGAATAAAAAACTAACAATTCTTTACTAAAGAAGAAGATGAAAAAGAAAGCACGGTATATTGAATTGAATTTGATGGGTAACAGATATGAATGGAGGGATAAATAGACTTTCATCTGACACTTCAATACGCATCGTATTGCTCTCTACTCACCGTATTACTTTATTCACGTGCCCTGGACAACATCGTATCAGTGTCAAATCAGTCTGACATACGCTGCGTATTGATCAATACGCACCCTATGTTAGACTGATTTAACATGGTACTAGGTTTGACTGTCTGGTCGTGTACCTAGCACTTACATACGCTGCGTAGTGACCAATACGCAACGTATTCAGGTAACCCTATACGCTTCGTATTGGTCAATACGCAGCGTATGCAAACCCTAATTGTGCAGATAGCCTGACTTGGTGTGCAAATAGTGAGAGCCCTAAAATTAACATTAAAGGAGTTGATGATTACCCTCGTTATGAATTCACATAATAATATATACAACTTTGTATCCATAAATACTACCGAAGCCTCATGTGGCCTTTTGTTTTTTTTTTTTTTTTTGAGTTAATTACTGTTTTTGTCCCTGTGGTTTGTAAAAAATCATTATTTCAGTCCATTAGTTTAAAAATTGCGATTTCAGTCCCTGTGGTTTCACTTTCGTAACAATTTCAGTCTCTGTGGTTTCACTTTTGTAACCATTTCAATCCATTAGTTTAAAAAATACAGGGACTGAAATGGTTACGAGGTGGACTGAAATGGTTACGAAAGTGAAATCACAGAGACTCTGAAATCGCAATTTTTGATAAACCACAGTGACGAAAACAGTAATTAATTAACTCTATTTATTTTACTTTGTTTTTTATAATTTCACATTAGTATAAGAGTATGAACCTTTAACCCATTTATTTATTTTGAATTTAATTTGATTTTTTATAGCTTTTGTTAATTAGTTTTTTAGAAAAGAAAAATACATGACGGTGTTTAATTTTTTTTGGGACATTTGGAAATAAACTTTATTAAAACATTTTTTTATTCATAATAAGTGTTTTTTTTCAAAACAATGTACAAGTATTATCAAAACCGTTATCCGTGATTGTTTTTATAGTTTTTGGACGATGCAAAACACGTGTTGATATTGTTTTGGTTGTATGCGTATTGAACTAAGCCGATACCGATCGTTACTAGCATCGGTATTATCAGAATCGACGTCATTATTCATTTTTTTGGTTTCCCATCGATATAAAACATGTTCCAATATATCCTTTTATGCATATGATGATTTTGCGGTTTCAAACGACTATTGCACGGGTGAAACTTACTGGTTATCCTAATATAGCATTGAGCAGGGTACAGGACTCAATTCATTCTTCTAGACGCAGAACTGAAGTATAATAATATTATTTGTAAATGCTAACACATTACGTCATGCCCTTTTATAGGTGAATCGACTTTATTATAACACGTTTTGAATTCTAAAAATCTGCAGAATAAAATTCAAATTTGGCAGTAGGAAAAATCTTCAAAGACACAGTCAGCTTTTTCAATAGAATAAGTATGTGATTGAGACCAAAGTTGATGCAAAACCATCAAAGCCTGCAACTCTTTCAAGCAATCGTTTTTTACAATCATGGCGTTCTCCCATACCCATCTGATCACTTCGTTTCTTCTTGTCTTCATTCCTTTTGTAGCTTCAATCACCCTTAATTTTACAAATATCAATACTCCAAATAGTGACATAGTTCTAGAAGGTAATGGATCATCTTACATCTCCAACGAGGGAATCCAAGTGACGACAAATGAGATTGGTTCTGATCGGAGCCAGAAAGCTGGACGTGCGAAATATATCAAGCAACTACATCTTTGGGACAGCCAATCTGGTGAGCTAGCAAGCTTCTCTACCAATTTCACGTTTGTGATTGACTCAAACAGGGAGACAAACTATGGTGATGGTCTCACATTCTTCCTTGCACAAGATAACTCTGTGATAACTGCAGGGGGAGCCATGGGGCTTCCAGTCAATGTCACAACCAACACCACAACCAATGTCACAACCACTATGGCGATTAGCCAGTTTGTTGCGGTGGAGTTCGATACATATCCTAATTACGATTGGGATCCAAGAAGAGTATGGGATTCAGTAACCCGTAGGAATGCTTCTGTAAATGAACATGTGGGTATCAGCATTAACTCTCTTACTTCTGTGAAATTTAAGAAATGGTACAGCAATATAACAGGAGGGAGAGAGTGTCAAGCTTGGATTACATATGATTCAGTTTCTAATAACCTTAGTGTTTCCTTCACTGGCTATCAAAACAATACTGTCGTGCGTCAAGATGGACTAGTTTACACAGTTGATCTCAGGAAGGAATTACCCGAATGGGTTATATTTGGGTTTTCCGCATCAACAGGTGATTCATTTCAAAAGAACAACGTGAAATCTTGGACTTTCGATAGTTCGGATTTAGAGATTAATGAAAACAAGAAAACCAAGGTGGGATTAATAGTTGGGTTATCGGTCACAATTGTTTTTCTTTCTATGCTAGTCTTTGTTTTGTGGAGGAGGCAGAAGAATAAGGTTAGGGAACATGAAGCAGGAGAAGATGCATTTGATGTTGAGATGAACAACGAGTTTGAAATGGGCACGGGGCCTAAAAGATTTTCATACCATGAATTGTCTCATTCGACTTGTAACTTTGCAGAAACGGAGAAGCTTGGAGAGGGAGGTTTCGGTGGAGTTTACAAAGCTTTCTTGAAGGACTCGGGCATGTATATTGCAGTGAAAAGGGTTTCGAAGAGTTCCAAACAAGGTATAAAGGAGTACGCATCAGAGGTGAGGATCATTAGCCGATTAAGGCATAGAAATTTGGTGCAACTTATTGGGTGGTGTCACCAAAAAGGCGAATTCCTGCTTGTTTACGAATATATGGAAAACGGAAGCCTAGATTCACATCTTTTCAAACATACTAGCTTATTGACATGGACAACAAGGTATAAAATTGTGCATGATCTGGCATCTGCTTTGTTGTATCTACATGAAGAATGGGAGCAATGTGTTTTGCATAGAGATATAAAATCAAGTAATGTGATGTTGGATTCGGGTTTCAATGCGAAGCTTGGTGATTTCGGGCTAGCTAAGTTGGTTGACCATGAAAAAGGCTCACAAACAACAATGTTGGCTGGAACCTTGGGTTATATGGCTCCTGAATGTGTAATCACAGGTAAAGCAACCAAGGAATCAGATGTTTTTAGCTTCGGAGTTGTTGCATTAGAAATAGCATGTGGGCGAAAACCCATTGAGTACAAAGCTCAAGAAAAACAAGTGCGTTTAATACAATGGGTTTGGGAGCTTTACGGGAGTGGGACTCTTTTAGAAGCAGCTGATCCGAGTCTAGGTTCGGAATATGATGAAGAAGAAATCCAGCGTTTGATGATTGTTGGGTTATGGTGTGCACACCCAGATTCCGAATTTCGCCCATCAATGAGACAAGCCATTAAAGTACTGAACTCTGAAGCTTCCCTGCCATTACTACCTTCAAAGATGCCAGTGGCATCTTACATGACACCTCCAATGTCGTCATTATTTGATATCTCCTCCATTGCCCATTACCAATCTTCAGTTAGCACCTCTAACACCGAATCATCAATGCAAACCACATCATCCACAAATTCTTCTTCTTCCCCATCTATATCACTCTTACATTCAATGAAATGAAAAGGTCTAGATCAGTATAAGATGTGTACATAACTGTGTTTACATGAATTATTTGTTGTTTATATCTGATTTCATTAAGTTTCAGGTTGCAAATGCTAATGATGGAAGTAGAAGGGCTACAGGTCGTGCTGAAGTCAAGAGTTGGTATGTTTGTGATGTTGCGAATAAATTTGATTCTAGGGACTGATTCGAAAGATTTAAATGAAGTTTAGGTGGCTTGGAGTTGGAGATAAATGCGATGTCTTATTTAGTATATAATTTATAGTATATTGTGATTTTCTTGATTATAGATATGTGATAACTTTTTTTTTACATGTGATTGTATTCATATATTTATGATTATGTGTTGCTTTATGATATTATAAATGTTTCTTTATTTAATATGTTACTGGTCTAAGTTTTCGTGTGTTACACGAACTGTGACAACCCGGACTTCCCTTCACAAAATCGTTCCATGTGTAACCTAACGTTTCTTTTGTGCAATTAAACAAGATAAAAAGCGAAGTATCTAACATGAAATTTTGTGTCTTTTGTTTCATGAATATGTGGTATGAATTTTTAAGCTATGGGATTACTCTATCTAACCATCCTAATTAACTAAAACAAACCACTCCACCCATCACACCCCTGATATCCCTTTCGGCCCAATGTAAGCCCATTAGTTACCCTAAAACTTGTCGCACAGTAGGGATGGTAGGCAGTTTGAGGTGTGCGACCATACCCGACGATGGTATAAAAAAAGGGGTGTCTTGTTCCCACACCTTCTATATCTTATTTTCACATCCCTAGTGTATACGGGCCGTATATAAAATATACGGCCCGTATAGAATGTTTTTGAATAGGAATATGCGCAGAGAATGTTTTTTTTTATTTTACTATATACGGCCCGTATATAGTTATACGAGCCGTATACATGTTTATACGATTTGTAAAACGTATACGGCTCAATGGAATTATTTTGGTAGGTTTTTGATGTTACCAAATGTATACGGGCCGTATAACTGTATCACGTTTTTTCCAGTAAAAACACCATCATTCTAAGGTTTCTAAACTCTTCATCACCTTTAACAAACGTTGATCGAAACACGCCGCTTAAATCGGAGCACAAGTAGAGTAACGTTACCGATCAGTCCGTTGATCGAGTAACTAGCAGAAGAACCCGACACAAACAAGTTCTCCACAGTTTGTTATTCAGATCTCTATTCGGTCATCTTTCCAAACTACAACACACGATAACTTCAAAGTTTATAGTGTGTGATTTGACCAGGAAATGATTGGAGGTGATTTGCTACTTTTAATAAGCTGTCATAGTTGTCAAATTCGATTTCAACAAATCTTTTCTTTTTTTCTTCAATTTCTAGAACATTCTCCGTAACATGAAGACGTGTCGGGTTCTTCTACCAGTGGTATTTTAATAAAGTATTGAAGATTGAATGTGCAAACCCAACCGTTTTTTTACTACGGAAACGGTGGCTATGCGAAATACAAACCGCAACCGTTTTCTACTATGGAAACGGTGGCTATGCGAAATACAAACCGCAATCTTTTGTGACTATGGGAAACACAAGCTTTCTTTTTGAGCTTGATGGATGTCCATTATCTCAGTTGAGGCGCGCATTGTTTAAATCTGAATATAACTAGATGTTACGTGTAACTTCATTAAACCAAGAACAAAGCCTATTTCAAAACACATGTGTTCGTATCAGCGTTGTTTATCACCCTGTGTGAGCATTGGAAACCCGAAAAACAGTCTTGACAACTGTGACAGCTTTTCTATCTGTGTGTGTCACATCCATCCTGTTATACCAATCGATATGATTAATTTTACAGATTTTTTTTTCTAATTAGCGTTGTTAACTACCAAAAGAATGCATACACAAATAGTTCTAGTGGACGAAGCAAAGAGACCGTTGTGTATCTGAATCAGGTTCTCAAACAAACACTACTAAAGATGAGTTGGTGATAAATACCGGAGCTGTTATCTCGGTTGTTCAGTACTTTCGTGATAATAAAACAAGCAGGCATTGATTTTGCCAAGATTGAAGGAAAGAATCTAGCCATAAGCGTTGTGGATTCTCAGCGTTATTCGAATGTAAGTGGATCGAGTGATACGCTTATTTATTCTTGTCAAGGTGGGCATGGTTTGTTCGGGAGTACATCACCACCCAAAGATCAACAACTTGTGAGTGAGAATATGGTTATGAAGACGTGTCGGGTTCTGCTAGTTATTCGGAATGTTTCGAATCATCACAGAAGAGGTGTCGGGTTCTGCTAGTTATTCGGAATGTTTCGAATCATAACAGAAGACGGATGCGGTTTGCATATTCAATCTTCATTGCTTCATTAAAATTACAACACACGATAAAATGCTTGGAAAATTGGATCAACTCTCCTATATCAACATACTCTTCTCCAGACGCTAAGTTGTTATGAATGACAACTTGAGGGGTCTAGTTAACTTTCAGATTCAGATTCAGGAAGCAGATGATTTGTAAAAAAAAAACATGGTCAACTTAGTAAAATGTGAGCTTTTTCACCAACCATATCGAAATCCACAAATTCCAACAGTTTCTTCGTAGATTCCGTCCGGTTTTCAAAGCCGGTTGATGAAACTGAAGCTGTTATTCTGTTGTTCAGTACTTCCGAGATCTGAACCAACCGTAATCCACAAATTCCAACAAATTGCATCAGGAAGCTCAACTTGAACGGACGATATGTATCTTCTATCATGCGACGGACCCAATTCTTGCAAGTTAAATCCACAATCAACGTATACAGGTGCAAGAGAATGGCGAGTTATTTTCAGTTATTTCTGTTGATCCACAAATTCCATTGTTTAAATCAGAATCAGGATCGTTCTAATAGATTAAAGAGAATAAACCATTTTTTTACCAATTTTTACCCATGTTATACGGGCCGTATAACATTATACGGGACATATACAATCATCGTATACATTGTATACGATTGGTAAAAAAAATTTCACATGCTGTATACGGCTTGTATAACATGGGTAAAAATTGGTCTGGTAAATTTTTTTTACATGGTGTATACGGGCCGTATAATAGTATACGGCTCGTATTCTCAGGGTAAAAAATGGTTTACTCTCTTTAATCTATTACAACGATCCAAAAAACGAAGAACAAAGTCAAATGTGGTCAAACTTGGACATCAGACGTAAATCTTGATTCAGATCTCTATTCGGCCATCTTTCCAAACTACAACACACGATAAGTTTACACTTTATATAGTATGTGATTTGACCGGTTGTATTCAGTTATCTCTGTTGATCCACCAATTCCAACAAATATTTCACTCCAGTAGTTGAAACTTGAGCGCAGGAATCAATTCAAAACCCTCACCCTCAAAATCAACCAGAAACCAAAGAAAACAGGGCAGATAATGGCTGATGGTTCTTCGTTGAGGAAACCAAACGTAGCGGAGATGATAGGCCTGGTAACCGGAAGAGAAAAAACCCTAGTGACGTCGTCGACGATTATGAACGGACTATTGGCCATTATTCGACCGAGTAATCAATTGTATTTTTTTAGTTGTTTCTCTTGTTAAGTTTCTGAACCAACCGAAATCCACAAATTCCAACAGTTTCTTCGTAGATTCCGTCCGGTTTCCAAACTCTTTCACTCAAAGTTAATATTCACTGTGGTGGATGCAAGCATAAAGTTAGAAAAATACTCAAGAAGATTGAAGGGTACACAACTGAAGGTTCAGTGCACGAAAAGTTTCTTACGAACGATATGTATCAGAAAGCTCAACTTGAACGGACGATATGTATCAACAACTTGTGAGTGGGAATATGGCTATGAAGAATAGTATGGATAAGCAATCACCGGTACGGGTTTTGGTGTTTTGGTAGGTTGAAAGAGGTGAATGTTCCTTGTTTTTCCATGTATGTGACAAAACAAGGATCGTTCTAATCATCACAGAAGACGTGTCGGGTTCTTCTGCTAGTTATTCGGAATGTTTCGAATCACCACAGAAGACGTGTCGGGTTCTTCTGCTAGTTATTCAGTTATTTCTGTTGATCCACAAATTCCATTGTTTAAATCAGAATCAGGTTCTCAAGACAAGGATCGTCTAATAGATTAAAGAGAATAAACCATTTTTTACCAATTTTTACCCATAGTATACGAGCCATATAACAATATACGGCCCGTATATAATCATCGTATACATTGTATACGATCGGTAAAAAAAATTTTACCCAGAGTATACGGCCGTATAAACCGTATACGGCCCGTATACATATGGTTAAAAATAGTAAAAACCTCTTTAATCTATTAGAACGATCCAATAAACGAAGAACAAAGCCTATTTTCAAAACACAGGTTCATACAGTGCTGTAATAGGTTGTGGTTCAGCCAAAATGACATCTAGCATTACTAACGGTTCAAGTAAGTGTCTAAAAATCTGAAAATTCAGGTTTACCTTGTTAGTTTCTCAAATCATCTGCTTCCTGAATCTGAATTGTGAGTGGTGTTTGAGTCATAAACCGTTAATCCCAACGCTTCCCGAAAAAAATTTCTCTTTCCTTTTCATGAGGTAAAACCGGTTTCAACATCAAGGGTTGTTTTTCACCCTGTGTGAGCATTGGAAGCCCGACAAACGGTCTTGCAAGACTGAAATAACTCGCCATATATATCTTCTATCATGCGACGGACCCAATTCTTGCTCAACTCTTGTGGGCCCGTATCGGAATCAGGCGTTGGAAGGATTGTAGTAGTAGGACATTGGTACCACTGTGAAAATTGCATTAGGAAGCTTAACTTGAACGGACGATATCTATCTTCTATCATGCGACAGACCCATTATTCGACCGAGTAATCAATTGTATTTTTTTAGTTGCTTCTCTTGTTAAGTTTCTGACCCAACCGAAATCCACAAATTCAAGTCAAATTGTGTCTAATGCAAGGATCTTCGTGCATTATTTAAATCAGAATTAGGTTCTCTAGACAAGGATCGTTCTAATAGATTAAAGAGAATAAACCCTCGTTTCTTCATCTTCATCTTCAAGAACAATGATGAACAGATGATGTTTTTTTTTCGCAGGAGGGGAGAGAGTCTGATACAATAATTTTTTACCCATCAGCAACCATCAGCAACCATTTTTTCTTTTCCTTCAATTTCGAGAACATTCTCCCTGTGTATTTGCTTGTGTTGTAGAAACCGGTGGTGAATTTACGTACACAACTGAAGGTTCAGTGCATTAAAAGTTTCTTACGAAAGGTACATGACAAAACAAGGATGTTGGGAATTAAAACGGATGTACGTGACAAAACAAGGATCGTTCTAATAGAATAAAGAGGATAAACCAAGGATGTTGGGAATTCGCATAAACATATATTCGTTTCATAACCTCCTCCTATAAATCAACCATAACTCACCCGAGATGAAACCGAACCAAGAATACTTCAAACATTCTAAACCTTACCTGGAAACAAACCAATAAAATCCTGTATTAGAAACCATCCTATGTCTTTTACCAACCGAAGAGGCAGCAAGGACAGATAATACTTCATTTGTCGAGAAACCATACTGTCAAAAAACTAACATCTTTTAGTCATAAACCCTTGAATCCCAACGCTTCTCTAAAAGAGCCTGTATTAGAAACTATCTTGTGTCTTTTACCAACCGAAGAGGCAGCAAGGACAGATAATACTTCATTTGTCGAGAATCCATATTGTCAAGAAACTAACATCTTTTACTAAAAAATCCTTGAATCCCAACGCTTCTCTAAAAGAGCCTGTATTAGAAACCATCCTATATCTTTTACCAACGGAAGAGGCAGCAAGGACAAATAATACTTCATTTGTCGAGAAACCATACTGTCAAGAAACTAACATCTTTTAATACTTCATTTGTAACCGTAAGGATGATGCAAATTTGTACGTAAAGATCTGTACACAAACTCTTCTACATCTTTTAACCAATTGTCTAACAAATTGTGTGTGTGCTTGTGCTGTAGAAACCGGTGATGAATTTATCTATCTAAATCAGGTTCTCTGCCTTAGATCGGTCATTCCTTGTGAAAAATGAACGTTGTATTCTTGTCTTTCAGAAGATTTGGTATTGAACCAAGAATACTTCAAACATTCTAAACCCTACCCGGAAACAAACCAACAAAATCCTGATACTCTTCTAGCAGAACCCGACACGTCTTCTATGATGATTCGAAAGATTCACGAACCACAATGGACTCAGACTCATACTACTCACCCTCCCCTGAGGAAAAAGTTTTCCCGACGACTCAAAACAAAGCAGTTGGTTTGTGTTCATATCAGCGTTGTTTATCACCCTGTGTGAGCATTGGAAGCCCGACCATTAGCAGAATCATTGCATTACATCCCGTTGAAAACAAGTGGTTGTAATGATGGCACCCTTGATTAAAACACTTCTCCTTACAACTCTCATCAAATGCCTCACCCTTCCTTTTTATTACAGTCATACGAAACGTTTTTTTTTGTTCTTCAATCTTTGTTACTTGTTAATGTTTTATTCTTTTTCTACTTTTAGAAAGATTTGACCACCTAACGACTGTAAAATGTCTCGTGTGATTGACACCTTAAATCCCTTAAATACTTTGGGTAAAATCTAATTTCCGTTTCATACGGACCGTATACGGTTATACGGCCCGTATACATCGTTCGTATACATTGTATACGACAAGGCAAATTATTTACACATGGTGTATATAGGTCGTATACAGTTATACGGCCCATATGGAATGTAAAAAACTGACAAAGTCTGCTGGCACAGACTTTGTTAGTTTTTTTCATTCTATACGGGGACTCATTTCCTTTTTCTCAGTAGTGAATGGATTCATTTACGGAGGTTCTTTTTCGTCTGTTTCTGGGGTCATTTTCTTGACTGTCTTAGTTTCGGTAGAGATAGCACTCTTCTGTTTATCTCTATCATTAGAGGAGACTCTGAGAGTGACTTTACGCCTCTTCTTATGAGTTCGATCATAAACCCATATATTGACTGGATCCATTTTCATATAATCTTGAACTGTTGTAAAGTAATCAGATTGATAGATCACTGGGCGACCCCCTGCTGATGCCAACCAGCCTATACTACTCTTGATCAAACGGATCAAACATACCAGGCCTCTATATTCCTTATTCCGGAACTCAAAGCAGACCTTTGCAAGAGTGTAGCTCTCCTTACGAGTGATGTATTGAGAGAGTTTTTCCTTGATATCGTTGGCAGTGCTCATGAGAGATTTTCCATAGATTATAGGCAAAAAAATGGCTTTTATGAGCTTACGATCAAGGTGACTGCTGACAATAGCAAATAGATTCCCTTCTATATCATCTGATAATAGTCTCATTCGTTAGCAAAGCCGCTCGCCTGTATACGGCCCGTATACACCATGTGTAAATAAGTTTTTGCCATGTGTTAATATTAGGACCCTAAAAGAAACACGACTGACACACCTGAGAATATTTGGACATTTTCATGTTGCATCAATCCTAAGAATCATTCCTTCCACCCTCTCTCTAAAAACTTCCTCTCTCTAAAACTTCCGGCTACCTCATCTCTCTCTCTTCTTGGTGTTTGATGGCAGTCTTTGGAATCGGAGGAAATCATCACTCGTCATTCTCGGAAGGTTGCTCTCAGTCCTTTCACACTTCCATTCATCCCTACGGTTAGTACATCACCATGTTTGAACAATTATGTTTGTGTGTGATAAATGTTATACATATTATACACGAATAAATGTTAAATACAAACACTGATGAGTGATGATTTCATGTGAAACTTGCTTGTCATAACATGATTAACGTTTGCTCTGTTCACGTTTAAAAGAATGAAGCTGGGTTTTTTTTTTTTTTTTTTTTTGCATATTTGAATGAGTGAATGATTTCTTGTTATATGTATTGAGGATGACGTCACCACTGTCCACTTGAACCACCAGAGTAGTGTAAAGTTCATGAAGAAATCTGGGTTTTACTTTGAATGCTTGTTGTGGTGTTTTCATGGTCAGTACAATCATTTCTACATAGGGTACAACCTGGTCAAGCGTGTTTAGTAGTATTATTAGGATGGCTCTTCATGATTGTGATATGGTTAGGATAATATGATAGAACGGAATGTTATGAAAATTCTTCCTAATAGTGTTCGTAAAAAATGGATCTAATGAATCGAGTGTGCAAACCCAATCTCGATAAATTCATTATTGTTTTCATCGATGACATTCTGATTTACTCAAAGAGCGAAGAGAAACATGAGCAACATCTACGCCTTATACTCAAACTCCTTTGAAACGAGCAGCTCAACGCTAAGTTCTTGAAATGCAACTTCTGGCTTCGTGAAGTCCATTTCCTCGAACATGTGGTCAATAAAGCTCGGATTCACGTTGATCCAGCTAACTTTGACTCTATCAAGAACTGGCATGTACCTTAAACACCGAATGAAATCCATCAATTCTTGGGTTTGGCATGTTACTATCGTAGGTTCATTGAAGGTTTCTCGAAGATCGCTCAACCCCTTACAACTCTAACTCAAAAAGGTATGACCTACAAGTTGAGCGATGCTCAGGATTCCGCGTTTCAACAGCTGGAGGAAAAGTTGTGCAGTGCACCTATTCTCTCGTTACCTGAAAGCATTGATGACTTCATAGTCTATTGCGATGCATCTATCCAGGGACTAGGTTGTGTGTTGATGCAACGTGAGAAAGTCATTGCTTACGTATTACGCCTACTCAAGGTTCATGTAAAGAACCACACTACCCATGACGCAGTGCACCTATTCTCCCGTTACCTGAAAGCATTGATGACTTCATAGTCTATTGCGATGCATCTATCCAGGGACTAGGTTGTGTGTTGATGCAACGTGAGAATGTCATTGCTTACGTATCACGCCTACTCAAGGTTCATGTAAAGAACTACACTAGCCATGACTTGGAACTAGGAGCTATAGTATTCGCACTCAAAATATGGAGACATTCCTTGTACGGTACCAAATGTACGATTTACACCAATCACAAGAGTCTCCAGCACATACTAGACCAAAAGGAGTTAAACATGCGACAACGCCGATGGGTCGAACTCCTGAACGGTTATGAGTGCACAATTAAGTACCATCCAGGCAAAGCAAACATTTTAGCTGATGCCCTTAGCCGTAAAGACACCAAACCTAAGCGTGTTCGTGCGCTTCAGCTTACTATCCATTCGAACCTTCCTGATCAAATTCGCAATGCTCAAGTCGAAGCCCTGAAAGAAGAGAACCTATTAGCCGAATCCCTTCGTGGCATGGAAAAGCAACTCGAACTCAAGAACAACGGTATTCACTACTTCATGGAGCGTATATGGGTTCCATTTTATGGGAATCTCTAAGAGCTTGTAATGGGCGAAGCTCATAAGTCTCGCTACTCGATACATCCTGGTACCGATAAAATGTATCACGACCTCAAGACCTTGTACTGATGGCCGAACATGAATGCAATCATCGCAAAGTACGTCAGCAAATGCTTGACCTGTACAAGAGTCAAGATTGAATACCAGAAACTGGCTGGATTATTGCAGCAGCCAGAGCTACCAGAATGGAAAAGGGAGCAAATTTCTATGGATTTTGTTATCAGCTTACCTAGATCTCAAAACGGAAAAGACACCATCTGGATGATCGTAGATCACTTAACCGAATTTGTGCATTTCCTCGCGATCAAGGAAACCGACAAGTTCTCAAAACTTGCCAGCATTTACCTAAAGAAAGTAGTCGCTAGGCATGGAGTGCCAATCTCCATCATTTCTGATCGTGATCCACGTTTCGCTTCTGATTTGTGGCAAGCTCTACACAAATCTTTCGGCTCGTGTCTATATATGAGCACTGCCTATCACCCGCAAATGGATGGTCAGACAGAACGTATCATCCAAACTCTCTAAGACATGCTGCGAGCATGTGTTATTGATTTTGGCAATGGTTGGGAAAGACACCTACCTTTGGTGGAATTCTCTTACAACAACATCTATCACACCGGTATTCAGGCAGCTCCGTTCGAAGCATTGTACGGACAGAAATGTCAATCACCTTTGTGTTGGGCTGAGGTTGGCGACAGCGAAATCACTGGCCCAGAACTCGTACTCCACACAACGGAAAAGATTGTCGTAATCAGACAAACGAATAGTGGCAGCGCATGACCGTCAGAAAAACTACACCGATAAGCGTAGAAAACCATTGGAATTCCTAGTTGGGGATCGAGTCTTACTAAAAGTCTTACCTTGGAAAGGTGTGATTCATTTTGGCAAACGTGGCAAGCTTAACCCATAATATGTCGGACTTTTTGAAATCATTGAAAAGATCGGCACTGTGGCATACTGACTAAACTTGCCTGAAGAACTCCGTGGTGTATACAACGTGTTCCATGTGTTAAACCTTAAGAAGTGTTTAGCTGACGAAACTCTCATCGTTCCTTTCAAAGAACTCACTATTGACGATCAACTTCATTTCGCTGAGGAACCAGTTGAAATCATTGATCGAGAGATCAAAACTCTCAAGCGTAGCAAGATACCCATAGTCCGAGTACACTGGAACTCACGTCGTGGCCAAGAGTTTACCTGGGAAAGAGAAAACCAAATGATGCACAATTATCCTCAGTTGTTTAAAAGCAAGACGTCCAGTAATGAAGCTACTACTAAATTTCGGGAAGAAATTTCCAATCAAGTTGGGAATGATGTGACACCCCGCGAAGACACTTAGCCTATTCAGTAACCACACGCTAAATTTCTAGATGAAATTTCTTTCAACTTAGGGATAATGTGACAACTCACTTTTCACCTCTTACTGTTTTCCTATTACGTTTCACCGCATGTGCATTTGTAACTAATATAAGAATTTATATTAATAAAGAGTGTTTAAGGTATTTAAATGACTGGGATGCAATTTAATATGTATGTGTGTATAAAAGTTTAAGAGTATTGCTATTATTAGAAGTATGCCAGTCGCACAATTATTTTCCAGCCGCACACTCCATTGTGTGGGCTTCTGATTCATTGGGCCCAAGACTCACCCTCTTGGACCGCACACATGTTTGCTATTGGCTGCCCAGTAGCCCGCACACCCTTGACACATTCAGGACCGCACACTCAAATGAGAGCTTGTGAACGGTATGGGAGACAGCTGGATTCCATCAAGTGGTGTGCGGTATCTTGTGTGCCTATATAAATATCCCTTATCCACAACCCTAATACTTTTCCACAAAACATTCCCCCTAGCCGCCGCATACCCCTCTATCTCTCTTCTCTTTTTAGCAACATTTCCCTTTTGGGAAAGCCCTAGTCTATCCATTCATCTTCAGAGAATTTTGGAAGAATTAGCAGGAACTTTTCCACCTTTGAAGCTGCCTCCTTTATGAAGAATCTACTTGTCTCGCACACTCTTCTTCTTCTTCTTCTTCTTCTCCTCCTTCTTCTTAATACCTTCCGGTTAGTAAACACTTATGTTCTTTCTTGAGTTTTCATTAAGTAATTGAATGTATGATGTGTTATTGAAAAATGCTCTCCATTGTTTGTTTAGAGATGAAATGTTTAAGATTGTTGTTATTAAGAGGTGTATGTTGATAATGTTCTTGCAATAACATGTTATAAAAACATACATGGATAATGTTAAAAATATTAGAACTTTTTAAGGATTCAAGATGATAAGAACCTCAATGGTTGTGATGCTCGATTAATAAAGTGTGAAATGAGTTTTTGTGTGATTCACTGTTTGAAACATAAACGTTAAACATGTATGTTGGTAATGGATGATTATGTTTAAGATTGATTTGATTGATTCACTGTTTCATTCATTAGTTTCTTCATGATGTTTTGTCAATGGATGATGTTAAGAGGATTAGGATTTTAGAACATGTTTTAGACTCGTATGAAATGTTATGATGCATGATGATGATTGGATAATTATATGATAACTGGATTGTGAATCTGTTTATGATGAATAATAGGGATGCTAGATCTTATAATTTAGGATGAATGATTTGAAAGACTATTAGTTGATTTGTTTTGTTTGATTTGAAAACTTAAATGAATGCCACTGTTTGTTGTATTGGTCTCACAATTAGGAGGTATAACATTGTCTGCATAATATATATTACATGCACTGCACACCGCACACTTCTGTGGGTCGCACACTACTAAGTGTGCAACCCTTGATGCATATTGTACAAGAGGTTACTGCAGGGTCGCACACCAGAACCGCACACCTTGGAAATGTGCAACTCCTGTTGCCTTGAGTACAAGCTGGTCATGCAAGGTCGCACACCTCCAAGTCCGCACAATCATCTTGTACTAGTCCTAAAGCACCGGGTACAACCCAGTGATACCTGACCGTACACTTCTTAGAACCGCACACACTCCTTAGAAAGACATATTTCTTACGTACAACTTTCTACTATGCATCGTACAACACATACAGTAGAAACTCGATAAATTAATACTCGATTATTTAATAAACTCTCTAAGATAATATTTTTTGCCGGTCCCGGCTCGCTAAAACTATAAGATAATACATATTTTATAATTTCTTTAGACCCCATATAAATTATAAATCAATAATTCCTTATATATAGCATATTACATGAATGATTTATGAAGCTTTCTTGAAAAATGACTCAATTTTCTTTTGTTTTTTGTTGAATTCAATTTCCCCTTGAATCTCGTCTCTAATTTTCCTTAGCATGGTAAGAACTTCTGGTGTTGTTTTCTCATAGCTCAACAAGAAATTGTTCAATGTGATTGCCGCTTTAATAGCTTCGTTTCGCGAAGGGGGCTCCATTGTAGAACTTTCAACTTCTTCATCGATATCATCTTTATTAATTCCAATAACGCTTTCAATAATTTCTTCATCAGTCAACAACTTTGCAACTACATTTTCTTCTGGGTGAGTCAGAACATCTTCGACATCCATTGCATTGCGATAACCCAACTCTTTGATCAAATTCTGGAGTTCTTGAGTGCTTTCTACTATAAATTAATAAAATATTAATTAATATATAAATTAATAATTATTAATTTATCGATTAATTAATAACTCTTTTAATTAATAAATTTTGGTGGTCCCAAGTGTATTATTTTATAGAGTTTCTACTGTATATTCATGACCGCACACTATTAGTGGACCACACACTAGAATAGCCTAAAATCCTTAAGGGGTCGCACACACATTCACTGTTTACCTTGTCCCTTGTTAAACTATTAAACTTGATGACTGTGTATACGAATATGCTTAGTATAAACAATTGTTACTTATACACTACTTGATTTGAATACGTATATATTATACGTGACATACTTGTATACGATCCTAATATTGGTAACCGTAATACGACGTGGTTGACCAAACTTTGGATAAACACTCTATCTACCGGGCAATCTAAGGTGAGTTCACACTTACACTTAAAGCATGTATTCTCAGTCGCTTGAGAACCTAATATTCCGGGGGAACGGAATCGTGATTAAACAATACTAATAATTCATGTCTTAGTATACTAAACGAAACTCTATCATGAAGTCCCCGACATTTATACCGATTAGTCGCCTGGCATGACGAGCGGGATATTAGTTGATAGCGCTATTATGTTTGACAAACCTCACAACGGGCCTGTTGAGGACATATGTGAGCTAGTATGGCCTTATAACCGATTAGTGATGATAGACATTAATCTGGGGCAACAGGCACTACAGTCGCAGTTCCGTACCACACAGTTTAGAAGCTTACATAATGGGGTAGCTCCCCATGACGTGTTTTACATCTGGTAACTAAATAAACTGATGTTTTTTGATAAAACAAAAAAAACCTTTTTAAACCGTGAACTCGCCAACTTTATGTTGACATACTACTGCATGCTTGCAGGTCCGTAGATGCCGCACTGGAACTTTTACCTGGAGGAGTGTAGTGACCGTCTAGAATCCATTATTGGATTCCTATTATGAAAACTTATGTTTTAAACTATTTTATGGATTTATGTACGTAATGCTTCCACTGAATTACTTAAACTATGTTTTAGACTTCTAGTATTATGTCTCTAATCATATTGCTGATGATTTTATGTTATTTACTCTACTTTATATCAAATGTTCAATGTAATTGTTAGCTTGATCCTGGGTAGTTACATATCTTGTGATTGTACTCTACAGGTGAAATTTGAGGGTGTGACAGAGGCCCATACAACAATGGGCTCAAATTATTTGTAGTGTAGTATCATATGCTACAACTGATTATTCTTATATATTAGAAACACCAATGTTCAACTTTTTACTTATGGTTTATGGGTTTTGTTTGATTTGAAGCGGGTGAAATAATATATTTTAGCTAAAAGCCTTCAAATGGGTTGGGTTGAACGAGTCAAACAAATTAAAAAGTTGCACTATTATTAGTTCTTATATATTATATTATTACAAAACCACGTGTCAATTTTAAAATTTGTAGATGACGATTCTTTGTAAAAAAAATTATAATTATTTAAATGATGTTAAATTTGATAAATAGCTTGATTTAAAATATATTGATTCTTTTGAAATTAGAAACAAGCTTAAATATATTGACTCATCTATTTATCTACTATAATATCTGTTTTGGAACACTTGTTATTCTCTCATTTAATTGATTAAAATTATTAATAATACTAAAAATAATAATATTTAATCTAAATTAATACAAATTATTATTATTAATAATATTTAATCAAAACTAAAATCTAATCTAATACAAATTTTTATTATCAATAATATTTAATCAAATCTAATAAGAATTCATACGAATTCCAAAGTTGATATTAACTTTCAAATAATTAAAAAAAATCCGCCTAACATCACAAATGTTTCTGCTAAATTCGATTAATTAATTTGTTCAACAATCACTATTATCTTTATCATTCAGTACGGTTAACCGATTTATCATAATACAACCTCCCACCTATTCAATCATATGATTTTTCAATCTTATATTAACTAAATAAATAAAGATTAATATTCAATCTTATCCTACTTTAAATATAAAAAAATCCGTTATTTCAGATTAATATTCAATCTTATCATACTTTAAATATAAAAAAAACCCGTTAGTTTTTTTGAATATATTTTTTATTAGAGTTAATTACATAGTTAGTCCCTGTGGTTTGCACAAATTAACATCCTTAGGTACTAATAGTTTAAAATAACATTCTAGGGTATTAACTTTTCATTTTGTAACGTTTGGAGGTATTAATGTTATTTGTTGGTTTAAAATCACATTCTATTAGTACCTAAGTATCTTATTTTATTCAAACCATATGGACTAACTATGTTAATACCCTAGAAGTTAATACCTCTAAACGTTACAATATGAAAAGTTAATAACCTAGAAGGTGATTTTAAACTATTAGTACCTAAGTATGTTATTTTGTGCAAACCACAGGGACTAACTATGTAATTAACTCTTTTTATTATTTGGTATATAAAATCATATTTATTCAACCCACGTACAGGGACTAACTATGTAATTAACTCTTTTTATTATTTGGTATATAAAATCATATTTATTCAACCCATGTAATACACGGGGGTTTTTAAAAATATAACTTTTTTATTATTTGGTAAACAATGTTACATTTATTCAACCCGTGTAATACAATGGTTTTAAAGATATAATTTTTTTATTATTTAGTATATAATATTACATTTATTCAACCTGTACAATACATATGATTCTTATAGACATAACTTATTTTATTATTTAATATATAAAATTATATTTATTCAACCTGTGCAATAAAGAAGGCTTTGAAAATGATAATGTTTTATTATTTGGTATATAAAATTCATTTATTTAACCCGTGTACTATACGGGGTTATAACCTACTTACAATATATGGCCTAGTGAATCTGATTTAATATCGAGAATCAATCAATGCATATTTTTTAACAAGAAATTATTATAATTTTGGATATTAGCCTTAAATGTTTTTAATAGATGATAAATGTTTTGTATTGGATATTATTTGGTTGTAAACAAGTTAGGTGTGGTGATGATAAACTTTTAATATTTCTTTGAACAATTATTTGACAACGTAGCCTTGTGAAATTTATAGATATCAGCACTAGTTAATTTATAATTTATATTTATACCATGTTAGTTATTACTTGTGAAATTTATCGATATTACCACTAGTTAATTTATAATTTATAATTACACCATGTTAGTAAACGCTTGTAAATGTTTTCTATATCATTGCATAGAGATACGGGTTAGAATATAATAAAAAGTTTATTTGGCTAAGAAAGCTAGGAAGTAATCTTGATCATCCATTTATTTAATCAAGGGCTAAGATTAAATAAGGGAAATTGAAGAGAAGTAAAGAGCCGCGTGAGTTTGTTTAGGGGCATTTGTTGGTGCATCCGTCTGTCGACTACGTCTTGTATCGAGTCTTGCGTTGTATAGGATAGAATCGGGCACGAAATTCAAGAACTTGTAATTGAAGGTGATTTCGCCTTAAATGACATGTAGTCATTTGGAGCGAAACCCTCTATTCCTGATTTTGCCCGAATGTCATGATAATGCTGATTTCGCTCATGTGGTAAGTTTGTAATTTCGCTCTTGTGTACATGGTATGTAGGAGCGAAATCAGAACCCTATATAAAGGGTATCATGAGCGAAATCAAACACATAGTTTTAGGTGTTTTCTTCCGGTGAGCCACGAAGTGCTGCCGAAGTGTTGTCAGAGCTTGTAACTGCTTCCGTGATCAATACAACAACAGTTTAAAGTGAATTTGGCTGAAATTGCACCAAGACATTAGTTTCCGCCTCTTGTTTTGGATAGGAATTCTTCTGATCGACTCATTCAGGGCCGAAAACGATCCTACAAGTGGTATCAGAGCTCAGGAGGAAGAGTTCTTGCCATTTCAGCTGCATATTCTGATTTTCTACACCTTCTTTGTCATTTTTGAAAATTTTTCTCAGTAAAACCGGCTCAATTTCACACACAACACTCGTAATCATGCATTAATAAACCCTTGAAAGTTTCAAAGCTAAAATCGACCTAAAACTTAGTATTTTTGAGGTTTCGCTCGTAGTGATTCGTGCAAAAAGTGACGTCATGCCTGATTTCGCTCCTGGATCATAGGTGATTTCGCTTTTAAAGATCAAAAGATCTTATTTCGCTCCTTGAACATAGCTGATTTCGATTTTGAGAAACAAAAGATCTAATTTCGCTCATAGGACACTCCCTGATTTCGCTCTTGTGGACCAGTAAATCTGATTTCACTTTTGTGGACAACTCAAGAGTTGATTTCGCTCACAAGGCATAGTGTGATTTCGCTCCAGTGTAACTTTAGGATTTCGCTTCAAGGACAATTTTGCCTAAACTTGGAAATTTGTGAACTTTTGAACATTTGAACAATGGACAACGAGTTCTATAACGCCTTTGCTAGTCCAGTGAACATAACTCAGAGTGCCTTGCTTGAAAATGAAACCGGGACATCTCAAAAACCACCTAAACTCATGGATATTGATGATTACAATGCGTGGTCTGAACGGTTTGACAATTGGGTTGAAGCATATCACTTGGATGCATGGGAACATACTGAAGAGCCTTATGTAAGACCCACAACAAACGGCGTTCAGCAAACGATTAGAGAAATGAGTACTAAAGAGAAAAAGAAATACAGAGATGAAAAACTGATGGTGAGTCTGCTTCAGCAAGCAATCAAGGAGGATATTTTGATATTACTTCAACATGACGGAACTGCCTTTTTGATCTGGACTGAGTTGGAAGCAAAGTTTGTGGGAAGTGATGATATGCTTAAAAACAAGATGTCTCTCATGAAGAAAGAATTTGATTTGTTTCGAGGGTTAAAATCTGAAAACACCAAGCAAATTATAGAAAGATATTGTAACTTGGTGAGAAATATGTCAAAACTTGGTATTAAAAAGGATACTGATGAATTGATTGAAAAACTTGCAGATGCACTACCACATGAAACTTGGGGAACTTTTCTGATGATGCTGAGATCAAACAGAAAAGATTATAAAAAGTTGACACTAGGAGATTTCATCAAACACCTGGAAGCTCAAGAGATGGAGCAGCAAAAGATCGCCAGAATGAAAAATTATGATGGAGAACAAGATATTAGCTTGTATTACAAGAGTGGTATTACTGTAACGACAAATCATTCTCCAAAAATTCAAACTGCTTTCAGTGTGAAAGATTCTTCTGAAAAGAAATATCAGGGATCAAGCAGCACAAGATTTTCATCTTTTGATCCAAACATTTCAGTAACAAAGAATGGAGGAAAACTTCAGTGCAATATTATTCTAAGTCTTGAAAATGATCAAGATTATACTGAAGAGGTTGCTAAAAATCAAATGTCTTTGTTGGGAATGATTTTAGAATCATATAGTAGTTTTGTGGCCGGAAAGATCGGTAATCTAATGCTCACGAAAGAGGATTACGATCAAATAGATGCTGAGGAAATGGAATTGATGGACATTAAATGGTGCATGGCTAGTGTGTTGAGACGAGCTGAGAAGTTTAAACAAATTACGGAAAGAGATGATTTCCGTGATGCAAATGTTTCAAACTTAGGCTTTGATAAATCTAAAGTTACATGTTTTCGTTGCAGGGAAAAAGGACATTTCAAGAGGGAGTGCACAAATCGTGAAGCTAGTGGAGCCCAGAACCCTTTCGGAAACAACGATTATCACAAAAAGGCGATTTATCATCAAATCACACCGCATCAGGCACAAACTGCACATGGAATGGTGATTGAAGATACAAAAAGAGCGTGTCTGGGCAAATATGATAATTTTAGCTGGGATAAATATCTTCCAACAAACAACAAAGTGTGTTTGGCAGAACAAGATGATGAAAAATTGGCTGAAGGTTTCAGTTAGGACAATTTTTGCCTAGATCAAGAATTAATGAACTGTCACACCCCCAAAATCCACCCGCGGAATACCACCGCTTGGGAGCGTGACTGACCAGGATCAAGCCATCAATCATATCAAACATAGCATTTAATATAAAGGTAATTAATGTAAATCAACATGGCATGATTGATGTTTCAAAACCCAAACATCGTTTAAATAGCGGAAGCATAGTATGTAATCTCAAAATAGTTATAAGTTCAGATAAAGTTCATGATCCATATCCCACAACGACCTGCCCCTCCCTGTGCAAGCTCCATAATGTACCTAAGGTCCTGCAAGGCATGCAACAAATAATCAACAAACTAGTTGAGCGAGTTCACAGTAAGTTCATAACATAGTGCATAAGTTTAGCTAGTGGGGGCTTCCCATACTAGTGTGTACTAAAGGTGGGGGCTTCCCAAACCTTGTGTCTTTATTACTGGTGGGGGCTTCCCACGTTTATCCTGGCTAATGAGGGCTTCTCATTAACGGTACTTACTAGACTAACTTCCGACCATGTGTTCTTCTTTACCGAGAACAGGAATACGTACTGGGTCACGTAGGCTTTACGTGACGTGCCCTTCCCCGAGGACATGGTACGCGTGGGGGCTACGTAGGCTTTACGCAGCGTGTCCTTCCGACCCGGAAGACAGTGGAAGGTATTGGGTTATGTAGGCTTTACGTAACGTGTCCTCCCGACCCGGGAGACAAATGGCAAATACTGGGTTACGTAGGCTTTACGTAACGTGTCCTGACTAACCTGAGGACGATGGTCTATAGTCTAAAGAATGCGTAAGTACGAGTAACTCTTTCAATACCAACATATCCAACCCAATTCCCAACCCGGGAATCCCATGCCTTGGCTGTGTGAACTCACCTTGGTTTGCTCGGCAGATACACAAAGAGTACAGGTAGCAAGTAAATAGTCAACCACGTCCTATCACGGTTTTTATTCAAGTCAGGTTTTGACTAAGGTGATACACGTATAGAACATACAAGATAACATGTTTCGAGCACGCATAGAACATGGTAACAGTTAGCAGTCAAGAGCATACTTGTGCGTTCTAATCTCGGCCCAACATAACCCGGCCCAATATAGCATATCGCCCCAAACAGATAAGCAGTCCAATAACAAACAGTTAAACAAATGGCCAAGTGTCCGGCCCAAAACAGTTGGGCCTGTAATAGTAAAAGTCCAACAACAGTTGGTCCGTCTCGAGTCGCAACGAGGAGATCCCGAGTCGCAACGGGACTCGTAACGGTGATGTTCTCGAGTCGCAACTGGGTTACGAGTCGCAACAGCTGGTTGCGAGTCGCAATGGTGATTTCGGCTCATCATGGTCCGGTTACGAGTCGCAACGGGACTCGCAACCATGGTTCCGACTTGTGCTGCTGGGTGTGAGGTTCCGAGTCGCAACAGGACTCGCAAACTCGGTCTCGACTCGCAATCTGTGTCGTAACAAGCTGTGTAACGGTTTCTTGATCAACAATTCAATCAGCTCCGAAAAATCAGCTAACAATTAGGCAGTTTCACAATTCAGATCAAACACAATCAATTTCCAAATCAAACAATAGTAAATCAGCGATCATGAGCATTCATATCCACTAAGAACAGTGAATTCATCTTCAAGCAAACATACAACCGGATCATAATCAAACATATAGCAATCGGTTATATATTATTTGTTTGGTTTTAATCATGCAGACCTATCATTCATCCTAACCGATTAACGCATACATGGATCGATCAGAAATCGGAATTAACATCAACTTACAATCCGATTATAATTCAGCACATCAACACACGTTACCGAAAGCAATACATAGATCCTGTTTTGTTTACTAGCATGAACCTTAACCGGTTGTGTAATAACATTCCTAGTAAACATACACAACATCAAACGATATACTAACCGAGACGAAGACAAGAATCGAGCCGAGAGCTTCAAAGATGGAGGTGTGATCGCCGGTTCCGAGAGCGAGAGAGAGCTTGTGTGTGTGTTGCTTTGTGGTTGCAAAGATTGTAAAACTAAAACCCTAAGATGTGTATGTGTATATATACGTAGAGTAGGTGTGGGCCGAAACCCCACATGGGTTTTCTCACGGTCTCGAGTCCACTAAATGGACTGAGTGGGTTTGTGTTCGGTGTGGTGCGATAATTATAACACTAAATCACATAATTCACGTAATACGTATCATTCAATCAATCACTTAATCGCAGAATCACAAGCACGTGTTAACATAACATTCACATAACGTTCACATATCGTACACATACGTTACATCAAAGTACAAAAGTCGGTTTGGAAATACGAGTTGTCACATTATCCCCAACTAATTGGAAATTTCGTCCCGAAATTTGGTATGCACTCACTGAGGAAGCTAGGTAAACTGTATTATTCACTGATTTTCCTGGGGTGTCACATCCTCCCCCCGTTGATCTGGAATTTCGTCCCGAAATTCCGAAGTAGTAGCTTCAGCCTCAGTAGTGGTAGCATTGGTTTCGAATAACTGGGGGTACTTTTCTGTCATCCTGTCTTCGCGTTCCCATGTGTACTCTGGGCCACGTTTGGAGTTCCAACGAACTCGAACAAGAGGGATTCTCTTGTGTTTGAGGACCTTCACATCCCGGTCCGTGATTTCAACTGGTTCCTCGACGAACTGCAACCGCTCGTCGATAGTAAGTTCCTTGAAAGGAATGATGAGGTTTTCATCTGATAGGCACTTCTTTAAGTTCGACACGTGAAAAACATTGTGAACTGCCCCGAGTTCAGCTGGTAGGTTTAGCTTGTAGGCTACCTTGCCAATCTTTTCTATAATTTCGAATGGTCCGACGTACCGCGGATTCAGTTTGTCCCGTTTGCCAAAACGTACCACACCCTTCCAGGGTGAGACTTTCAATAGTACCCGGTCCCCGACCTGAAATTCCAAAGGCTTTCTACGCTTGTCCGCGTAGGCTTTCTGACGGTCGCGTGCTGCCGCCATGCGTTGTCGTATCTGTGCGATCTTTTCTGTGGCGTCCACAACAATCTCTGGACCCGTGATCTGACTATCCCCCACCTCTGCCCAACAGAGAGGTGATCGGCATTTACGCCCGTACAATGCCTCGAATGGAGCGGCTTGAATGCTGGTGTGATAACTATTATTATACGAGAACTCCACCAAAGGGAGATGCTTTTCCCAGCCGTTGCCGAAATCGATAACGCATGCCCGAAGCATGTATTCTAGTGTTTGGATCGTTCGCTCAGACTGCCCATCCGTCTGAGGATGATATGCTGTGCTCATGTCTAACCGTGAGCCGAAAGATTTGTGCATCGCTTGCCAAAGTTCTGACGTGAATCGTACATCGCGATCCGAAATGATGGATGTGGGCACCCCGTGCCTCGAAACAACTTCTTTAAGATAGACGTCTGCGAGAGTGGAGAATTTATCCGTTTCCTTTATAGGTAGGAAGTGTGCAGACTTGGTGAGTCGGTCCACGATCACCCATATGGTATCGTTCCCACGCTGAGATCTGGGTAAGCCTGTGACAAAATCCATGGAAATTTCTTCCCATTTCCATTGCGGTATCTTAGGCTGCTGAAGTAGGCCAGCTGGTTTCTGATATTCAACCTTGACCCTCGCACAGGTCAAGCATTTTCCAACGTACGTAGCGATGTGGGCCTTCATGCTAGGCCACCAATAGGTAGTGCTGATATCGTGGTACATTTTATCCGACCCTGGATGTACCGAGTAGCGAGACTTGTGAGCTTCATCCATTACAAGTTCGCGTAGACCGCCATAAAGTGGGACCCAAATACACCCCGTTACATAGTAGGCGCCGTCTGCCTTCTGTTCCATTTGCTGTCGTGAGCCGCGTAAGGCTTCAGCCTTGACGTTTTCGGGCTTTAGTGCTTCTGTCTGAGCAGCTCGTACCTGAGCAGGAAGGCTAGACTGAATCGTAAGTTGTAGCGCTCGCACGCGCTTTGGTAAGGTGTCCTTTCGACTGAGGGCATCAGCCACAACATTGGCTTTGCCTGGATGATACTTGATGGCGCATTCATAGTCATTCAGTAACTCGACCCATCGTCGTTGACGCATGTTCAAATCCTTCTGCTTAAGGATATGCTCGAGACTCCTGTGATCGGTGTAAATCGTGCACCTGGTACTGTACAGGTAGTGTCGCCATATCTTAAGCGCGAAAACGACAGCTCCTAGCTCTAAATCATGCGTCGTGTAGTTCCGCTCATGAACCTTTAGTTGACGAGAGGCGTAAGCGATAACCTTGTTGCGCTGCATTAACACACATCCAAGTCCCCGAATGGATGCATCACAATATACCACGAAGTCATCTGTGCCCTCTGGCAATGAAAGAATAGGTGCACTGCAAAGTCTATCCTTTAAGTGCTGAAAAGCAGTCTCCTGGGGTTCTCCCCAGCGATAGGTGACGCCCTTCTGTGTCAGTAACGTAAGCGGCTGAGCAATCTTCGAGAAATCCTTGATAAACCGTCTGTAGTAACCCGCCAAACCCAAAAATTGGCGTATTTCTGTCGGTGTACGCGGTGCAGGCCAGTTTCTGATCGAATCTACCTTGGATGGATCGACATGGATCCCATCCCTGTTCACCACATGGCCTAAGAAGTGGACTTCACGAAGCCAGAAGTCGCATTTAGAAAGCTTGGCGTACAGTTGTTCCTTCCGAAGGAGTTCCAATATCAGGCGAAGATGCTGCTCGTGTTCCTCCTGACTCTTGGAGTAAATCAGAATGTCGTCGATGAATACTATGACGAACTTGTCAAGATAGGGTTTGCACACCCTGTTCATAAGATCCATAAATACAGCAGGCGCGTTCGTTAACCCGAACGGCATGACAAGAAACTCGTAGTGACCGTAACGAGTTCTGAAGGCTGTCTTGGAGACGTCCTCATCCCGGACTCTCAGCTGATGGTAACCAGACCTCAAATCTATCTTCGAATAGTAACACGACCCTTGCAACTGGTCGAATAAGTCGTCGATGCGCGGAAGAGGATAACGGTTCTTCACCGTCACCTTGTTCAGTTCACGGTAGTCGATGCACATCCTGAACGTACCGTCTTTCTTTTTCACGAAAAGTACTGGAGCTCCCCAAGGCGAAGAGCTTGGACGAATGAAGCCCTTTTCCAAGAGCTCTTGTAGCTGCTTTGACAGTTCCTCCAATTCTGATGGAGCTAAACGATATGGTGCGCGAGCTATGGGTGCTGCTCCTGGAGCGAGCTCGATCTGAAATTCGACCTGACGATGAGGCGGTAAGCCAGGTAAGTCTTCAGGAAACACCTGAGGGTAATCACGTACAATTGGAATATCCTCCAATTTCTTTTCCTTCGCCGTTACATCTGAAACAAGAGCCAAAATGGCTGTGTGACCCTTACGTAAGCATTTCTGAGCCTTCATGAAAGAGATGATGCCAACCACTGCACCACTCTTGTCGCCTTGAACTTCAAGAGGTTCCTGACCAGAACGAGGAATGCGAATAATCTTCTCGCTGCATAAAATCTCTGCCTGGTGTTGGGATAACCAATCCATCCCAATCACGACGTCGAAACTACCCAAAACTATGGGAATGAGATCAATAGAGAAAGCTTGACCAGCTAGGATAAGATTACAACCCTGAACTACGTGCGTGGCTTCTAGACTTTTACCGTTAGCTAACTCTACTACATGTTTGGTGGGTAAAAGTGTTGGTGCACGTTTTAGCAGTTGACACATTTTCACAGACATATAGCTTGTATCCGCACCCGAATCAAACAAAACAGTAACGTAAATATTGTCGAGGAGAAACTTACCCATAACCACATTGGGATCGTTCACTGCGTCGCCTCGACCTAGTACGAATGCACGACCACGAGCTTCATTGCCGTTGTTGTTGTTTCCCCCATTGTTGTTCCCGTTGCCCTGGTTATTGTTGTTGCGATTCTGGTTCAACTGAGGGCAATCACGTTTGAAATGACCTTCAACCCCACACTGGAAACATCCCCGGTTTCCATGCTGTGGCTGCTGCTGCTGCTGCTGGTTCTGTGGAGCTGGTTGCTGAGGCTGCTGATTCTGATTTGCAGGACGAGGGCTCCTGCAGTCTTTGGCCTCGTGACCCATCTTAAGACACCTTTGACAGCGACCCTTGTTACACGGGCCATTGTGATGTCTGTGGCAATTGTAGCACTTAGGTTGACTCCCCTGATATCTCTTCTGTCTGTGACCACCAGAGGATTGCTGACTGGGACTCTGATAGTGGTCAATCTTCTGCTGCTGAGCTTGTGGCTGAACAGTCGCTGAACCTTTACTAGAATCTCCATCCCATTTTCTTTTGCTTTCGCTAGTAGTAGCAGGAGTAGTTGAAGGAGTAACCGTAGCAGTAGCGTTGACACGCTTAGGCAGCTTATTCTGATCCACTGCCTGATCAGTAATGCGATGAGCGAGGCGCTGAATCTCCTGGATGTTGTCGAGGTTAGCCGAGGTAACATGACTCTGGATTTCTGGTGCCAATCCCTTGAGATACATCTCGATGCGCTTGTATGGAGGGTCCACCATAGTTGGGCACAATACGGCCAGCTCATTCGACCGTTTAGTATACGCTTCAATCTCTGATCCAACCATTTTCAAGTTATACAGCTCGTCTTCCAACTTGTGGATATCTTCACGCGTGCAATACTCACGCTTGATGAGTTCCTTAAAATCATTCCATGGGGTGGCGTTAGCAGCTGCCAACCCTAAGATCTGAACTTGGGCGTTCCACCAAGTCAGCGCTATCCCTTCCAAAGTGCCGGTGGCAAACTTGACCTTGCGAGCCTCAGGGCACTCGCACATTTCGAATACTGATTCTAGCTTTTCAAACCAATGGAGGAGTCCCACTACCCCCTCTGTGCCGCTGAAGGTACTTGGACGACAGTCCATGAAGTTCTTAAAGGTGCAAACTTGCTGCGCTGGTTGACCTATTGTGTACGAATAGGACGAAGTTAAATACGAGAGTTAATGTAGGATCTAAAGATCCTAGTGTGTGCCTATACTGCAGGACATACTACCTGCTTGAGCTGCTGCAACTGCCGCAGCAACTTGAGCTTGAACGAGAGCCTCTAGCTGGGCTTGTGTCATGTTAATTCTTCCAGACATGATCTTCATAGTAAAAGTAACGTAAATGAGAGTGGTTCGCGAGTAGGGCGATGACAGAAAAGCGTAAGCACGTAGGGATTCTCATGCTATAGTATCATGTGTATCTAAACGTAATGCGAGCAAAGTTCTAAACAGTTCTAGCAAACAGGCAATAATCATAACCTTATTACCTAGGATGTCGAGTCTTGCACGCGGAGCGAAGCGTCGTTGTGGATCGTTGAGAGCACTGTTCTGGTTATAGTCCGGTTTTAATAAAAACGTTTTCCATATTAAAACCAAGTTCTCTATAACCAATGGCTCTGATACCAATCTGTCACACCCCCAAAATCCACCCGCGGAATACCACCGCTTGGGAGCGTGACTGACCAGGATCAAGCCATCAATCATATCAAACATAGCATTTAATATAAAAGTAATTAATGTAAATCAACATGACATGATTGATGTTTCAAAACCCAAACATCGTTTAAATAGCGGAAGCATAGTATGTAATCTCAAAATAGTTATAAGTTCAGATAAAGTTCATGATCCATATCCCACAACGACCTGCCCCTCCCTGTGCAAGCTCCATAATGTACCTAAGGTCCTGCAAGGCATGCAACAAATAATCAACAAACTAGTTGAGCGAGTTCACAGTAAGTTCATAACATAGTGCATAAGTTTAGCTAGTGGGGGCTTCCCATACTAGTGTGTACTAAAGGTGGGGGCTTCCCAAACCTTGTGTCTTTATTACTGGTGGGGGCTTCCCACGCTTATCCTGGCTAATGAGGGCTTCTCATTAACGGTACTTACTAGACTAACTTCCGACCGTGTGTTCTTCTTTACCGAGAACAGGAATACGTACTGGGTCACGTAGGCTTTACGTGACGTGCCCTTCCCCGAGGACATGGTACGCGTGGGGGCTACGTAGGCTTTACGCAGCGTGTCCTTCCGACCCGGAAGACAGTGGAAGGTATTGGGTTACGTAGGCTTTACGTAACGTGTCCTCCCAACCCGGGAGACAAATGGCAAATACTGGGTTACGTAGGCTTTACGTAACGTGTCCTGACTAACCTGAGGACGATGGTCTATAGTCTAAAGAATGCGTAAGTACGAGTAACTCTTTCAATACCAACATATCCAACCCAATTCCCAACCCGGGAATCCCATGCCTTGGCTGTGTGAACTCACCTTGGTTTGCTCGGCAGATACACAAAGAGTACAGGTAGCAAGTAAATAGTCAACCACGTCCTATCACGGTTTTTATTCAAGTCAGGTTTTGACTAAGGTGATACACGTATAGAACATACAAGATAACATGTTTCGAGCACGCATAGAACATGGTAACAGTTAGCAGTCAAGAGCATACTTGTGCGTTCTAATCTCGGCCCAACATAACCCGGCCCAATATATCATATCGCCCCAAACAGATAAGCAGTCCAATAACAAACAGTTAAACAAATGGCCAAGTGTCCGGCCCAAAACAGTTGGGCCTGTAATAGTAAAAGTCCAACAACAGTTGGTCCGTCTCGAGTCGCAACGAGGAGATCCCGAGTCGCAACGGGACTCGTAACGGTGATGTTCTCGAGTCGCAACTGGGTTACGAGTCGCAACAGCTGGTTGCGAGTCGCAATGGTGATTTCGGCTCATCATGGTCCGGTTACGAGTCGCAACAGGACTCGCAACCATGGTTCCGACTTGTGCTGCTGGGTGTGAGGTTCCGAGTCGCAACAGGACTCGCAAACTCGGTCTCGACTCGCAATCTGTGTCGTAACAAGCTGTGTAACGGTTTCTTGATCAACAATTCAATCAGCTCTGAAAAATCAGCTAACAATTAGGCAGTTTCACAATTCAGATCAAACACAATCAATTTCCAAATCAAACAATAGTAAATCAGCGATCATGAGCATTCATATCCACTAAGAACAGTGAATTCATCTTCAAGCAAACATACAACCGGATCATAATCAAACATATAGCAATCGGTTATATATTATTTGTTTGGTTTTAATCATGCAGACCTATCATTCATCCTAACCGATTAACGCATACATGGATCGATCAGAAATCGGAATTAACATCAACTTACAATCCGATTATAATTCAGCACATCAACACACGTTACCGAAAGCAATACATAGATCCTGTTTTGTTTACTAGCATGAACCTTAACCGGTTGTGTAATAACATTCCTAGTAAACATACACAACATCAAACGATATACTAACCGAGACGAAGACAAGAATCGAGCCGAGAGCTTCAAAGATGGAGGTGTGATCGCCGGTTCCGAGAGCGAGAGAGAGCTTGTGTGTGTGTTGCTTTGTGGTTGCAAAGATTGTAAAACTAAAACCCTAAGATGTGTATGTGTATATATACGTAGAGTAGGTGTGGGCCGAAACCCCACATGGGTTTTCTCACGGTCTCGAGTCCACTAAATGGACTGAGTGGGTTTGTGTTCGGTGTGGTGCGATAATTATAACACTAAATCACATAATTCACGTAATACGTATCATTCAATCAATCACTTAATCGCAGAATCACAAGCACGTGTTAACATAACATTCACATAACGTTCACATATCGTACACATACGTTACATCAAAGTACAAAAGTCGGTTTGGAAATACGAGTTGTCACATGAACAAAGAGATGTCAAAAGGGACGTCAAATGCTAAAGCTTTCTTTGCTAATGCTTACGATCTGAAATGGGCAGAAAAGTGCAGAAAAGTAATGGAAGCTGCTGAAGAAAGACGTAGAAAGATTGAAGAAGAGGAAGAAGAGGAAGAGAGATTAAAAGCTGAAGCTGAAGCTGAGAGAAATAGAAGAAATGAATTTTTCCAATCAAACAGAACAGTCAAAGAAGTTCCAGAATTCGAGATTAAAGTTGATGCTGAACCAGTCAAAGTTCCAGAAAAGTGTTTAAACTGTGATTCTTTAATCAAGCAGAACAGTGAATTGCTACACAACATAAACAGATTAAAAGAATCATATGATACAATGAACAGAGAAATCAACAAATATACTGATTCAAATAGTGAACAAGCTGTAGCAATTAACACACTCAAAGGAGCTTACATAAGACAGCTTGATGATGTTAACTTCTACATAAAGAAGTGTGCTGATCTGGAACTGAAGCTGGCAACACAGAAAATAGAAACTGAGAGAGTTAGCAATTTATTGCATAGTTACTCATGTTCTACTTTTGTTGTTGACAGGATTTATCCGATCGTGGAGGAATTGAAGACGTTTGAAGGAGTGAAGATTTCGGAAGAAGAGGAATCCATAACAGAAGATGAAGATAAAGTGAAGATTCTGGTAAGAAACCAAGTGTTGTCTATCACAAATGTCCGCCCCCGGTCGAAAATGGATATTCACCTCGAAATCCAAATTCCGAAAGAGTCAAAAAGGCAATTAACTTACAATGGGAGTCTGGGTCGTTGGATAACTTGCCAGAAAATATTGATGTCACGTATGCGTCATCCGACACTAATCATGAGTCAAAGTTGATAAAAAGTGTGGTCGATCAGGTGTTAGATAAAGATGACTGTGAGGAGTCAAAACCGGAGTCCAAATCCAAGTCAAAGTCCGAGTCCGATATGTCAAAGTCAACAATCAAAAAGGACAAACGGGTTTATGATAAAGTGTTTTTGCTATCAAAATCTAATTTGAATGATGAATCATTCAAAGTGGCATATACTTTGAAAGATTCTGACAAATTATATTCTGATGAAGCTTTTCCAATAAGAAGTGTTAAAATTGAAATGATTAACAAGGTTTTCAAAATCACAGAAATTAATATTTCTGAAATAAAAGATTTAAATCTTTCTGGAAAACCTAAACAATACACTTCAAGAGAACAACAAAGAATTAACAAGAAAATGGGTTACAATTGTGGTTATAGTTTCCAAAAGAAACCAACCATAATCGTAATTTCAAAAAAAAAAAGGATTAGGTTTTAATCAAACGAAAAATTATAAAAATGAAAAAGTTTATAAACCAAAAATTATGTTTGTTTCAGGAAAAACATCAGAAGCTGAGAAAGAACAAGCATTCAGAATGCAGACGAATCCGGAATTCCTTGCCAAGAAGCAAGAAGAGTTGAAGAAGAATGTTGTTCAGAAGAAGATTGAAAAGAGAACCTGTTTTCAGTGTAAAACCGTTGGTCATGTTGCTAGGGATTGTCCGAAGACATTCAAACCAAAACACGAAGTCTCTGGTAAACTGAAAGAGAAAGTTGTTGAGAAAACTGAACTTTCAACCCGAAAGTTTACTGGCTTTGAAAATTCAACCTTTGAGAAGGGAGAATGTTCAAAGAGTACTTTGAAAAGCAAAGAAAATTTGAAAAATCAAAAATGGGTTGTGAAAGGTTAAGGTAACAATTCTGGTGATGAATCTGATTCCACAAAATCAGAGGAGCCACGTGTTGAAAGAAAGGTTGAAAGATCAGTTCCAATTATGAATGATGAAAATTTTCCACCTTTGCGTGCTGAAAATTTTATGAAGAAAGTTGGAAACGTAGAAATTTCAAATCAATTTTATTCTGACAAGAAGAAATTTGATGTTGAAAAGACTTTCAACGGAAATGTGAAACATATATTTGGACAAATGGTCAATGGTAAGGCCAAAAGTGTCAAAGAATTTTATGCTTCTAAAAGACGTGTTCACAAGTCTGTTGAAAGAAAAGATGAAAAAGAAAATGTTGTTACACCCAAGGAAGGTCAGGCTTGGGTGGATGTATTTTTCAAAGAGTAAAAACCTGACTTGTCGGAGCTCCCAAGTTGGTAATCGCGGAGCATGAATCGGCATCATTCTTTAAAATGCTTATAAAATTTGTTTTGAAAAGCAGGAATTGCCGGAACTCCCAGGTTTTAAGCGTGGAGTAGGAATCGGCACCTTGAGAATTCAACCAACATATGGTAATTGGTTGAAAAACAGGTTTGATATGTATGAATGTTATTTTTACAGGTGGTTAAGGTTGATCCTTCAAGTGGTTAATTAAGGTCATTAAAATGAACTTGAGTTAACTATCATTCAAAGTATTGGCAAACAAAGTGATGATTTGGTCCCCAAACTTTACAAGTGGTAAAATCAACAAAACTTATTTTCCGGAAAAACCATTTTGATTAAAACAAACTTGAGTGTTTTGAAATCTTAATGGGAAAATAGTTTGTTGTGAGGAGGAGTTCTGATTGTTTATGCCAAGCGGATGGAGATTCGAGGCAATTTGATATCAGTTGTCATGATTCTGTACAGTTTGTTTTCTATTTCGTTAAATGTATTTGAATTTTAGGGGGAGTAAGAAATTTGCAGAAAATCCAAAAACATTAGAAAATTTGAAAAAGCCAAAAACATGATAAAAATGAAAAATGAATTTTTGTTGCATAAAAGAGGAAATGATAATACATCAGTGGACTATCACAACACGCTAAAGATATGTAAAGTCAAAATGTGATAAACAATCTCACTACGGATGTATCAGTAGGTTTTTACACATTTAGTAAACTGAAATGAGATATAAACCTAAATTCAAACTTGCTTATTCTGTGGGTAACTTCTTCTTGGATATATAGGTAACCCCTGAAATCTTGTGTGAAAGGTCCCTTATTCTGAGATACTAGGTCTTTATGCTCAGTGATATCTGGGGTATTATCCCGGGACTTTTGCTGTATGGAAGTACCGACCTAGTCCCCGGATAATGCTTTCCGCAAATGCTTTGAAATATAAGCGTTGCCCTCAGAATGCTGATGAAACAATAAAATTGATAGTCGCTGCTGTTGTAATTAAAAGATCCTCTAAAGGGGACACACCAAAAGTCGAAGCCGTCATCTCTCAGCGTATACGGAAGTATCGACCTGAGCTCTCACGGCCCTTGCATCTAACCTCTTTACAGATATCATCTGTGGTATACTCACCTGTAAGACTGAATATTGGGATCTGGATACAGGAGTATATTCAAGTGGTGGGACACACGAATAAGTTTAAGTCTCTAAAACATTAATCAAGTATCTCGGAACAGTTAAACTTTGTGTGAAAATTTAAGTGGACAAACATAGTGACAATCTAGGTGAATTGTTTAGAGCTTAAAATGAAATCTAGCTTAACGGTTGAAGGGGTAAGGACCCAAAAAACCCCATAAAAGGTGGTGGGAACCATACCAAAACCTACAAATCAAACCTTATACCTTGCGCGGCCGCGCACTGTTTTACAAACAGAGATTAAGAGCAGAAAAGATGTCAACACTTGCGCGCCCAAAGGGAATCATAAACCTTTGCGGTTTCTCCAATAAATAAAGGATGAAAATCCTAAATACTCCCGCCTTTATATCCAGACTTAGATATTATTGTCACGGCCCCCGACCCGGTTTGACCCGTTTCAGGAGCCACGGGACAGGAATCCCGTGGTATTTAATTTAAGCGACAGCGGAAGTCTTTTAAAAAAACAGGATCTTTCAATAATTTAAACTGCTCGTTTCATAACTTAGGGATAATTTCCCGAAATTTACAATAATGTGATTTCTCAGGGAAATCTTTATTTTCAAAACATGTTCATTTATTTATTTACATTGAGCCACTTTTCTAAGCTGGGAGTGCTCTGTGGCACTTTTCTTTGCTCATACCAGTCACCTGAAACATGTTTGAAAAAGGTTTTGTCAGCGGGGAAATACTGAGTGAATCATTCATTTTACTGAAAACGACACATTTGTTATAATCTACAGTATTAAGGGGAATTACAATGTTTCTGATATCAAACCAACTACCCACAGTATTTGTCACTCGACTACCCATTGGCTATCTCGTTGTCCAAATGGTGTCTGTGACTGTGGTCAGATCACCCCTTGGCTAACTCGTTGTCCAAGTGTGATGGGAAATAAGTAATGTATACAAAACCCCACATACCGGCTGTAACTTGGTGATTACATAGACTTAATCACTGTAACTATAACTTTAAAAATAACTTGGAGTTTTGTAAACCAGTTTGATAAAAAGAGAATGACTCACATTGCAGATTTACGAGCAGAGTATAAGCTTTACTGATTAGCCTTCTAACCTAATTTAAATAACAATGCACACACAAACGGGATTAGTAACTAATTCAGCAGTTACGTCAATTCACGAGATTAGACCCTCACAACTATTATCAAGTGCGATACTTAATAATTCAATGGATTCACAACGAATGACAGAGCATAGTCCGAATTCGAACAGCACTCAAACATACAAGTTGAAATCACAATGAATAACAAAGTACAAGCTCAATTTGAGCAGCACTCGGACAATCGTTGGATAGTTATAATCGATCGGACGTTGAATCGTAATAGCGATCGAGTTATTACCCTGATTGCGGCAGCACCTCGTGATTCGTGTGTGTTTTGTGAACTGTAATTGCTCGAACTCGTCGTACAGACATAATTTGTGCGACGTTTTAACACCAGAAGCTAAGTACCAATGTCGGCTATTTATAGGAATTTTTGAGGCTTGCTTACGGACCGTATGCCCTGACCCTTACGGTCCGTAAGCTAAGCAGTCTAATTCATAGGCTGCCTAGGCTCGGTTATAGCTTAGGTGACTCAAGAATTTAACCAATCAGAACTGTGCAACGTTTTAATTTAGATAATTATCAACTAGGGTTTGCCCCCCTCGAGTTTTAGGGGTCCTGATCCTAATTCTGATTGTTCTGAAAATTTTAGGGCTAGTGTAGAATTAATTGGGTGTCTCAATTAGGGTTTTCTTATTGACTAATTATCGTCCTAATTATTGATTTTAGTGGCAGTTGTTACATCCTCCCCACCTTAAGAAAAATCTCGTCCTCGAGATTTACTGAAATAGATGAGGGTACTTTCGCTTCATCTCTGATTCCAGTTCCCATGTGTACTCTGGTCCTCTCCTGGATTCCCATTTGACTTTTACTAGTACTAGTCGTTTGTGTTTGAGAAACTTGATCTTCCGGTCTTCTATTTATAAGGGTTTCTCTACGAATTTCAGCTTTTCATTTACCTCTATATCTTGAAGAGGTACTACGAGGGATTCGTCTGATAAACATTTCTTAAGATTGGATACATGAAACACATCATGTACTCCAGCTAATTCTTCTGGTAGTTGTAAACGATATGCTACTGGTCCTATTCGTTGGATCACTAGGAATGGTCCAACATATCTGGGACTTAGTTTTCCTTTCTTACCAAATCGTACTACTCCTTTCCAAGGAGATACTTTTAATAGTACTTTGTCTCCGACTTGGAATTCTAATGGCTTACGGCGATTGTCCGCATAACTCTTCTGACGATCTCTAGCAGTCTTCAGTCTTTCCTTGATTTGAGTTATTTTGTCTGTGGTCTCTTGTACAATCTCTGGACCTGATAACTGACTTTCTCCTATCTCTGCCCAACAAACGGGAGTTCTGCACTTGCGTCCATACAGTGATTCGAATGGAGCAGATTCGATGCTCGAATGATAACTATTGTTATAGGAGAATTCAATTAATGGTAAATGGTTATCCCAATTACCACCAAAATCAATTACACATGCTCGGAGCATGTCTTCCAGGGTTTGTATCGTCCTTTCACTTTGTCCGTCTGTTTGAGGATGATATGCAGTACTTAAATTAAGTCGAGTTCCCATTGCTTCCT
This sequence comes from Helianthus annuus, assembly GCF_002127325.2. NCBI lineage: Eukaryota > Viridiplantae > Streptophyta > Magnoliopsida > Asterales > Asteraceae > Helianthus > Helianthus annuus. The sequence continues at coordinate 93,202,683 of NC_035435.2, read as the reverse complement.
GGAAACTTGTCCAGAAACGGGAAGTAAAACGACTATCTCTATCCGATACAATGTAGAGTGGGACTCCATGTAAGGATACTACTTCATCTACATACAACCTGGCTAACCTTTCCATGCTAAAGGTTTCCTTTATTGGTAGAAAATGAGCTGATTTGGTTAATCGATCCACAATTACCCAAATAGCATCATTACCTTTTCTGGTTTTGGGTAACTTAGTAACAAAATCCATTGTTATGAGTTCCCATTTCCATACAGGCATTTCTAACTGTTGTAGTAGTCCTGAAGGTTTCTGATGTTCGGCTTTAACTTGTGAACAGGTTAGACCCTTAGATACGTATTCGGCTATATCCTTTTTCATACCTATCCACCAAAAATTATTTCTTAAATCTTGGTACATCTTATTATTTCCTGGATGTACAGTATACCTTGATTTATGAGATTCTTCTAAAATCTTATTTCTTAATTCTCCTTGCTTAGGTACCCAAATTCGTTTCTTGTGGAATCTCCAAATTCCATCTTTTCCTTGTTCTAATTCCTTTAGGTAACCTTTCATTCCTTCGGCATCGTCCTTGATTGCCGTTCCCTGAATTTTCTTCAATTGTTCCATTAAATCTAATTGTAGATTTAACCTAAGAGCACGGACTCGCTTTTGCTTTTCATGATACTTACGACTTAAGGCGTCTGCGACTACGTTTGCCTTTCCTTCGTGATATTGAATATCACAGTCGTAATCACTTAGGATTTCCCTCCACCTTCTTTGCCTCATGTTTAACTCTTTTTGCCCAAATATATACCTTAAACTCTTATGGTCCGTATAGATAGTAAACTTACTTCCATACAGATAATGTCTCCAGATTTTAAGGGCAAAAATTATGGCTCCTAATTCTAGGTCATGAGTCGTGTAATTTTCTTCGTGCTTTTTCAATTGCCTAGAGGCATACGCAATTACCTTTTTGCGTTGCATCAACACACATCCATATCCTAATTTTGAAGCATCACAGTATACTTCAAAATCCTCGGTTCCTTCGGGTAAAGCTAAAATTGGAGCATTCGTTAATTTGTGTTTTAGAATCCTAAAAGCTTCCTCTTGTCTAGATCCCCATTCAAACTTAACAGCTTTACAGGTTAGCTTAGTTAAAGGTACAGCTATCTTAGAGAAATCTTTAATAAATCGTCTATAGTATCCAGCTAAGCCTAGAAAACTTCTAATTTCCATAACTGTTCGTGGAGCTTTCCAATTTGTGATTGCTTTTATTTTAGCAGGATCTACGTGAATTCCTTCGCGATTCACCATATGACCTAAAAATTGCACTTCTTGTAGCCAGAATTCACACTTCGAGAATTTGGCATAAAGCTTTTCCTTTCTTAACAATGTTAAGAGTGCATGCAAGTGCTCACAATGTTCTTCTTGGCTTTTAGAATAAATAAGTATATCGTCAATGAAAACGATCAAAAATTTATCCAAGTAGGGTTTACAGATCCTATTCATCATGTCCATAAATGCAGCTGGAGCATTTGTTAATCCAAAGGGCATGACTGTAAACTCATAATGTCCATACCTAGTTCTGAAAGCAGTTTAGGTATGTCCTCCTCTTGCACTTTCAGCTGGTGATATCCTGATCTTAAGTCTATCTTAGAGAAATACCTAGCTCCTTGCAATTGATCAAAAAGATCATCAATCCTAGGTAATGGGTATCGGTTCTTAATTGTAACTTTATTCAATTCCCTATAATTGATACACATTCTCATTGATCCATCTTTCTTTTTCACAAACAACACTGGTGCACCCCAAGGGGATGAACTAGGTTGTATGAATCCTTTGCTTAGTAATTCATCTAATTGCTTTTTCAATTCTAGCATTTCAGTAGGTGCTAATCGATAAGGTGCTTTAGCTATTGGTGTAGTACCTGGAATTAGATGAATTCTAAACTCTACTTCCCTATCCGGTGGTAAACCAGGTAATTCTTCTGGAAAGACATCTGGGTATTCTGAAACTATAGGGTTGTTCTGGAGTTCCTTATTTTTAGTGTTAATGATTACAGAAATCATATACACCATTTCTTGTTTCCTTGAATAACTAGCCAATTTCATTACTGAAATGAATTTAAGTGGCTTCCGAGGTCTATCTCCTGAAATTAATATTACTTCTCCTGTGGGGGTACGGATTTCTACGGAATTCTTATCACACAGGATTCGAGCATGGTTGGCGACTAACCAATCCATTCCTAATACCACATCAAATCCGGCTAAATTCATAGGTAATAGGTTTGCAGAAAACTTATGACCTAACAATTCTATCTTTCCTTCTTGCGATCTTCTTCTCTGGTGCGGACTAGTTCATCGGTTAAGGTATTAGCTAATTCCACAGCATCGTCAATCGTGCGTGGTCTCGCAGCTTTAACGATGTTACGGATTTCTCCAATTAATCCCCAAATATAACGGGAAATGAGTACCGGTTCTGGCGAAGCCAGGGAAGGTACCACTCTCGCATATTCGAAGAATGTCGAAGTATATCCTCGACAGTCTACACCTATCATACGATGGCTCAGGAACTTGTTTGCCATTTGTTCCTTCTCGTATTTGGGACAGAATTTTCTTTCTACAAGACTCTTAAATTCTTCCCAATTCATCGCATAGGCCACCCTTCTTCCTTTTGCTTGTAGCACCGTGTTCCACCATTCTAGCGCCCCTTCTTTGAACAAGTTTGACGCATACATCACTTGATCTTCTTCAGTACATTTACTTATTGCAATTACTGCTTCGGTTTTCTCTAACCAACGCAGTGTTGCAGTTGCCCCTTCATTACCTGCAAATTCTGCGGGTTTACAGGCAAGAAATTCTTTGTAAGTGCAACCAGGCGTTGCAGCTTTCATTCTCTTAGGGAGTGGGGCCTGTTGCGGATCATGATCGTCATGATTGCCGCCTCCATTTATGCTGTTACTGCCGTTATCTTCCGGAGTACGTTTACTAGGAATTAATTGTGGTTCGGCAGGTTTCTGAACAGCAGCCACAATTTCTGGAATAGCATTGGCTATCCCTTGAGCAATAAAGTGCTCAATATCTTGTCTAGTTATATATTGATCTTCCTGATTTTGCTCAGACTGATTTACTTCATTAACTGGTTCACTATTAGCGTTTTCCATCTGCTAATTAGCATTAATAGGAATTATTAGTGTCTAATTATTGATACCAAAATCATAGAGAAACACATAGATCAGTATAACATGCAAGCATAGCCAAAATTGTTGATACCTCGACTTCTGTTTTGTTTTATATATTATACCAGCTTCAATCCACACTTTTTATCTTACAGTGTTTTATTGCCCATTTTACAGAGTCAGTTTTACTATACTAGTTATAATACAAACAAACTTCTCCAAACCCCTCCTATCTTTTGGTTCACTGGCAGTTTCAGTAACGACACTCCCTCTTGTCGTACTTCCAAGAGATCTGCTCCCCCATTTCCCGGATCCTATTCCCGGTGCCTATCAGTTCTTTCACCAAACTGACGTAGTTCAGCTAAATTTTCATAGCTCATTGGCGGATTAGGGATAGGTTCTGGATCAAACTGTGGGAGAAAACCATAGGGATTATTGACTATATTTTGGAATTGCCAGTCATTGGTCCACCATTCCACCATTTGGCCTAATGGTCGGGTGTGAACTAGTGGATCTGGAATAGCTGGTCCTAGGTTTATTGGGAGTTGGGCTGTAGCAGGATAAGAGAAGAGATTATCGTTGATAGGCTCTAGTACATCACAATTATCCAGTAGGCGGTCTATTTCGTCCTGGAATGTGATTTCTTCAGGATGTTTAGAGCTTTCTCCGATTTCTATTCCCTTTTGCTTTAGGTCTATCCCTATTTCTGCTGGTTTGGAACTTTCTCTGGTTTCTATTTCTTTTCCCTTGCTCGCACTCACAGGATTTTCTATTTTAGGGAGTCTCCTAGGTTTCCTTCTGCGCACTTTTCGCCACCCTACATATCTTCTCCTCTTTTTAGGTTTTGCTTTTTCCAGCGGTGGAGCTTGGAATTCCAGAGGTTCCTCTATGTCAGCAATGTAACCACTGAAGTTGTGGGAGACTTCAATTGGCACAGGATAGAGGTTGAGGTTCTGAAACGCCTCGGATAGCTCACTCATGCTGTGTAGCATATATGCAAAATGCACAAAAATGCCAAGTTAAAACTTTGGAACAAAGTTTAACAAATAAACATTTTTATTGCACACCAATTTGTACAACATAACAGCAAACAGAACACACTCAGATCTATTTATTTATTTACTGGGAAGTACTTATTTCTAGATTTAGAGTTTAAAGATTTGCATTTTCTGCTACAGTAGCGAGCAGATACAGATTTGCCCATTTTTCTTCTAAGTTATTTTCCCCTGGTGGATTATTACTAATTTCCTGAATTTCCGGGTTAAATCTCACTCTTTTGGCTTGGGGTTTCTTTTTCTCTTGACCTTTTCTAATAATCAAATTCCTTTTCTCCGGTGTAAGAGGATTTTCATAATTTGCCTTACGAACAAAGATTCCTTCCTCTAACTTGACGGGAGATTTGGAGGAAAAGGTTCCTTGTTCTTTAGGTGTACTATCTAATTTGCGGTAGATAGCAGAAATCTTTTGTTTACCCATGCTGTAATTTTAACAATTAGTCAGTTAATGCACACATATTCACAGAATGACAATTTAAATTCTCCTAAGTACTTAAATTAAAATAGTGAGCTTAACCAGTAAGCTTAAAACAGTGGCTCTGATACCACCTTTTCCTGTCACGGCCCCCGACCCGGTTTGACCCGTTTCAGGAGCCGCGGGACAGGAATCCCGTGGTATTTAATTTAAGCGACAGCGGAAGTCTTTTAAAAAAACAGGATCTTTCAATAATTTAAACTGCTCGTTTCATAACTTAGGGATAATTTCCCGAAATTTACAATAATGTGATTTCTCAGGGAAATCTTTATTTTCAAAACATGTTCATTTATTTATTTACATTGAGCCACTTTTCTAAGCTGGGAGTGCTCCGTGGCACTTTTCTTTGCTCATACCAGATCACCTGAAACATGTTTGAAAAAGGTTTTGTCAGCGGGGAAATACTGAGTGAATCATTCATTTTACTGAAAACGACACATTTGTTATAATCTACAGTATTAAGGGGAATTACAATGTTTCTGATATCAAACCAACTACCCACAGTATTTGTCACTCGACTACCCATTGGCTATCTCGTTGTCCAAATGGTGTCTGTGACTGTGGTCAGATCACCCCTTGGCTAACTCGTTGTCCAAGTGTGACGGGAAATAAGTAATGTATACAAAACCCCACATACCGGCTGTAACTTGGTGATTACATAGACTTAATCACTGTAACTATAACTTTAAAAATAACTTGGAGTTTTGTAAACCAGTTTGATAAAAAGAGAATGACTCACATTGCAGATTTACGAGCAGAGTATAAGCTTTACTGATTAGCCTTCTAACCTAATTTAAATAACAATGCACACACAAACGGGATTAGTAACTAATTCAGCAGTTACGTCAATTCACGAGATTAAACCCTCACAACTATTATCAAGTGCGATACTTAATAATTCAATGGATTCACAACGAATGACAGAGCATAGTCCGAATTCGAACAGCACTCAAACATTCAAGTTGAAATCACAATGAATAACAAAGTACAAGCTCAATTTGAGCAGCACTCGGACAATCGTTGGATAGTTATAATCGGTCGGACGTTGAATCGTAATAGCGATCGAGTTATTACCCTGATTGCGGCAGCACCTCGTGATTCGTGTGTGTTTTGTGAACTGTAATTGCTCTAACTCGTCGTACAGACAGAATTTGTGCGACGTTTTAACACCAGAAGCTAAGTACCAATGTCGGCTATTTATAGGAATTTTTGAGGCTTGCTTACGGACCGTATGCCCTGACCCTTACGGTCCGTAAGCTAAGCAGTCTAATTCATAGGCTGCCTAGGCTCGGTTATAGCTTAGGTGACTCAAGAATTTAACCAATCAGAACTGTGCAACGTTTTAATTTAGATAATTATCAACTAGGGTTTGCCCCCCTCGAGTTTTAGGGGTCCTGATCCTAATTTTGATTGTTCTGAAAATTTTAGGGCTAGTGTAGAATTAATTGGGTGTCTCAATTAGGGTTTTCTTATTGACTAATTATCGTCCTAATTATTGATTTTAGTGGCAGTTGTTACATCCTCCCCACCTTAAGAAAAATCTCGTCCTCGAGATTTACTGAAATAGATGAGGGTACTTTCGCTTCATCTCTGATTCCAGTTCCCAGGTGTACTCTGGTCCTCTCCTGGATTCCCATTTGACTTTTACTAGCACTAGTCGTTTGTGTTTGAGAAACTTGATCTTCCGGTCTTCTATTTATAAGGGTTTCTCTACGAATTTCAGCTTTTCATTTACCTCTATATCTTGAAGAGGTACTACCAGGGATTCGTCTGATAAACATTTCTTAAGATTGGATACATGAAACACATCATGTACTCCAGCTAATTCTTCTGGTAGTTGTAAACGATATGCTACTGGTCCTATTCGTTGGATCACTAGGAATGGTCCAACATATCTGGGACTTAGTTTTCCTTTCTTACCAAATCGTACTACTCCTTTCCAAGGAGATACTTTTAATAGTACTTTGTCTCTGACTTGGAATTCTAATGGCTTACGGCGATTGTCCGCATAACTCTTCTGACGATCTCTAGCAGTCTTCAGTCTTTCCTTGATTTGAGTTATTTTGTCTGTGGTCTCTTGTACAATCTCTGGACCTGATAACTGACTTTCTCCTATCTCTGCCCAACAAACGGGAGTTCTGCACTTGCGTCCATACAGTGATTCGAATGGAGCAGATTCGATGCTCGAATGATAACTATTGTTATAGGAGAATTCAATTAATGGTAAATGGTTATCCCAATTACCACCAAAATCAATTACACATGCTCGGAGCATGTCTTCCAGGGTTTGTATCGTCCTTTCACTTTGTCCGTCTGTTTGAGGATGATATGCAGTACTTAAATTAAGTCGAGTTCCCATTGCTTCCTGGAAACTTGTCCAGAAACGGGAAGTAAAACGACTATCTCTATCCGATACAATGGAGAGTGGGACTCCATGTAAGGATACTACTTCATCTACATACAACCTGGCTAACCTTTCCATGCTAAAGGTTTCCTTTATTGGTAGAAAATGAGCTGATTTGGTTAATCGATCCACAATTACCCAAATAGCATCATTACCTTTTTCTGGTTTTGGGTAACTTAGTAACAAAATCCATTGTTATGAGTTCCCATTTCCATACAGGCATTTCTAACTGTTGTAGTAGTCCTGAAGGTTTCTGATGTTCGGCTTTAACTTGTGAACAGGTTAGACCCTTAGATACGTATTCGGCTATATCCTTTTTCATACCTATCCACCAAAAATTATTTCTTAAATCTTGGTACATCTTATTATTTCCTGGATGTACAGTATACCTTGATTTATGAGATTCTTCTAAAATCTTATTTCTTAATTCTCCTTGCTTAGGTACCCAAATTCGTTTCTTGTGGAATCTCCAAATTCCATCTTTTCCTTGTTCTAATTCCTTTCGGTAACCTTTCATTCCTTCGGCATCGTCCTTGATTGCCGTTCCCTGAATTTTCTTCAATTGTTCCACTAAATCTAATTGTAGATTTAACCTAAGAGCAGGGACTCGCTTTTGCTTTTCATGATACTTACGACTTAAGGCGTCTGCGACTACGTTTGCCTTTCCTTCGTGATATTGAATATCACAGTCGTAATCACTTAGGATTTCCCTCCACCTTCTTTGCCTCATGTTTAACTCTTTTTGCCCAAATATATACCTTAAACTCTTATGGTTCGTATAGATAGTAAACTTACTTTCATACAGATAATGTCTCCAGATTTTAAGGGCAAAAATTATGGAACAAGTTACACACACTTACCAAATACATCATCTTCTTCTTCATACAAATACTTATTCTCACACCGGAGTCGGGTCAAGGAGAGAACCCTCTTCTCCCCTTGACGAGACTAACGGTGCTTTTTTTGCAGAGCTATCGGAGAAGAAGATCAATCGGATTTGAATCAGTCGAGTGGAAGCTAACCTTTTATGCGGATTCAAACCCCCTAGATATTTCGGTTCCGACAATTTATCTAGTGTTTCTTCATTGGCGCCCACCGATTCCTCTGTTTTTTCAGTTTTCATCTCGTTTCGATTCAGTTCTTTTTTATTCTCTGTATTCACATGGCAGAGAATTCATTATCTCACCCATCAGGTCCTCGATCTGAGTTCAAGGGTTCTACAACCCAAAATACCCAGATTAACGGAATCATGGGAACAAACAAAAACAACGGTCGTTCAGACAGAAAGAATTTCTCGGATCCAATCATGGAGAGATCCCCAGAATATTGGTTTAACAGATGTCGGATTGCTTTAAACACAATTGTTATGCAAATTACCAGATCCGAGTCCCCAAACACTAGATCTGGTGAAGAAATTGACACCATAGTATTGGACCCACCAACACCTCGTCAGGGGGACATCCAATCTAGTCGTAATGTGGATATACGTCAACAATCCAGAAATAACAGTTATCAGAAAATCAAACCAAAACAGATGAACATGGTTCAAGGAGGTCCATCACGGAGACCACATAAGCGGAGTCATGATCAACATTGGAGGGAACAACAAGTTGTGTTTCCTGTTGTCCCTGGAGGCCCTCAGGAAGAACGACCAATAATCATTACTGGCATCTTCGGCCATTACCGAACAGACTATATGTTTATAGATCCAGGAAGCTCGATGGACATCATCTACGAGCAGTGCTTTAAACAGCTCGATCCAGAAGACAAAGCACGTTTAGAACCAGTTGATTTTCCTCTCACCGGATTTTGTAACGAAGCTGTATTCCCATTGGGACAGATAGCTTTCCCGGTGACTCTATCAGATGGTGAGCATTCACGAACAGTCACAGTAAATTTCATGGTCATGCCGGCAACATCACAACATGATGTCTTGCTCGGGAGAAGGTCACAAAGAGAACTCAGTATGATCACCTTTATTCCGCACGCTGCTTGCGGATTTCCAACGGAGACTGGAGTAGCAATCCTATACTCAAGCAAGGAGGTCATGTATGTAGATGACGAACCACCGGCAAAGGTAGCCAAACCTTCAACACCAAATGAGCCAGAGAAATGGGTCCTGAACAGCGAATACCCAGAACAGACCATCCTGCTAGGACACACCATTTCACCAGCAACGCGGGAACAATTAAAAGAGTTGCTGACCAACAACAAAGATATATTCGCGTGGTGCCTAGCAGACATGACGGGGGTTCCACGCGACATAGCGCAACATTGCTTGAATATCAAACCAACAACAGAACCTGTTGCTCAGGGGAGGCGTAGCTTTAGCGAAGAAAAAGCAAAAGCCATGGACGAACAGGTAACAGAATTACTCAACGCGGGAATCTTACGCGAAGTTAAATACCATACATGGGTCGCCAACCCAGTAATGGTACAGAAACATAGTGGCGGATGGAGAATGTGCGTCGACTTCAAAGACCTGAATAAAGCGTGCCCAAGATATTGTTACGCACTTCCGGAGATAGACAAAAAAGTCGACTCTCTAGCGTCATTCAGATGGAAGTGTTTTCTTGACTGCTACAAGGGATATCATCAGGTCCAGATGAAGGAAGAAGACGAAGATAAATATGCATTTCGCACAGACAAGGGCATCTTCTGTTACACTAAAATGCCCTTTGGCTTGTGCAACGCAGGCGCAACTTACCAACACTTGATGGACAAAGTTTTTAAAGGCGACATTGGCAAGACAGTCGAGATATACATGGATGACCTCATCATCATGAGCCACGAAGAAGACACAATGCTCAACAATATTCAGCGCACGTTCGACTCATTGCGCAACGTAAACCTGAAGTTAAATCCAACAAAATGCTCTTTCGGCATGGAAGAGGGGAAATTTTTGCGCTTTATAGTCACAAGAGATGGGTTTAAAGTAAATCTAGAAAAAGTTTAGGCCATTCAGCTAATGCCATCGCCCGCAACAATAAAAGAAATGCAAAGACTCGCCAGGCGCTTAGCGGCCTTAAACAGATTCTTGGCTAATCATGCGGCAAGGTCTTACCCATTCATCAGCACGCTACGGAATTGCGCAAAGAAAACTGATTTTCAGTGGACACCCGAAGCAGAAGCAGCATTCAAACAAATGAAAGAGTATTTAATTCAGTTACCAATGCTGACTGCACCAAAAGAAAAAGAACCATTAATCCTGTACCTGTCTGCGGCGGAAGTAGCAGTAGGAGCAGTATTGATGGTAGAACGAGAAAACATCCAGACCCCAATTTACTATATAAGTAAGATGCTCACCGGCCCAGAAACTCGTTACTCGATGATAGAAAAGCTAGTCTTGGCATTAGTACATGCAACACGACGCCTACGCAGGTATTTTTCAGGCCATGTTATCACAGTTCTCACCAATTATCATTTGGGCCAAATCTTATCCAAGCCCGACGTAGCGGGAAGGATGGCTAAATGGGCTATTGAGCTAGGGGGATATAATATCTTGTATAGACCAAGACCGGCAATTAAAGGGCAAGTTCTGGCAGACTTTGCCACGGAAGTTCCCATTGATAAAGTTCAAGAATGCGAAGCAATCCAGAACCCTATTCCTGTTTTCGATGATAGGGTGTGGACCTTACACACAGATGGCGCTTCCAATGATGACGGAGCCGGCGCAGGCCTTCGATTAGTCAGTCCTGACGATCACGAACTTACATACGCCATACGCTTGGATTTCCGAAGTACAAATAACGAAGCCGAATACGAAGCATTCTTGGCAGGTCTCCGCCTAGCACATAAAATGGGAGCAAGGAACCTTGAAGCCAACGTCGACTCAAAGCTAGTGGCCGAGCAAGTTAATGGCCATTATGATGCTAAAGGAGAAACTATGGCATTATACCTTGAACAAGCGTGGGCATTAATCAGCCAATTCCAGACATTCAGGGTTAATCATATAAACAGAAGTGAAAACAAGCATGCAGACGCATTGAGCAAACTGGCCGCGACCAGCTTCAAACACTTAGCAAAAGAGGTGCGTATAGAGGTATTGTCCAACCCCTCTGTTCCTCTCAAACAAGTCAACATCATAGAGATCGGCAATCCATCGTGGATGTCCCCGATCATTTTGTACCTACAACACGGGAAACTCTCAGAGGAAAAAGCAGAAGCCAGGAAAATTCAGAATAAAGTAGTAAACTACGAAATGGCAGACAGCATTCTTTACAGGAAGTCATTCATGGGACCGTTACTTAGATGCGTTGACAAGACAGACGCATAATACCTGATCAGAGAAATCCATGAAGGCTTGTGTGGAATACATGATGGTCCACGTATGATAGTAGCCAAAATAATGAGCGCAGGATATTATTGTCCGGGAATGCACGTAGATACAGTAGAGATCTTACGAAAATGCACAGCATGCCAACGCCACGCGCCAAAGACGCTCCGACCAAAAAATCCGCTAGTGCCAGTCACATCCGCTTGGCCATTTCAACAATGGGCCATCGATCTTGTTGGCCCATTCCCTGATGCGCCTGGCGCAGTAAAATTCATCATCGTTGCAGTCGATTACTTCACCAAATGGGTAGAAGCCAAAGCTTTGGCCTCAACCACAGCAATGGTAATCCGCAAATTTATATGGGAACATATCATTTGCAGGTTTGGATTACCATTGCGTATCATCTCGGACATTCGCATCAGAAGATCTTCAAAAATGGTTCAAAGAGATGAAGATCGAGCATCATTTCGCCTCCGTCGCGCATCCACAAGCGAACGGTCAAGTAGAAAGTATAAATAAACAGATCGTTGATGGCATAAAAGCGAGACTTGGAACAGCGCGTAGGGGATGGGTCGACGAACTCCCCAGCATCCTATGGGCACACCGTACAATGCCAAAGACTAGCACGGGAGAAACCCCGTTTAACCTGGTTTACGGCTTAGAAGTAGTAATTCCAGCCGAAGTTGGTATTCTGTCACCACGCATGATAGCCATGGAAAAGCAGAATAATGAGCAAAAACGAAGAATGGACTTAGACCTTCTTGAAGAACGGCGCGAAAACGCCGCCATCACTGAAGCAAGGTACAAGTCCAAACTCGAAAAATATTATAATGCGCACGTACGCGTATGCACTTTTGTTCCTGGGGATTTCGTCTTACGCGACAATGAAGCATCAAATGCGGAGAAACCGGGCAAATTGGCCCCAAGGTGGGAAGGACCATATGTCATCAATGAAGTCCTAGGCAAGGGGGCATATACCCTTAAGAGAATTGACGGGACTCTGGTGCCCCGCACCTGGAACGCGCAGCAGCTGCGCAGGTGTTACATGTAGGACAACTCACTCGCAGGCAATATGTTTCCCATTTTCATATTGTAAGCCTGGCGCTTTATTAATACGAACACTATTTTTCATGATCATTGTTTGTTACAAATTGTATTAAATTCCTTTGGTTCGCGCGAAAACAAAATGGTAAACATTGTACACCTCATGAACATTTTGGAAAAAAGAACGAAAAGCGCAGCATAAGCGTATGTTCTGGACAAACGTTCACACATGAGCACAATACCATCTCTCATTCGCTCTAACTAATCAAAGTAATTAAAAAAATGCAACACATTGTAATCCAAACATACAAAACAAACCCTAACAGGGATAATATTACATCAAAAATATGCACATCATCGAAAGTGTAACCACAAACACTTAGGCAAGATCATGACAATGATCTTCACAAAAAATCGTTCAGATTTACAAAAAAGGATAGTCCTAAAAGTCAAACACCTAACCAGCATCAGAATCATCATCAACAGACATCTGCCCGCACCGACGAGTTCTCCGACGTTGATATACCAGCCGGCACCCTCCCTTCCGGAGCAGTGGAAAGCGAACTATTAAGCCATCGGCATCTAGCACAGTACCATCATCAACAACAACCTTGTGCTGGAGAAACTTACAGTTGGAACCAACCGCCGCCTGGGAAACGGGTTCGATCGGATCCTTTCTGGTAACACTTAAAGGCGGTGAATGATGTGCTGAAAATGGGTTAATTAAAAACAACTAAATTTACCCTAATTCTAGACTCTCTAAGCTTTAAATTTATAAAACTAAGACTCGATCGAAACCCTAAACCACACAACCGGCAAGTGAACTGATCAATGTAGTAAAGCTAAAGCAAGTCCGAGTATCGAACCCACGAGACTCTACTGGTTACGCTACGACTCTATCTAGACTAAGACTGACACGACATAACTAAATTGTTTATTAATTTGGGGGGGGGGGGTTTCTAAATATCCTAAAATTGTAATTAAAATTCAACCAAATTAGCTAGACGAACTAGACACGAACTCTCACGAAGGCTGAACTCAAGGATGATGAAGGAACTACCTAGATAGGAATCCTGATTGCTTTTAGTTATGATTATAATTGGAAGTTGTCTGCTATGGAACCGGGATCTTAAAATTCTCACCTCTTGGGAAATCTAAGGACCCCTAATCCTTCTCAAGAGCACGCTAAGATCCTCTAAAGGTTGTTAAATTACCGGTTATTAGACTCCTTTACAAGACATCTAATGGGTTTATAAAAGTATCCTACAAGGCTCACTCCCTTACGAGACCTAAACCTAGGATAGGCTTGTTTTCTCAGCTAGACTTGCTAGACAGCAGCCAAAAGGTTAACTTCCTAAGAAGGACCCACCTTATGGACTTAGACCTAGCAATAATCTCGCACCTTACAGCTATTGACAATTAGTAGAGCACTTGATTTTATAAGATTACCAATTATTACTTCTAAGGCTACTTATGCAATTTTCACCCTAAAGGATTAGAGATTTATTATGTGATATAGCCACTCACCAAAACCTAAAACCCTAGCATGACTCTATTATGTGATAAAGACCGTCACCAAGATTCATGCGAAGCAATAATCAATATTCAAACAACATCAAGCACGCAAACACATCTAACCGATAGAACAAGCCGTTTACAATTTATAAACAATCCATAGCATTCAAAAATCCAATATATAATCAAAACATCTAGCAATCATTCAACCATATCTAGGTAGTTAAAGAAAATTAGCCAAAAACCATAGTCACTAAAAAGAAATAAGTCTCAAATAAATAACAAATCATAGTATCAAGTTAAAAAGAACACAAAGTCTTTAAAATTGAATACTAATAAATTGCAAACCCGGACTTAAATCTTGATCGCGGCTTTGAAACTTGAACCGTATGAACCCCTGCTCCAGATCGCTCCTTCTGTTCTGCTCCTAACAGCCGTCGCCCCCTTATTAAAGAATGACACTGTGCGACCTCCTCTTCCCAATTGCCGTTTGATGTATATGTCCAATAATAATGTGCGGCTCTTCCCCAAATATTAGTTGCCCCTCCACTGTTTGCGTTTGGGTTATGTGCATTCAAGGCCCATTCTCATATTTGATCATGTTATTCAAGTTTATATGGGCTAGGCTTCTAATAGGCGGCTAAAGGTGTGTGAGAGCCTTGCTTTTCGAAACTCCAACAGCCCTGCAACAAATAAATAAAACCTTCGGTATTAAGGGGAATTACAATGTTTCTGATATCAAACCAACTACCCACAGTATTTGTCACTCGACTACCCATTGGCTATCTCGTTGTCCAAATGGTGTCTGTGACTGTGGTCAGATCACCCCTTGGCTAACTCGTTGTCCAAGTGTGACGGGAAATAAGTAATGTATACAAAACCCCACATACCGGCTGTAACTTGGTGATTACATAGACTTAATCACTGTAACTATAACTTTAAAAATAACTTGGAGTTTTGTAAACCAGTTTGATAAAAAGAGAATGACTCACATTGCAGATTTACGAGCAGAGTATAAGCTTTACTGATTAGCCTTCTAACCTAATTTAAATAACAATGCACACACAAACGGGATTAGTAACTAATTCAGCAGTTACGTCAATTCACGAGATTAAACCCTCACAACTATTATCAAGTGCGATACTTAATAATTCAATGGATTCACAACGAATGACAGAGCATAGTCCGAATTCGAACAGCACTCAAACATTCAAGTTGAAATCACAATGAATAACAAAGTACAAGCTCAATTTGAGCAGCACTCGGACAATCGTTGGATAGTTATAATCGGTCGGACGTTGAATCGTAATAGCGATCGAGTTATTACCCTGATTGCGGCAGCACCTCGTGATTCGTGTGTGTTTTGTGAACTGTAATTGCTCTAACTCGTCGTACAGACAGAATTTGTGCGACGTTTTAACACCAGAAGCTAAGTACCAATGTCGGCTATTTATAGGAATTTTTGAGGCTTGCTTACGGACCGTATGCCCTGACCCTTACGGTCCGTAAGCTAAGCAGTCTAATTCATAGGCTGCCTAGGCTCGGTTATAGCTTAGGTGACTCAAGAATTTAACCAATCAGAACTGTGCAACGTTTTAATTTAGATAATTATCAACTAGGGTTTGCCCCCCTCGAGTTTTAGGGGTCCTGATCCTAATTTTGATTGTTCTGAAAATTTTAGGGCTAGTGTAGAATTAATTGGGTGTCTCAATTAGGGTTTTCTTATTGACTAATTATCGTCCTAATTATTGATTTTAGTGGCAGTTGTTACATCCTCCCCACCTTAAGAAAAATCTCGTCCTCGAGATTTACTGAAATAGATGAGGGTACTTTCGCTTCATCTCTGATTCCAGTTCCCAGGTGTACTCTGGTCCTCTCCTGGATTCCCATTTGACTTTTACTAGCACTAGTCGTTTGTGTTTGAGAAACTTGATCTTCCGGTCTTCTATTTATAAGGGTTTCTCTACGAATTTCAGCTTTTCATTTACCTCTATATCTTGAAGAGGTACTACCAGGGATTCGTCTGATAAACATTTCTTAAGATTGGATACATGAAACACATCATGTACTCCAGCTAATTCTTCTGGTAGTTGTAAACGATATGCTACTGGTCCTATTCGTTGGATCACTAGGAATGGTCCAACATATCTGGGACTTAGTTTTCCTTTCTTACCAAATCGTACTACTCCTTTCCAAGGAGATACTTTTAATAGTACTTTGTCTCTGACTTGGAATTCTAATGGCTTACGGCGATTGTCCGCATAACTCTTCTGACGATCTCTAGCAGTCTTCAGTCTTTCCTTGATTTGAGTTATTTTGTCTGTGGTCTCTTGTACAATCTCTGGACCTGATAACTGACTTTCTCCTATCTCTGCCCAACAAACGGGAGTTCTGCACTTGCGTCCATACAGTGATTCGAATGGAGCAGATTCGATGCTCGAATGATAACTATTGTTATAGGAGAATTCAATTAATGGTAAATGGTTATCCCAATTACCACCAAAATCAATTACACATGCTCGGAGCATGTCTTCCAGGGTTTGTATCGTCCTTTCACTTTGTCCGTCTGTTTGAGGATGATATGCAGTACTTAAATTAAGTCGAGTTCCCATTGCTTCCTGGAAACTTGTCCAGAAACGGGAAGTAAAACGACTATCTCTATCCGATACAATGGAGAGTGGGACTCCATGTAAGGATACTACTTCATCTACATACAACCTGGCTAACCTTTCCATGCTAAAGGTTTCCTTTATTGGTAGAAAATGAGCTGATTTGGTTAATCGATCCACAATTACCCAAATAGCATCATTACCTTTTCTGGTTTTGGGTAACTTAGTAACAAAATCCATTGTTATGAGTTCCCATTTCCATACAGGCATTTCTAACTGTTGTAGTAGTCCTGAAGGTTTCTGATGTTCGGCTTTAACTTGTGAACAGGTTAGACCCTTAGATACGTATTCGGCTATATCCTTTTTCATACCTATCCACCAAAAATTATTTCTTAAATCTTGGTACATCTTATTATTTCCTGGATGTACAGTATACCTTGATTTATGAGATTCTTCTAAAATCTTATTTCTTAATTCTCCTTGCTTAGGTACCCAAATTCGTTTCTTGTGGAATCTCCAAATTCCATCTTTTCCTTGTTCTAATTCCTTTCGGTAACCTTTCATTCCTTCGGCATCGTCCTTGATTGCCGTTCCCTGAATTTTCTTCAATTGTTCCACTAAATCTAATTGTAGATTTAACCTAAGAGCAGGGACTCGCTTTTGCTTTTCATGATACTTACGACTTAAGGCGTCTGCGACTACGTTTGCCTTTCCTTCGTGATATTGAATATCACAGTCGTAATCACTTAGGATTTCCCTCCACCTTCTTTGCCTCATGTTTAACTCTTTTTGCCCAAATATATACCTTAAACTCTTATGGTTCGTATAGATAGTAAACTTACTTTCATACAGATAATGTCTCCAGATTTTAAGGGCAAAAATTATGGAACAAGTTACACACACTTACCAAATACATCATCTTCTTCTTCATACAAATACTTATTCTCACACCGGAGTCGGGTCAAGGAGAGAACCCTCTTCTCCCCTTGACGAGACTAACGGTGCTTTTTTTGCAGAGCTATCGGAGAAGAAGATCAATCGGATTTGAATCAGTCGAGTGGAAGCTAACCTTTTATGCGGATTCAAACCCCCTAGATATTTCGGTTCCGACAATTTATCTAGTGTTTCTTCATTGGCGCCCACCGATTCCTCTGTTTTTTCAGTTTTCATCTCGTTTCGATTCAGTTCTTTTTTATTCTCTGTATTCACATGGCAGAGAATTCATTATCTCACCCATCAGGTCCTCGATCTGAGTTCAAGGGTTCTACAACCCAAAATACCCAGATTAACGGAATCATGGGAACAAACAAAAACAACGGTCGTTCAGACAGAAAGAATTTCTCGGATCCAATCATGGAGAGATCCCCAGAATATTGGTTTAACAGATGTCGGATTGCTTTAAACACAATTGTTATGCAAATTACCAGATCCGAGTCCCCAAACACTAGATCTGGTGAAGAAATTGACACCATAGTATTGGACCCACCAACACCTCGTCAGGGGGACATCCAATCTAGTCGTAATGTGGATATACGTCAACAATCCAGAAATAACAGTTATCAGAAAATCAAACCAAAACAGATGAACATGGTTCAAGGAGGTCCATCACGGAGACCACATAAGCGGAGTCATGATCAACATTGGAGGGAACAACAAGTTGTGTTTCCTGTTGTCCCTGGAGGCCCTCAGGAAGAACGACCAGTAATCATTACTGGCATCTTCGGCCATTACCGAACAGACTATATGTTTATAGATCCAGGAAGCTCGATGGACATCATCTACGAGCAGTGCTTTAAACAGCTCGATCCAGAAGACAAAGCACGTTTAGAACCAGTTGATTTTCCTCTCACCGGATTTTGTAACGAAGCTGTATTCCCATTGGGACAGATAGCTTTCCCGGTGACTCTATCAGATGGTGAGCATTCACGAACAGTCACAGTAAATTTCATGGTCATGCCGGCAACATCACAACATGATGTCTTGCTCGGGAGAAGGTCACAAAGAGAACTCAGTATGATCACCTTTATTCCGCACGCTGCTTGCGGATTTCCAACGGAGACTGGAGTAGCAATCCTATACTCAAGCAAGGAGGTCATGTATGTAGATGACGAACCACCGGCAAAGGTAGCCAAACCTTCAACACCAAATGAGCCAGAGAAATGGGTCCTGAACAGCGAATACCCAGAACAGACCATCCTGCTAGGACACACCATTTCACCAGCAACGCGGGAACAATTAAAAGAGTTGCTGACCAACAACAAAGATATATTCGCGTGGTGCCTAGCAGACATGACGGGGGTTCCACGCGACATAGCGCAACATTGCTTGAATATCAAACCAACAACAGAACCTGTTGCTCAGGGGAGGCGTAGCTTTAGCGAAGAAAAAGCAAAAGCCATGGACGAACAGGTAACAGAATTACTCAACGCGGGAATCTTACGCGAAGTTAAATACCATACATGGGTCGCCAACCCAGTAATGGTACAGAAACATAGTGGCGGATGGAGAATGTGCGTCGACTTCAAAGACCTGAATAAAGCGTGCCCAAGATATTGTTACGCACTTCCGGAGATAGACAAAAAAGTCGACTCTCTAGCGTCATTCAGATGGAAGTGTTTTCTTGACTGCTACAAGGGATATCATCAGGTCCAGATGAAGGAAGAAGACGAAGATAAATATGCATTTCGCACAGACAAGGGCATCTTCTGTTACACTAAAATGCCCTTTGGCTTGTGCAACGCAGGCGCAACTTACCAACACTTGATGGACAAAGTTTTTAAAGGCGACATTGGCAAGACAGTCGAGATATACATGGATGACCTCATCATCATGAGCCACGAAGAAGACACAATGCTCAACAATATTCAGCGCACGTTCGACTCATTGCGCAACGTAAACCTGAAGTTAAATCCAACAAAATGCTCTTTCGGCATGGAAGAGGGGAAATTTTTGCGCTTTATAGTCACAAGAGATGGGTTTAAAGTAAATCCAGAAAAAGTTTAGGCCATTCAGCTAATGCCATCGCCCGCAACAATAAAAGAAATGCAAAGACTCGCCAGGCGCTTAGCGGCCTTAAACAGATTCTTGGCTAATCATGCGGCAAGGTCTTACCCATTCATCAGCACGCTACGGAATTGCGCAAAGAAAACTGATTTTCAGTGGACACCCGAAGCAGAAGCAGCATTCAAACAAATGAAAGAGTATTTAATTCAGTTACCAATGCTGACTGCACCAAAAGAAAAAGAACCATTAATCCTGTACCTGTCTGCGGCGGAAGTAGCAGTAGGAGCAGTATTGATGGTAGAACGAGAAAACATCCAGACCCCAATTTACTATATAAGTAAGATGCTCACCGGCCCAGAAACTCGTTACTCGATGATAGAAAAGCTAGTCTTGGCATTAGTACATGCAACACGACGCCTACGCAGGTATTTTTCAGGCCATGTTATCACAGTTCTCACCAATTATCATTTGGGCCAAATCTTATCCAAGCCCGACGTAGCGGGAAGGATGGCTAAATGGGCTATTGAGCTAGGGGGATATAATATCTTGTATAGACCAAGACCGGCAATTAAAGGGCAAGTTCTGGCAGACTTTGCCACGGAAGTTCCCATTGATAAAGTTCAAGAATGCGAAGCAATCCAGAACCCTATTCCTGTTTTCGATGATAGGGTGTGGACCTTACACACAGATGGCGCTTCCAATGATGACGGAGCCGGCGCAGGCCTTCGATTAGTCAGTCCTGACGATCACGAACTTACATACGCCATACGCTTGGATTTCCGAAGTACAAATAACGAAGCCGAATACGAAGCATTCTTGGCAGGTCTCCGCCTAGCACATAAAATGGGAGCAAGGAACCTTGAAGCCAACGTCGACTCAAAGCTAGTGGCCGAGCAAGTTAATGGCCATTATGATGCTAAAGGAGAAACTATGGCATTATACCTTGAACAAGCGTGGGCATTAATCAGCCAATTCCAGACATTCAGGGTTAATCATATAAACAGAAGTGAAAACAAGCATGCAGACGCATTGAGCAAACTGGCCGCGACCAGCTTCAAACACTTAGCAAAAGAGGTGCGTATAGAGGTATTGTCCAACCCCTCTGTTCCTCTCAAACAAGTCAACATCATAGAGATCGGCAATCCATCGTGGATGTCCCCGATCATTTTGTACCTACAACACGGGAAACTCTCAGAGGAAAAAGCAGAAGCCAGGAAAATTCAGAATAAAGTAGTAAACTACGAAATGGCAGACAGCATTCTTTACAGGAAGTCATTCATGGGACCGTTACTTAGATGCGTTGACAAGACAGACGCATAATACCTGATCAGAGAAATCCATGAAGGCTTGTGTGGAATACATGATGGTCCACGTATGATAGTAGCCAAAATAATGAGCGCAGGATATTATTGGCCGGGAATGCACGTAGATACAGTAGAGATCTTACGAAAATGCACAGCATGCCAACGCCACGCGCCAAAGACGCTCCGACCAAAAAATCCGCTAGTGCCAGTCACATCCGCTTGGCCATTTCAACAATGGGCCATCGATCTTGTTGGCCCATTCCCTGATGCGCCTGGCGCAGTAAAATTCATCATCGTTGCAGTCGATTACTTCACCAAATGGGTAGAAGCCAAAGCTTTGGCCTCAACCACAGCAATGGTAATCCGCAAATTTATATGGGAACATATCATTTGCAGGTTTGGATTACCATTGCGTATCATCTCGGACATTCGCATCAGAAGATCTTCAAAAATGGTTCAAAGAGATGAAGATCGAGCATCATTTCGCCTCCGTCGCGCATCCACAAGCGAACGGTCAAGTAGAAAGTATAAATAAACAGATCGTTGATGGCATAAAAGCGAGACTTGGAACAGCGCGTTGGGGATGGGTCGACGAACTCCCCAGCATCCTATGGGCACACCGTACAATGCCAAAGACTAGCACGGGAGAAACCCCGTTTAACCTGGTTTACGGCTTAGAAGTAGTAATTCCAGCCGAAGTTGGTATTCTGTCACCACGCATGATAGCCATGGAAAAGCAGAATAATGAGCAAAAACGAAGAATGGACTTAGACCTTCTTGAAGAACGGCGCGAAAACGCCGCCATCACTGAAGCAAGGTACAAGTCCAAACTCGAAAAATATTATAATGCGCACGTACGCGTATGCACTTTTGTTCCTGGGGATTTCGTCTTACGCGACAATGAAGCATCAAATGCGGAGAAACCGGGCAAATTGGCCCCAAGGTGGGAAGGACCATATGTCATCAATGAAGTCCTAGGCAAGGGGGCATATACCCTTAAGAGAATTGACGGGACTCTGGTGCCCCGCACCTGGAACGCGCAGCAGCTGCGCAGGTGTTACATGTAGGACAACTCACTCGCAGGCAATATGTTTCCCATTTTCATATTGTAAGCCTGGCGCTTTATTAATACGAACACTATTTTTCATGATCATTGTTTGTTACAAATTGTATTAAATTCCTTTGGTTCGCGCGAAAACAAAATGGTAAACATTGTACACCTCATGAACATTTTGGAAAAAAGAACGAAAAGCGCAGCATAAGCGTATGTTCTGGACAAACGTTCACACATGAGCACAATACCATCTCTCATTCGCTCTAACTAATCAAAGTAATTAAAAAAATGCAACACATTGTAATCCAAACATACAAAACAAACCCTAACAGGGATAATATTACATCAAAAATATGCACATCATCGAAAGTGTAACCACAAACACTTAGGCAAGATCATGACAATGATCTTCACAAAAAATCGTTCAGATTTACAAAAAAGGATAGTCCTAAAAGTCAAACACCTAACCAGCATCAGAATCATCATCAACAGACATCTGCCCGCACCGACGAGTTCTCCGACGTTGATATACCAGCCGGCACCCTCCCTTCCGGAGCAGTGGAAAGCGAACTATTAAGCCATCGGCATCTAGCACAGTACCATCATCAACAACAACCTTGTGCTGGAGAAACTTACAGTTGGAACCAACCGCCGCCTGGGAAACGGGTTCGATCGGATCCTTTCTGGTAACACTTAAAGGCGGTGAATGATGTGCTGAAAATGGGTTAATTAAAAACAACTAAATTTACCCTAATTCTAGACTCTCTAAGCTTTAAATTTATAAAACTAAGACTCGATCGAAACCCTAAACCACACAACCGGCAAGTGAACTGATCAATGTAGTAAAGCTAAAGCAAGTCCGAGTATCGAACCCACGAGACTCTACTGGTTACGCTACGACTCTATCTAGACTAAGACTGACACGACATAACTAAATTGTTTATTAATTTGGGGGGGGGGGGTTTCTAAATATCCTAAAAGTGTAATTAAAATTCAACCAAATTAGCTAGACGAACTAGACACGAACTCTCACGAAGGCTGAACTCAAGGATGATGAAGGAACTACCTAGATAGGAATCCTGATTGCTTTTAGTTATGATTATAATTGGAAGTTGTCTGCTATGGAACCGGGATCTTAAAATTCTCACCTCTTGGGAAATCTAAGGACCCCTAATCCTTCTCAAGAGCACGCTAAGATCCTCTAAAGGTTGTTAAATTACCGGTTATTAGACTCCTTTACAAGACATCTAATGGGTTTATAAAAGTATCCTACAAGGCTCACTCCCTTACGAGACCTAAACCTAGGATAGGCTTGTTTTCTCAGCTAGACTTGCTAGACAGCAGCCAAAAGGTTAACTTCCTAAGAAGGACCCACCTTATGGACTTAGACCTAGCAATAATCTCGCACCTTACAGCTATTGACAATTAGTAGAGCACTTGATTTTATAAGATTACCAATTATTACTTCTAAGGCTACTTATGCAATTTTCACCCTAAAGGATTAGAGATTTATTATGTGATATAGCCACTCACCAAAACCTAAAACCCTAGCATGACTCTATTATGTGATAAAGACCGTCACCAAGATTCATGCGAAGCAATAATCAATATTCAAACAACATCAAGCACGCAAACACATCTAACCGATAGAACAAGCCGTTTACAATTTATAAACAATCCATAGCATTCAAAAATCCAATATATAATCAAAACATCTAGCAATCATTCAACCATATCTAGGTAGTTAAAGAAAATTAGCCAAAAACCATAGTCACTAAAAAGAAATAAGTCTCAAATAAATAACAAATCATAGTATCAAGTTAAAAAGAACACAAAGTCTTTAAAATTGAATACTAATAAATTGCAAACCCGGACTTAAATCTTGATCGCGGCTTTGAAACTTGAACCGTATGAACCCCTGCTCCAGATCGCTCCTTCTGTTCTGCTCCTAACAGCCGTCGCCCCCTTGTTAAAGAATGACACTGTGCGACCTCCTCTTCCCAATTGCCGTTTGATGTATATGTCCAATAATAATGTGCGGCTCTTCCCCAAATATTAGTTGCCCCTCCACTGTTTGCGTTTGGGTTATGTGCATTCAAGGCCCATTCTCATATTTGATCATGTTATTCAAGTTTATATGGGCTAGGCTTCTAATAGGCGGCTAAAGGTGTGTGAGAGCCTTGCTTTTCGAAACTCCAACAGCCAGCAACAAATAAATAAAACCTTCGGTCAACAAATTATGCTTTTGGTCAACCACATCATCACGAGAACAAACAATTCCCCAATTCCTTTCTTTTGATATTCTTTTGTCATGAAGGAATTAATTTAGTTTCACCATCTTTACACTTTTAGTCCCTCGCCTTTAATAAACTGTCTTCTAACATTTCTTAATCCCTTTAACTTTAATCCCAAATATATTTATATTTTGTGATAGCCCTCTAACTTATAAAATAGCGATAGTAATCTCGGCCCACTCACAGAAAATAGCTGCAATTTTTATTCGGTCCCTGGCGGTCTACTCTACTCAACTAGCTGGATATTTCTTTATTACTCATTTTCGCTCCATTTACAACAGAACCTAGCCAAACACAAAATAATGTAATATAATACTAAAACTAAATAAAAACAAATAAAACCAATACAATAATTATACAATTTACACGGGACTAATATGTGTATTTTACCCTACATCAAATATCCCCACACTTAACCTTTTTTTCGTCCTCGAAAAAGAATTATGCAAAACGGAATCATAGTCGAGAAAATCGTTCGGGACAAAAGCTTATTATTGTTTTTAAATCGAGACTTGTGTTAGTTGCGATTGCAAGTATATCGATCCTCTTAAACCTAAACCCGGTTCTAAGCCCTTATCATGCAATTTAAGTTCAAATATGGGTCAATCCACCTAAGGTCTCACACTAAGAATCGCAGGTACACCTAGTCCCACCTCAAACTTATAGGACAAAAGGAACGATCACTGGACCAATTCCCAACTGTCTTATATCAAAACCAAGAGAGTTTACAATCAGATTTTTTTTTTTGTTTTTTTTTTCTCGTGAGTCTAGACGGTGCTTTCCCAAAACAAGAAGCAATCCGGCTGTAGAGTCGCTATCCCCAACCCAGACTACTTAGCTTTGGTACTTTTTTTTTTTTTTGCTTTGCACGGTCGATTTCACACACCCTAGCGGTAATCCGGCTGTAGAGTCACTATCCCCAACCCAGACTATATAGAAATGCATTACTTTCATTTAGTTTCTAGC
Organism: Helianthus annuus; assembly: GCF_002127325.2. NCBI lineage: Eukaryota > Viridiplantae > Streptophyta > Magnoliopsida > Asterales > Asteraceae > Helianthus > Helianthus annuus. The sequence continues at coordinate 93,177,526 of NC_035435.2, read as the reverse complement.
TCACTTTTCATTCTATTTTTTTTTATGATCACAAACTCTAACGGTTTTAACTTATAATGGTGCCCCTTATGTTATTTTTGGTGGTTTCAACTTCCCCACTTTTCCTAGATGAGAACCCACTAGTAAATCGACATTAGGTATATTAAGATCAAAGGAACTCAAAACCGAACCAGGCCTACCCGCATATCCCAAACTAAACACAAGCACGATTAAATTATCTCATATTATTATTATTTGCGCCCGAACAAAAACTCGACTTTTCTATCATTTTCCGTTTTTATTTTGCAAATTTCTTATTTCAAAGGACATTTTCAAAAATTTTTAATTCTTTTAGATTTTTGAAAATTTTTTAATTTTTTTGTATTTTTCAATTTTTTTTTTTTTGACTCAACTAACGATACTAACGACACTAAACGACAGTTTCCCATCCCCACACTTAAACTCTACATTGCCCTCAATGTAGGATGGAAACCGACTCAAAAAACTAAAAATAAATAAGAAATAAAAAACAAATGGCAAAATTGGAAAGGACTTAGCTGGTTAATAATGCGTATGCTCCCACGGTCTCATCCAATCCAGCTCGATCGTATAGCATTTCATTCGCGATCGGCTTTGACACTGACTAGTACACTCGATAAATGCCTGGAATTTGATAAGCAGCTCCAAAATCACCCGAATGGAGATTGAGTACGGGTGGTACATATTCAAACCAGCATAAACAAAAACAAGCAAAAACCAAAGCAGTACCGACTTGAAAAAAAAATGACTCAAAAACTACTAACTAAGACTCAATATACAAAAAGTACGCCTCTATACAAACTCTACAAAACCTCCCCACACTTGAACTTAATCAGGAGGTTTCTCTTTGATCTGAACCTGGTCTAACCCATTTAATTCCACCCGAACCTCAAAAATTTTCAAAAACAAATTGGTGGAATTATAAAATATTTTAAAAATTTGAAATGGGTCAGACCACCAAAATTTAAACATACCTGGAAGAAACCGGATGCATGGCATGTAACGAGAAGAATGATCGTGCGTGAACGGCTCCTTCCTCTCCATCTCGCCCCAACCTTCGATCCTCTTCCGGTTCAGAACCTTTTCCTTTACGGGCCAGCTGTGGTGCTCTTCCTCTTCCACCACTCTTGCAGGATGATCCCCACACTTAGTCTCTTCGTAAGGGGTAGGTTCGATCAATTCCGACTCTAAAACCTCATCCTCCCCAGAAGACTTAATTTCAACCTCTTCACTTTCTTCCTCTGCACCAAACATCCAACCAGTGGAATCCCCTAATTCCACTTCTTCTTCCTCCACTTTTATCTTCACTAACGACCTCTGATACGCCGCCCATTCTTCTTCGTCTATTTCATCATCAGAGTCACTCCCGAAGTCATATATAATGCCCTTCTGGACCGGAGGTGGGACTTCGTCGTCCATTAGCGTCTTCGGGACTGGAATGATCTCCTCATCTGACTCTTCTTCTATTTCCTCTAGCTCACCCCGCTTTCGAACTAACTCCTCTACTCTCTTTTTATTTCTCTCCGCATATTCAGCCATGCTTTCCAGGGTAGCTTGATTTTGCCCTATGAACTGCGCATTTTGTGTCATTAGCTGAGTGAACATCTCTTCTATCCTACTCATACTACCCTCAAAACCTCTATCGCTCGTCTGAACCAGGTTACGTTGCGGCTGCTGATACAGATCATTGTAATATGGCCGATGATCATAACCATGCAGAGAATACCCTTGTGAAAAATATGGTTGCGGCTGCACAAAAGGGTTAGCATAATATGGCGTAGAGAACCCCTCATATTGGGGGCATTTAACAGTAAAATGAGGTCCTCCACAAATTTCACACATATTTACAAGACTCAAGAAAAATAAAAGACACAGACAATTAGACTCCTACGACTCAAACACACGAACAAATAACACGAATGTGTCAATTAAGTCCAAACAAAGTAATCAACGCAATCGCCAAGAGTCCCCGGCAACGGAGCCAAAAACTTGATGTGCTGAAAATGGGTTAATTAAAAACAACTAAATTTACCCTAATTCTAGACTCTCTAAGCTTTAAATTTATAAAACTAAGACTCGATCTAAACCCTAAACCACACAACCGGCAAGTGAACCGATCAATGTAGTAAAGCTAAAGCAAGTCCGAGTATCGAACCCACGAGACTCTACTGATTACGCTACGACTCTATCTAGACTAAGACTGACACGACATAACTAAATTGTTTATTAATTTAGGGGGGGGGGTTTCTAAATATCCTAAAATTGTAATTTAAATTCAACTAAATTAGCTAGACGAACTAGACACGAACTCTCACGAAGGCTGAACTCAAGGATGATGAAGGAACTACCTAGACAGGAATCCTGATTGCTTTTATTTATGATTATAATTGGAAGTTGTCTGCTATGGAACCGGGATCTTAAAATTCTCACCTCTTGGGAAATCTAAGGACCCCTAATCCTTCTCAAGAGCACGCTAAGGTCCCCTAAAGGTTGTTAAATTACCGGTTATTAGACTCCTTTACAAGACATCTAATGGGTTTATAAAAGTATCCTACAAGGCTCACTCCCTTACGAGACCTAAACCTAGGATAGGCTTGTTTTCTCAGCTAGACTTGCTAGACAGCAGCCAAAAGGTTAACTTCCTAAGAAGGACCCACCTTACGGTTTAATCACTTAGATCTAGCAATAATCTCGCACCTTACAGCTATTGACGATTAGTAGAGCACTTGATTTTATAAGATTACCAATTATTACTTCTAAGGCTACTTATGCAATTTTCACCCTAAAGGATTAGAGATTTATTATGTGATATAGACACTCACCAAAACCTAAAACCCTAGCATGACTCTATTATGTGATAAAGACCGTCACCAAGATTCATGCGAAGCAATAATCAATATTCTAACAACATCAAGCACGCAAACACATCTAACCGATAGAACAAGCCGTTTACAATTTATAAACAATCCATAGCATTCAAAAATCCAATATATAATCAAAACATCTAGCAATCATTCAACCATATTTAGGTAGTTAAAGAAAATTAGCCAAAAACCATAGTCACTAAAAAGAAATAAGTCTCAAATAAATAACAAATCATAGTATCAAGTTAAAAAGAACACAAAGTCTTTAAAATTGAATACTAATAAATTGCAAACCCGGACTTAAATCTTGATCGCGGCTTTGAATCTTGAACCGTATGAACCCCTGCTCCAGATCGCTCCTTCTGTTCTGCTCCTAACAGCCGTCGCCCCCTTGTTAAAGAATGATACTGTGCGACCTCTTCCCAATTGCCGTTTGATGTATATGTCCAATAATAATGTGCGGCTCTTCCCCAAATATTAGTTGCCCCTCCACTGTTTGCGTTTGGGTTATGTGCATTCAAGGCCCATTCTCATATTTGATCATGTTATTCAAGTTTATATGGGCTAGGCTTCTAATAGGCGGCTAAAGGTGTGTGAGAGCCTTGCTTTTCGAAACTCCAACAGCCCTGCAACAAATAAATAAAACCTTCGGTCAACAAATTATGCTTTTGGTCAACCACATCATCACGAGAACAAACAATTCCCCAATTCCTTTATTTTGATATTCTTTTGTCATGAAGGAATTAATTAAGTTTCACCATCTTTACACTTTTAGTCCCTCGCCTTTAATTAACTGTCTTCTAACATTTCTTAATCCCTTTAACTTTAATCCCAAATATATTTATATTTTGTGGTAGCCCTCTAACTTATAAAATAGCGATAGTGATCTCGGCCCACTCACAGAAAATAGCTGCAATTTTTATTCGGTCCCTGGCGGTCTACTCTACTCAACTAGCTAGATATTTCTTTATTACTCGTTTTCGCTCAATTTGCAACAGAACCTAGCCAAACACAAAATAATGTAATATAATACTAAAACTAAATAAAAACAAATAAAACCAATACAATAATTATACAATTTACACGGACAAATATGTGTATTTTACCCTACATCAGTGAACAAGAAAGAAGCACGAGACCTTCAGCAGCCTCATAAATCCTAAAAGCATCCAACAAGCGACGAGTATAGTAAGAACGTTTCATCTTCTTTACCAGAAAAAGTGTAGGACCGTTCCGAGACCTGACGAGTCGTTTAGAAAAGCGCTTAGACAGAATCAGAGGCGGAATTCATTGATTCGGTCTTCGTAAAGCTTGATTTCACTACTTAACGTCTCCTTTATTGATAATCTGACAAATATACAAGATTCAGAGACAAACGGACAGGTCTTCGCTGTTTCACATACACAAACTGTTCTGAGATCCGCTCCAAGTGACCCCCTATATATAGACACTATGGTTCGCTTATATGGACATGTCCATATAAGCGGACCACTCATCATGTCACATAAGCGAACCACCTAAGTGACAGATAAGCGAACCTATGTATAAAGTGACTAATAAGCGGACCACTCTATATACCCTATAAGCGAACCTACCAAATACAAGATTTCTCTTTTTCCGTTCACAATACAATCAGCCCTACCCTAAGACTCGAACGAAGATGTAGTCGACAGACAACTGCACCAACAGACTCCCCCTTGAATGTTGACGGAATCTTCAGTGAGAGTCTTCAATCATTCACAGCTCTTCAATCTTGTTCGATCTTCTTCAGGAACTCTGCCTGGAATCATATCTTTTTCAGGAACTACATCCTGGAATCATGTGCCTGGATCTTTCTCTGGCTCTAACTTTCATCAGACTCCCCCTATCAACGAGCTGGGATCGCTGTCTGGCATTTGTTATCACCATTGAAATCAAATCCTGGCTTTATTAGTTTAAGCTCTCCTCAGGTTCTGCTATACCTCCTGGCTTTCCGTAGCAACAAGATCAGAAACCTGCAACACTCAAACACTCTATTACAAACCAAAATAATTGTGATTCAACTTAATGAATCAACTAAGCATTTGAGACAATTTACATTTAAACCCTGATCACAAATTTGAAACATTCCAATTTCTGATTCAACCTAATGAATCATTTTAAACATTTCAAATCACTTAACCAATCTGTCTGTTCATCAAGTTTAGCCTTTGAGATTTTGAAAATCAGCTCTTCAACATCAGTTGTCGAGAATCTTTTTGGATTTTTCAAAATATGAAACGTAAATACAAAGACATAAATTTAAATGCAGAACAAACATATTTTTGTGAGTTTGTGCAAGAGGATCATATCAGTTTTTGAGACACCTCACAAGCACCGTTAAGCTTCTAATCGTTTTAAGTTCTAAACGATTCACGTAGATTGACGATATAGTTGTCCTCTAAAATTTTCATACAATTTTCAATCTATTCAGGATACTATTTAAGTGTTTTATGAACTTAGTTCAATTCATGTGTCCCACCTCTTGAATATACTCCCGTATCCAGAATCCCAATATTCAGTCTTACAGGTATGAATACTACAATGATATCTGTACATAAATTAGGGGTTAAATGCGAGAACTGAGGGATCTCAGGTCAGAACTTCCGTTCAGCAGAGAGATATCAGCTTCGACTTAGCAATGTGTCCCCTTTAGAGGATCTTTTCAGCTACAACAGATGATTATCAATTTTATTGTCTAATCAGCTGAGGGCTTTATGCTATGTTTCAAGCATTTTGCGGAAAGTATTAGCCAAGGACTAGGCCAGAACTACCGTTCAGCAGAAGTCCCAGAATAATACCTCAGACATCATAGAGTATTAACACCTAGTATATCAGAATACGAGACCCTTCAAACGAGATTTCAGGGGTTACCTATATATCCAAGTAGTGTTCCCAACTAATTTCACAAGTTTGAAATTTTAGGTTTATATCCTGGATAAATCTACTAAATGTATGAAAACCTATCGTCACATCATCAGTGAGACCATTTATCACATTTGACATTACATTTCTTTAGCGTGCTGTGATAGTCCAACTGATTTACTATCATTTCCTCTTGTTTCGCAACAAAACTCATTTTTACAATTTTTCAATGTTTTTGACATTTTCAAATTTTCTAATTTTTTAAAATTTTACTCCCCCTAAAATCAAAATATGTTTCAATTTTGATTTTCTGGGAAAATTTGAAACAAACTGTACAAACATGACAACACGATGAAAATCACTTCAATTCTCCATCCACTTGGCATAAACAATCAGAACTCCCCCTCACAACAAACTATTTTCCCATTGTGATCTCAAAACACTTAAGTTTGTTTTAATCAAAATGGCATTTCCGGAAAATATAAGTTTGTTTACCAAACATTTTAGGTACGGGGTTACTTCATCATCTTGTTTTTCGATCAGATGTAGGAAAATCCAAGTACAAGTTAATGTCCTTGATTTACCATTTGCAGTTCAGAATCCTCTGTACCACTTGCAAAACATAAACTCGTCTAATACCTCTTGTAAGAAAAACACATACAAACCTTTTTTACCGTTTGTATGATTGACGTTACCGAATAGTTTTTGAGAAATATGCCGATTCATGAACCACGATACCATCTTGGGATCTCCGGCAATTCCTGCAAAATCTTAAACACTGATTTAGAAAGATGCCGATTCATGCTCCACGCTTACAAACCTGGGAGCTCCGGCAAGTCAGGATTTTTCATTTAAACAGATTCACCCAAGCCTGACCAGCCTTGAGTGATTTCGAATTCTTGTTCAACAATGGTGGAAAATTTGCGTCATCCATTGTTAAACTAGAACTCTCCTTTTTTACCTCAACCAATGGCTCCTCTGGCTTTGACAAACCAGAATCATTGCCTGCAGGTGGCTTGTCTGACTTTGACCTGTCAGATTCATCGCCGACCATTTTCTTCTTCTTCTTTTCCTCTTTATGTTCTGTCCTCAGATTTGTATCTGATGAATTTGTCTTGCTAGACTTTTCAATCGAAGGAGTCAATTCATCAGAACTCTTATTTTTCCCAACGGATGAACCCGAGGACAAAATCTTCTCGAGATACTCTCTCGCCTTCTTCCTCTTTTTCCTCAGTCTGTCTTTCTGCCCCTGTGAAAGTTTAACTTTCTTTTCCTGAATTGACTGTTCTTGAACTTTAGGTTTCAGAACCTTCTGTTCCTGGGGCTTGACTTTGACTGGAATCTTTGCTGATTTCTGAGAATTAGCCCTCAATCTTTCATTCGATCTCCTTGGGCAATCTCGGGCAACGTGACCTTTGATGTTGCAGTTAAAGCACCTCCTGGTCTCATAACTCCAATACTGGCAGTTAACAGCAATGTGTCCGTGATATCCGCAGCTGTAACACACTCTGTTATCGTACCAATCACCATTTTGAGTCCAAACGCTCAGATCAAAGCATTGTTTGGCTTGGTGATATTTCTTTCTCAAATTTGCTGAATTTGGCTTTGAAGCACTATGGTCCGACCTGCACCACTTATTACCAACATTTTTTGAGTTTTCATTTTTTACTTTTTGTAATTTTTCATTTCGATTGAATACTCGATCTGATGAACTTTTATTAACTTTTTGTTTCTGTTCCACTTTCTTCTTCAAAGGTTTTTGCTTAGAGCATTCTCCCTTTTTCAGTCGATTGCAGAACAGTTTTCTGAAATTTTTCTTTTGATTTCAAAAATAATTTTTGTTTTTCAGATTTTTTATTTTCAACATCAGATTTCACACCACAATCTTTAACTTTGACATTATCAAAGTTTGTGACATTGTCACTTATTTGAACAGAATTGATCGGTTTTGGACAGGGGATATTCAAACACTCAGAAGATGTCACAAAACCTTTCAATTTCTTTTCAAGTTCCTCAATTTTGTTCCTCGAATCCTCAGCTTCACTTTCAAGCCAAGATATTCTCCCAAAATGAGTCTTGATTGTTTCTTCATTCTCATGCTTCAAATTTTCAAGAACAGATTTTTCATTTTTCAAAACTTTTATCTGTTCCTGAAATTTTGATTCATTCGCTTTCAGATTCTTGTTTTCAAGCTTAATCCAGAAATCCAAATCTTCTGAAGATTTCTGTTTACTTTCAAGCTCTTTTTCCAACTCTTTGATTTTCCTTTGAGCACGTTCACCTTCTTTTTCCAAATTTATAATTTTCTGAAGATGAGAATTGATCAACTTTTGCTTCTCAATGTTATTTTGACTAAAAACATTTCTCTCATCTTCAAGAATTTTCATTTGGTTTTGAAATTCTTTTTCACTTCTTGATTTTTCCATTTCAAAATCCTTAATTTTTCTTTCAAAAACTTTTTCTTTTTCTTTCAACTTTTTGTTTTCAAATGTCAAACTGTTCATGTTACTTAACAGTTTGTCATTTTCAGCTTTCAACTTCTCACAATTTTCCTTCAAAATAAGAATCTGCTTTTCATCAGTTTGTTTTTCTTCTTTCAACTTCTTGACTTCTGATGTCAAACTATCCGCATCCTTCTAGAGTTTGTCATTTTCAGTCTTGAAGCTGTCACATTTTGAGGACACTGATGCAGAACTTGAAGAGTCATTCTTCACAGATTCTTCAATCTTTGATTCTTGATCTTTTACCGTCTTGTATGTTCCTGCACCAAAAAGTCTAACAAAATTAAAAGGATTCATACTTTCATCTATATAACATTTCCTTTTAATACCATATTTCAGAATCCTCTTTGTTGCAAGACATATCCGAACTCTTTTATCGATTTCTGTAATCACATCTAATTCCAATTCTTGTAAATTCTTTCCTATCTCATTCAAAAATTCCCTTCTTTTCGTTTCTTCCTTACGACATTCTGCATAAACCTCATTAAAGAACTGATGTGGATTAAGCTCTTGGAAAAAAATCTTTTCCTTTTAGCTCAACCATGAATTCATCCCATTTAGCAGGTCATGCAGTTGTCGATTTCAATATATGTTCATCAGTTGACATTTTAATACCCATTCTCCACAAATTGTCTGTTAGAACTTTAAATCGTGCTTCATCTCATTCAATGTTTCATCCTTTTGATATATGAAAAGTTCAAAACTTTTAACCCAAATGTCTGTACTCACATTCCTATAATTGGTATCCACAGTTCTCATATACCAATTATTCAGGCTTTCAAGCTTATTATTTTCTTGTTCATCAAAAATCGTTTCTGTCATCGTTCGAATACACTCGACAAATCTTTGTTCTTAAAAGCGAAACTGATCAAAACCACAAAAGCGGACCAACTTGTGTTCGAATAAGCGAACCAGAAATGAACACACAAGCGAACCACAAAGTATTATTTGGAGCGGACTGAGATGATCAAATAAGCGGACCTAGAGTGTATTCTGGAGCGAACCAAAATGTACTTATGAGCAAACCACACAACAATTTGGAGCGAACCAGATTCAAACCACAAAAGCGAACCTGATCACAACCTAATGAGCGAACCAGGTTACAATCCAATGAGCGGACCAGAATTTAACCTCAAAAGCGAACCTATATACAAAATGTCCTTAAACACGAACCACTTGAGCGAACCTAGGTGTAATTTTGGAGCGGATCTACTAAAATGTGTCCGAATGAGCGAACCTAACTCGGTCACAAAAGCGAATCTACTCAAAAGTCCGAAAAAGCGAACCTATGTTCGAAGCTGTTTTGACCCATTTTTAGTCCATAATTTGGTCCGAAACTTTCAAGGGTTTGTCTATGTCCAATAATACACAATCTGTGAAATTTTGGTTCAATTTTGACCGGTAAAACTCCCTGAACTGATAAAAGAAGGTGTAGAAATCAGAATTTTAAACGAGCAAAACGGTAAGAACTCTTCTTCCTGAGCTCTGATACCACTTGTAGGACCGTTTTGAGACCTGACGAGTCGTTCAGAAGAGCGCTTAGACAGAATCAGAGGCGGAATTCATTGATTCGGTCTTCGTAAAGCTTGATTTCACTACTTAACGTCTCCTTTATTGATAATCTGACAAATATACAAGATTCAGAGACAAACGGACAGGGCTTCGCTGTTTCACATACACAAACTGTTCTGAGATCCGCTCCAAGTGACCCCCTATATATAGACACTATGGTTCGCTTATATGGACATGTCCATATAAGCGGACCACTCATCATGTCACATAAGCGAACCACCTAAGTGACAGATAAGCGAACCTATGTATAAAGTGACTAATAAGCGGACCACTCTATATACCCTATAAGCGAACCTACCAAATACAAGATTTCTCGTTTTCCGTTCACAATACAATCAGCCCTACCCTAAGACTCGAACGAAGATGTAGTCGACAGACAACTGCACCAACAAAAAGCTAAAAGCAAAGCATCTTAAATGTGCATATATATAGGGAAACTCAGCTCCAAGAAGGCTTAACCATCATGATTAATTGTCAGGAAGTATCACATCCAAACGGCGCTAGAGGAACTGGAGTCATATCTCCATAAAATGACTCTGACAAACGTCGTTACACATCCCAATAAAAACAGGCAAAATCAGGCAAATACCACTTTGTCTGCCAACTGACGTCATTATACGTCATAACATGATTTTCAAAGTACAATTTTTTAATACATATGAATCTTCCTATCAAAGATTCCTCATTCTTCGTAACAAAAAATATTTCCCTCTCAAAAGTCCAGTGCTCCACTTACTTGCATAAGTACAACACTAGACTGGGGGACTTGAAGGGGTAAGGTCCCAAAAAACCCCATAAAAGGCGGAGGGAACCATACCAAAACCTACAAATCAAACCTTATACCTTGCGCGGCCGCGCACTGGTTATACAAACAGAGATCTAAGAGCAGAAAAGATGTCAACACTTGCGCGCCCAAAGGGAATCATAAACCTTTGCGCTTTCTCCCATAAATAAAGGATGAAAATCCTAAATACTCCCGCCTTTATATCCAGACTTGGATATTATTTACTCAGACTTGAGAATTATTTATCCACCTGTCTCCACACGATAAAGGTGACACACCAGATTACAGCAGTAATCTTCTAGAAGGAATACAATCGTGCACCACCAAGACGGTTACAACCGAATGGACACGTGTTACCACCTCATACGTCCCTAGGGTCACAACGGAAGTATGCAAATGGAGAGTAATCTCCATTTGATCACTTTACACGTGGCCTATCCCCAGCCTTCGATCTAAATCACGATCCGTGTGCTCTCACCTCAGATCAGAAAGCTTAACGGAAGGAAATGTAACCGCTTACGGGGTTAGCATCTTCCGTTAACTTTTCATTAACAGGTTTTCCTGCCCAAATGACTCCCGGCTATAAATAAGAGATAAAACCCAGGTACGGAACAAGTTACACACACTTACCAAATACATCATCTTCTTCTTCATACAAATACTTATTCTCACACCGGAGTCGGGTCAAGGAGAGAACCCTCTTCTCCCCTTGACGAGAATAACGGTGCTCTTTTTTGCAGAGCTATCGGAGAAGAAGATCAATCGGATCTGAATCAGTCGAGTGGAAGCTAACCTTTTATGCGGATTCAAACCCCCTAGATATTTCGGTTCCGACCATTTATCTAGTGTTTCTTCATTGGCGCCCGCCGATTCCTCTGTTTTTTCAGTTTTCATCTCGTTTCGATTCAGTTCTTTTTTATTCTCTGTTTTCACATGGCAGAGAATTCATTATCTCACCCATCAGGTCCTCGATCTGAGTTCAAGGGTTCTACAACCCAAAATACCCAGATTAACGGAATCATGGGAACAAACGAAAACAACGGTCGTTCAGACAGAAAGAATTTCTCGGATCCAATCATGGAGAGATCCCCAGAATATTGGTTTAACAGATGCCGGATTGCTTTAAACACAATTGTTATGCAAATTACCGGATCTGATTCCCCAAACACTAGATCTGGTGAAGAAATTGACACCATAGTATTGGACCCACCAACACCTCGTCATGGGGACATCCAATCTAGTCGTAATGTGGATATACGTCAACAATCCAGAAATAACAGTTATCAGAAAATCAAACCAAAACAGATGAACATGGTTCAAGGAGGTCCATCACGGGGACCACATAAGCGGAGTCATGATCAACATTGGAGGGAACAACAAGTTGTGTTTCCTGTTGTCCCTGGAGGCCCTCGGGAAGAACGACCAGTAATCATTACTGGCATCTTCGGCCATTACCGAACAGACTATATGTTTATAGATCCAGGAAGCTCGATGGACATCATCTACGAGCAATGCTTTAAACAGCTCGATCCAGAAGACAAAGCATGTTTAGAACCGGTTGATTTTCCTCTCACCGGATTTTGTAACGAAGCTGTATTCCCATTGGGACAGATAGCTTTCCCGGTGACTCTATCAGATGGTGAGCATTCACGAACAGTCACAGTAAATTTCATGGTCATGCCGGCAACATCACGACATGATGTCTTGCTCGGGAGAAGGTTACAAAGAGAATTAAGTATGATCACCTCTATTCCGCACGCTGCTTGCGGATTTCCAACGGAGACTGGAGTAGCAATCCTATACTCAAGCAAGGAGGTCATGTATGTAGATGACGAACCACCGGCAAAGGTAGCCAAACCTTCGACACCAAATGAGCCAGAGAAATGGGACCTGAACAGCGAATACCCAGAACATACCATCCTGCTAGGACACACCATTTCACCAGCAACGCGGGAACAATTAAAAGAGTTGCTGACCAACAACAAAGATATATTCGCGTGGTGCCCAGCAGACATGACGGGGGTTCCACGCGACATAGCGCAACATTGCTTGAATATCAAACCAACAGCAGAACCTGTTGCTCAGGGGAGGCGTAGCTTTAGCGAAGAAAAAGCAAAAGCCATGGACGAACAGGTAACAGAATTACTCAACGCGGGAATCTTACGCGAAGTTAAATACCATACATGGGTCGCCAACCCAGTAATGGTACAGAAACATAGTGGCGGATGGAGAATGTGCGTCGACTTCAAAGACCTGAATAAAGCGTGCCCAAGATATTGTTACGCACTTCCGGAGATAGACAAAAAAGTCGACTCTCTATCGTCATTCAGATGGAAGTGTTTTCTTGACTGCTACAAGGGATATCATCAGGTCCAGATGAAGGAAGAAGACGAAGATAAAACTGCATTTCGCACAGACAAGGGCATCTTCTGTTACACTAAATGCCCTTTGGCTTGCGCAACGCAGGCGCAACTTACCAACGCTTGATGGACAAAGTTTTCTAAAGGCGACATTGGCAAGATAGTCGAGGTATACATGGATGACCTCGTCATCATGAGCCACGAAGAAGACACAATGCTCAACAATATTCAGCGCACGTTCGACTCATTGCGCAACGTAAACCTGAAGTTAAATCCAACAAAATGCTCTTTCGGCATGGAAGAGGGGAAATTTTTGGGCTTTATAGTCACAAGAGATGGGTTTAAAGTAAATCCAGAAAAAATTCAGGCCATTCAGCTAATGCCATCGCCCGCAACAATAAAAGAAATGCAAAGACTTGCTGGGCGCTTAGCGGCCTTAAGCAGATTCTTGGCTAATCATGCGGCAAGGTCTTACCCATTCATCAGCACGCTACGGAATTGCGCAAAGAAAACTGATTTTCAGTGGACACCCGAAGCAGAAGCAGCATTCAAACAAATGAAAGAGTATTTAATTCAGTTACCAACGCTGACTGCACCAAAAGAAAAAGAACCATTAATCCTGTACCTATCTGCGGCGAAAGTAGCAGTAGGAGCCGTATTGATGGTAGAACGAGAAAACATCCAGACCCCAATTTACTATATAAGTAAGATGCTCACCGGCCCAGAAACTCGTTACTCGATGATAGAAAAGCTAGTCTTGGCATTAGTACATGCAACACAACGCCTACGCAGGTATTTTTCAGGCCATGTCATCACAGTTCTCACCAATTATCATTTGGGCCAAATCTTATCCAAGCCCGACGTAGCGGGAAGGATGGCTAAATGGGCTGTTGAGCTAGGGGGATATAATATCTTGTATAGACCAAGACCGGCAATTAAAGGGCAAGTTCTGGCAGACTTTGCCACGGAAGTTCCCATCGATAAAGTTCAAGAATGCGAAGCAATCCAGAACCCTATTCCTGTTTTCGATGATAGGGTGTGGACCTTACACACAGATGGCGCTTCCAGTGATGACGGAGCCGGCGCAGGCCTACGATTAGTCAGTCCTGACGATCACGAACTTACATACGCCATACGCTTGGATTTCCGAAGTACAAATAACGAAGCCGAATACGAAGCATTCTTGGCAGATCTCCGCCTAGCACTTAAAATGGGAGCAAGGAACCTTGAAGCCAACGTCGACTCAAAGCTAGTGGCCGAGCAAGTTAATGGCCATTATGATGCTAAAGGAGAAACTATGGCATTATACCTTGAACAAGCGCGGGCATTAATCAGCCAATTACAGACATTCGGGGTTAATCATATAAACAGAAGTGAAAACAAGCATGCAGACGCATTGAGCAAACTGGCCGCGACCAGCTTCAAACACTTAGCAAAAGAGGTGCGCATAGAGGTACTGTCCAACCCCTCTGTTCCTCTCAAACAAGTCAACATCATAGAGATCGGCAATCCATCGTGGATGTCCCCGATCATTTTGTACCTACAACACGGGAAACTCCCAGAGGAAAAAGCAGAAGCCAGGAAAATTCAGAATAAAGCAGTAAACTACGAAATGGCAGACGACATTCTTTTACAGGAAGTCATTCATGGGACCGTTACTTAGATGCGTTGACAAGACAGACGCATAATACCTGATCAGAGAAATCCATGAAGGCTTGTGTGGAATACATGCTGGTCCACGTATGGTAGTAGCTAAAATAATGAGCGCAGGATATTATTGGCCGGGAATGCACGTAGATACAGTAGAGATCTTACGAAAATGCACAGCATGGCAACGCCACGCGCCAAAGACGCTCCGACCAAAAAATCCGCTAGTGCTAGTCACATCCGCTTGGCCATTTCGATAATGGGGCATCGATCTTGTTGGCCCATTCCCTGATGCGCTAGGCGCAGTAAAATTCATCATCGTTGCGGTCGATTACTTCACCAAATGGGTAGAAGCCAAAGCTTTGGCCTCAACCACAGCAATGGTAATCCGCAAATTTATATGGGAACATATCATTTGCAGGTTTGGATTACCATTGCGTATCATCTCGGACAATGGCACAAACTTCGCATCAGAAGATCTTCAAAAATGGTTCAAAGAGATGAAGATCGAGCATCATTTCGCCTCCGTCGCGCATCCACAAGCGAACGGTCAAGTAGAAAGTATAAATAAACAGATCGTTGATGGCATAAAAGCGAGACTTGGAACAGCGCGTAGGGGATGGGTCGACGAACTCCCCAGCATCCTATGGGCACACCGTACAATGCCAAAGACTAGCACGGGAGAAACCCCGTTTAGCCTGGTTTGCGGCTCGGAAGCAGTAATTCCAGCCGAAGTTGGTCTTCCGTCACCACGCATGATAGCCATGGAAAAGCAGAATAATGAGCAATAACGAAGAATGGACTTAGACCTTCTTGAAGAACGGCGCGAAAACGCCACCATCACTGAAGCAAGGTACAAGTCCAAACTCAAAAAAATATTATAATGCGCGCGTACGCGTATGCACTTTTATTCCCAGGGATTTCGTCTTACGCGACAATGAAGCATCAAATGCGGAGAAACCGGGCAAATTGGCCCTAAGGTGGGAAGGACCATATGTCATCAATGAAGTCCTAGGCAAGGGGGCATATACCCTTAAGAGAATTGACGGGACTCTGGTGCCCCGCACCTGGAACGCGCAGCAGCTGCGCAGGTGTTACATGTAAGACAACTCACTCGCAGGCAATATGTTTCCCATTTTCATATTGTAAGCCTGGCGCTTTATTAATACGAACACTATTTTTCATGATCACTGTTTGTTACAAATTGCATTAAATTCCTTTGGTTCGCGCGAAAACAAAATGGTAAACATTGTACACCTCATGAACAGTTTGGAAAAAAGAAAGAAAAGCGCAACATAAGCGCATGTTCTGGACAAACGTTCACACCTGAGCACAATACCATCTCTCATTCGCTCTAACTAATCAAAGCAATTAAAAAAATGCAACACATTGTAATCCAAACATACAAAACAAACCCTAACAGGGATAATATTACATCAAAAATATGCACATCATCGAAAGTGTAACCACAAACACTTAGGCAAGATCATGACAATGATCTTCACAAAAAATCGTTCAGATTTACAAAAAAGGATAGTCCTAAAAGTCAAACACCTAACCAGCATCAGAATCATCATCAACAGACATCTGCCCGCACCGACGAGTTCTCCGACGTTGATATACCAGCCGGCACCCTCCCTTCCGGAGCAGTGGAAAGCGAGCTATTAAGCCATCGTCATCTAGCACAGTACCATCATCAACAACAACCTTGTGCTGGAGAAACTTACAGTTGGAACCAACCGCCGCTGGGAAACGGGTTCGATCGGATCCTTTCTGGTAACACTTAAAGGCGGTGAACAAGAAAGAAGCACGAGACCTTCAGCAGCCTCATAAATCCTAAAAGCATCCAACAAGCGACGGGTATAGTAAGAACGTTTCATCTTCTTTACCAGAAAAAGCTAAAAGCAAAGCATCTTAAATGTGCATATATATAGGGAAACTCAGCTCCAAGAAGGCTTAACCATCATGATTAATTGTCAGGAAGTATCACATCCAAACGGGCGCTACAGGAACTGGAGTCATATCTCCATTAAATGACCCTGACAAACGCCGTTACACATCCCAATAAAAACAGGCAAAATCCGGCAAATACCACTTTTTCTACCAACTGACGTCATTATACGTCATAACATGATTTTCAAAGTACAATTTTTTAATACATATGAATCTTCTTATCAAAGATTCCTCATTCTTCGTAACAAAAAGCATTTCCCTCTCAAAAGTCCAATGCTCCACTTACTTGCATAAGTACAACACTAGACTTTAGGGACTTGAAGGGGTAAGGTCCCAAAAAACCCCATAAAAGGCGGTGGGAACCATACCAAAACCTACAAATCAAACCTTATACCTTGCGCGGCCGCGCACTGGTTTTACAAACAGAGATCTAAGAGCAGAAAAGATATCAACACTTGCGCGCCCAAAGGGAATCATAAACCTTTGCACTTTCTCCCATAAATAAAGGACGAAAATCCTAAATACTCCCGCCTTTATATCCAGACTTGGATATTATTTACTCAGACTTGAGAATTATTTATCCACCTGTCTCCACATGATAAAGGTGACACACCAGATTACAGTAGTAATCTTCTAGAAGGAATACAATCGTGCACCACCAAGACGGTTACAACCGAATGGACACGTGTCACCATCTCATACGTCCCTAGGGTCACAACGGAAGTATGCAAATGGAGAGTAATCTCCATTTGATCACTTTACACGTGGCCTATCCCCAGCCTTCGATCTAAATCACGATCCGTGTGCTCTCACCTCAGATCAGAAAGCTTAACGGAAGGAAATGTAACCGCTTACGGGGTTAGCATCTTCCGTTAACTTTTCATTAACAGGTTTTCCCGCCCAAATGACTCCCGGCTCTAAATAAGAGATAAAACCCAGGTACGGAACAAGTTACACACACTTACCAAATACATCATCTTCTTCTTCATACAAATACTTATTCTCACACCGGAGTCGGGTCAAGGAGAGAACCCTCTTCTCCCCTTGACGAGACTAACAATGCTCTTTTTTGCATAGCTATCGGAGAAGAAGATCAATCGGATCTGAATCAGTCGAGTGGAAGCTAACCTTTTATGTGGATTCAAACCCCCTAGTGTGTTTTAGCATAAATATTTTGTGATCCTCTTGCACGAACTCACAAAATATTCTCTGTAGATATTTCATTTCTATATTTTCTTTCTTTCATAAAATCCAAAAAGATTTTAGTGTGTTTTAGCATAAATTTTGAAAAATTCAAAAAGATTTTCGACGACTGATGTTGAGAAGCTGATTTTCGAAATTCTAAGTGCTAAACATGAAGAACAGGTTTGGGAGAGAGTATGAAGATGTTTTATGTTTGCAAGTGGTTTTCAGAGAACAAATTTTTTAATAGATTGTCTGACATAGTTTCTAAAGTGTTAAAAGATTTAATCTTTATAAAAACTTATGTGTTGGGTAGAATTTATGCAGGTGTAAATTTGTGCCAGGTGAAGATTCTGAGCTGTAAAAGAGCCAAGTAATGATCTTGGAATGAACCTTGAAGCTGTGAATTCCAGACTACAATCCCAGCAGATTGAGAGGGGAGTCTGAAGACACCGTGATAAAGCAAGGAAAACCAGTATTGATTCTGGATCTGCTGATGCTGATGAAGTCTAAAGATTCAACATCCGAGAGAGAGGAGTTTGTTGATGATCGAGATAGAGAATGAGGATTCTTGCAATGACAAAAATACTTCAAGAGGAAGAATGAAGACTGATAAAGACTAAAGGTTGACAATCGAAGACTCGACACTGAAGACTTCGTCAACATCCGAGGGGGAGTTTGTTGGTGCATCCGTCTGTCGACTACGTCTTGTATCGAGTCTTGCGTTGTATAGGATAGAATCGGGCACGAAATTCATGAACTTGTAATTGAAGGTGATTTCGTCCCAAATGACATGTGGTCATTTGGAGCGAAACCCTATATTCCTGATTTCGCCCGAATGTCATGATAATGCTGATTTCGCTCATGTGGTAAGTTTGTAATTTCACTCTAGTGTACATGGTATGTAGGAGCGAAATCAGAACCCTATATAAAGGGTATCATGAGCGAAATCAAACACATAGTTTTAGGTGTTTTCTTCCGGTGAGCCAGGAAGTGCTGCCGAAGTGTTGTCAGAGCTTGTAACTGCTTCCGTGATCAATACAACAACAGTTTAAAGTGAATTTGGCTGAAATTGCACCAAGACATTAGTTTCCGCCTCTTGTTTTGGATATGAATTCTTCTGATCGACTCATTCAGGGCCGAAAACGATCCTACAGCATTCTAGTCAATCCAAACAATAGTTTCTCTCTCCTTCAATTCCCCCCCCCCCATTTTTTAAACGTTAATAACTCTTTCATACGACATTATTTTTTTATAAAAATTGCACCAAAAAACGAGCGTTTTTTTATCTTTAAAACGAGTATACTATTGCTATATTTTCGAAAAAGTTTTTCTAAAACCCAGTTGCGTAAAACGCAATGGAAAAAAACCCAGTTGCGTAAAACGCAATGGAAAAAACCTAGTTGCGTAAAACGCAATAGGAAAAAAACCTAAAAAATGACGTTTTTCTAAAACGCAATGCACCAAAAAACACAAAGAAATGTCTTATTTGGAAAACGCAATGGCCAGAAAACACAAAGAAATGTCTTACTTCTAAAACGCAATAGCCTAAAAACACAAAAGAAAGTGTACTTTCTAAAACGCAATAACTGAAAACAC
Organism: Helianthus annuus; assembly: GCF_002127325.2. Taxonomy (NCBI): domain Eukaryota; kingdom Viridiplantae; phylum Streptophyta; class Magnoliopsida; order Asterales; family Asteraceae; genus Helianthus; species Helianthus annuus. The sequence continues at coordinate 93,158,163 of NC_035435.2, read as the reverse complement.
ATAAAAATGTGTTTTACCTAAAACGCAATGCACCAAAACACAAAGAAATTTCTTATTTCTAAAAGACTAAAACGCAATGGCCAGAAAACACTTAAAATGTATGTTTTCTAAAACGTAGTGGACTGAAAACACATAAAAATGTGTTTAAAACGCAATGCCCCCAAAACACAAAGAAATGTCTTATTTATATAACGCAATTGCCAGAAAACACTTAAAAATGTCTCCTTTCTAAAACGCATTGGCCTAAAAAAACAAAACAAAGTGTTTTCTCTAAAATGCAATGGACTGAAAACACCTAAAAATGTGTTTTACCTAAAACGCAATGACTAAAAACACTTCAAAAATGTGTTTTTCTAAAACGCAATGGCAAGAAAACACATAAAAATGTCTTAGTTATTAAACGCAATGGCCTAAAAACACCAAAGAAACTGTTCTCTCTCTAAAACGCATTGAACTAGGACAATAATTTTGTCTGTGAATTGTCTGAACCAGAAAGTAGATCAAAAGGCTGTCTACGAATGCAGTTTTCTAGAGGCAATTTACAGAAAATTAAATTTTCTGATACATTTTTATTACAGAAAATTAAGTTTTCCAGAGCCAGGGGCTCTGCCCCTTGGACCCCGCCAGGGGCTGCCGCCACTTGGACCCTGCTACCAGGGGCGCTGCCCCCGGACCCCGCCAAGATCTTAAAACGCAATGACTAAATCAAAAACCCAGATCGTAAATATGAAATTAAAGAATTTCTTACATGGATTGAAGTCGATTTCTTCAACGATTGACGAAATTTGAATGATTCAAACACTTATCAGCAATCGAATCGAACGGATCGAGTGATTATCTTCAAAATCACCGGAAAAAACGAGATTTTTTATGAAATTAAACTGGGTTTTCTTCAAAATAACCGAGGAACACGTTGATCGGGTGTTTGAATCATTGATTGGTGACGAAAATTGCACTATAATGTAGTGATTATTAAGATAGAAAGTGAAGAAATGGTTGAAGATGGTGGGTTTTGAAGTTACTGGGGAGAAGAAGGAAGAAGAAAGGATAAGATTGACTAAAATACCCTTCCTCTTTATGTTAAATTTTGCCACATGTCCTAATCCTATTGCTTCCTATCCTTCCTAGCCAAAATAAACTTCCTATTTGATCCTAACCCTAAAGATACAATCCCATTATATAAGGAGATACAAGCCAAAATACAAGGAAAGAGATATCTCCTAAAAAAATACAATCATGGACTAAATATAAACATAATACAATGTATATCGCTAATAGTCACCCGCAGTTCGAGCGGTATTGGAAAGAACACTCAAACTGGATCTGAAGCTTTGGAAGAGCTGTCGAGGAAGTCCCTTAGTAAAGATATCGGCATACTGAGAGGAGGCTGGAACATGTAAGACCCGAACATGACCGATATGAACTTTCTCGCGTACGAAGTGGTGTTTGGTACGCTGATGTTGCACCGGATTTTCGGATAAGTAGACGGCTGACACGTTGTCACAATAAACAATAGTTTCAGCACGAATAGGAACATGTAGTTCAAGTAGAAGGTTCCTCAGCTAACTAGCTTCAGCCACGGCATTTGCTACACCACGATACTCAGCTTCAGCACTAGAACGAGACAGAGAAGGTTGGCGTTTAGATGACGATGAGACAAGATTGTCTCCCAAGAAAACACAATATCCTGAAGTGGATGGCCTAGTATCAGGACACCCACCCCAGTCAGCATCCGAATAAGCTGTCAAAGATAAAGACTTGGAAACAATGATCCGTAAGCCATAATCAATGGTCCCTTGAAGGTACCTGAAGATGCGCTTCATGAACGCAAAGTGAGGTTCCCGAGGTGCGTGCATAAACAAACATACCTGTTGAACCGCGTAAGTAATATCAGGCCGAGTAAATGTAAGATATTGAAGAGCGTCTGCGAGCTGTCGATATAACGTGCCATCAGGTAAAAGGGAGCCAGCCGTGGCACTAAGTTTTGTGGAGGCAGACCTTCACTATCCTTGGTAGCAGTGATCCCCAAAAAATGATGCAAGTGGCCAAGATCCGTCATGGCAAACGTGGAAGACAATGACCGAATAATTTGAGATAATAAACTTGTATCTGATGCAGTCAATATAATGTCATCCACGTATAACAAAAGATAAGCCATTCGGTGTCCCTGTTTGTAAACAAAAAGTGACGTATCACTGGTGCTACTGCGAAACCCTTGCGAATTAATAAATGAAGCGAACCTGTGGTACCAAGCCCGAGGTGCCTGCTTGAGTCCATATACAGACTTTTTGAGACGGCATACATGATTCGGGTAATTTTTATTGACAAAACAAGGAGGCTGATGCATATACACGGTTTCTTTAAGATCTCCATGAAGAAAAGCGTTCTTGACATCAAGTTGATGAATCGGCCAAGAACGTGAGACCGTAAGGGAAAGAACTTTCCGGATTGTGTTGGGTTTAACGACGGGGCTAAACGTATCCTCACAATCAATACCAACGGTTTGTGATTTCCCATTAACAACCAAACACGCTTTATATCGTTCCAACGTCCCATCAGATTTAAATTTGTGACGAAAAAGCCACATACAATGTATAACCGGACTATTCGTCGGACGCGAAACAAGTTCCCATGTACCATTTTTTCTAACGCACTATATTCGGTGTTCATGGCCGCAAGCCAATTAAGATTCGATAAAGCTTTTGTATATGTGGAGGGAATTGGGGAGATGGAGGTGATAGTTAGAAGGTTAAGTCGGGTTTATGGTTTTGAAATACCCGTGTTGGCATAGGTGGTCATGGGGTGTTGGTTGAGTTGCGTTTGGGCGGGTACGGTATATGAGGGGGCTAGAGACATGTTTGGGCTGTTATGTGAGGGGGCGGGTACGTGAGGGGGGAGTTGGGCTGATGACTGTTGGGCCGATGATGGGGAAGAGAAGTTGATGGATTGAGGTGAGGCTTGGGCCGAAGAGGTAGGTGGTGGGGACGAGTGGGTGGTGGGTATGGGTGTTGTTTGGGCCGAAGGTGGAGGCGAAGTGTGGGCCGAATGTGGGTGGTAGGATTGGGTATTAGGGGTTTGAATAGAAGGATAGATGAAGGAAAGAGGGGGTTCCTCATCCAAGAATGAGTAGGATGTGGAGGAGATTGGCTCATTGAAGGGAAAGTTATGTTCATCAAAGATGACATGTCGAGAGAGATAGACTTTGCCTGTGAGCGGATCAAGGCACCGATATCCGCGGTACTCACTAGGGTATCCAAGAAAAACACACCTAGTGGAACTCGGAAGTAACTTATGAGGTTGGGTGGCAAATTGATTCGGGTAGCATGCACACCCAAACACCCGTAGGTGGTCATAAGAAGGGTGTCGACGGTAAAGGGCAAAAGTAGGTGTAAAGAGATTGAGTTTTCGAGTAGGCAAAATGTTATGTAGGTAAGTGCTAGTGTGAAGGGCCTCAACCCAAAAGGTGGGCGGGATATGAGCGTGAAAAAGGAGGGCACGAAGAATGTCATTGAGACGGCGTATCATACGCTCGGATTTGCCATTTTGTGGGGAGGTTTGTGGACAAGAGAAACGAAAAACCAGACCGTTTTGATGAGCAAAGGTTTTAAAATTATGATTATCAAATTCACCTCCGAGATCGCATTGGAAGGATTTAATTTTTCGATGAAATTGAGTGTTGATAAGTTTGTGAAATTTAACAAAAGTGGGGAATGTGTCGGATTTGAACTTGAGTGGGTAGGTCCATACAAAGTGGGTATAATTGTCAACTAAAACCACATAACATTTATAGCCCGAGTTACTAGTGACAGGTGATGTCCATAAGTCATAGTGAATGATGTCAAATGGAGCAAAAGTACAAGTATTTGAATCGAAAAACGGAAGTCTTTTACTATTAGCAAGTTGACACGAATGACAAATAGACATAGTTTGATGTTGATTACAAGGAATAATCAAATTACGAGAAAGAAAATCTAAAACTGGCGCTCCGGGGTGTCCAAGGCGATTGTGCCATTGAGATGTAGCGGAAGTGGTAAGGCAAACTTGAGTCGGAGGAGTGAACGGATAAAGGTCCCCCGTGCTATTGTGGTGGGAAAGTGTCTGGCCAGTCTTGAGATCCTTCAAAGTAAAACCAAATGGGTCAAACTCAATAGATACTTGGTTATCACGGGTGAATTTACGAACGGATAAAAGTTTTTTAATGATTTGTGGAGAGTATTTAATGTCGGTTAAGGCGTAGGTTTTATTGGGTAAGGTATAAATGCTATTACCGGATCCTTTAATTGAGAGCCCTTGACCATTCCCAACAAAAATAGTGTTATTAGAATTAAATGGTAAATGGTTTTGAATTTTACGAAATTCATTAGTGACATGATCGGACGCACCTGTGTCAAAGTTCCAAGGTTGTGCGGAGTTGAGTTGCATGTTCTGAAAGCTGAAGCAAGATCAGTGGGACTCAGCGCGTTGTAAGTGGACCCATTGGGCTGATTATAAACCATGTTAGCCGATTGGGCCTGCTGAGCAGTTGGGCCTGTTTGGTTTGGGCCGCGGGAAGACCAGGGGTGCGGTGGGTTGGGCCAAACAAACGGCTGTGTGGGATATGGGCAGGGGGTAAGTTCCATGGATTCCATGCACCATAATTTTGATTCTGGGTATTACCTGATGATCGACCGTAGCCGCCCCCGCCATTGCCATAGCCGCCCCCAGCATTACGATTTCCTCTCCAAAGACCGCGATCCCTGCCACGACGGTCTTGTGACTGATCTTGATTGCAATTCGGCGGTTGCGGAGGCTGTTCTGGGTTGGTAGGCGGCGGCGGTGTAGGGTTGTTGTTGGTGGCGAGCAGAGCATGTGAGCCGTCCAAAGTTGCTAACCTTTGAGCTTCCCGTTCAATCATATCCCGAGCCACATCCCACGTCGGAGACTGTTGATAGATAAGGGATGCAGTCACCACGTATTCAGGAGGTAGTCCACTGGCCAACTGAAGCACGAGATGAGAGTCCGAAACTGGTTGATCAACGTCCTTCAACTGTTCACCGGATTCTTTGAGTTTGTAACAATATTCAGCCACAAAAGAACAAGCCGATAACGTATGGTTTATGAAAGCATGTTCTAATGTTGCTACCCTTGACCTTTGTTGTTAAGAAACACTCCTTGAAGACGAACCCAGGCAGCTCTGGCAGTGGACTCGGATTCCAGGATGCGAACAAGGAGGTCATTGGACAGTCTTCCATAGATCCATTGTAAGACGATGGAGTCAATCTTGGCCCAAGCGGCGTATTCCGGGTCTGGCGATGCAGGCGGATCCGTACCGTTGATATGATGTAACACTTCATAGCCTTTTGCGTGAAGCACAAACAGTTTCACCCACGATGTGTAGGTGACCTTGGTTCCGCCAAGGACACGAACCTTGTGTTGTATATTGGTGACGGTGTAAACCGGATGGAGGGGTTTGGCCGTAGCCGAGTCGCCGGAGGAGGAGGTTTTGTCGCTGGGTGTTTTGCCGTCAGGTGTTTTGCCGTCGTCGTCAGACATGGTGATCGGATCGAATCGGACCGGAAAAAAAACGAAGAATATTAGGGGCGATGTATTATGGCTCTGATACCATAAACGCTTGTAAATTGTTTTCTATATCATTGCATAAAGATACAATCCCATTATATAGGGAGATACAAGCCTAAATACAAGGAAAGAGATATCTCCTAAATAAAATACAATCATGGACTAAATATAAACATAATACAATGTATATCGCTAATAGTTAGTTATTGATTAATAATTTCTTTAATCCATGTTAGTCAAAAGTTAGTAGGTCGTTTGTGTAAATAGTTAAAAGTTGTTTTAGTGTTTATTCTTATTCTTATATATATAGGATTAGGGTAAAATGAAAACTTATACGAGTTGTGAGAACTCGGCCTTATAAAGATTTAAAAAAAAAGAGAAACTTACCAAAATTCCTAAAAAAATCAACTTTTCCAAAAAATTAAAAAATAAAACAAAAGTAGTTTATTTTTCATTTATGGCAATGCTATAAAAAGTGATGTAATGCTTATGTAATCAGATTTTTACAGCTGTTGTAAGGGGCCGAAAAACACCACTTAAATTTTTTTTTTAATTTTTTATATCAGCCTTTTCTAACATTTTAATCTACTAGTGTGAAAAAAATGGGCGCAAAACTCGCACGGGAAGGCCAAATTGTCTAAGTTCTCACAAGTCGGAAGGGTTTTTGATCTGTAGTCCGGGTTTTTGATTTCTTAAGGAAAGAAACTATTTCCGATTAATAAATTTCCAATTAATAAGTTTTATCATTCAAAGGAAAAAAAAATAGGTGGTAGGTGTCACTTTGAAAATTAGATATTGGAGCATTGTTTTTTAAATAATTTTGTTTAATGATTTTTCTGTTATATTTTTTATCTTTTGTTCTATTTTTATCATATAATATATTAGTAATGTCTATTTGTTATGCTCAATTGAGTCCTCTTTCATTCATAGTTAAAAGAATGCAAGGACAAATAAAAGAATGCGGAGCATTTGAATTAACAAGAAAAAAATAGTTAAAATCCTGGGCATGATAGTTTGTTTACGTGACTTGAGGGTAATTGTTGAAAGAAACTCGAGTAACCTCGACGCAAGATGCATAGAACAAAGTAATTGCGGTTTCAAAAACTAATCAATTGAATACGAGATTACAAAGGTGGATATTAAAAAAACACCGACAATTTAATTCATTTAAAATTAGCATCATGAATAAAATAATTCAAGGTAAAACTGTTTTCGAACTTCTAGGAATACCACCAGGTTATAATTAGTTGGTGATTGTTGGTCTCTATATTGCATGCTATTATAGTAGATGGGGTTTACACCTGTATAGTGCTTAATAAAATTCTTAATTAAGGGTACACTTTTCTCATGGATGTGATATAGGCAATGAATTCACAAGTACGACAAACAACGGCTTCAGTATATGAAAATATGCAAAGGCAGCCTTTTATCATTGGTATGTATAATGTATTGTCATGCTACTTAATTAAAATCATGTTCAGTATGATTCGTATACCTTAAAGAACAGGTGCATAGGAACTTTTTGTATAGTCTAATCTTTGAAAGGCCTAGAATTGTCATACATGTTATAAAAGATTTTGATCAACAATGAGGGCCTGTTGAAGGTACAACTTCAACATCTTCAGGGAAAAAAATAGTTTTGACATATGTTATAGAGTAACTTCATTTTTTCATTATTTAATGTAACAAATAATTTTTTTATATTTTTAAACTTATTAATTATACAAATTAATTTTGTCATCCCGTGTAATACATGGATAACTAACCTAGTATGTATGTATGAATGTATGTATGTATGTATGTATGTATGTATGTATGTATGTATGTATGTATGTATGTATGTATGTATGTATGTATGTATGTATGTATGTATGTATGTATGTATGTATGTATGTATGTATGTATGTATGTATGTATGTATGTATGTATGTATGTATGTATGTATGTATGTATGTATGTATGTATGTATGTATGTATGTATGTATGTATGTATGTATGTATGTATGTATGTATGTATGTATGTATGTATGTATGTATGTATGTATGTATGTATGTATGTATGTATGTATGTATGTATGTATGTATGTATGTATGTATGTGTGTGTGTGTGTGTGTATATATATATATATATATATATATATATATATATATATATATATATAGGGAAGGCTATAGAGAAAACCCACTTGAGTTATGTAAACTTAATAAACCTTTGTAAAAAACCCATGTTCTTCAACAAAAAATAGGAAATGTAATATAGGTAGAGGATCCTGTACCTTAATCCAGAAGTGCGAGAAGTGTATTATAACAATATATATAACACTATATAACATCATATAAACACCGTATAACACTATGTACCACCATATAACATCATATAACCCTATATAACACTATATAACATTATATAACAAATATAACACGATATTTTGTCTGATAGCATGTCTATGATAGATGTATAGTGTTATATAGTGTTATATGGTGTTATATGGTGTTACATAGTGTTATACGGTGTTTATATGGTGTTATATAGTGTTATGTATGGTGTTATATATAGTGTTATAATACACTTCTCACACTTCTGAATTAATGTACACTATCCCTACCCACATAATATATATGTCCAAAAAAATGTAACATACAAATTTTCAACATTTTTTTTTAAAAAAAAAGAGAACTAGTAAGCGTTTTTTTCATTTTTTTTTTCATAAATAGGTTCCTGTACATTTATATTACATTCCCTATTTTTTTTAGAAAAAATAAAAATGTTACATAGGGTTTATTTGGGTTTTCTCAACTCACATGGTTTTCGATTTATCTTTTCCCTATACACACACACACACACACACACACACACATATATATATATAGGGGAAGGTTTAAATGAGAACACTAAATATTGTGAGAACCGTAAGAACAAACGAAAAAACTACGAGAACTTGGTCAAAAACAATTCAAATTCAAATTTTTTTTCTACATTTATCATTATTATTCGAATACAATGTTAGAAATTTAATTTACATGCTTAAATTTATGTGAATTCGTAAATAAAGAAAATTTACACATGTGTAAATTTTTCATTTACACGTGTGTAAATCTGTTATATTTACACATGTGTAAAAAATCTAAAAATAGTGATTTTGAAAAGAGAAATGAATTATTTGATTACAATAAGGTTTGTATTAAAAAAATTGGTTTTGATTGGCTTTTTCATTCGTTCTCACGGTTCTCCCAATATTTAGCGGCTAAATATCGCGAGAACCATGAGAATGAAAGAAAAAAAAACAATCAAAACTATTTTTAATACAAACCTCATTGTAATTAAATTACAACATCGAAAAAAGAATTTAGAACATCAAATAATTCATTTCTCCTTTTAAAATCACTCTTATTAAAATTTCTACACATGTGTCAATTTGTTAAATACAACAAATTTACACATGTGTAAATTTTTAATATAAACGAACACTAGTAAATTTAAACGTGTAAATTAAATTCTAACATTGTATTCGAATAATAATGTTTAGTGTAATTTTATTTTATTTTTGAATTGTTTTTACCAAGTTCTCGCGGTTTTCTCATTTGGTCTCACAGTTCTCGCAATATTTGGTGTTCTCATTTAAACTTTCCCATATATATATATATGAGGAATTCGGTAGAAAGTGGGTTTTCCCTAGAAAGTCTAGGAAACAATAAGAATGTGACACGTGGCATGGAGGGATTTTAATTAAAGAGCACTTGTGTAATTTGACATTTTATTTTATTTTTAGAATTTTATCTCTCATTAACTAACAATGCCTAAAATTATGGAAACTATTTCTCCAAGATTTTTTGTATTTCGCAACCTTCTCCTTCTTCGTCTTCGTCATCATCAAACACTTCTCCATCTCCACCATCTCCGAGTTCATCATCACCATTCAAATACTGTTCGTATCATCTCCGTTTTCTTGACGATGTGTTTTAACAGCAAGCAAATTAATACAATTGTGTTTTAGCAGCAAGCAGATTCGTACAGTTGTGTTTTAGCATTCAGATTCATACAGTTGTGTTTTAACAGCAAGCAAATTCATACAGTTGTGTTTTAGCATTCAGATTCATATAGTTGTGTTTTAACAGTAAGCAGATTCATAGAGTTGTGTTTTAATAGCAAGCAGATTCATACAGTTGTGTTTTAACAGCAAGCAGATTCATACAGTTGTGTTTTAGCATTCAAATTCATACAGTTGTGTTTTAATAGCAAGCAGGTTCATACATGTGTGTTTTAGCATTCAGATTCAAACAGTTGTGTTTTAATAGCAAGCAGATTCATACAGTTGTGTTTTAGCATCCAGATTCATACAGTTGTGTTTTAATAGCAATCAGATTCATACAGTTGTGTTTTAACAGCAATCAGATTCACTACTAGAAAATAAACTACTCTTGACACGCGAACAATGACACACGCATATTTTATGACATTCAAAAGCGTATGTCAAGAAAAAAATGTCATGGTTTACAAAATTTAATAAATCTATGACATTTTTTTTGTGTGTCATGTTTTTAGCGTCATTAAAAAAACAAGATTTATCTTGACACGCAAATAATGACACACGCTCATTTTATGACATTCGAAAGTGCCTGTCAAGAAAAAAAATGTCATGGTTTTACAAATTTCAATATATTTATGAAACAGTTTTTTGTGTGTCATCCTTTTAGCGTCATAAAAAAAATAAGATCTATCTTGACACGCGATTAATGAAACACACTTATTTTATGAAATTTAAATGCGTGTCAAGAAAAAATGTCATGGTTGTACAAAATTTAATAAATTTATGAAACTGTTTCTGTGTGTCATTTTTTAGTGTTCTAAAAAAATTATATAAAAATAAGGGTTAATTTCCTATAGCAGTTATTCACTACCAAAAAATGTCATTCAGTGGCATACACTTTTATTGGTATTTAGATATTGTGCCACTAATTAAGTTTTTAATGACACTTTATGTATGTCATAAATGCTTAGCACATACTTTTAGTGACATTTAGTTTTTATGCCATTAATTTAAGCTTATAGTGGCACTTTACGTATGCCACTAGAAACTTTTGCATTAGATCCTACATCAAATTTTATGTATAATAAAACTTATGCCACAAAAAACTCTTCCTAAAATTTCCCTCTCGTACTATAATTTATGCCACAAATACTTTATACAGACTTTAAAACAGACCAAATACCAAATTTGTAAAATGCGGTATTTATAAAACTAATATTTACCAAATAAAATATTTTTTTTTTTAAAATGATTAAAACTGGGGGATAAAAAAGTGATTTATAGATGTCAAAACGATATATATATATATATATATATATATATATATATACACATATATATATATACACATATATATATACACATATACATATACATATATATATACATATACATATACATATACATATACATATACATATACATATACATATACATATACATATACATATACATATACATATACATATACATATACATATACATATACATATACATATACATATACATATACATATACATATACATATACATATACATATACATATACATATACTTATACATATACATATACATATATATAGAGGCCGGTTAACGTACAATAGGGCTTATCGTACATTACGTACGCGATAACCCTAGCCGTCAGATCTTCATCTCCCATGCGAACTGAGTTGTGCGAATTCAATCTTCCACATGTGATTTTCTCCATCTACACACCCTATGCCATTTTTCACATTACCCCATGCTAACCACTTTTCACATGCGATATTCAATTTTCCACATGCGATTCTACACACCCCATGCCATTTTTCACATTACCCCATGCTAGCCATTTTTTCACATGCGATATTCAATTTTCCACATGCGATTCTACACACCCCATGCCATTTTTCACATTACCCCATGCCATTTTTTCACATGCGATATTCAATTTTCCACATGCGATTCTACACACCCCATGCCATTTTTCACATTACCCCATGCTAGCCATTTTTTCACATGCGATATTCAATCTTCCACATGCGATTCTACACATCTCATGCCATTTTTCACATTACCCCATGCCATTTTTTCACATGCGATATTCAAATCTTCCACATGCGATTTTGTCCATCTACACAACCCATGCCATTTTTCATACTACCCAATGTTAACCATTTTTTCACATGCGATATGTATTGAATTCGCACTAGATCTGCACCTGATTGAACGGCTGGGATGATCGCGTACGTATCGTACGATAAGCGCATTTGTATTTTACTCTTTACCTATATATATATATATATATATATATATATATATATATATATATATATATATATATATATATATATATATATATATTCTTGGGTTTAATGAAAATATATTTTCTTTAATTTTGTATCTTAAATAGGTTTGGTCTCAAGGACAATAAAACTTTATGAACGTCATATTTTTTTCTCTTTGTTTTAGTCAAACTAGCCCAAGAACATAGCACTTTGGCGATATTTGTTGCCCCAAAACCGAAAAAAAAGGAAAAGGGAAATACAAAATAAAAGAAATATAAAGTAATTAATTAGATATACTTTGAGTGTTGCTATCGTAGATGATCGAAAATTTTGAAACAACAACTTATGCCATATGATTTCCCTCTAACACTAAAATTTAAGTGAGAAAAAATTTCCCAAAATCTCCCGCTCATACTAAAATCCCTCCTGAATACACATCATCATCAGATTTATAGTCCACTTAAAAGTGAAAACCCTAAAACCCCGTGGGAGATAGGGGGATCGCATATATTATCGTTTGATCGCATTCACCTGGTATGGTCTCAAACTTCAGTTCTTGCGATTGCTGTTATGTTCTTGCTCTCAATAATTTTAATTAATGGTTTGCTATATGTATCTTCCATACATCCTGTATTGAACATCATGTAGGTGTTTAATTTTGACCTCTTTAACAACAGCGGGTGCGGTTGTTGCAGCGTTGGGTGGAAATCTTCAAGTTTTCTAGGGTTTAATTCAAGCAGCCCTAATGGGGTCGCACCCACCAACAGGTTTAAGCGAGTCAGAGTAGTTTGTCCCTCTGCATATGCATTTGATTCTTCTTCGGGTACTCTTTTTATCCTCAATTTGTTGTAATTGATGGTAAATTATGAGTTTATGATGTTGTTAGAGCATATATAGCAGTAGTAAATTCTATTTTGAAGGAACTCGCAGGCCCAAAATGACATTCTTTAGTAAGGAAAATGATTAGGGTTTTTTTTGTGTTTGTGTGTGTTAAGGCTAAGTTTCTTCCTAGGCTCGAACCCATTATTTGACTCGCATCATCAAAAGATTAATAACCAAAACTATTTACATGGTTATAGAAGCTGGTGTAAGTGTCATGGAAGTATATGTTACATATAAAAGTGAAAATATGTGGTCACTAATGAGATATGACAATTGAGCGGTACACATTAGCGATTCATCAACACTCAAATTATCATAGTTGTTAATGGCGAATAGCGACAAATAGCAATAAGTTACCTATAGCGAGCCTAGACCTATACATCTGAACCGGGAACCGAATGGATGTTTCCTTTCACTCACAAGATAACTCATTAACTATTTCAATCCCTATGTTTTTTTCCTTTATCCGATTCAACGTACTAATTAGGAGATAATGGAGTGAAATTTTGAGTGAAAGTTAATAGATAATACATTTTTTTAAAAAGTAACGTATACCTTATACATCAAGAGATAAGGAATAGCCTCGCGTGAAAGTGGTATTCCATAACCAAATGATTGTGGGTTTAAATCCCGTAAATGATAGGCATTGTAAGATTTTAGCAGTTAAAAAAACCTCACACACTTTTTATTCTAGTCTTTTGATATTATATTTTGTTATGAATGCATCCATTTTATGGCCCAACCCAATGTTTATGGGCTTTAGCCTTTTAGGGATTCTATTGTACTAGCTTATATATACAATGTATATGTAAGATGAATGAGATGATTGAATCAATTTTCTCCCTATATTTCTCTCTTGTTTTATCACACGTTATCAGCACGATAGCTCTTCGAACGATTACTCCTAAATCTAGTAGTTTAATCATTTACTTTTCCGGTTCTAAATGTTGTCAACCCAATTTTCACCTATGTACCGCCGGCTGAAAAAAAAAGAAGCAACACATCGGAGAAATCGCTGATGAAAATAAATGGTGACACCCTATTTTTCAAAGAGAGCAGGTTTGCAAAAGAAACATCTAATAGTCCACGTAGCAAGTTGCCTCTGTTTTAGCCATCGATGATGAGGGACGCCAACACCGTAGTCACGGTACTTGTTCTCGGAGCAGGTTCAAAGCGGAATCAGCGTCTTACTTATTCAGAATTCAGTTGTGTCAACAATCAGGTAATCATATCTAACCATCGTCTATCATTATACTCTCGCATAAGCATTAGGATATATTGAGATTCAAATTTTTGTTTGGTTTCTTCGTATGGCACCCACATACATTTTTTTTGAAATTAAAACAAATGAATATAAAAGTCCAAAACAAATCTCCGGCAACCGTAATGTGCTCAGAGAAGAAATAGTCAGATAATATTTGTGTTTGTCAGGTTGAAGTAACTGATACCGACTCTTACGGGTGTAGAAGAGAAACTCAAAAAAAAAATATATCAATAAATTAATTTTGACGTAACTGACCAAATTAAAAGGGATTAATTTTGACGTAACTGACCAAATTAAAAGACATTAATTTTGACGTAACTGACCATATTAAAAGGTATTAATTGCTCTAATTCTTAACTGATTGGATAATTCTTTAGTTTATTAAATTTTTAATTTGAAAGTATGCATGGCATATATTTAAAATTAGTAGATTAACTAGTTAGATGTTTTATTTGGTAAATTCTATATAAAGTTTAAGGTACGCAACTAGTATTAGGATTCTTAAAACTGTAAATGATGATTTTAATATTTATTGCCTTTCATGATTAGGGTGGTGTCACTATCTCGGTTAGGAATTCTTAATATGCTAAGTAAATTTTATATGATTAATAAGAATCATGATAAAGAGATTTTTCATAATTGATCGTAACCATTGTTAATCGAGTGGCATACATTGAGAAAATTGAAAGATCTACGTTTTACTTCAATTTACTATCTCAAGATTCACATCATCTTGACCTTAATTGATTTTTGTTATTGTTTTTATATGCGGTGATATTTGTGAATATCATAATACACGTGCTTATCTTTGAACTTCATTAAAATATTTCATAGGAAAATGTATATGCTATGATATTTGTGAATGCAATCATATATGTATTTATATTTGAACTTCATTAAAATATTCATGGATTTATATGAAGTTTTAATATACATGAATTGTTTCTTTTAAAAAAAAAAAGACATTACACAATAATTTAAGATTGTCACCCTCGTGATACATATTATATAGCATCGGAATATTTATATCATTTAAAAGGCTTATTCATAATTAAAACGGGTCATGTGTTTTTTAGACCATTTCTCGATTTGTGCGTGTCATCTTAAATGATATAAAAAGGGTCATGTGTTATTAAATTAATATACGTGATTTGATGGATATGTATTATTATATTTTAAATTAGAGTGTCGATATTTGTATACAAGATACAGTTTTGATTGGTTATATCGTGATAAGTTAATATAAATTATATATGTCCACTTATAAATGACTTGTATGAAATGTTGGAAATTTCATAATTTAACCTTTTTGGTATATGTGTGTTATAAATGTTATAAATTATTAATATTGAGACTATTGAATAAGCCAAATAAAAGACCACAATTAGTTGGTTGTTATCGCTCACATGAAAGTGTATAAATATGTTTAGACACGACACTGGATATTATGAGAACGATAAAATTACATGACTCGAACATTGTACTACTTTTTAAAGATATTATGAGAAAATTAGTTTGTTTATAGAAAAAAAGTCAATAAAAGTTTTTACATTTATGACACTTGATATATACTCCTGAAGTAGCAATATCGTTAAAATAGTCTGAATGTTTAAAATGATTTCAAATCGAATCTTTAAAATTTGAGTTTATCATCCTCGATAATTCTTAGCACAACTACCTCCCACAAACTTTACAAGCCAAAATTTATTGCGGCAAATAGCCTAGGAAGAAAATCATTTGACAAAAACAAGTTCTCCATCCAAACAAAGGTTGATATCATAATCTTCTCCTCTGATATATTTAAAAAAAAAAGGAAACCATTAGATACGTCCAATCAATGCTAGCCCGTTTCCTAAAACAAATGTGGCTAGCATTGAGTATACAAGGAGGAGAAAAAGAGTCTACGACCCAACAGTGGACAAGGGAGGTTTATGATCAAATATATGAAAATAGTGGCATGTGACAACCACTGAGGGAGAGATCTTACAAAGGGTAAGAAAATAACCGCTACACATGCGGATTAACCAACCATTAATAAAATAAGATGTTAAAAATCTTATATAGATGTGAACATCTATACAAGTGTAGAATCTCTAGTAGAGCGATCACAAATATGAGTCGAATGTTTAATCTACAACAACACGACAATATCAATAGTAACACTATCATAAAACCATAATACATATGTTATCAATTGTCCCCGGCAACGCAGTTGGTGAAATCCCAAAAGAGGTGGCACACAAAACCCCAGAAGTGGTTGCATACTTAACCTTAGAGGTGGTTATTGACAAAGCCCCAGAAAAGAAAACCCCAGAAGTGGTTGCATACTTAACCTTAGAGGTGGTTATTGACAAAGCCCCAGAAAAGGCTAATGGGGTTCCAAAAGAAACTTTGGTACCAAACAAATATGAGATCTCAATAAATTATGTACAAAACGAGTACAATATGGAACCCTAATGAAACACATGTAAAATAATATATTTCGATATGCTATAGCAACAAATGTAATAAATGAAAAAGATTACGTACACAAAACTGTGTAAGAGCGTATACACAGAAATAGCCAAAATGGCTAGATGACTTAATGGTTAAATAAACTTCGCTCGACAAACTAAACGTTTTCGAACCTGCAGTTCGAACACCCATAGACGTCAAACCAGTAGGTTATAAATGGGTGTCTTTAAATAAAAAAGAAACGTAAAGAATGAGATTTTGTGACGAAAGGCATGACATTTTAACATAAAGATTTTTCCCAAATCCTAGCAGTTGATTATGAGGAAACGTATACCCCTGTAGTGGATGCGATAATCTTTAGATGTTTAAGCGGCCTCGCAATCTCAGAATGACTCCAGATAAAACAACTTATGGATGTCATCACCGTATACATATACGAGACAATAGCAAATGACATCTGCATGAAAATCCATGAAGGATTAAACATGCTCAAAGCATTATTAAACAATAACCCCATAAGTGTTACATATATATAAATCTTAAAGGAAACTAGTCGTATGGGGTTCAGTCGACTTAGTTGATACTCTAAAAAGAGTGGTATAAGTTTGATAAAATGAGCTACATCTATTTATCCAGATTTCACTCTGAATGTTCAGTGTAATTACAGTTTACAGTGGTTCTGATGAGGTAAACATCGTTGACATGAATTATCAAATTAATGAATGAAATTTTTGAAAGACCTTTACACAGTGTAGTTATTCTCGACCCGCAGTTCGAGTATATATGTAATATATTTGCTCATCCATTAACTACATCCAAAAGATGTTATATGGATAAAATTCATTTTGTTGAGTACGTTAATGATTGTCGAATTGCTTGACATATGGAAATGATTTTTTCGTCCCTAAGAAGAGGATGGATAAATAACTGGTCCGGAAGTACCATACTTAATTGCGATTGGAACATTGATGTATCTAGCAAACAAGACGAAACGTGATATTGCGTTCTTGATAGATGTATTGGCAAGATTGTAGTTCTAATCTAATATGTTACACTTTTTTTCCTTTTACTAAGTTTTTTTTTCTATCAGATTTTCTTAGTAAGGTTTTTGATGAAGCAACATAACTGATCTAGTAGCATCAGTTTATATTATAAGTTTTTATTATAAGTACTGAAGTACCTTAACATCATCCTGGAGCATGTTGTTAATTATGTATAATGCGCAGTGCACTCTTTTTCCCTTAGCTACGGTTTTATCCCACTGGGTTTTCCTAGCAAGGTTTTTAACGAGTCATAATTACAAAGCGTGTTAAATGATACGGGATTCAAGACATGATATTTTTCATGAGAAAATATGGAGTCCCAACTATCAGATTATGATAATGAAGGATATATATTAGACCCCCACAAAACTCAATCTCAATCTAAATATGTCACTAATGAAAGTCAATGGTTTCAACTCATTCAAGATAGGTGAAGACTTGAGTTAATTAAAGGAAGCCGAATTGTACAATTTGAAGACAATGCAAGCTGAATCAGAAGAAGCCGAATTGTACTATTTAAAAAGCAACCTGAATCCAAAGAAGCCTAAGCAAAGAAGACGGCATCAAAGATCAAGTCAAGCAGTTATTACTTAAGATTGAATCCAACCGACTAAGAGTTATATATATAATTGAGGGGGAGTAATATACATGCTGTACTCTTTTTCCTTAACTAAGTTTTGTCCCATTGGGTTTTCTTAGTAAGGTTTTAATGAGGCAGTATAACTGATCCTGAAGTGTCAGTTAGTGTCGGTCCTGAAGAACTGATCCAATATCTTCCAATAGTATAATATAGATAGTGTATAATATAAAATGTCTGAGGGGAGTGTTATGAATGCATCCATTTTATGGCCCAACCCAATGTTTATGGGCTTTAGCCTTTTAGGGATTCTATTGTACTAGCTTATATATACAATGTATATGTAAGATGAATGAGATGATTGAATCAATTTTCTCCCTATATTTCTCTCTTGTTTTATCACATATTTAAATATTTATTAATCTATATATACATTTTTAACTTGAAACTAAAATTAATTAGAAATTTTGATCTCCCTCTCAAATTGGAGTTTCCCTCCTATACGCAATTTTTTCCTCAGTTCAAGTTCCATCAAAACTTTACACCATAGATTTATTATTCTGAGATTTTATAATCCAAACCCTAATCGTGCCCCTCCCAATTTCCATCGAACCCCTCTCGAACCTCAATCTCATCCTACGAGACAAGCCATCACCGTCATTTCATCGTGCCCTGTTCTCGTATCCTGTTGTCTTTGTTCGGAATTGCTGCAAGCGATTGAGATCTGTTGCGAACCACCAACACATCTTATCACCTCTAATGGCAGCCCTGTTCACCGGCTTATAGAACATATAGGTAGAAATTGGCAATCTTTTTTTACTTTATTTAATGGTGATGTTTTGAGATTGAAATTAGAATTTATTAGAGTTTGTGAGATCTTTTATAATCTTATGTATAGTGATTATGATTTTTTGGTTAGTTGACTATTGGTTGGCTGTGCTTAAATCGAATTGAAATGGACCCCAAATTTGATATGACAATATCACGGGATATCTATGAACATGCTGTTGTGCTTAGTGTAGAGATAGAAGATTAAGATGCATTTGAGAGATATTTCTTTCAGCGGAAGAAATACTTTACAGATGTTGGGTAATATTCTTTCGACTTCACATTCATTTTTTTTTATAACTTTTATGTTTTTTTGGTTGGGACAATGATTTTCTCTCCCAATCCCCACAGGAGTACCATAATTTTGGTCTCTCGTCTTTTGAGCAATCACACATGGAAAGTGCTTATATTCATGCGTTGACTGATAGACAAATGGTACCCCATGAAACTAATGTTTATTTCATGGATCTTTGGCAAGGACGCTTAAGTAAGAATTCTTTAATCTTAAATAGTAAATGAAATCTGTGACAGCCGTAGTACCACCCAACACTTTTTTCTAATGATATATAGATTGCGCTCCTGTGCACTTGAGCTCTGATTTATCTTTTTTGTTCTAATAGTAGCTAGTAGCTGGGGGTCTCACTGGAAGCAGCTTCTCTATTCCTATGGTGTAGAGGTAAAGCTGTCTACGTCTTACCCTCCTCAGACCCTACCTTAGTTTTGCTATTGGTGAGATTTACTGTGAGTATGATGATGATGGGGGGGGGGGAAGAAGAAGAAACGGTTTGTAGTGACAGCCGACATGGATACGAACAAGGTTTGTATGGCAGAAGTGTGGCAGGCGAGACGATGATTACTTTGGGAGCCAGGGGTGACGACAAGAGCTTATTTCGTGCTTTAGTTTGAAATGTTTTGTTGATTTTATGAAATGGTTTGATTGACTAATTCGTGTGTAGATGATTCAGCAGCAAAGTTGAAGGGAAGGAAAGTTCAATTTGATTCTATCAAACTCCGAAGATGAAGATGATGAGAGGACGAGATGGAATTTTGATTTTTGTCAACCGTGGTTGCGTTCTTTATGAACCAAAGTAAAGACATCGCCGCATCTTCGTCAATAAGGTACTAATTTATTAAAAAATATAATAAATATTCAATTTATAAAAATATGTAAGTGTGCTGACATATGAGATACACCATGTTACATCTTTATGAAATATTGCTTGTATTTATAAAAAAAATGTTGCTTAGGTGGTGCCATGACATTGGTGGTGAGCATGCTACAAATAAGCCTTTGATAAAAACCGTTTTCTAGGTACATATTTTTATATCTTTGTTTTGTTACAATCTACTTTGGACTTTTCCTTTTTTCATGTTATGATAAGATTATTTGGTCCATGCAAAACAACATTAGTTTTTTGTTTGCTATACGCGATATAACAATAGTAAGCGGTCTACACACATATGTTTTAAATAAGGGTAAGTGTGATAAAACAAATTGTCATGCTTAGTTGTATTAGATTTTTTCCTTATTGAGGAATTGACCAGATTGAAGTTATTGCTCTTTCTAGCTACGAAGAGAAGGATGAACAGTTCAAAGAACAGGTAGAGTACATGTTTTTTTGAACAAAATATTATGATGGACATATAGACCTTAAATGATAAATTGATCTCATTTTATATCTTTGAATTAATTGTCAAAATCGCGCCCCTGAGGTTTGGACACATTTGTCATTTTCATCAAAAATAACACTTTTGTACCACTTTGCCCCCCACGTTTGTAACTTTTTGCTATTTTCATCCAAACCACTAACTTAGTTTATTTTTCCTGTTAAGTTAAAGGATATTTGGATGAAAATGGCAAATATAAACCACAGGGACGAAAATGGCAAATGTGTTCAAACTCTTTTTAATTTCTTTTATTTAGTTAATTTTGTCACGGATATAATAAAAAAAAAATATACATGCAATTTTTATACGAAAAAAATAATAGTTTTCTCACATATTTTTTTTATAAATTTTCATCCATCCACTAACTAAGTTAATTTTTTCTATTAAGGCGAAAGATGTTTTAAATTTTATAAATTAATTTTTTTCTATTAATTTTATAAATTAATACAGGATCTTTTATTTATTAAATTTCAAAAGAAATCTAAATACAATTATGAATATTTTTGTATTGTAAATTAGGTGTAATATTCTTTTTTAACGAGCAACGATACCATACTTCTTTGGTATTGGTACCAAACTGCACCATATCGGTACCAGATCTCATTTTACATGTTATGGTTACTACTACTATAGAATGAAACATTAGACGCGGTCAACGTTTTTTTAGACATGGTAAAAAAAACCGTCATCAAAAAGTGAGATAAATATTGTTCAAAATTTGTTTAAGAAACAACCAAACCCGGTCTAAAGGGTTTTATAATGAACCAATTTAAAATGCTTGCATCTTCCGAGCCATCCTACTTCTTTTGCTGGATAAAAAGAAGTTTGAGTTTTAAGTTGATTTTTTAAAAATTTATTTATTATTTGTATCAAGATTATTATATGTAGTCTTTTGTTCAATAGAACTTTGTTTTCTTTCTCTAAGTAACATGAATATTTCGATTCTGTTTTTGAGAGTTTAACAAGAAAATAGCTCGTCGTGAAAAGTGTTTATCACAAAATATTAGATGGCATTATACTTATTATTTGGTGGGTAATTCTAAGGTTTGGTAACGGTACATTGTTTGATGGGGGCCTGGCTTTTGTTTTTCGTTAGGAGCGAATTTAAAAGAGTAGAAGATGAATTACAAACTTGGTACATATGATAATATTTGTTTATTTGACATTTTTCTATAAGGTCACAAGCATTTAAGTTTTATAAAAATTAGAGGTTTAAGTAGATTTATTTTTATAAAATTGATCTATATAAACAATTGAAAATTAATTTCTGTATTAATTTATAAAATTTAAAACATCCTTCGCCTTAATAGAAAAAATTAACTTAGTTAGTGGTTGGATGAAAATTTATAAAAAATATGTTACAAAACTATTATTTTTTTAATATAAAAATTGCATGTATATTCTTTTTTATTATACATGTGACAAAATTAACTAAATAAAAGAAATTAAAAAGAGTTTGAGCACATTTGCCATTTTCGTCCCTGTGGTTTATAGTTGCCATTTTCATCCAAATATCTTTCAACTTAACAGAAAAAAATAAACTAAGTTAGTTGTTTGGATGAAAATGGCAAAAAGTTACAAACGTGGGGGGCAAAATGGTACAAAAGTGTCATTTTGGACGAAAATGGCAAATGTGCTCAAACCTCAGGGGCGATTTTTGTAATTAACTCTATATCTTTTTTTCTTCATACCCTCTTCACTAAAAGAGTGGATGAAATTGGGTTTTTTCCATTTTGTAGGTGAAGATGATCGAAGTGAGTAGGAAATCTGAGCATGCTACACAAGCAAATGGTGAAGGAGGTTCACTCGCATAGTTTAATGAAATATTGTATTTTTGTTAGTATTTTTTTGAAATGATGTATGAAATATTGGTTTGTTAGTATCAACATTAATGAAATATTGTTAACTTTGTTATTTGAATAATTGAATGAAATGGATTGTTTTGATATATGTGTATTCTAATTTGTATTTTGAGACAATTATCATTTAATGTGAAATCTAGTAAAAATATATATATTTTTTAAAACACCTAAATTCATGACACGTATCTAAGTGTGTCATCTTCTTATTTATGACATGGGCTTCCTTGACACGCAATGTGTGTCATTAAATGTGCGTCATAAATGGGTGTTATAAATGGGTGTCATGAATGCGTGTTATTAAATGTGTTTCATAAAAGCATGACACACAAATGCATGTCATGTTAATTTTATGACTTCTCAATCAACGACACGCTTTTGCGTGTCATAATAACCGTTTATGACGCACAATGTGTGTCAAGAAATGTGTATTTTCTATTAGTGATTCATACGCTGTGTTTTACCATCCATGCTGGAGGATTTCTTGACGCTGTGTTTTAACAGCAAGCATATTTAGCAAGTAGATTAATGCGATGTGTTTTCTTGATGTGTTTCTTCATGAAGGATAGAAGGAAGATAGAGAGAGAGAAAGGGAGAGAGAGAGAGAGAGAGAAAATCGCATGAAATGTGGGGTGGTTATCGAATGACAATTATTTCCATAATTAAAACAAAATAAATGACATATCTACCCCTAATTAATTAAATAATCCTATTTTTAAGGAACACATATTACCAAAATACCACCAAGATGATCTCAACCATTAAACACACCCATTGGATGGCTCAGATCGCTTCCTAGACTTTCTAGGAAAAACACACTTTCCGTAGGATACCCACTCTCTCTCTCTCTCTCTCTCTCTCTATATATATATATATATATATATATATATATATATATATATATAGTGGAGAGTTTAAATGAGAAGAAATTTTTTGTAAGAACAAAAAAAAAGAAATTTCAACAAATAAGAATGCTTTATTTTAATTTATTTAATATAAGTATTTAATGTTACTATAAGGGTACATTGGTAAATTTACATAGATCATTAATTTGTAGTCTTCCTCTTTAATAGATAACTACATTAAATTTTTTATAACTTATCTTCAAAATATATTTTTTTTTCAAAAAAATTAAATAAAATAATTTAAAGTGTAGGATAAATTACGAGTTGTGTATGATAAATTACGAGTTGTGTAGAATAAATTTCAATGTGTAGGATGAATTTCGAACTATGTAAGATAAGTTTTGATGTGTGTAGGCAAAAAAAAGTTAGTGTGAAGGATAATAGACTTTATGACTAATTAATTATTCAAAAATGGTAATAAATGAGATAAGTGAAAAACTATTTAATGTTTTACAAAATTACCCTTTGTTCTTTTTCTTCTCAATTAAATTTATTCTCAAATGAACCTTCCCCTGTGTGTGTGTGTATATATATATATATATATATATATTTATATATATATATAGGATATGGATATGGTAAAAAGTGTCTAAAATGTGAGAAGGGTAAGAAGTGTTTTAAACCATAGGATATTTGATCTAATTGTTGAGATCAATAGGGTATAAAAATGTAAATTGTGTTTTAATTAGAAGGACCTTATGTAAAATTGAAGGTCAATAGTGACTTTTCCAACGTTTCAAAACCCCCATCAATCTCCTAAAAATCAGCGAATTTCTCGTACAGAATAAATTCTTCGATTTCCTTCACAACAACTTTTATAACACTATAAGAACAGTATATTACATGATAAAACACTATAGGAAGATATAACACTATCTGTTTACTGTAAGACACTATACATAAATAAAACACTGTTGATGGGGATAAAACACTATGAAAAGGAACAGTATATTACATGATAAAACACTATAGGAAGATATAACACTATCTGTTTACTGTAAGACACTATACATAAATAAAACACTGTTGATGGGGATAAAACTCTATGAAAAGGAACAGTATATTACATGATAAAACACTATAGGAAGATATAACATTATTTGTTTACTATAAGACACTATATAGAATAAAACACTATTTATGGGGATTAAACACTATGAAAGGAACAGTATATTACATGATAAAACACTATAGAAAGATGTAACACTATCTGTTTACTGTAAGACACTATACAGAATAAAACACTAATGATGGGGATAAAACACTATGAAAAGGAGATTAAAGATGGCCTGTAGATAATATAACACTATTGACGGGAAAATATAACACTAAAACAAGAAGTTATCGTAAACAATTAAATGTATAGAACAATTCGAATTAGCCTGATATACCTCATCGCCAGTTTTTGGCAGTTATCTTTGGAAATCAATTAATTGATAATAATGGAAAATTACTAATACACCCTTTTGAATTAATTAAGATAAAGGACACTTTTCATTTCCAAATTATTTCTTACACTTCTCATAAAAGTCTCACTTTGTACAGGATCCTCTTCCTATATATATATATATATATAGTGGAGAGTTCAAATGAGAAGAAATTCTTTAAAAGAAGAAAAAAGAAGAAATTTCAACCAATAGAAATGCTTCATTAGACTTCATTTAATATTTGTACATAATGTAACTATAAGGGTATATTGATAAACTTACATACATCATTATTGGTAGTTTCATCTTTAATAACTAACTATATTAAATTTGTAACTTATTTTTAAGATATATATTTTTCTCAAAAAATAAAAATAAAAATTCATTTATAGTGTAGGATAAATACGAGGCGTGTAGGATAAATTAGGAGTTGTGTAGGATAAATTTCAATATGTGTAGGATAAATTTCGAAATGTGTGGGATAACTTTTGATGTGTGTAGGCAATTTTTTTTAGTGTGGAGGATGATAGTCTTAATGACTAATTAATAAGTCAAACATAATAATAAATGAGATGATAAAAAACTATTAAGTGTTTTACTATTGTACCCTTTTGTTCTTTTTATTCTTAATAAAGTTTTCTTCTCAAATGAACCTTCCCCTATATATATATATATATATATATATAGATATAGGGTAGGGATATGGTAAAAAGTGTCTAAAATGTGAGAAGGGTAAGAAGTGTTTTAAACCATTGGATATTTGATCTAATAGTTGAGATAAATAAGGTATAAAATGTAAATTGTGTTTTAATTAGAAGGACCTTATGTAAAATTAAAGGGCAATAGTGACTTTTACAACGTTTCAAATATGGTAACCGTTTCAAAACCCCCATCAATCTCCTATAAATCTGCGAATTTATGGTAACTGTTTCAAAACCCCCATCAATCTCCTAAAAAATCAGCGAATTTCTCGTAATGAAATAAATTCTTCGATTTCCTTCACAACAACTTTTTATAACACTATAAAGAATAGTGTATTACATGATAAAACGTTATAGAAAGATATAACACTATCTGTTTACTATAAGACACTATACATAAATAAAACACTGCTGATGGGGGATAAAACACTATGAAAAGGAACAGTATATTACATGATAAAACACTATAGGAAGATATAACACTATCTGTTTACTGTAAGACACCATACAGAATACAACACTATTGATGAGGATAAAACAGTATGAAAGGAACAGTATATTACATGATAAAACACTATAGAAACATATAACATTATCTGTTTACTATAAGACACTATGCAGAATAAACACTATTGATGGGGATAAAACACTATGAATAGGAGATTAAAGATTAAATGTATAGAGCAAATCGAATATAACACTATTGACTGGGGAATATAACACTACAGCAAGAACTTACCGTAAACAATTAAATGTATAGAGCAAATCGAATTCGAATCACATCCCTAATATATCGCCTGATATTTTTGGCAGTTATCTTTGGAAATCAATTAATTGATAATAATGGACAATTACTAATATACCCTTTTGAATTAATTAAGACAAGGGACACTTGTCATTCCCAAATTATTTCTCATACTTCTCACAAAAGTTGGACTTTTTACAGGATCATCTACCTATATATATATATATATATATATATATATATATATATATATATATATATATATATATATATATATATATATATAGTGGAGAGTTCAAATGAGAAGAAATTACAAATTAATAATAAAAAGAATAAATGATACAAAGGTAATTTCAACAAATCATTTAATGAGTCTATTATTTATTTTTACTATTCAAATTAATGAACTTTAATCATTTAATGAGTCTATCTTATAAAATAGTTGTGCACCTTACACAATAAAACAATCGTGCACATGATCATATTCAACGTTTCTTACACTATTAAAACAATGTTTTGGTGTAGGGTACAGAATATGTAGGACTCTAACACTTTTAAATAATTTTACGACTCATAATAAAATATGTGTAGGACATAACACATTTGAATAATTTTGTCACTCCTAATAAAATTAGTGTAGGATCCAACACATGAATGGTGGTGAAGAAGATAATTATGGTGACATTAATGAGACTTTTGTAACTCTATAAAATATTTATTAGTATTCTACATCAAATTGTCTATACTACCCTTAGTAATTAAAGCATTAATTAAAAGTGGATAAAAATAGTATCTTAATTCTCAACCATTGATCAAAAAAATATAAGGTCTAGATTAATTTATTTTTCTTCTTTTAAGAATATTCTTCTCAAATGAACCTCCCCCTATATATATATATATATATATATATATATATATATATATATATATATATATATATATATATATATATATATTGGGTGGTGAGGTTCAGCTACAAAGTCTAAATTTCCTAAAAAGTGTACAAAGTCATAAAACACCAAAATTTCAGCCATAAAACACAGAGAAACCGCACAAAAATGGAGGGATGATTACTAAAACACCATATTCAAATACTAACAGCCCATAAAACATCAACTACACCACCGTAGAACTATGAATATAAAACACAACATGATAATTATCATAAAACACAATAATGCTACTTATTCAATAATCAGAACCTTATCATCCAAAACACAAAACAAAACACTTAGATATGTTGCTTTAGTAATCTTTATTTTGTTACTTATGGGTTTTGGATGTCTTTTATGGTTGACATTATCGTCTTTTATGACTTTTTACACTTTTTAGAAAACTTAGACTTTGTAGCCAACTCCTAATATATAGGTTGGGGTTATAGAGTGAACATTAGTGTATTTGTGATCTGAGTGAACAAATCTTGAACCTTGATTTACATCATTAAATCGTAAAATACACAAGTGTATTTTCATCATCAAATCCTGCCAGTAATTTACACTTGTGTGTGCACTTATGTATTGATAATCAAGGGTTAGGATTAGTTCATAAGTGTTGTTATTGTATATTCCGTGTGTCCGTCACTGTGCGAATAGGCTCGATAGAGTGTGTGTTGTATATTGTATACTGTATAGATGTGAGTTTGAAAATCAGTTTTGAATTGTAAAGTTCCTTTCGCACGAAGGGACACTAGCCATTCGCACGAATGGGAGATGCCCATTCATCCCAAGCCCTTCGCTCCAAGCCCACTCGCACGGAGGGCAATGTCTATAAATAGTAGATGTTCGTGAGAGCTGAGAGAGGTTTTTGGTGTTCCCAGAGGGGAAATGCTGGAGAATTTTTTTTCTACAGCTTGTAAAAGATGTATACTCTTTCGGTATGAATGAGGCTTTCAACTATTCTTCTTCTACTCCTTCCTTATCAATAATATTCTACCGAATTAGTTCCATTCTACCCAAACTTCCGTCTAAACCCGCTGGATCCTGGACTCACAAGTGGTATAAGAGCTTGGAGGCTGTTCTCAGCGACTAGCAACACAAGATTTAAGCAGATCTCATCAAATTAAAGACTTTTTCACATCTATCTTCTACTCTTTCTTCTTTTGATCAAATTTACGTCGAATTCCTGGCTAAATTTGTCTAATTTTTGGACTAATTGTGCGAAATACACTAATGAACAACCCTTGAACAAATTAGACCAAAATACAAGCAGAATCTTTGACAAATTGTGAAAAAAATGTCAAAATACGTAACTTGATCTTCGAGAGAACGGACCATTCGCACGAAAGGATATACCGACGTTCGAAATAGATATAAACAATTATATTTACTTTCTGAAAGTATACGAAGTTATTCGATTTGTCAATGTTTGAAATAAATATAAATAATTATATCTATTTTATATAAGTATCGGGTTTCGTTACTTAGGAAATCATGTTTGTCGAAACATTTAAAGTTTCCGTTTTGTGTTTCGTAAAACGTCGCCAAAATAAATATATCTTTATATTTATTTTATAATAAAACTCGAATTTTGATAAGTGTCATTTTTAAATTATAAATACGTTTCATATTTTGGATTTTTACGAAAAACGGACATAATTTCCTTTGTTTTTGGAATAACCTCAACAACACAAGTTGTCGATATAGTTTTCAAAACTCAATAATAATTCAACATAATGTATATAGTTTTCTTCACATATGTAAAAATCGTAAACAACTACGATACGATGGTTCGAGCTCGGTTCGCATAAACTAAAAACCTGGAGATAACGTAATTATAATTCTCTACGTTTAAACTTTACCAGTTCCTGAGTTGACCATCTTTGACCTATTTTACCGCTGTTGACCCGAGTTTGACCAGTTTAACTCGGTTTGACCAAGTTGACTTTCGTTGACCACAGTGGACCCGAACACCGAACCGAAAATGTGAACCGAGTTGACCAGCTTTTACTGTTGACCTGAACTGGGTCCGTTGACTGCTGTTAACTATCATTGACTGCCTTTGACCGAACCAGGGTGCTAACCAAACCGAACCCGTTAAATCGTAACCCGAACCCGTTGCACCCGAAACAACCGAAACTGACCCGAAAACCCGAATAAAATATGAGATTTGGTTGACTCAAAAATGAACCCGAACTGAGCGAAAACAAGACCTCACCCGGTTGCCTGTAACACCGTCGCCGACACCATCGGTTCGTCGGAGAACCACCACCAACGTCATCATCGGTCATCATCATAGTTCTGTTCATCAGCATCCTTAATCATCACTGACAAAAACACGTATCCTGTCAATTAATGTTTGAATCTTGATATAATTTAAAAAAATGAAAAGATGGAGTTGAGAGGGGGTTTACCGGAAAAATACCGCCGCCACCGGCAACCGTAATCATCGTCGACATCATCATTTTCTACGCCGGCGTGACACCAGAAACACCACCATCTCTGCTGCCGTAGCGGTGGAGCTGCCATGCTGCTTTCTTCCCCCGATCTCTCTCTCTAACTCTCTCTCTCTCATCCCGTTCCCTTTTTGTCGCCGCCGCACATGGCGGCTTTCCTTTTGTCTAGCTTTTTGAACTGCGAGCGTGGGTGAGGGTATGGGTGAGAAAGGAGAGATGGTCGTGGGTGCTCGTCGCTGGCCAACTGTGTCGCTGGAAAACTGAATCGCCGGTAAACTGAGTCGCCGGAGATCGCCGGCTTCGCCGGAGTTATTGCCGGCATTAGTGTTTTAGAGAGAGAGCGTTGAGGGCCGACTGCTAGTTTTTGATCAAGGGTTTTGGGCAAAATGAGAAAATGAGGGGATAATTATGCAGGGAAAAGATCAAATAGTAAGTTAATTTTGGCTAGAAAGGATAGGAAGTCATAGGATTATGACATGTGGCAACATTTAAAATAAAGAAAAAGGGTATTTTAGTCAATCCAACACCTTCTTCTTCCTTTTTCAAAACCTACTAACTTCAAAACCCACCATTTTCAAAACCCACCATCTTCAACCAATTCTTCACTTTCTATCTCAATAATCACTACGTTATAGTGCGATTTTCATCACCAATCAATGATTCAAAACCCGATCAACGTGTTCTTCAGCTTTTTTTGAAGAAAACCCTGTTTAATTTCATAAAAAAATCTCGTTTTTTCCGGTGATTTTGGAGATAATCACTCGATTCGTTCGATTCGAGCGTTGATAAGTGTTTCTATCATTCAAATTTCGTAAATTTCGTCAATTGATGAAGAAATCGGCTTCGATCCATGCAAGAAATTCTTTAATTTCATTTTCACGATCTGGGTTTTTTATTTAGTCATTGCATTTTACGATCTTGGCGGGGGTCCGGGGGCGGCAGCCCCTGGCCGGGTCCAAGGGGCAGAGCCCCTAAGCCCCTGGCTGGGGTTGAGCTGCATCAGAAAAATTAATTTTCCAGAAATTGGCTCATCTCGAAGACAGTAATTCGTAGACAATTCAGGCAGTTCACAGTGACAGACAGTTTTATGTGTCCATTGCGTTTTAGAAATAAGAGAGTTTTATGTGGTTTCTGGCTATTGCGTTTTAGAAAAAAAAAACACATTTTTAAGTGTTTTTAGTCATTGCGTTTTAGGTAAAACACATTTTTTAAGGTGTTTTCAGTCCATTGCGTTTTAGAATGAATCATTTTTAAGTGTTTTCTGGCCATTGTGCATTGCGTTTTACAAATAAGACATTTTTCTTTGTGTTTTTGGTGCATTGCATTTTAGGTAAAACACCTTTTTATGTGTTTTTGGTGCATTGCGTTTTAGGTAAAACACATTTTTATGTGTTTTCTGGCCATTGCATTTTACAAATAAGACATTTCTTTGTGTTTCTGGCCATTGCGTTTTACAAATAAGTCATTTCTTTGTGTTTTTGGTGCATTGCGTTTTAGAAAAATGTCATTTTTTAGGTTTTTTTTTTCATTGCGTTTTACGTAACCGGTGGTTTTTCTATTACGTTTTACGCAACTGGGTTTTAAATTTTTTTTTTAAATATAGCAATAGTATACTCGTTTTAAAGATAAAAAACGCTCGTTTTTTTTGGTGCAATTTTTATAAAAAAAATATGTCGTATGAAAGAGTTATTAACGTTTAAAAATAAAAAATGGGGGGAAATTGGAGGAGAGAGAAACTATTGGCTTGGATTGACTATAATACCTTTGAACAAACTCACGCGCCTCTTTTCTTCCTTTCAATTTCCCTGATTTAATCTTAGCCCTTGATTAACTTAATGGATGGTTAAGATCACTTCCTAGCCTTCCTAGCCAAATAAACTTCCTATTGTATCTCCACCCTAATTATGCATATACAGTTGTTTTTTTTTTTTTTTTTAATTTGGGCATAAACCCATCTCTATTGTTTGAGTGGCCCGATGGTGTTTCTACAGCCCGTTTTGGCACCCCAATTTTTAAAATGTCGTATAACGCTTATTTAGGCTCGAAAGCAAACAGAATTATGTCGTAAGTCGTTATTAGACGTGTACGTTCGTCGGTCGCGTCAAATCGCGTAAAACCCTTCGGTAGTTGTTTCTAATCCGTTTTTAGATCCGATTTCAACTGCGGTCATTAAAATTTGAAAACGAAGTTAAATATATCATAATATATTAATAGAGTTAATTGCTAAAATCGTCCCTGAGGTTTGGGCACGTTTGCCATTTTCGTCCAAAATGACACTTTTGTACCAAATTGCCTCAAGGTATGTAACTTTTGGCCATTTTCATCCAAACCACTAATTTAGTTTATTTTTTCTGTTAAGTTGAGGATATTTGGAGGAAACTAGCAAATATAAAACCACAGGGACGATTTTGGCAATTTACTCAAACTCTTATAAATTTCTTTT
This sequence comes from Helianthus annuus, assembly GCF_002127325.2. Lineage (NCBI taxonomy): Eukaryota > Viridiplantae > Streptophyta > Magnoliopsida > Asterales > Asteraceae > Helianthus > Helianthus annuus. The sequence continues at coordinate 93,126,122 of NC_035435.2, read as the reverse complement.
ATTTAATTAATTTTGTTACATATATAATAAAAAAGAATATACATGCAATTTTTATATGAAAAAAATAAAAGCTTTGTCACATAATTTTTATAAAGTTTCATCCAACCACTAACTAAGTTATTTTTCTATTAAGGCGAAAGATGTTTATAAACTAAGACAGAAATTAATTTCTAATTTTTTATATAGATCAGTTTTATAAAAATAAAATCTACTTAAACCTCTAAATTTTATAAAACTAAAATGCTGGTGACCTTATTGAAAAAATGTCAAATAAAAAAATCTTATCATATGTACCAAGTTTGTAATTCATCCTCTACTCTTTTAAATTCGCTCCTAAGGAAAAATAGAAGCCAGTCCCCCCCTCCTCTATCAAACAACATATCGATACCGGACCTTAAAACTACCCACCAAATTGTAATTATAATGCTATGAACCAAAAGTTTCTTTACTCAAGCCACTCAGAATAAGTATTAGTTAGTTACTCTCATAATCTTAATTAAATAAATATTTTATTTCTACCAACATATTTCCTAGGTGCTCAACACATTTAAAAAATATGTAACGTTTTATAATTTTTTTCTATATCTACAACTAATAAATACTAAAAGTTGTAATCGATTGTTATGTGTTGCACGCCAATGACATTTTCTCTTTATAAAACTGATTTATATAAAGAAGCTGTAAATTACTATCTTAATTTATAAAATTTAAAACATCCTTCACCTTAACAGAAAAAATAAACTGAGTTAGTGATTTGGATGAAAATTTATAAAAATTACGTGATAAAACTATTAATTTTTTTTTCTAAAAACTCCATGTATATTCTTTTTTTATTATATATGTAACAAAAATAATTAAATAAAAGAAATTAAAAAGAGTTTGAGTAAATTGCCAAAATCGTCCCCGTGGTTTTATATTTGCCAGTTTCATCCAAATATCCTCAACTTAACAGAAAAAATAAACTAAGTTAGTGGTTTGGATGTAAATGGCAAAAAGTTACAAACCTTGGGGGCAATTCGGTACAAAAGTGTCATTTTGGACGTAAATGACAAATGTACCCAAACCTCAGGGAGGATTTTGGCAATTAACTCATATTAATATTGAGACGTAACTCGAGTTCGGTGCTTCCGTTTCCTTGTTGATTGACGGTGCGTTCTGATTTCTGCGTTTTTCGCCCACGTTTGTGTTTTATGCCGTTTGAAAGCTTGATATTTTCGCAAGACGAAATCCATATGATTAACTTATACGTATACAATTCGTATTTGTCGGCGTTGTCAGCATTTTATCCAGTGGTAGTTTGTTATGGTTTAACGTTCAGCAGATTTTCCGCAAATCATCATTCGTGTACTATAAAGTTGAAAATGGCGTTCCTAGGCATTCCAAAAGCCTAATTAAGTTAATTCGTGCCTTAAACGGTATTTATTATCAGCTAAACGTTTGTTATTCGCGTAATTAAAAGGCATTAATTACCGGTTGTCACAAAAAGAGCTTTAACAAAAAGGGAGTTTGATATCTTTACGAGCTTGAAGGGTGAATCAATAAAACAGTTGATTGAGATATACTGTTATTTGATGAAAAAATTGAAGAGATTAGGGATTGAAAATAATAAAGAAAAATTAGTTGACAAGCTGGCTGATGCGTTACCTCAGGAGGGTGATTGATCGACATGTCTAATGATTTTGAAAAATGGAAGAGAGTATTCTGATTTTAATCTTGAAATGTTTATCGAAAAGCTGGAAGGACATGAATTGGAATTGAAAAAGGCAGCTAAAATGCAGAGTTATAACACACAACAAGATGTGAGTCTGTATTATAAGAATAGCAGTTCTTCAAACATTCAGAGACCGAAGATACAAACAACATACAGTGCATACAACTCGATGGGATTTTCTGGTTTTTCTTCAACCAGTGTTGGGATTGAACCCTAACAGAGGAACAGATAATGTAAAGCCAAAACCGGATCCCATCCGTGGACACTTAATAAGCAGCAGTTTACTCTAATCTCTCCCCTTGACAGTGGTTATCTAACAGCTGATGGATGTTAAGTGCTGCTCAACTACAACAACTGATAAACCAAACTCTGATGCTTATCTAACAACTGTTGAAGACAAACTCTGTTGCTCTATCTACTTCCGTATCCTAAGTACTGCTGAAGACTCAAGCACTGCCCTCTCAAAGACTGATCACCTTTGAAGAAAGCACTGAAGACTCAACATCTGTGCTAAGGCTACAACAGTGGAACGTGAAGCAGTAGTTTCCTTATGTTTTGTACTTTAGTGATTATCAGATGTTACATAACAGTAGTTTGTATAGAACAGTATTTATAGTTTGTTAGGTCGTTAGATGTCACTATCATAGTGACGTCAGCTGAAGCATATCAGTAGTTTGGTTTGCCTATAAGTATGACAGTACTCTGTACTGTTACACTTGATCGTTTTGAGTGAGTTTTTCTCCTCAATTCATCCTTTCATCTTGTGCAACCAACTCTGGTGTATCAGGCTGAGGGGGAGTTTAGATTGTAAGCATGCACTGTAATCTTTTGCTTTTATGTAAATCTTTTGACTCAATGAAAAGCAATTGTTTATCAATCTACACTTTCCTTTGTTTGTGTTTACAAAGTTTGCTACTCATTTCCGCTGCACTTATTCGTTTTATGCAAACAAACACAATCACAGACAGCCTTAGATCCTAACAATTGGTATCAGAGCTTGGACAGTCAAATTCGATCTTACAATCAATTTGACATAACAGTTCAGCTCAAAATTTATTGATACTAAGGTTGGTTGTATTTAGTTGGAAAACAGAGTAACGAGTGAATCATGGTCAAAATGGTTATTCAGATACTCTGTAAATCAACCAAGATGTCATATGACACACAAATCTCACACAACAAGTGTTATCATGCATATGTCACTCATAGTTTTCAGATCTATAAAATATCTGATGAATTATGGGATCGTTCGATGTTTTCAAAATTGATTTCAATTGTTGTTTTGATATTTGTGATGTTTTCAATAAAACTAAAGTATATACCTCAATTCAGCAAAATCTATGTTTATCTAAAACACTAGAATATTGCTGACATAGAAAAGAGGGAATAATACTTTAGTCAAAATCTCTCATGTGCTCAAAGGCAAGTTGAGTACCTTCAAAAGGACCAAATCGACTTTGTCTAAACACATTGAGAAAATAAGGTGTCAAAACAGTCCTAATCATAAGTAATGTGAGATCTGTAATAAAACATGTTCAAATATGGTCAGATCTCTCAAAACATTGCTTCAAAGTGATTATGGACAAAGTATGTTCAAAATATAATCTCCTAGTGAGTATTTCTGAACATATGAATAAACAGGGTAAAAGGGTAAAGGAAAATGAACTAATCTCAAAGTGTAGCTATCTCAAAACTTTTAAAGTCAAAAGGAGAGAGTATAAGCATAAAACACTCTTGAGGTTACAACTAGGTCATCAGTGGTCATTATGCAACTATGTGCATTCATCAAAACAGGAATTGTTCTGGTAACGATAGCATCTTCAGTGATGGTGCTTAAAAGGAGTTTACAATCAATTGACAAGAAAATGACCAAAACAATGGTCAAAATAACTTGAGAATAATATGATCATGAATTCATTGGAAAACTGTCTGATCCTTTTGATTATCTTCAAAACATCCTTTATTTTTTTTAGGTGTTTTCCTCTTAAATAAAAACCAGATATATTTTATTCTTTTATGAAATATATTTTGTTCTTTTACTCATTTTTAATAGTAAAAGTTTATCTCTGGTCAGGATGTAATTTCCTTATTTTTGTGTGAAATTACTATCCTTAAATCTGGTCAAAAGGAAATGACACACATATCAAGGTCATGTTAAACTCAAGTTTGGTTTTCACAGATCATAAATTGATTGCAAATTGATTTAGACTACTGAGATACTCATGCTCTAGTTCAGGTAATTAGACACAAAATGAGCAGCTCAAGTAGAAATGTCTTCATCAACTAGGATGCTAAACCATTGTCTAAATAATAGACACTTGGCAAAACCTAGAACAAAAAATTCCTGTAAACAACTGCTGGCAATTTGATCTTGATAATTTACATCTAAAATGTATTTTGTTAAGAATAGCATTTCAAATGCTCAAACAGATGTTAGATAAGATACTGTGCTTTCACAAAGTAAAATCAAGTTCTACATCTGAACAAGCAGATGCTAACATTTTTGTCAAGAGTTGAAACACTGCTGCACTATCAGTTGTTGAGAAAAAAAATCTTCATTATTCTACCACTGTTGTATCTAAAATGCTGTTGTGCTTTAACATCTGCTCTCTAAAGTCTGTCCACTGCTAAAGTGTCAACCTCTGCTCTTCAAAAACACTATGTTTAAAATCATTGTTTCATCCACTGATACATCCACTATTTCATTTTATTACCGTTGTAACTACTGATACTTGATCCATCAGTAGTTGTTAAAACAACTGTCTTCCATCATTTACCATCTCATCAGATGTTTGACACGTGGTCAGTTTTTAGCCGTCAGATCATTATAACCGCTCACACACATCAGCATTCACATTTTTCCTTAATAAAACTCTGCCCTAACACCAAAACAGGGTTTTACTATCGAATTGAATTCCAAAAGTTCTTTTCTCATAACAGTTTCCCTCTCATAACTCCAAAAATCTTTTTCGATCTTCTTCATAAAAAATGACGAAACCAAAATTGAAAACAAAATCAAAACCATCATCTTCCTCCAAAACAGCAGAAGCCACTCAAATGGCCGCTGAAACACCGGAGATCCGCTACAAAGCTCCACACAATTATGTAGGTATACTCACAAAACCTACCGTTAACCACACCTTCGACTCCATCCTTGACATCCTTTCTGCATCAAAGTACAAAACTTTGATAACAGCAGACGCTCCTATTTACCTTGACACCCAGAGAGAGTTCTGGAAAAATGCCACCCTTGAAAAAGAAGGAGATATCATCGCTGCCATCAACTCCTCGATACAGGGTAAGAAGGTAAAAATCTCACCAAAATCCATCTCTGAAACCTTTAAACTCGATGATTTAAATGGAAAAACCTATTTTACAAAAGACGAGTTAGTAAAGGATTTCATGAATAAGGGCTATGCAGAACAACCAAACAGGGACACCCTACAAAAGGGTTACTTCCCTTCTGCACCCAGATTTTTATTCCACACACTGCTCATGTGTGTTTCAAATAAAACAACGTCCTTCAATGAGATACCAACAAAAATCCAATGCATGGGGTATGCAATTTTGAACAGTGAAAGCTATAACTACTCCCAGGAAATATTTGATGATTTGGTAAAGAACGTTGATAATAAGGCATTTCTGCTCTTTTCGAGGTTTCTAAGTTACTATTTTGAACAAAAATTTGTCGGGAAAGAGGCAGAAGTGCCCAAACAAGGTGTCTCATTCAAAATAAACTGTTTAACAATAGAAACTTTTTCAAGAATGATGGCACCAATAAAATTAAAAACAAAAGAGGCAGAGCAGATTCTAGAAACTGCCACTGACCCTCAAGAAACCACTGCTGAGCCCACTGCTCCAGGTGATCAGAGTAGCACACCCACTGCTCTGAAACCCACACCTGCCACCACCAAAAAGACCAAAAGAAAACCATCCAGAAAACCCACCAAACCCAAAACAAAGGCAACTCTGGAAGATGAGATCCTAGAGCAACTACCAGTGACAGCACAAAAGTCACCAGAAACCACTGCTGCTACTTCCTCACAGCAGCTGGTAGAAAGATCTCAACCCCAGCCTCAAACTCCTCTTGCATCCTCACAAAACGATCAAGTTGTAAGCACAGGGAAACCACAATATGAAGCTCTAGGTCCACTCGGATCTATCTTCCACAGTCCTGATCCCAAGGACATGTCTCTTTCAACACCCATACCCTCACCAATAATATTGCCACAATCAATAATACCCCTGTTGCATGCAGTTGATATGGCACAGACAAAAACCAGTTCCTCTCTATCACCCATTACTGAGAGTATACCTCCACAAGTGACTGGGTCTGATGCACTTACCTCTGCTATCCCGGCAACAGCTGAGGAGGTTATACCCCCTGAGTTACAAGTAACTCTTGGTGGTAGTTCAAGTGGAGCAGCAACTACAACTGATGGATCAACAGATTTTCAGTTGGACATTTGTTACATAACTAAGACTCCCTTGAAGGCAATTTCTTCCATGGCAACATCGGTAACCACCAGTGAGTTATCTTTAACTGCTGGTAGCACCAAAGGATTATCGAGTGCCGAAGAAAGAAGTCCCAGTACCAAGAAAAAGGGGCATCAATGGATGACTTTTGGGCTACAGCTCCTAAATCACACATTGATACAACCACCACTGGTGGGGATTCAGATGATCCTGTTAAATCAGGTGATGATTCAAGATACAACGAATTGATGGCCAGAGTTGAAAATCTAGAATCTTCTGTTGCCGAAATAAAAGATATGGTGCAGCAGCTGTTAGAAGCTTAAAAAGCCCAATCTTCTGCTCCTCCTGCTCAAGCACCTGCTCCACAAGCATTTGCTGCAAATGAGCTTTGGAATATCCTCCAACCATTGTTTGAACACCAGCAACAAATGGCTGCTAAACAGCACGCAAATCAAGTACAAATGCTGACCAACATGGTGGAGTCTCGGTTCAAAGACACTCAAGCAGACATCAAGGCTATAAAGACCAGCATACAACAGAATGCTCAAAGTGAGAAAGGTCCATCTACCATTTTCTTCATGGATACACCCCTGGCAGATAATGCCAAAAAGGGAGAGAAAATCAGGTTGAAAAAGAAAGGTATAGAAGATGGGATGCACATTGAACCTGAGAAACCCAAATCCTCAAAAACTTCAACAGCTGATACAACAGTAGTTACAAAAACTACTGTCAGTAGCCAAACAGCTGTTATCTCATCAACACACACACCTCCAACACACACCACTTCATCACACACCACCACAACTACTGTTCCACCACCACCACCTGTGTCTACAACACAAAAACCACCCCTACCATCACAAACAGCCAAACCATCATCACCCCCTGCTAAAAGGCATAAGACAACAGATGTTACAACATCTGTTGTAATGGCAACAGTGGTTGAAACACAAGTTGGTTCAACTACTGCTAGTCAACCACTGATCACCTCCCAAACAACTGCCACAATAACCCCTGCTCAAAAGCAGAAGACATCTGCTGACACATCAGCAGTTGTAATGACAGCAGCAGTTGAGACACCAGTTGTTTCAACAGTTGTTAGTCAACCATCCACCACAGCTCTATCCTTTCCTATATCTCAACCTAGGCTTTTTAGCAGAAAAAGAAAGCCTATTGCTGCTGATGAAGGGATACATGACCCAAACGCTGAAAAGTATCCACTAGAGCTTGATGCCATCAAAAATGAGATGAGGCAGTTTTATACAGAAACAGATCCTTCAAAAAGAAAATTCTCCTCACTCATTGGCTACATAGCTCCAGAAGATATAAATGATTATCTCAAGATAAAGGCAAGGCAAGCTAAAGTTAAAGCCAAGGTTGACAGTGAGAAAGAAAAGCTAAGCGAAGGAGGCATTGCTAATAGACTGGAGTTCTACCTTGAAAATGTTAAGCAGATGGAAGAATATGCACAAGAGCTAGACAAAGAAAAGGCTGATCAAAAGAAAGTGAGAGAACAACTTCTAGCCTTCATCATGAAAGAAAAGTTCTATTCTGCTGAAGAATCCCAGTTTAAAGAATGGCCTTTAGTAGCTTTGAAGCATGAGGCTGAAAGGATCCAAAGAATCAAAAATGATCCTTCAAAGAAGAAAACTGCTCCAAACTGGAGTAAGTACAAAAGACTCATTCCTGATCTCACTGCTGAATATAAAGGAAAGAAGAAGGAGTTAGTGGATGCTAAAGTAGATACTGCTGAAGCCATATCAAAATGGTCTAGGCAGCAAACTGATGAAGCCTATGAGAGGCTGAAGAAAAGGAAGAAGAGAGAACAAATGGTGAAAATGGAACAACAAATTGAAAACCTCAGAACAATGCTAAAATCAGCATACAAACCTATTCTTGTGTCAAATCAAGAAGAAGGTACACAGATGTCTGAAGAAGAGGTCAAGGAAAAAGAAGCAGAGTTCTTCAAAGACACCATCATGAAAATGGGTCTGAAAGAAGATAGCTCATCAAAGCTTCAAAGTCTTTTTGTGAAGGTATTAAACAACCCTGCATCCCCAAACACTGCAACAGGCATGATAGAAAATGAAAAACAAGAGCTTACTGGACAAGAAACTGCAGAAGACATAGCTGCAGCAAACAAAGTCATAGAAGAAGCTTTCAAAAGAATGTCTGAGAGTTTGCATGTGTTTTCAAGGCCATCATCCCTCAACTCATCAGCAAATAAATCTCTCCCAAGAAACCCATTGGATTCAAAAATACTAAAGTGGAAGTCTGATCAAAAGACCCACGTATTGACTTTGCTCAGATCCAATGGTGAGGTGAAGCATATATCAAGGAAAGAAGCACTAGGCCTTAGTGTTCGAGATTTGCAGGATCTCCTTGAGCTTTCACTGTGCAGGGATGTAGATGACCAGAGTGCCAAAGAATTTGAAGCTGAATTTAAGGAACAAGCTAGGGCACTCTTGATGAGTAATAAAGGTCCTGAATAAGGAATGGTTTTGGCATTATCTGTTCCAGGGGGAGATTGTTGGGATTGAACCCTAACAGAGGAACAGATAATGTAAAGCCAAAACCGGATCCCATCAGTGGACACTTAATAAGCAACAGTTTACTCTAATCTCTCCCCTTGATAGTGGTTATCTAACAGCTGATGGATGTTAAGTGCTGCTCAACTACAACAACTGATAAACCAAACTCTGATGATTATCTAACAACTGCTGAAGACAAACTCTGTTGCTCTATCTACTGCTGTATCCTAAGTACTGCTGAAGACTCAAGCACTGCCCTCTCAAAGACTGATCACCTTTGAAGAAAGCACTGAAGACTCAACATCTGTGCTAAGGCTACAACAGTGGAACGTGAAGCAGTAGTTTCCATATGTTTTGTACTTTAGTGATTATCAGATGTTACATAACAGTAGTTTGTATAGAACAGTATTTATAGTTTGTTAGGTCGTTAGATGTCACTATCATGGTGACGTCAGCTGAAGCATATCAGTAGTTTGGTTTGCCTATAAGTATGACAGTACTCTGTACTGTTACACTTGATCGTTTTGAGTGAGTTTTTCTCCTCAATTCATCCTTTCATCTTGTGCAACCAACTCTGGTGTATCAGGCTGAGGGGGAGTTTAGATTGTAAGCCTGCACTGTAATCTTTTGCTTTTATGTAAATCTTTTGACTCAATGAAAAGCAATTGTTTATCACTCTACACTTTCCTTTGTTTGTGTTTACAAAGTTTGCTACTCATTTCCGCTGCACTTATTCGTTTTATGCAAACAAACACAATCACAGACAGCCTTAGATCCTAACAAACAGCACAAACAACAGCAGTGGATTTTCGACATTTTCAAGCTTTGATTCAAACTCTTCAACTCCAAGTTCAAAATCATCACAAGGATCCATTTCATATTCGAATCAAAGTAATTAAAATTCTCAAGTGTTACACTTCAATATAGCTGTTAATATGCAAAATACTCAAGGATGGGAGATGTATTATGTAGCAATATAGATAATTAAAAAATATAATAGTTAAATAGGTTTTATCTCACAAACCCTATTAACTATTACTAATCATCTTCTGGGCCAAAGCCCAATACAATTATTACAAGCTCAAATGCGATACGAAGAAAAACAAAGTTTAATTAAATAAATAATTGAACTATAATTTATTTATAATCGGTATAAATAATAAATTTTGTTCCGTGATAAATATATATATATATATATATATATAATTATTCTAGATAATTATATATTTAGTTCCACTAATTGTTCATGATTACCAATTAACCAAGTTAAGTGGATTTGCTATTTTTTTACCCAAGGTGTAACTCTTACGGGTCATAGCTCGGTCAACAGTTTTGAGTTATAGAATCCATACTTATAAAAGCCAACAAATACCACCTAGGAATTTGAGCAATAAGAAAATACCCAATAACTACGTGTTGTGGAATTACTAAAAATAAATAAAGTAAAATAAAATAATGAAAAAGACATGATTGACTAAAGAGTGGACCCCATCTCTCAAGGGGTTTGGCGCCCGTTTATTGAATGGCGAGCTCGCCCTTAATACCCTCCATTGATGCCCCGGCATGGTATTTAACGCCCTCCATGCTTATTTGTCATACACAATAATGAAATAAAGCATACACAAGAAACTTAAGCACAAACTTTTTTTTGGTGAATCTAATTTTGCTATATTTTAGGCTATGGGGTATGAGAATGGTAGTTTGGGTCATGAATTGACACACGAGACATTATCTCGTGGAACACCACCCCTCCCTTTTCTCAATAGAGACCACGAGCCCCCTTTCTTGAATTTGATGAATGAGACAAAAAAAAATTAATAAAATAGAAAGTGGATGGTGGGTTGGGTCATGACCACACCATACAAGGTGGTAGATGAGGATGGTAGATGAGAGTAGACTGACGTGACGCTGACACGAAGGATGGTGGTGATGATTTGAGTCACCACATAAGGGAAAAATAGGTGGATTGTTTTTTATGTGCAAGTGTTGTGATTCTCTTGTAGTCTGTTTGTTTAGCTAGTTGCTTGCTAGCTCTGTTTGAATGAAATTCGCTGTTCGAAGAAAAAACATACAGGAAAAATAAATGACACGGTCACCTTTTAGTCTTTTAGAATAAAAATATGTGGTTTGAAATTGAAATCGACAACTAATAGTCCAATAATTCTATAGCTGGCCCAAAAAAGTTGTTGTGGTTAAGACCAAAGTTGATGCAAAACCATCAAAGCTTGCAACTTGTCAAGCATTTTTTTTTGGTTTTTTTTTCTTTGCAATCATGGAGTTCTCCCATACTCATATTATCACTTCATTTCTTCTTGTCTTCATCCCTTCTATAGCCTTCAATTAACTTTAATTTTACAAATATCGATCCATCATATCAGAATCAGGACATAGTTTCAGAAGGTAAAGGATCTTACATCTCCAACGATGGAATGAATCCAAGTGACCCCAAATGAGATTGGTTCTGATCGGACCCAAAAAGCTGGACGCGCGAAATACATTAGACCACTTCATCTTTGGAGCAACCGATCCGGAGAGCTAGCAAGCTTCTCTACCAATTTCACTTTTGTGATTGATTCAAACGGGGAGACAAACTACGGTGATGGTCTCACATTCTTTCTTGCTCAGAACAATTCTGACATAACTCCAGGTGGAGCCATGGGCCTTCCAGTCAATGCCACAACCCAAGTGGCGACTAGCCAATTTGTTGCTGTGGAGTTCGATACATATCCGAATAGTTGGGATCCAAAAGTCTGGGATCCAATAACCGGTAGCAATGCTTCCGTAGGTACTCATGTGGGTATCAACATTAGCTCTCTTACATCTGTAAGGTATCAGAAATGGTTAAGCAATGTAACTGGAGGGGGGGGGGGGGGTGTGTCAAGCTTGGATTATGTATGATTCGGTTTCTAAAAACCTTAGTGTTTCCTTCACTGCTTTTAGAAACAATACAGTTGTGCGTCAAGATGGACTAGTTTACACGGTTGATCCCAGAAGAGAGTTGCCCGAATTCGTTATATTCGGGTTTACAGCAGCAACTGGAGCTTCTTTCCAAAGAATAACGTTAAATCCTGGACTTTTGATAGTTCGGATTTACAGATTGATGATAATACTGCGAGACCACCAGACCCGGGGCTAGATCTAGTAAGCCCGGGGCCAGATCTAGTGAACCCGGGGCCAGATCCAGTGAACCCAGGGCCAGATCTAATGAAAGAGAAGAACCGCAAGCTGGGATTAATAGTTGGAATATCAGTTACTATTGGTTTTCTTTCAATGTTTGCATTTCTTTTGTGGAGGAAGAAGAAGAAGGCCAGGGAACATGAAGCAGAAGAAAGTTCCTTTGATGTTGAGATGGACAATGAATTTGAAATGGGCACCGGGCCTAAAAGATTTTACTACCATGAATTAGCTAAATCAACTGGTGATTTTGCGGAGAAAGAGAAACTTGGAGAAGGAGGGTTTGGTGGCGTCTACAAAGGTTTCTTGAAGGACTCGAGCACGTATATTGCAGTGAAAAGGGTGTCAAAGAGTTCAAAACAAGGGATGAAGGAGTATGCATCGGAGGTGAGGATCATTAGCCGATTGAGACATAGAAATTTGGTGCAACTCATTGGTTGGTGTCACCAGAAAGGCGAACTCTTGCTTGTTTACGAATATATGGAAAACGGAAGTTTAGATTTGCATCTTTACAAAGGGAAGAGCTTATTGACATGGGGAACAAGGTATAAAATTGTGCATGGTCTAGCGTCTGCTTTGTTGTATCTACATGAAGAATGGGAGCAATGTGTTTTGCATAGAGATATTAAATCAAGTAATGTGATGTTAGACTCAAATTTTAATGCGAAGCTTGGTGATTTCGGGCTAGCTAAGTTGGTAGATCATGAGAAAGGCTCGCAAACAACGATGTTGGCTGGAACCTTGGGTTATATGGCTCCTGAATGTGTAGTCACTGGCAGAGCAAGCAAGGAATCAGATGTTTTTAGCTTCGGAGTTGTTGCACTGGAAATTGCTTGTGGGCGAAAACCCATTGAGTACAAGGCTCAAGAAAAGAAAATACGGTTGTTAGAGTGGGTTTGGGAGCTCTACGGAACTGGCACTCTTTTAGAAGCAATTGATCCGAGTCTAGGGTCAAACTTTAGGGAAGAAGAAATAAAGCGTTTAATGATTGTTGGGTTATGGTGCGTGCACCCTGACTCTGAATGTCGTCCGTCCATGAGACAAGCCATTAATGTACTGAACTTTGAAGCTTCCCTACCTTTACTACCCACAACAATGCCTGTGGCATCGTATTTGACACCTCGGATGTCCCCAGCATTTGATGCCTCCTCCATGGTCCAATACCAGTCTTCAAGTAGCACCTCTAACACTGAATCATCAAAGCAAACATCATCGTCCATGATTTCTTCTTCTTCTTCTTCCCAATCTGTGTCATTGTTACATTCAATGTAGTGAAATGTCTCAATTGTTGTAAAAGGCCAGATAAAAAAAAAATTATTGACAAGTTCATCCATTTCAACACAAGTTTCAGAAATAGTTCACGGAGCTTTTGTGTTGCTAATATAACCTAAATCAATCGAACTGAGTCAAGAAACTTTCCTTATTTTTATGCAAAAAGTGCAACTATGCATACAAGTAAAAAAAAAACAGAGAGAAGAGAACGAAATAAAAACCTCTACAAAACTAAAATTACAGAACGCATTGTCAACTATACGAAGGATAAAATATTCTGCCTAATGCATTTAATTTCGTGCTATCGTTTTTAACACCATAGTATTCTATGGACAAAAATCATATAATCATGGATCCTTGTCAAGAATGCCTTGCACAATGCAAAGATTCACGCCCAGATATGCATTGAGGACCAAAAGGAGTGGTTATTCAAGCTCGATTTAAGATATTTCCAGGAACTGAATAGTAAATAGTCCGGATTGTATGTGATTCGAGGAGTAACCCCATATAATTTGGTCGAGATAAAAATTTTATTGAAATATTGTGTGTAATGGGTAGTTGATGAGGTGGAATTTAAAGAAGGTAAGGATATTTGTAAGGTAGGAGATAAAATAGGGGTTTTTAAGGATTTGTAAGGATTTTATGTGGCAGATAATGTGGCAGCTAAAGGCGCCCAAGGACGCCTTTAGCATTGGAGATAGTCTAACATTCCTAGTAACTAGACACCATTTGAAGTCAGCCATATACTGCATCCGCAACCTAAAACATGTAGGAACCTTTGTCTATAAATAAAATAAAACAATTTTTTTGAATGATTACAATACAAAAATTAAAGAAAGCATTAAATTGCTAAACTGTTAGAATTGAAATAAATCAAAATACAAGAACAAAGATGAAGCGGAAAAGATTCGTGGCTAAGGGTTGCGTTTAACACAGGGCCCTTCAAACAAATTCGGAGTCTCGGGGACCCGAAGAATACCTTGAAAAAAGAAAAAAGAAGATCATAAATTTGTAGAGACTTTGTTGCATTACCTGTTGGTGTTTTCTGCAATTGATGTGATGTTGTATTTATATAGCATATTAGGTAAAAGAGAAAAAAAGAATTAAATGAGAGAATTAAATTGTATTAAACGTCTTCAATCCAATTTAATTTCTCATTTAATTCTCAGTCAAAGCCGTTGACTCGTCTGTTTCAAATGTTGAAGTGAAACTATTCTGTCATTAATTAAAGTCTGGGAAGCTTCTGTCACGCGCGCACAGGACATAAAAGCTCATGCGCATGTGCCATTTGGCTCACTTTCGTGCGCTATCGTACAGGTCTGCGCGCGTACACCATTTTGGCTTACTTTCATATATGCGATCCTATAGGTCTACGCCACTCATGCGCACGCCGCGTCACCAGTGAGCCTATACGATCACACCACACAGTCACGTCGTATTGGCTCACTTTGGTGTGCCACGCGCGCGCTGACCAGGATACTCCCTGTCCATGCGCCATACCTGTGCGCTACCCGCCATTGTCATGACTCATGTACTCGTGTGCCACGTTATCTGCCACCTGGTCCTTGCATCCTCTATGTTGAGCCACGCTCACGGTAAAAAATATAAAGGCGGCTCTCAAGCGGCTCGCGGCGTCATCAAAGCGCCACATTGCGCCCATCACCCCTGCTAGGCGCGCGCGTGTGCATGTGCGAGTTAGGGTGCTCCACGCCGTTCACGAGTACACTAGTGTGTGCTTCCATGGAACAATAAGGAAGGAGTGTTTCCACTTAAATACCACTTTAAGTTTCATCTCTACTCCTATGTGGGACAAGGTGCCCCTTTCCCATTATTTCAGTATTCAATGTTTGAAACACCAAACTTTGAGCATCAATATCTCATTCATCTTAGCTCCGTTTTGGACACCTTTTGTTGCGAAGCTCTTCCAACATAGAACACAAACCTACAAATAAATATATAAAATCCCCTCAGTTTCTTATATTTATTTCTAGTCCAAAATTAGAAAATTTGCATTTCTTATATTTGTGAAAATTGTTATTTTCACAAATTTTCCAACAATCCCCCACATGAATATGGAAATCGATCTTTACTTACAAGTTTCAACGATACAATTCGACAGTTGAATATTGCAAGATAGGTAGGTTGTTACCTTTGAACCTTCTTTTGTGAAGCATGCTTAGCTTACTAGCGGTTTGTAGACGCGATGTCCTTGAACATACCCCCATTTGTGTAAACGATAATACACTTCACACAATACTCTCCCTAGTCTGGCCAACCCCTCATTGTCGTGTCCTATTATGGTCCTGGAACACTATCCTGGTTCTGCGAGAGCTCTAGGATTGTGCACCCTACTAAGTCATTCGAAGCGACCCTACTTCTCTCTCACATAGGTGATTCCCATAAATCATTAAAAGCATCATGGTTATTTGATTTCATAAAATCTCTAACCTTAATATGCTTAACCTCACTTCATTGTCACTGATTGGAATAGACTATAAAGTATATAACTCCCTTTTATTTGGTTTGGGGTACTCCCCCACAGTGACTCCGTTTTGTTAATATGATTATGTAGTCCTATTGAACATAGATCTTGGGATTTCCAGTCAACTAAGTTAGGTTTCCGTCATATTCCCATTTGTTTCCACGAGCTTCAGTCCTATTCCTCTTGACGACAAGTGAACTAACTCTTTGCTTAAGCCTTTTGTTAATGGGTCTGCAATGTTATCTTGTGATCTCACATAATCCATTGTGATTACACCCATTGAGAGTAGTTTTCGTACCATGTGGTGTCTATATCTAATGTGCCTTGATCTACCACTGTACATCGAGTTTTGATCTCTACCAAACGCTGATTGGCTATCACAATGTATACATATGGCTGGCAAAGGCTTTGTCCATCTTGGAATATATTCCACGAATTGACGTAGCCATTTCGCCTCTGCTCCTAACTTATCCAAGGCTATAAATTTAGATTCCATGGTGGATCTTGCTATAACAGTTTTCTTAGATGATTTCCAAGCAATAGCCGCTCCTCCAAGTGTAAACACGTAACCACTTGTTGATTTTGAATCTTTTATATCCGATATGCAGTTTGCATCAGTGTATCCTTCAATCACTGCTGGTTGTCCAGAATAATGCAACCCATAATCTCTTGTGTATGTTATGTATTTAAGCATCCTGGTTATATTTTTCCAATGTTCATGACTTGGATTGCTAGTATTTCTACTTACCCTACTTACCGGGTATGCTAAATCGAGTCTAGTACATGTCACTAGATACATTAGACTGCCAATAACTCTTGAGTACTCTAATTGAGCAACTCCCTCTCCTCTATTTTTCATTAGATGTTGGGAGGTATCAACTAGAGTTCGAGCTATACTCGTATTTACTGAATTGAATTTTTTAAGAATCTTATCCACATAATGAGATTGACTTAACAGAAGACCATCTCAGGTTCTAATGATTTTTACTCCAAGAATCACATCCACTAAACTATGTCTTTCATGTCAAATCTCATTTTCAACATGCTTTAAGTAGCTTTGATCATTTTATCGGTGTTGACTATCCTTGAGTAAAGTTGAGATGAGTAGTCTTCCACCAGCTCCTCCATGGGCGTTTTTAGCTTTTGAAAATCCTATTATGGCACTCCTTCCAGATAAACCACATCGTAGTGTAAAGAACTGCAATAATAAGCTTTACTTTATCCTTCGAGTCTCTATTATGCTCCAATAACCCAAAAAGATCCTTGACATTGTTAGTCGTGTACCATTTAAAGCCACTCCACCATGACACCAGGTTCCATAATTCCATAACAAAGCGACGCTGAACAAAAACATGATCAACGGACTCATCTTCTAATCTACAGAACAACATCGACTGTCCTTAATTGCAATACCCCTTCTGACCAAGTTGACGCCCACCGGGATCCGATTTAGAAGCAGTCTCCAGCTAAAAGAAACGACCTTAGACGGAACCCAATTTAGCCACCTAAAGTGTTTCGTATGCGACACGAAATTCTAAGATGAGAGAAGGAGGTGGCACACCACACTAACCGAGAACGAAGCATCACCATCCGGCCCCCATGCCCATGAGTCTTCACCGATAACAAACTCATAACATGTAAGCATCTCTATAAGTCATCTAGTTCCGCACTTGCAGCAGCATTTAAGTTTTTTCTAGTCCGGCTACATTTGAAGGCACTAATCCCACCTTTAGCAGTACCCAACCTATCAGAAATGCGGAAGTTTTTAAAGGACTCAAGATAGTAAGGGTTTGGGTTGAGGTCTTTCAACAGAGCCTTCCCGAACCAGCCATCTAACCAGAAAAGAGTCTTCTCCCCGGTCCCCACCTTTTTATGAAATAGATTCTCGGCCGAAAAACCAAAGCTCATAAACTCCTTATCAATCTTGGCGATTTTAAGCCACGTACCGATTAAGAATTATTCGCCATTCAATCCAGATAAAGGATTTTAATGTTGTGAATGGCGTAAGTACTTTTTGTGACAATCCTCACAAATCCAGGTATCCGTACAAATTAATTAATATTTAATTGGTGCTTAATTACTGTGCTTGATTACAATTATGAATAAACTGCTTTCTATTTTGTGATACATACATACTCATGCATCATACTTTATTACTGTCACTCCATTTATTATACACAAACAATAGTGACAAACTTGATGCACAAAAGCACAGTTAGCACAGTGAGCGGATAACCCAGTAAACACGCTGACATTGCCACCACTAAACAAACATTGTTTCTAAGGCCAGTATGAGCCAGGAATGGATCACTACACTAGTAGGGAGTGTAGGGAGGTGAGGACCATAGAATTGTGTCACTAGGTGATAGTTATAGTGCCCGGAAGTGCCTAAAACACACTTTAAATACAAAATTCTGCACTATATACAAAAATTCAGCATTTAACAATACTAGTAAAATGCAAAAACTTGGTGAAATAGTCCTAAACACTTTTTAAAGTGTTGGGAATTTATTGTATCACTATAAACAATATAAAAGACACTTTAAAGCGTTATTTAGCACTTTAACGGATCAACATCCAACCGAACAACCGGACTTTACCCGGAACATAAAAATATTGCCAAACACATTGTTTCTATTTTTTTGAACTAGTTAGGGTCCCCGAATACCTTAACACACCTTATATTATACTAAACGCTTAATATACTAACTAAAACCATTAGATCCTAACTAACCAAGTAACTATATCATCACCACCCAACCCCCCTACCCCCCCCCCCATTTCGACGGTCCCAAGGGTGGGACACACCCTTGTTTCTTTTGATTATTATATTAATGTTGTTGTTGGTTAATTAGACATAAGACATGTTGGACAATATGAGAATTGGATTATAAATTTACATGAGAGTCTTGCATTTCATTTCATCAAAACCCAACAAACAACAAAACTCTCTCCTCCTACCACCACCTCACGGCCGCCACCACCTCACCATACTACCACCACCTTCAAGATTTGTTCAACCATTTCTCATACACTCAAAGGTGCAAGGAGTCCTACAAACAAGCCCGATGCACTCGGAAGTTCAAGAACCACTCTCGTTTCCTTTTATCCACCACTTTTACGCCTTGTTTCTTCCCTAGCCTTGTGCTAGTAGTAAGTGTTGTAAAACATCATCTTGCTCTTGATTTTAGTGGTTAATAGATGGTTGAATGATGAAAAGTTAAGAAACATTAATGAACATAATTTAAAGTCTTGAACATAAGTGTTAAAGGGTGGATAAAGTGAAGATATGTGTATAAATCATATAGATCTTGTGTAGTTATGATTATTTGATGTTGTTTGTTAGTAGAAGCAAGATGGATCATCATCTAGACATACTAGTTCATGTTTAAGAACATAAACTAGTAGGATGTAAAAGTTAAAATCATGAAATACGATGAATCCATCCATACATAAACCTTGAACTTGAAAAAATGTAATTTTTCTTGAAAAATAAGCTTACAAACTTGTAGATCTAAAGATCTACAAGTGGTTTTTCGGAAGAACCAAGCGGAAAATACTAGTTTTGTAAAAACCCGGATCTTGTATGAACTAAATACATTTTTGGTGACTAAACAAGTGTTTAAACACTTGTGTAACAAGGAAATTTCATAAAAGAAATATTTTTGTGAATCTTGACTAGAAGTTGTGAAACTTCAAATTCTTTAAAAATAAAGTTTTCAAGAAACTAATCATGTTTTTAAAGGTAACAAGACCTCCTAAATGTGCTAGTGATTTACTACATATTTTTACAAAACTTTCAAGTTCATGAGTTTAAGATTTAGGCTTATTTTGTCAAGATTAGTGATTAAATATTGTTGATTGATGATTGTTGATTGATTTTTCAAAAGAAAATGATATGCTAAAAGCATAGACACCTCCATTTACAGAGGAAACTCTGGCGAAAATTTTCAAGAAATATAACACTTAGAAATAATTTTTCTAAAAAACGTTTACAAATATATTTTAACTTGGTTTTCAAAATAAACTTCGCCACGATGTTTTTATTACAAAATACCAAGTACCGGAGGTGGATTTCCGCAAATAAAACATGTTAAATATATATTTAGAATATATTTTATAATAAAACGCTTGTGTAATTATATGACTTGAAAACACCGTGAAATTACGACTCCAAAATAATATCAACCCTTTCATAAAATAAATATTTAAGTTATACAAGTATTGTTAATACAACGCGAACCTTAAAACATAACTTATGTATTTTTCAGAAAATACTCCTATTTGTACATTTTTGTGAAAATATTATTTTGAAAAAACTTATGAAATAAAATATAATATATTTGGGAAAAATATATATATTTTGGAATTAAAACATTTTAGACAAAGTGATTAAAATATATTTTTCAAATGAGACTTAAAAATATATTTTCGAAATTATAAAACACGTATGTATTATTACCCCCATCCTTGGGAAGGAATATACTTATAAAATAATTAAGAAGTGTAAATACGAAATAGTTGTCTAACTATTTCCCAAAAACGTAAAACCTTAAGCCAAGGCACGGCCGTCCGTCAAATACTGTTTTCAGTTTTACAACTTCAGGGGTGAAATACATGTTACAATTATTTAGAACAGTTTTATACATGGTATGGTTAGCTTAAGGAGGGTTGGGACGTTCAGATCATGTGAGTGGTGGGTACAACGCTTAAAGCCATTAATCCTCGTTGTTAGGACCGAGGGACATAAGAGTGATAGATCTATTTGGGTGTAGCGAGCCCACACCCGTGAGGTCAGGGTGACCCATAGAGGTGACTGTGTCTTATAGCCGAGGCCCAGTACAAATTTGCTAGGTTTGAGTTTTCCTGCATCACTTCACACATACAAGTGGCTTTGCAACCCAGTGGTGACTCTTTTCCTTAATTGCTACATACCAGAAACATTTTTACATTGGGACGTACTTTAACGATTTATTAACATACTCACTTTTACATGAGCTCGCTCAACTTTTGTTGATTTTTCAAACCACATGTATTTCAGGAAATTAAGGGATCTAGTAAGGTATGCTGTGTCGTCAAGCTGCATAGGAGAAATGATGTCATCCGAGTTTAGGGATTGTGACTTTTGCCTGGACGAGTCACAAGTCTTAAACGATGTTTTTAATTCAGGTCTTATGGTTGTGTCATAAGAACAATATTTTATTATGCCATGTAGTAATTCGTTGCATGTGTCGACTTTTGAAAACAATGTTGTCGTATTTTACTTTTTAAACTTGAATTAATGGATGAACATCATGGTTTTATTTTCATATAGCATTGTTGTGATTGTGCTATGGTATTAAGAAGTCACACCAAATAAACCCACGCTTCCGCAAAGCCAGGGTGTGACAGCTTGGTATCAGAGCATCGATCATAGTGAACTAGGATTCCTTCTCGAGTCTAGACTATGATCACTAGGGCTCTCACGAAAATATTTTTACATTGAATACACTAGAACGTCAAGGTCCAGAGTACAAAACGTTTTTACAAATAAAAAGGTACAATAACTTTTTTTTTTCAAAAATTTGTGGTTCAGTCTTAGAGACTGAGGGTGTTTAGCCTTAGAGGCTGGAAGTTTCAGTCTTAGAGGCTGAGGGAGATTGGTCTTAGAGGCCAGGGAGTTAGTCTGAGAGACTAGGAGATTCAGTCTGAGAGGCTGGGAGGGTAGTCTAGTGAGACTAGGAGAATTACTTGTTTGCTTATTGGTGACTAACATGTTTATTTGATTATATGTTGATTATTTATGCATATGTGTGGTTGTGTTACAGACATTATGCCATCATCCTCAGACACGGGAGTTTCAGACACCTTAGATCCTATGGCGATCGTATCCGATGACGAAGTTTCGTCAGAGCGAGAGGTCTACACCACCGACACCACCAGTACCGATGATGACGATTTCCAGCCCTTTGCGCTGCTTGACGTCGGAGCTGAGCCTGCTGATGGCCTTCCCGCCGGAGATTTACCACTTGCGGTAATCCCTGCTCCTATACCACTTGCTGCTTATCCAGTCGTAGACATGCCCCTCGATGTTGTCTCTGACGATGACATCGATCTGTTTGAGGAGGACCCACCTAAGGCTGACCATGAGGGCGGGGCCCCTGTTGTTGCTGATGTCATTCTACCCATCACTGATGCTCCTGCAGAGGAGGCTCCTGTTGATTCACCTGTCCCAGATTCATTTGAGTCTGTGGCGTCTGCATCTTTGCACACTCAGGGAGTGCAGTATCACTCTCATGACGCCGACCCAGACATGGCGTTATCAGCTGTACCTACTCCCGCACACGACTTTGAGTTTGATCACAAGGTTGACGATGATTTTGATCCTGTCTTTCCCCCGGTTTTGATCCTGACCAGGATATCGAGTTCATTCACTTAGACCAGCTCCTAGAGGAGCCTGTAGCCCCTATCAATCCTTTGTTTGATGATCCAGCTGATTTTGATATGGATTTTGTTGACCCAGAGCCTGTCGTGGCCCCCGAGCCTGTACCTGCTCCTGAACCTGCATTAGAGCATGACCCTGTTCATGATGATGCACCAGCCATTGCACCCTTTGTTGATGATGTACCCGTTGCTGACGCTCCTGTTGACGCTCCACTCTTGATAGAGGATCCTGTTGTTGCACCATTTCCTGATCCTGTGCCGGTGCTATTTGACCGAGCACCTTTTGCTACTCATATAGATCCACGATATGCTGACACCCACAACGGGTGGATTGATGACGATGACGATTACCCACCATTTGTGCGACCTGTTACTCCCCCAGCAGCACCCATTTCAGCACCCACTGATATCCCACTGATTCCCCCACACACCACAGATGCTCATCGCACTGATCTCCCTGTTACGTTTCTTCAGGACATACCGCCACCGCGTCCTGGAGAGGGGTCATCTAGGAAGCCGCCTATTCTTGTTCCACCCATGTTGTCATCTCCCCTTTTCCATTCGCGTCTCAGTTTCCCACTGTTACACCACCTACTGCACCGTCTTTCACTCCATCGAGCGAGCCATTTCTATGGACTACACCCCCTATCATGCCATTGTCCGATCCGTGTCACCCATACCATGTTGGGTACTCTACGGAGGACATCCTTACTTCTTTGATGATACAGCAGGAGGCATTGACCCGTCGCATTCAGGAGTTGGAGAGAGCTCCACGTCCATCCTATCATTGCCAGACCCCGTTTGCAGCATCACATCCTCCGCGTCCACTTTCCCCCGACTCAGACGCTCGCTTTGGACTTCCGAGCAGCAGATAGCATATTTGCTATGCGTCTGTCGTGCTTTAGAGTAGGACTGGTTACATATGCGTCGCTTGTATTACTCTCGTTTTCCTCCTCCACCTCCGCCATCAGCATAGGCATTTTGATTCGACGCAGGTAGACTTTTGGTGAGAGGACCGCGATTGTGCAGACTATACAGCTTTTGAAGACCGCATTTTGATGACATTACCTTTGATGTTTAACTTTTTATTGTTGTGGTAGTTGATTAGACAGTGCAGACAAGGGCGATGTGGCCCTTAGTCACTCTTGATGTCAATACAGTTACAAAACTTGTAAACGTTATTGTGGTCTTGATTTATGATAACGCAATCGCAGTATTCTCATTATATGTGATGTTGGGTCGATTGTTTATATTCTATTACATGTGATGTTATGTGCTTGATTAATTTGTAACATGAGATGTTATGTGCTTGATGATGTTGTTACGTACGTATACCATTTACTTATTATGACCTGACCAACGTGAAACTTCTTTTAGAAGATGCCACCAAGACGTGACCCGCGCATGCCCACTAATGAGGCAGAACTTCAAGGAATTATTGCTGCCGCTATCGCGCAATATGCTGCTTCTCATGCAGAAACCAGTGGAAGTATCTCTCAAAACCACGGCAATAACAATCCACCTAATGGTAATGTTAAGTCGTTTGAGATATACTATGATACATTTGGATATTTATAGCACGTACGCTAATACCATTTGTAAATTGAAACGTATGTGCAGGGTGCACTTACAAGCAATTTCTTGATTGTAAGCCTGTGAGTTTCGACGGCACAGGAGGTGCTGTTGCATTTGTAAGATGGGCTGAGAAGACTGAGTCTGTTCTTAGAATGAGCAAGTGTGCTCCTGAACAACAAGTGACCTACATCTCAGGGCTATTTCTGGATGGAGCCCTATCTTGGTGGAACCTGCAAGTGCAAACTCTAGGTGAAGCTGCTGCTTATGCAATGTCATGGAATGAGCTGAAGGAGCTCATGTGAAGGAAGTACTGCTCACGTGCTGAAATTCAGAAGCTGGAGACTGAATTCTGGCATCTAAAAATGGAAGGACCCAAGATTGCGGAGTATGTTCAAAGATTCCATGATTTGTCCCATGTAGTGCCATACATGGTTACACCGGAGTTTAAACGTATTGAGCGCTTTATCTGGGGATTGGCACCTCAGATCATGAGTATGGTTACCACATCCAAGCCTGCCACGATTACAGAAGCCATTGATCTCAGTGTGGCTCTTACTGAGGAAGCTATTCGCTTGAACAAGTTTTCGAATTCTGAGCAGAAGAAGAAAGAGACTCATGTGGAGTCTTCCGGTGAAAATAAAAGGAAATTTTCGAACTTCCAGCAGGGTACAAGCAACGTGAACAAGAAAGGTGAATCGAGCACACCAGCAGGAGCTGCAACCGGTGTTGAGAACAAAGGAAAGGGTTACATGGGCACTCTGCCCAAGTGTGGATTATGCCAGTATCATCATACTGGTCAGCGCAGAAATAGCAAATGTGAAACTAGTGGGAAGATTGGCCACTTGAAGGATACTTGCTGGGTTGGTACAGGCCAGGGTGGCCAAAGGGGTTTTGGTAACAACAACAGTGGTGGAAATGGAAACCGCCAGCAGGGAGGAAACGGCGGAAATGGAAACCGGGGAAACATTGTGAATCAAGCTGGGAATGGGAATCGCAACCAAAATAACCCTCAAGCTGGAAACAGAGGTGGTAATGGTCAAGGACCCGGATGTTTCAATTGTGGAGAAGTCGGGCACTTTAAGAGGGAATGCCCAAAAATGAATCAAGCTCGTGGAAGAGTGTTTAACAATGGAGTAAGGGAAGCACACCAGGATCCCAATGTTGTCATTGGTACGTTCCCTATAAATCAACGCTTTACACCTGTTCTGTTTGATATTGGTGCCGACTATAGCTTTATGTCATTAGAATTTAAGAATATGCTTGGGTTAACTGCTAGTAAGTTAGATGTCCCGTACTCAATCGAACTGGCTAATGGAAAGCTAGTTGAAGCGAATGAAGTTGTCAGAGGTTGTGTAATCGAGCTGGGAGAGCGTGAGTTCACTTTGGATCTACTACCGGTTGAGTTGGGAAGCTTTGACGTGGTAGTAGGGATGGATTGGTTGTCAAGCAACAAGGCCGAGATTGTTTGTCACGAAAAGGTCATTCGCATCCCAATAGAAGATGGAGAAACAATCGTGGTTCACGGAGAGAAGCGCGATACGCCTCTGAGAATCATCAGCCGTCTGAAAGCTCGAAAGTGTTTACAGAAGGGATGTGTTGCCTTCTTGGCACACATCGTAGATAAAGAAGCTGCTGAGCCGAAGATCGAAGACATCCCAGTGGTAAAGGAATATCTTGAAGTCTTTCTAGAAGACTTGCCAGGATTGCCACCCCAAAGGCAAGTTGAGTTCCACATAGACTTAGTTCCAGGCGCCGCGCCTGTGGCCAAGGCACCTTATCGACTTGCGCCTTCGGAGATGCAGGAGTTGTCGATATAGCTCCAGGAGCTGTTAGACAAAGGATTCATCAGACCAAGCTTCTCACCTTAGAGAGCTCCAGTTTTGTTTGTCAAGAAGAAGGATGGTAGTTTTCGTATGTATATTGACTACCGGGAGTTAAACAAGTTGACGATCAAGAATAGATATCCTCTGCCGAGAATTGATGACCTGTTCGATCAACTGCAAGGTTCAAGCTATTACTCAAAGATCTATTTGCGATCAGGTTATCATCAGCTGAGAATACAAGAGGAAAGTATTCCCAAGACTGCTTTTAGAACTCGATATGGACATTACGAGTTTCTGGTGATGCCGTTTGGGTTAACAAACGCGCCAGCTGTTTTCATGGATTTAATGAACAGAGTTTGTAAGCCGTACCTCGACAAGTTTGTGATTGTGTTCATAGACGATATCTTGATCTATTCAAAGACGAAGGATGAGCACAAACAACATTTAAGAGCTATCTTGGAGTTACTTAAAAAGGAAAAGTTGTATACTAAGTTCTCGAAGTGCGAGTTTTGGTTACGCGAAGTCCAATTCCTTGGACATGTGGTAAATGGAGATGGAATCCATGTGGATCCCGCCATGATTGAAGCGATCAAGAATTGGAAGACTCCCAAGACACCAACCGAGATTCGATAATTCTTTGGTTTGGCTGGCTACTATCGAAGGTTCATTGAGGATTTCTCAAAAATCGCTCAACCTTTGACTTCCCTCACCCAGAAGGACAAGAAGTTTGATTGGGGAATCAAACAAGAAGAAGCGTTCCAGTTGTTAAAGGACAAGCTTTGTAATGCACCGATTTTATCGCTACCAGAAGGGACGGATGATTTCGTGGTATACTGTGACGCCTCGCGTCAAGGTTTAGGATGTGTGCTGATGCAGCGACAGAAAGTCATAGCGTATGCGTCACGCCAGTTGAAGGTTCACAAGAAAAATTATACTACGCACGATTTGGAGTTAGGAGCAGTGGTATTTGCGTTGAAAATTTGGAGACATTATTTATATGGTACGAAATGTACAATCTTCACGGATCATAAGAGTCTGTAGCACATATTCGACCAAAAGGAGCTTAATATGAGGCAAAGAAGCTGGGTCGAATTATTGAACGATTACGACTGCGAGATTAAGTATCACCCAGGGAAGGCGAATGTGGTCGCCGATGCCCTAAGTCGTAAAGAAAGGATCAAGCCCATAAGGGTTAGGGCTCTAGAGATGATTGTACAGACAGATCTCACACAGCGCATTCGTACCGCGCAGAAAGAAGCCCTCAAGGAAAGGAATATTGAGGAGGAATATCTTTGTGGGATGGAGAAGCAGTTGGTACCAAACGAGGAAGGAACGTTATGTTTCATGAGACGGATTTGGGTTCCTCTATTTGGTGGTTTGAGAAAGGTTATTTTTGATGAAGCTCACAAGTCACGGTATTCTATTCATCCCGGAGTGGATAAGATGTAACAAGATCTCAAGGACTTCTACTGGTGGCCTAGGATGAAAGGCGATGTTGTAGTATATGTTAGTAAGTGTTTAACGTGCGCCAAGGTAAAAGCTGAATACCAGAAGCCTTCAGGACTTCTGCAGCAACCTGAGATACCTAAATGGAAATGGGAACAGATTTCAATGGATTTCGTAACGAAGTTGCCAAGAACGCTAAAAGGTCACGATACTATTTGGGTGATCGTAGACCGGTTAATGAAATCTGCGCATTTCTTGCCAATCAGAGAGAAAGACAACACGAACAAACTTGTTGAGATATACATGAGGGAGATCGTTACACGTCATGGAGTGCCTCTTTCAATCATCTCTGATAGAGACGGAAGGTTTGTGTTAAGGATTTGGCAGTCCTTTCAGGAAGCATTCGGATCTCAGTTGAACCTGAGTACAGCTTTTCACCCACAAACTGATGGACAAAGCAAACGAATGATCCAAACATTAGAAGATATGTTGCGAGCTTACGTAATGGATCTAGGTGGAAGTTGGGATACTCACCTACCATTGGTCGAATTTTCATACAATAATAGTTATCACGCAAGTATTCAAGCCACACCGTTCAAAGCTCTTTATGGATGCAAATGTCAATCACCAATCTGTTGGGCTGACGCAGGTGATGGACAATTAGTTGGTCCGGAAGTGGTTCAGGAAACCATAGACAAGATTGCACAGATCCGATGTCACACCCCCAAATTTCCACCCGCGGATAACACCCGCTTCGAGGGCGTGACTGACCAGGATCCAGCCACCAATTATACTGAATAACTAAATAGATAACAAAAGTAGTACTTACTAACCATACGATTAGCAAGTGTTAAGTTTAGAGTTCAAAGTCTTAAGTTCAGAGTAAAATGTAGCGGAAGCATAATTAACAGTTTTAAACATTGCTCGTAAGGTAAACATGATAAATGCCCAACACACGGGCAGACGACCACTACACATCCCAAGCAGCTGCTCCAGTCACTGGCCACCTGCAAAGCATGCAGTAAGGGGTCAACAATAATGCTGAGTGAGTTCACTAGTTGTCCAGTTTTAATTACCAAAAACTTGTTTCACCAGTTAATTTATCCGTTTATACATGCCATGGGGAGCTACCCCAAAAGTTAGCGACTAAACTGTTTTTCCAATACCGAACACTAGGTAACCGGATGCGTTTCCGCAGGATGCCCCGATGTCAATGTTCTATCATCATTGACGGATGCCTGAGTACATTAGTTCACGACCGATCCCATACCATGGCACGGTGTGAGGCTGGTAAGACCTAAATAGCGCTATCAACTAATAACCCGTTCGCCTGGCCCCGGTGACTAATCGGTATTATGTAGTAGGGACTTGAGTGATAGAGTTGCGTTTAGTGCCGTTGGTTGCATTCCGTATAAACAGTAATTAACTAAAGAGGTTTCCCAATACAAGGGAAGATAAAGTAAGTTTGTTCCCAATAACTAGGGAAGGAATGTAGACGGTATCCCCTTTACAAGGGGATAGGGTTGTTTTAGTCTCGTGTCCCAAACCACCGGGACGCATGCTTTTAAGTTGTGAACTCACCTTGGGTTGCTCGGTATGATACGTTACTTGGTTAAGTATGTTGGTCACCACGTCCTAGCATGGTTACCAAGTATGGGTCAAGTTGGGTACAAGTAAACACGTATAAAACACACTTAACATAAATGCAAACAACTACAGTAGCAGGTATACATGCAGCCCAGTCAACAGAAAGTCCAACATACAACAGTGGGGTTATTGGGCCTAAACAGTAACATATACTCAAGCAGTCCAGTTAACAGATAATCCAACAAGTTCTTTGGCCCAATAACAGCCCAGTCGAGACAAGGGTGACTCGCAACCGAGGTCTCGGTTCGTCACGCTTTGATTACGACTCGCAATCAGAGATTCCTACTCGCAACCGGCGGTTTCGACTCGCAACCAGATCCAACACACGTTGATTGCGACTCGCAACCGGGAGATCTCGACAAGTCTTGCTGTGGTCTCGAGTAGCAACCAAAGGTTGCGACTCGCAACCGATGATTACGTGCACATGAAGACCTTCTAGAACCTGTCACTTTGTACGAACCAATAGAAATGCATTTTCATGAAACCAATATGTGCTACCCACTAATATTGCATAAACATGTTTGTTTGTCTATCCCTTGTCTAAAATGGATCAAACACACCTATTTTTGAATATGCAAACCATCTTCAAACTGTTCATCATGTAATCAAACAATATTCAAACCACATTCATCATTTAAGCACAAAGCTATGAGATCAACGAACACATTTTTAACACAATTAGTTTTGACATAATCGGCATTATTATTCTCGGTTCCTATCTAGCATGGTTCATCACAAATCAAAACTCATGAGATCAAGCAAATCATGCACATCACATGGTCAAATTTATTCTAACAAGCACCTAGCATTAACCGAATAACAAAGCCATTAAACACAAAACCGGATAATTTTCATTAAGACACAAAATCATCTTCAAGCAATCTCAAGCATTTTATAGTAACAAACATAAACAATCAAGCACTACCAAGCATTCAAGAGTTATTCAAAATCAACAAAGCCACAAAACTAACCGGTTGATGAAGGGTGTGAAGGGTGGTCTTCCTAGTGCGATGTTGAGTTTGATCCGAGAACTTGATGTCTCCGATTTGGTTCCGAGAAGAAGGAGATGAGAGGAGGTGATCTTGGTTTGCTAGGGTTTAGTGAGAGGAGATGAGAGGAGAGTATGAGAGTGTTGTAAAAAATGGTTAAGGGAGGGGAGGGTTGGTTTATATAAGGTTGCGAGTGGGTTAGGGTGATTCCGGGTTGGGTTTCTCGGTCATAAGGCCCAAACGGCCCATTGTTACTGTTCACTAGCAACCGTGGGCTCGAGTCGGGTTTGTGGTCTCGGGTTGATTGTGGTTTCGGGTTCAGGTTCATCTCACATACACACACACTCTCTTATATCTATTTATATATATATATATAATACATACACATTTATATCTATATACACATATACATGAATACACATAGCATGTAACACAATAGTTCAAATTTTCATTTTAATAGAATCTATGTACACACAAGTTACATCGAAAGATTGTCCGGGGAAAACCCGAAGTGTCACATTATCCCCAAGTTTTAAGAACTTTCGTCCCGAAAGTTAAGGCAGCCACTGTCAAGCTAGTGTGAGTAAAAGCGTTTCAACGGGGTGTCACATCATCCCCCCGTTAGTTTAGAATTTCGTCCCGAAATTCGTTCGTAGCTTCAGTGCTGGGATTTTCGTTAGGGAACAGCTGGGGATACTTGTGCTTCATCTGGTCTTCCCGCTCCCAGGTATACTCTGGGCCACGTCGCGAGTTCCAACGGACTCGTACAAGAGGTATCTGGCTACGTTTGAGGGTTTTGATCACTCGATCCGTGATCTCAATTGGTTCCTCAGTAAAGTGTAGCTGTTCATCAATCGTCAGTTCCTTAAAAGGAGTCACAAGTGTTTCATCCGACAACCACTTCTTCAGGTTAGATACGTGGAAAACGTTGTGTACCGCACTCAGTTCTTCAGGCAGGTTCAATCTATAAGCAACCTTACCGATCTTCTCGGTAATTTCGAATGGCCCGATATATCGCGGATTAAGCTTGCCCCGTTTACCAAAGCGAACCACACCCTTCCAGGGTGAGACTTTAAGTTGAACCCGGTCACCGACCTGGAATTCCAATGGTTTCCTACGCTTATCAGCGTAACTCTTCTGACGGTCACGAGCTGCCGCCATGCGTTGTCCGATCTGGGCAATCTTTTCCGTTGTATCTACCACCATCTCTGGGCCCGTGATTTGACTATCACCGATTTCTGCCCAGCAGAGAGGTGACCGGCATTTACGACCGTACAATGCCTCAAAAGGTGCTGCCTGAATACTAGTGTGGTAGCTGTTGTTGTAGGAGAACTCTACTAGCGGTAGATGCTTCTCCCATTTCTTGCCAAAATCGATCACACACGCTCTAAGCATGTCTTCTAGAGTTTGGATGGTGCGCTCGGACTGTCCATCCGTTTGCGGGTGATGTGTGTAAAATGCAACATATAAAACACATCATTTAAGGCATAAAACTAACCCTTTTTAAGTACTAATGTTGGAAAAAGAGTGTTTTTGTCTTCCTTTTGTATTTTCAGGATGAAATGAGCTCAAAATCACAAAAGAAGCAAAAAGACTACTAAATCTACCATAAATACAAGAAAAGGAACAAAAGTGAACTGCCCGGACCCTCAACGGCACCTCCCAAGACAAAGAGAAGAGAAACAGAGCCTGAACACGCCCCGTGTCCAGTGAACACGAGGGCGTGCCCAGGAAGCAGCAGAAAAGACAAACCAGTAGAAGCTTCCATTGCTCACCACGGGGCCGTGCCCAGCGGACACGGGGGCGTGTTGAAAGTACAGCAGGCGCATTAATTGTAATTCGCAATTACAATTAATGAAGAGAGAGAATGTCAGACGGGCACGGGGCCGTGTTCAGCGAACACGGGGCCGTGTCCAGCGTTCTGTTCAGCCTATAAATAGAGGAGCTTGGTTTCATTCTCTCTCATCCCTTGGCACACCACCTCTCTCACACTTCATCCACCACCCACCACCACCATAACACCATCATCCACCACCATCATCCATTGTCCATCATAGAGTGTGTGAGTCGTCTCGGGATCCAAGATTGATCGTAAGAGTTCTTGACAATCAAGGCCATGTTTGCCTAAGTCTCTTACATCACTTGGTGAAGACAAGTGTTTAGTATAATACTTTTTATTTTTAATCTTTTGCACTTTTTATTTGGTTTTGTATTAATGACTTTAATAACTAGTTACTTATGTTGAAGGTGATCTTTCCTTATCGTTTGTCCGTGGTGTCTTGGCGTTATTTTACTGTCTATATAAAATAAAAGATTTTCACCATTCATATCTCCACGGTCTATATGGAGGTATGTTGGCTACCTGGTCGGGGGTTAAGGGAACGGTTTGGTAAAGGTCTTGCCCTTGTTCAGCGTTTAGAGGTCCTGCTTGGGACCTGGGTCAAATTTAGTAGGATCTCCTTCAATGCCCATAGGTATTGGATGGCGGGGATCCAAACTCTTTGACCCCCTCATAAGCTAACTACTATTAATACTATAACCCGGCTATTTAGGACTGTATCCCTGCTGACTCAGACTACTTAGCCGAGGGTAACGTCACCGCCAAAAGCGGGGCCTACCATAATTTGCATTAATAACTTAATTCATTATCTTTCAATAATCCAACCCTTTAGGATTGTATCCTTGCTGACTCAAACTACTGGGTTGAGGGTAACGTCACCTCCGAAAAAGGGGCCTACTACAATAACTAAGATAATCTCTTAAACAAGTGCAAAAGTGCGAAAATAATCAAAGGTTATACTAATACACGTGTCGGATCCAAGTGATTCATCTTGTCTATCTGTTTTTATTTTATTTTATTTTTCAGCATTTAGTTAGTTTTTATTTTTCCTAGTTTAAAACATTTTTTCTAACTTTTTGATTTGATTAGACGTTGAGGATAAACCGGTATTAAAAGCTCTTGTGTCCTTGGACGACCTCGGTATCTTACCAACGCTATACTACGTCCACGATGGGTGCACTTGCCCATATGTGTGTTTAGTGTTAGTAAATATCGTGTTTTATAAATTTAAAACTTGGCTAAAAGTGTAAAAAGGGCTTAAAAATATATCTAAAATTATATACACACTGACACGCATCAAGTTTTTGGCGCCGCTGCCGGGGACACAAGGATTTTAAGAAAGTTAGGAATCAACGGTCTAATCATCTTTTTATTTTTCTTTAATTTTTAGGATTTTTTTTTAGATTTTTCAGCTTCTGCAGAGCTCAGCACGGGGCCGTGCCCGCTGAACACGCCCCCGTGCCCAATCATTGGAACTGGCAATCCTGTTTTATATCAGACAGTAGGCTGAACACGGGGCCGTGTCCACTCAACACGCCCCCGTGCCCAAGATTCAGTTGCTGAAAACAGAACCGTTTGATCCCGGCGGTTGGTAACTTCTGATACAAACATGAGTAATAGTGATTCTTTTTACTTTCGGCACTCTTATGGTTTGTGGTGTCAAATATGTGGAGGCGAACACGAGGAATTAAAATGTTTCTTCCTCACTTATAGGCCACACTATATAGACCCACCAATTCCTTGTAGCCTTAAGAGGGGCGAAAGTAAAAATAAACACTATTTCTCCCTCGAATGCGCCCAACCGGATATTCTAGGAGATATGCTCCTTGACGAGCTATTTCAACTAGAAGAACTACTTCTAAATTGGTCAAAAGAACTTAGGAAGGATTTCTTAGATCCATCCCTAGACGATGACCATGAGGAAATGTTGGAACCGCATTCTGACAACCTCGTTGCTCCCGAAAATACCTTTCTTCCTAGACAAGACATGGACGATAGTCGTCCCTGTGCCGATTGTGCCGTGAAGGACTCCCCATCGACCTCGTTCGGTGCATACATAGACCTGAGCGATTCGGCATACACCTTCTTTAACGAGAGCCCGGGAAAGGGTTGGACTTGTCCACCTAGAATGAAAATAGGAATTACCCTCACCGACAACCTCTTGCGTTCTTGCCTTAGTATAGGACAATTAAGGTATCTTAGGCACTATGGGGTTGTTCCAACAAGTCAGGAGCCACCCGATAAGAATTAGCTCCTTAATAGAGACAAACTTCATAAATCAGCTTTCCGACACGGGGCCGTGCTCGGCCAACACGCCCCCGTGTCCATCAAAAGATTCCCTTCTGATCATGACGTCAGAATACGGACAAACTGTGTCAGAATTTTCTCTGCACACGGGGCCGTGTCCAGCAGGCTGTCATTTTCTATAAATTCAGCCAAAAATCCTGCACATTTGGACCAACTTGGGGACAGAGATTTGAAGGAATCTTCTCTCAAACAATCCTAGGTAAGTCTAAAAGAAGTTTCCAACAACTCATCTTGTCCTTTCCTCTTCTAGACATTTCCTTCTTCTTCATCTTTCTTCAAGAGCTACCATGAAAAGTTTGAATTTTCAATCTTTATGGTAGGAAACAAGGAGTTTTGATCATGGAATCTTGGTAAAAACATGTTATGTAACATTGTTTAGAGTTATTTACTGTCAGAAAACATGCACAAACTCAGAAAATAACTCGAAAACCCAAGGTTCCTTATTCCAAAATTCTGCAGAAAGATGAACACGGGGCCGTGCTCAGTGAGCACGGGGCCGTGTCCAGAAACTGTTTCGTCTTATAAACTATTTTTGGTTTATTTTTCGTAGAATGGCGAGTGAAAACAGCGAAACATCATCCGTGCATTCCTCAAACAGCCGAAGGGGAAGGAGACCCTCCGTTGAAGCCACACTTGTGCACTACGTGATAGCACTAAGAGAGGCTCTCGACGAAATGACGTCCGTAGAGGAGGTCCTCATTGACCGTATCAACGATCTTACAATGGGATTGGAAAGCAGCTTCCAAGAGATTAACCTTTTGCACCAAAGGTTAAACATTTTGGTAGCACCTCCTATGGAACCAGTCCTTCCACAACAAGACTGGAACTTAGCATTCGGTATTAACAACCCTACCGGGTGGGGAGACATCCCCGCGGAACCTCCTATGGAAATCCCACAAGAAGTCCCGGCGGAAGTTGAAACTCCTCAAACAAATGCGAACGAGCCTTCCTTCCTCCTTCCAAGGGAGGTAGAGGAGTGGCTTGCCGACATATGAGGAGAAACGCATCCGAAAGTTGGAGTTCTACAAAGCCTTGTCTAACCAGGATCAGTAGATTCTTGGAAATTTTGCTAAAATTAAAATAAAACATAGGGCTAGAACTCCATAAGCTTACTATCTATGTAATTTTTATCTTTATGTGTAATCTCTCTATTAGCAATGTCATGATGGTTTTTATGATTTATGGACTCATGGTGGTAATGGATGAAAAAGGGAACGAGAAAAAATGGAACCATGCAGAAGAACAGAACAAACCGACAAAAATCTCCAAAACAGAAGGCTCCACACGGGCCGTGCCCAACCAACACGGCCCCGTGCTGAGCCCCCTGCAAGAAATCACCCAGTTCAGGTAACTGGACACGGGCCGTGTTCAGCGAACACGCCCCCGTGTCCATGCTTCTGTTTCAATTCTATAATTTTTGTTACTGGCACTTGACCACGGGGCCGTGCCCGGTCAACACGGGGCCGTGTCCAGAGTGCCAGTAACACAAATCTTTGTTTTTAAACACACTTTTACATATTCTAATCAGTCAAAAAACTCTATTTTTGGACACATTGAGGACAATGTGTAATTTAAGTGTGGGGGGGATGCTAAAACCTTGGAATTTTGCAAAATCCTAAAACAAGCCTTACACAAAACTCTATTGGAACCGCTAAACACCCCAAATTTTTTTCAAAAACTTTTTCAATTTTTTTTTTTATTTATTTACTTGTCTTAGTTTAAGTTGGGAATAACAAGTCATAAAAGGGTTATATTTTTACAAACTTACAACCGATAGCGTCGTGATAAAAAGAACTAACATAAGAAAATTATGAAACGGTATAACAAGTCTAGCTAAAATTCGATTATATATGCTTGGTCACATTAAAAACCCATTCCCACAAAAAGTGAGTTTTGAGCCTTTATTGAGCATAAAAATACACATACTTAGATTAAATGCTCATTTTTCGTTTCTTGTGTGAATAGCCGCTCGGTCTTTACAAATCTAGAACTTGCCACGACGATACATTCCCGGTCCTTACCAACTTAAACCCAAGTAAGTAAATGATGGAGGCATTAGGACTAACTATTTTTCTTTCAAAACCATTATTTTTCATTTTTTTTTACCTACCCAAAATCCCCCTAGAAAACCCCTTTGAGCCTAAACCTTTCATTTCATTACCCCAAAACAATTTTCTACCCACCAAAAAAAAAAAAAAAACCTTTTTCATTTTTTCACCTTTATTTTAGTGACAAACTCGGTTTTTCATAAACATACCCTTTACGTGACGATCAAAAAAAAAAAAAAAAAAAAAAAAAAATTGATGAAGTCAAAAACAAACATAAGCTACAAAAAGCTTGTTTGGAGAAATACTTCAAAAATAAATGTCACCAAAAATAAGGTATTTTACGAAAACCGACACTTGTTACGATTTTCGCCTTTTTTTTTACTAACCACTAACCAACCACCCACCTTT
This sequence comes from Helianthus annuus, assembly GCF_002127325.2. Taxonomy (NCBI): domain Eukaryota; kingdom Viridiplantae; phylum Streptophyta; class Magnoliopsida; order Asterales; family Asteraceae; genus Helianthus; species Helianthus annuus. The sequence continues at coordinate 93,089,970 of NC_035435.2, read as the reverse complement.
AAACCCAAGCCTTCACCCCAAAAGACCTCTTGATATTTACAAAGGTAAAAAGTTAAAAAGGAGGAGGATTGATCGCTTGGCAAGCATATGGAAAATGTAAATCCGTGCCGCTCTCGAGCGATTCACTTAAATATACACCTTCGGCCGAGTGATTGAGTGATCTCCCGTGAGGTATGTGAACTTGTATATAAATGGAATTTTAATAAGGCATGCTATGCCAAATTTAGTAATTTATCTTATGTAAAGTTCAAAATAAACCATGACGAATAAGATTGTAAATAAAATAAAAATAGAACCTATACAAACCTTGGATTCCCGACACTCTAGGACAAGTTCAAAAAAAAAAAAAAAAAAAAAAAAAAAAAAAAACTTCTCTTCTACCTATTCCATTTGGGAGTGTAAGCCACATTAAAAGAGTTTTGCTTGAGGACAAGCAAAAGTTCAAGTGTGGGGGTATTTGATGTGTGTAAAATGCAACATATAAAACACATCATTTAAGGCATAAAACTAACCCTTTTTAAGTACTAATGTTGGAAAAAGAGTGTTTTTGTCTTCCTTTTGTATTTTCAGGATGAAATGAGCTCAAAATCACAAAAGAAGCAAAAAGACTACTAAATCTACCATAAATACAAGAAAAGGAACAAAAGTGAACTGCCCGGACCCTCAACGGCACCTCCCAAGACAAAGAGAAGAGAAACAGAGCCTGAACACGCCCCGTGTCCAGTGAACACGGGGGCGTGCCCAGGAAGCAGCAGAAAAGACAAACCAGTAGAAGCTTCCATTGCTCACCACGGGGCCGTGCCCAGCGGACACGGGGGCGTGTTGAAAGTACAGCAGGCGCATTAATTGTAATTCGCAATTACAATTAATGAAGAGAGAGAATGTCAGACGGGCACGGGGCCGTGTTCAGCGAACACGGGGCCGTGTCCAGCGTTCTGTTCAGCCTATAAATAGAGGAGCTTGGTTTCATTCTCTCTCATCCCTTGGCACACCACCTCTCTCACACTTCATCCACCACCCACCACCACCATAACACCATCATCCACCACCATCATCCATTGTCCATCATAGAGTGTGTGAGTCGTCTCGGGATCCAAGATTGATCGTAAGAGTTCTTGACAATCAAGGCCATGTTTGCCTAAGTCTCTTACATCACTTGGTGAAGACAAGTGTTTAGTATAATACTTTTTATTTTTAATCTTTTGCACTTTTTATTTGGTTTTGTATTAATGACTTTAATAACTAGTTACTTATGTTGAAGGTGATCTTTCCTTATCGTTTGTCCGTGGTGTCTTGGCGTTATTTTACTGTCTATATAAAATAAAAGATTTTCACCATTCATATCTCCACGGTCTATATGGAGGTATGTTGGCTACCTGGTCGGGGGTTAAGGGAACGGTTTGGTAAAGGTCTTGCCCTTGTTCAGCGTTTAGAGGTCCTGCTTGGGACCTGGGTCAAATTTAGTAGGATCTCCTTCAATGCCCATAGGTATTGGATGGCGGGGATCCAAACTCTTTGACCCCCTCATAAGCTAACTACTATTAATACTATAACCCGGCTATTTAGGACTGTATCCCTGCTGACTCAGACTACTTAGCCGAGGGTAACGTCACCGCCAAAAGCGGGGCCTACCATAATTTGCATTAATAACTTAATTCATTATCTTTCAATAATCCAACCCTTTAGGATTGTATCCTTGCTGACTCAAACTACTGGGTTGAGGGTAACGTCACCTCCGAAAAAGGGGCCTACTACAATAACTAAGATAATCTCTTAAACAAGTGCAAAAGTGCGAAAATAATCAAAGGTTATACTAATACACGTGTCGGATCCAAGTGATTCATCTTGTCTATCTGTTTTTATTTTATTTTATTTTTCAGCATTTAGTTAGTTTTTATTTTTCCTAGTTTAAAACATTTTTTCTAACTTTTTGATTTGATTAGACGTTGAGGATAAACCGGTATTAAAAGCTCTTGTGTCCTTGGACGACCTCGGTATCTTACCAACGCTATACTACGTCCACGATGGGTGCACTTGCCCATATGTGTGTTTAGTGTTAGTAAATATCGTGTTTTATAAATTTAAAACTTGGCTAAAAGTGTAAAAAGGGCTTAAAAATATATCTAAAATTATATACACACTGACACGCATCAGCGGGTGATATGCGGTGCTCATGTCCAAGCGTGAGCCAAAGGATTTGTGCATAGCTTGCCACAATTCCGAAGTAAATCGAGCGTCTCGGTCGGAAATAATTGAGGTTGGCACTCCGTGCCTCGAAACTACTTCCTTTAAGTAAATCTCTGCCAAGGTAGAAAACTTGTCTGTTTCCTTAATAGCCAGAAAGTGCGCGGACTTGGTCAATCGATCTACTATTACCCAAATAGCATCATTTCCGCGTTGAGACCTAGGTAGCCCTGTAACAAAATCCATGGAAATTTGCTCCCATTTCCATTTCGGGATTTCTGGTTGTTGGAGTAGACCTGCTGGCTTCTGGTACTCTGTCTTGACTCTGGCGCAAGTCAAACATTTGCTGACGTATGTTGCTATGTGGGCCTTCATACCAGGCCACCAATACGTAGTCTTCAAGTCGTGGTACATCTTGTCCGAACCAGGATGTACTGAGTAGCGGGACTTGTGGGCTTCGTCCATCACGAGTTCACGTAAACCTCCAAAGAGAGGAACCCAAATGCGCCCTGTTACATAGTAAGCACCATCTTCTTTCTGTTCTAGTTGCTGTCTCGATCCTCGCAGGGATTCAGCCCTGATGTTTTCCGGCTTCAATGCTTCAACTTGAGCATTTCGAATCTGGGTAGGGAGGTTAGACTGGATGGTAAGTTGCAATGCTCGCACGCGCTTTGGTATAGTGTCCTTTCGGCTGAGGGCGTCTGCCACGACATTGGCCTTGCCCGGATGGTATTTGATGGCGCATTCGTAGTCATTCAAGAGTTCGACCCATCGACGTTGTCTCATGTTCAATTCCTTTTGCCTAAAGATATGCTCGAGACTCCTGTGATCGGTGTAAATAGTGCACTTGGTACCGTACAGGTAATGTCTCCATATCTTAAGAGCAAAGATCACTGCTCCCAGTTCCAAGTCATGCGTCGTGTAGTTCTTTTCATGCGTCTTGAGTTGTCGCGAGGCGTAGGCAATAACTTTCTCGCGTTGCATTAACACGCAACCGAGTCCATGAATAGACGCATCGCAGTAAACCACAAAGTCGTCAGTGCCGTCAGGCAACGAGAGAATAGGAGCGCTACAGAGGTTATCCTTAAGTCTCTGAAAAGCAGATTCCTGCGCTTCATTCCACTTGTAGGCGACGCCTTTCTGAGTAAGAGTCGTGAGGGGTTGTGCAATCTTCGAGAATCCCTGAATGAACCTGCGGTAGTAGCCTGCCAAACCCAAGAATTGGCGAACTTCAGTGGGAGTCTTAGGCGTAGGCCAGTTCTTTATCGATTCGATCTTAGCGGGGTCGACGTGGATTCCGTTCTTATTAACTACATGGCCGAGGAAATGGACTTCTCGAAGCCAGAAGTCACATTTAGAGAATTTGGCGTACAGTTGCTCGTTGCGAAGGAGCTCCAGAATAAGGCGAAGGTGTCGTTCATGCTCTTCTTGATTTTTCGAGTAAATCAGGATGTCATCGATAAACACAATCACGAATTTATCGAGGTAAGGCTTACATACGCGGTTCATAAGATCCATGAACACTGCCGGCGCGTTGGTCATCCCAAAAGGCATGACGAGGAACTCGTAATGACCATAACGAGTCCTGAATGCAGTCTTAGAAATATCTTCATTACGAACTCTCAGCTGATGATAGCCTGATCGCAGGTCAATCTTAGAATAGTAGCTCGATCCTTGCAACTGATCGAATAGGTCATCGATGCGCGGGAGAGGGTAACGATTCTTGATGGTAACCTTGTTCAACTCACGATAGTCGATGCACATTCGGAATGTGCCATCCTTCTTCTTGACAAAGAGTACTGGGGCTCCCCAGGGTGATGAACTAGGACGGATAAATCCTTTATCCAATAGTTCCTGTAGTTGCGTAGAGAGTTCCTTCAGTTCTGCAGGGGCTAAACGGTACGGCGCACGAGCTATGGGTGCTGCTCCGGGAGCTAGCTCGATTTGGAATTCGACCTGACAGTGGGGAGGGAGTCCAGGTAGTTCCTCAGGAAATACCTCGGGATAGTCGCGTACTACAGGAAAATCTTCAATCCTCTTTTCCTTTTCGTGAGTATTGGTGACAAGTGCTAAGATAGCGATGTGCCCTTTCTGCAAACACTTCTGGGCCTTTAAAAGCGAGATAATGCCTGTGACTTCTCCACCCTTGTTGCCTTGGACGATGAGGGGCTGACCAGAACGACGAGGTATACGAACTGCTTTCTCTTGACAGAGGATCTCAGCGCGATGTTTGGATAACCAATCCATACCAATGACGACGTCGAAGCTTCCAAGTTTAACAGGGAAAAGATCGATACTAAACGTGTGGCCAGACAATTCTAGGGTGCAGTCGTGGATCATGTGCGTGGCCTCGATGTTCTTACCATTAGCTATCTCGACGATGTGCTTAGTACTTAGTAGTGCAGGCAGGTGTTTAAGTTTCTTACTAATGCGAAGGGATACATAACTGGCATCGGCACCGGAATCAAATAACACAGAAACATAACGATCATCAAGTAGGAACTTACCCGCCACGACGTTGGGATCGTTCCTTGCTTCACCAGCTCCAATCACGAAAGCTCTTCCCCTTGCATTCCCAACATTGTTGTTTTGCTCATTGTTCCCAGCTCCCTGATTGTTGTTGCGGTTCTGATTCAGTTCAGGGCAATCCTTTCGCATGTGCCCTGTTGCCCCGCATTTAAAACATGCTCTGTTGTTTCCCGGCTGCTGTTGCTGTTGGGGTTGTTGCTGGTTCTGCCTTGCTGGGAACTGACTTCTACAATCTTTGGCTTCGTGCCCCATCTTGTGGCATCGCTGACACTGACCCTTGTTGCATGCCCCATTGTGGTGCCTGTTACACTTGTTGCACTTAGGGTAGTTTCCCCGGTAGCCACCCTGTTGCTGAGTGCCTTTGTTGTTGTCAGTTTTCCTTTGCTGAGCTGGGGCTTGAGTAGGGTTAGCATCCTTGCCCTGATTTCCATCCCACTTTCGTTTACCATCACTAGAACTTCCTTCCGCAGCACTGATCCTTTTGGGCAACCTGCCCTCCTCCACGGCCTGGTTGGTGAGTTTGTGGGCAAGACGAACCACAGGCTGTATAGTAGGGAGGTTAGCCGAGGTTACATGGCTCCTGATCTCTGGGACTAAGCCCTTGATGTACAATTCGATCCTTCGGTACATGGGTCGGGACAAGTTTGGACAAAGAGCAGCGTAGTCGTTGGACAGTTTGGTGTAGGTCTCAATCTCTGACCCAACCATCTTGAGTTCATAGTACTCGTCCTCGAGTTTGTGGATGTCATCCCTGTGACAGTACTCTTCCTTGATCATGTCCTTGAAATCTTCCCACGCAGTAGCGTTAGCAGTCTCCAAACCAAGCATTTGAATTTGCGCTTTCCACCATGAAAGTGCGCTTCCCTCAAGAGTACCAGTAGCAAACTTCACCCAATTCGCAGGGGGACACTCGCAGACAGCGAAGACAGCTTCGACCTTCTCGATCCAGTGCAGGAGACCTATGGCACCCTCAGTGCCACTGAACGGAAGAGGCTTGCAATCCATGAAGGTCTTGAAGGTACAAACACGTGGTTGCACAGGCGCAGGCTGACCTGTTGTGAGGAGTGAAGCGAAATAGGTTTAGAGGCGAAAAGACGATGTGGCGGTAGGATCTAAACATCCTAAAACAACGAGCTTACCTATAGGGTGAGCTGCGAAAGCTGCAGCCACAGTGTTGAGCAGGTTAGTGAACTGAGCATGAGACATGTTGACGTTTCCTCGTCCGCGTCCACTCATTGTCTTCATAACCAGAAAACATAGTATGAGTGCGATGTCGTAACATAGCGAGAATAAGATAGAAGAGGAGAGGCGTATCTATCTAATCAGGCAAACTAGTACGTATAGCAAAGCAGAAAGCATAAGACAATTAAGCAAGTAACTATAGGTCCGAGCTATGAGGTCAGATAAGTCGAGCCTTGTACTTGGAGTGTAGTGTCGTCATGAGTCACGGGTTATAGTCTGGTTTTTCTCAAAAAAGATTTTTCCCCTTTTTAAAACCGAGTTCACTATAACCAATGGCTCTGATACCAATCTGTCACACCCCCAAATTTCCACCCGCGGGTAACACCCGCTTCGAGGGCGTGACTGACCAGGATCCAGCCACCAATTATACTGAATAACTAAATAGATAACAAAAGTAGTACTTACTAACCATACGATTAGCAAGTGTTAAGTTTAGAGTTCAAAGTCTTAAGTTCAGAGTAAAATGTAGCGGAAGCATAATTAACAGTTTTAAACATTGCTCGTAAGGTAAACATGATAAATGCCCAACACACGGGCAGACGACCACTACACATCCCAAGCAGCTGCTCCAGTCACTGGCCACCTGCAAAGCATGCAGTAAGGGGTCAACAATAATGCTGAGTGAGTTCACTAGTTGTCCAGTTTTAATTACCAAAAACTTGTTTCACCAGTTAATTTATCCGTTTATACATGCCATGGGGAGCTACCCCAAAAGTTAGCGACTAAACTGTTTTTCCAATACCGAACACTAGGTAACCGGATGCGTTTCCGCAGGATGCCCCGATGTCAATGTTCTATCATCATTGACGGATGCCTGAGTACATTAGTTCACGACCGATCCCATACCATGGCACGGTGTGAGGCTGGTAAGACCTAAATAGCGCTATCAACTAATAACCCGTTCGCCTGGCCCCGGCGACTAATCGGTATTATGTAGTAGGGACTTGAGTGATAGAGTTGCGTTTAGTGCCGTTGGTTGCATTCCGTATAAACAGTAATTAACTAAAGAGGTTTCCCAATACAAGGGAAGATAAAGTAAGTTTGTTCCCAATAACTAGGGAAGGAATGTAGACGGTATCCCCTTTACAAGGGGATAGGGTTGTTTTAGTCTCGTGTCCCAAACCACCGGGACGCATGCTTTTAAGTTGTGAACTCACCTTGGGTTGCTCGGTATGATACGTTACTTGGTTAAGTATGTTGGTCACCACGTCCTAGCATGGTTACCAAGTATGGGTCAAGTTGGGTACAAGTAAACACGTATAAAACACACTTAACATAAATGCAAACAACTACAGTAGCAGGTATACATGCAGCCCAGTCAACAGAAAGTCCAACATACAACAGTGGGGTTATTGGGCCTAAACAGTAACAGATACTCAAGCAGTCCAGTTAACAGATAATCCAACAAGTTCTTTGGCCCAATAACAGCCCAGTCGAGACAAGGGTGACTCGCAACCGAGGTTGCGACTCGCAACCGAGGTCTCGGTTCGTCACGCTTTGATTACGACTCGCAATCAGAGATTCCTACTCGCAACCGGCGGTTTCGACTCGCAACCAGATCCAACACACGTTGATTGCGACTCGCAACCGGGAGATCTCGACAAGTCTTGCTGTGGTCTCGAGTAGCAACCAAAGGTTGCGACTCGCAACCGATGATTACGTGCACATGAAGACCTTCTAGAACCTGTCACTTTGTACGAACCAATAGAAATGCATTTTCATGAAACCAATATGTGCTACCCACTGATATTGCATAAACATGTTTGTTTGTCTATCCCTTGTCTAAAATGGATCAAACACACCTATTTTTGAATATGCAAACCATCTTCAAACTGTTCATCATGTAATCAAACAATATTCAAACCACATTCATCATTTAAGCACAAAGCTATGAGATCAACGAACACATTTTTAACACAATTAGTTTTGACATAATCGGCATTATTATTCTCGGTTCCTATCTAGCATGGTTCATCACAAATCAAAACTCATGAGATCAGGCAAATCATGCACATCACATGGTCAAATTTATTCTAACAAGCACCTAGCATTAACCGAATAACAAAGCCATTAAACACAAAACCGGATAATTTTCATTAAGACACAAAATCATCTTCAAGCAATCTCAAGCATTTTATAGTAACAAACATAAACAATCAAGCACTACCAAGCATTCAAGAGTTATTCAAAATCAACAAAGCCACAAAACTAACCGGTTGATGAAGGGTGTGAAGGGTGGTCTTCCTAGTGCGATGTTGAGTTTGATCCGAGAACTTGATGTCTCCGATTTGGTTCCGAGAAGAAGGAGATGAGAGGAGGTGATCTTGGTTTGCTAGGGTTTAGTGAGAGGAGATGAGAGGAGAGTATGAGAGTGTTGTAAAAAATGGTTAAGGGAGGGGAGGGTTGGTTTATATAAGGTTGCGAGTGGGTTAGGGTGATTCCGGGTTGGGTTTCTCGGTCATAAGGCCCAAACGGCCCATTGTTACTGTTCACTAGCAACCGTGGGCTCGAGTCGGGTTTGTGGTCTCGGGTTGATTGTGGTTTCGGGTTCCGGTTCATCTCACATACACACACACTCTCTTATATCTATTTATATATATATATATATATATATATATATATATATATATATAATACATACACATTTATATCTATATACACATATACATGAATACACATAGCATGTAACACAATAGTTCAAATTTTCATTTTAATAGAATCTATGTACACACAAGTTACATCGAAAGATTGTCCGGGGAAAACCCGAAGTGTCACATCCGAGATCGCATCAAGGCGGCTCGCGATCGACAAAAGTGTTATGCGGACCGAAGAAGGAAACCTCTGGAGTTCGAGGTGGGAGACATGGTATTGTTGAAGGTATCACCATGGAAGGGTGTGGCATGCTTTGGAAAGCGTGGGAAGTTAAATCCACGTTATATTGGTCCATTCAAGATTCTGGAGAGAATTGGTTTGGTAGCATACAAGTTGGACTTACCTGCTGAGCTTAATGGTGTTCATGATACATTTCATGTATCGAACTTGAAAAAGAGTCAAACACAAGAAACTGTTGTCATTCCTGCTGACGAAATTCATTTTGACGACATGCTCCACTTTGTTGAAGAACCAGTTGAGGTTACTGATTGGAAGGTGAACAAAACACGCAGGAGTAGTGTCAAGCTCGTCAAGGTTCGTTGGAATGCAAGACATGGTCCAGAATACACATGGGAACGTGAGGATCGTATGAAAGAAAAGTACCCCCATCTATTTCCTAAGACCCCTGCAACTAGAAGCAGAGCCTAAAATTTTGGGACGAAATTTTCTTAACGGGGGGAGAATGTGACAATCCTTACAAATCCAGGTATCCGTACAAATTAATTAATATTTAATTGGTGCTTAATTACTATGCTTGATTACAATTATGAATAAATTGCTTTCTGTTTTCTAATACATACATACTCATGCATCATACTTTATTACTGTCACTCCATTTATTATACACAAACAATAGTGACAAACTTGATGCACAAAAGCATAGTTAGCACAGTGAGCGGATAACCCAGTAAACATGCTAACATTGACAACACTAAACAAACATTGTTTCTAAGGCCAGTATCAGCCAGGAATGGATCACTACACAAGTAGGGAGTGTAGGGAGGTGAGGACCATAGAACTGTGTCACTAGGTGATACAAAATTCTGGAAGTGCCTAAAACACACTTTAAATACAAAATTCTGCACTACATACAAAAATTCAGCATTTAACAATACTAGTAAAGTGCAAAAACTTGGTGAAATACTCCTAAACACTTTTCAAAGTGTTGGGAATTTATTGTATCATTAAAACAATATAAAAGACACTTTAAAGCGTTATTTAGCACTTTAACGGATCAACATCCAACCGAACAACCGGACTTTACCCGGAACATAAAAATATTGCCAAACACATTGTTTCTACTTTTCTGAGCTAGTTAGGGTCCCCGAATACCCTAACACACCTTATATTATACTACACACTTAATATACTAACTAAAATCATTAGATCCTAACTAATCAAGTAACTATATCATCACCACCCAACCCCCTACCCCCCCCCCATTTCGACGGTCCCAAGGGTGGGACACACCCTTGTTTCTTTTGATTATTATATTAATGTTGTTGTTGGTTAATTAGACATAAGACATGTTGGACAATATGAGAATTGGATTATAAATTTACATGAGAGTCTTGCATTTCATTTTATCAAAACCCAACAAACAACAAAACTCTCTCCTCCTACCACCACCTCACGGCCGCCACCACCTCACCATACTACCACTACCTTCAAGCTTTGTTCAACCATTTCTCATACACTCAAAGGTGCAAGGAGTCCTACAAACAAGCCCGGTGCACTCGGAAGTTCAAGAACCACTCTCGTCTCCTTTTATCCACCACTTTTACGCCTTGTTTCTTCCCTAGCCTTGTGCTAGTAGTAAGTGTTCTAAAACATCATCTTGCTCTTGATTTTAGTGGTTAATAGATGGTTAAATTATGAAAAGTTAAGAAACATTAATGAACATAATTTAAAGTCTTTAACATAAGTGTTAAAGGGTGGATAAAGAGAAGATATGTGTGTAAATCATGTAGATCTTGTGTAGTTATGATTATTTGATGTTGTTTGTTAGTAGAAGCAAGATGGATCATCATCTAAACATACTAGTTCATGTTTAAGAACATAAACTAGTAGGATGTAAAAGTTAAAATCATGAAATACGATGAATCCATCCATACATAAACCTTGAACTTGAACAAATGTAATTTTTCTTGAAAAATAAGCTTACAAACTTGTAGATCTAAAGATCTACAAGTGGTTTTTCGGAAGAACCAAGCGGAAAATACTAGTTTTGTAAAAACCCGGATCTTGTATGAACTAAATGCATTTTTGGTGACTAAACAAGTGTTTAAACACTTGTGTAACAAGGAAATTTCATAAAAGAAATATTTTTGTGAATCTTGACTAGAAGTTGTGAAACTTCAAATTCTTTAAAAATAAAGTTTTTAAGAAACTAATCATGTTTTTAAAGGTAACAAGACCTCCTAAATGTGCTAGTGATTTACTACATATTTTTACAAAACTTTCAAGTCCATGAGTTTATGATTTAGGCTTATTTTGTCAAGATTATGATTAAATATTGTTGATTGATGATTGATTTTTCAAAAGAAAATGATATGCAAAAAGCATGGACACCTCCATTTACAGAGGAAACTCTGGCGAAATTTTTATAGAAATATAACACTTAGAAATAATTTTTCTAAAAAGCGTTTACAAATATATTTTAACTTGGTTTTCAAAATAAACTTCGCCATGATATTTTTATTACAAAATACCAAGTACCGGAGGTGGATTTCCGCAAATAAAACTTGTTAAATATATATTTAGAATATATTTTATAATAAAACGCTTGTGTAATTATGTGTTTATTGTGTGAACTAGATATATTATTTTTAGGGTAAAAATAATATGACTTGAAAACACCGTGAAATTACGACTCCAAAATAATATCAACCCTTTCACAAGTATTGTTAATACAACACGAAACTTAAAACGTAACTTAGGTATTTTTCAAAAAACACTCCTATTTGTACATTTTTGTGAAAATATTATATTGGAAAAACTTATGAAATAAAATATAATATTTTTGGGAAGAATATATATATTCTGGAATTAAAACATTTTAGACAAAGTGATTAAAATATATTTTTCAACTGAGACTTAAATTTATATTTTCGGATTTATAAAACACGCATGTATTATTACCCCCATCCTTGGAAAGGAATATACTTATGAAATAATTAAGAAGTGTAAATACGAAATAGTTGTCTAACTATTTCCCAAAAACGTAAAACCTTAAGGCAAGGCACGGCCGTCCGTCTAAATAGAAATTAGTACGTGTAGGTCGTCACGCAGCAGGTTGAGTTGGGATCGACTATTTCACGAGACGCACTTCTGTGAGTTCATGTCCCCCTTTTCTCTTAACTGTTTTCAGTTTTACAACTTCGGGGGTGAAATACATGTTACAATTATTTAGAACAGTTTCATACATGGTATGGTTAGTGACGAGGTGTGACCCGAATCGGTCAACCCGACCCGGTTACAACCTATTATTTTAATATAAATATAAATGATTATTCTAGAACTTTCCATATCCGAATGGAAGTTACACAACCAAATCTCCAACTTTTCGGGAAGATCATGTAAATCCCTAACTTACCGGAATATATCCTAGGTTAGAGGAAACCCTAATGGAAAACCTATAAATAAAGGTAAACGTATAAGGTATCATCATCTTGCTCTCATATAACTTTCTCTTCCCAATTTCCTTTTACTTCCACGAACCGAGACTTATTCTCACGCCGGAGGGTGGTTACAGGAATAACCCCATTCCTGTAACGAGTCCTAACGGTGTTTTTGTTTTGCAGCCAAGCGTTCGGGTCACTAATCATTGAAGTCCTAGCCCATAATCACTACATAGGTCAGTGTTTCTTCATTGGCGCCATCCGTGGGACCTATTCAGTAACAGAACCTCATGGCAAGTGATCAGAATGTAGCAGATCAAACGATGACAAACAATAACCTGACGTTGGGGGCGAGCCTCGGTGCCACCACACAGTCTTCCCCAGCCGTTACGAGGTCGCTAGACCCAGAGTTCGAGGCAGAAGGACCACCGCCAGGTTTTGACAACATCACCACCGTCTCTTCCCAGACTGTGGTGACGAGTCCGTTTCTTTACATGCCCTCACAGCTACAATCAAGGGAGTTGGGGGGAGCTAGCGGTAATATGTTCACCCCAGCGACAACTACTAATGCACAGGCTTCACGCCTCTCCTCCGTCCTTGTCATCGCATCGGCGAGCCCCAGCACCATCGTATCACAAACTAGCATGCCTCAATACTATCAACCTCTTATTTCCAACTCGATGCCACCGCTATACTCAGCGGCGCTCACGGCGGCATTATCAACAACGCCTCACCAACCGGTCGTCATGCCGGCCGGAATTATGAACGCCCCCGTCACACCAAGAAACCAAGTATACTTCCCTGGGTATTGTTATGCACCCCCTTATGGGTATTTACCCTCGTATGGGGGTTCGGCGTATCCGCTCCAGGGAACCGCGTGGGGTAGCACTCAATCGCCATACGCGGCTTACATGCCGCCTTGGTGGAATGACCCAACGCCACAACCGGTTTATACCCAGACTCCGCCTACGGCTGAGCCTGTGTACGACAGGGGAAACACGGTCAGGCCCCGGGTGTCCCCAATAGGAAACTCCAACCCTATAGTGGGAACTGCCCGGGTATGAACGCCCCACCAGCACAGCCTATAAATGTGGAAGAAGATGAACTTACCAGACCGTACAAGCCGATAGACACGACGTTCCGGTCTAAATTCACTCGAAGGATCGCCGAGGCTCCTATCAAGGAAAAACCCTAGATGCCCCAAACGGTTGGCAAGTATGATGGTCTCGCCGACCCGGATGATCATCTCAACTTATTCAAGAGCGCCGGCGAAGTGGCCTGTTGGTCCATGCCCTTATGGTGCAAAATGTTCGTACAAACGCTAGTGGGCGCGGCCCGAGTTTGGTGGGATAGCCTGCCCACAGGTGAAATAGACAGCTTTGAAGATTTAGAATCAAAGTTTATCTTACAGTTTAGCCAGCAGCGCAGACACACGAAAGATAGAAACGAGCTCCTCCACATCCGTCGGCGAGATAATGAGACGGTAGAAAACTTTATCATCAGATTTAACAAAGAAAGCCTGGCGATCCCGGGCGTGACGAATGATCTGGCATGTGGAGCTTTCCTCCAGGGGGTCAATGATGACGAGTTACTGAGAACGCTACATGGAAGGGATGGCGTACCCCCAACAATCGACGAAATACTTCGAATAGCCAAAGTATACGTCATACAAGAGAAGGCGGTAGCAGCTAGCCATGCAGCCAATAGGAAGAAAGAAGCCCTAAAGAACCAGGAGGAAAAAGATCACCGGGGATCTAAAAGCAAAAGTAGGGGAGACCGATACCAGAGAAACGACAAAGACGCGCGGTATGACAGACACCGAAACTCCTATTCAAGGAATGAACCGTCGAAACCTCGATCCGAATACCCCAACTTAAGCAAGACACCGGCTGAAATTTTAGCCTCAGAAAACCTCAGGCTTAACCCACCAAAACCATTGAAAGATAACCCTAACAAGGATACGAGTAAATAGTGTGAGTACCACAAAGGGAGCGGGCATGACACCAACGATTGTTTTCAGCTTAAGAAACAGATGGAATATTTTGTAAAGTCGGGCAAATTGGCACACCTAGTACGAGACATCAAGCAAGGCCCGCCTGTCGTCAAGGAAGAAAATGACAAGGCGGCAGGCAAGAGGCCGCGTGAATTGAACATGGTACACGCGGATATGGGAAGGGGGGCAAAACGGAGTTTCTCCACGCTCGAACCTTGGATGTTGGCAACAATGACCATAGAACCTCGAATGGAGGACTTGCACCTCACTACAGATGCCCTAATCATATCCGCGGCAGTAGGAGACTACCGCATGAGGCGAATCCTGGTCGACACCGGGAGCTCGGAAGACATTATCTATGAACATTGTTTCAACAGAATGCAACCAGAAGATAGAAAGTTGCTTGAATCACTACACGCCCCCATCAAAGGGTTCACAGGGGAAAAGGTTGACCCTATCGGTCAAATCACTTTCCCGGTAACTTTCGGGCAGTCACCTAAAGAAAGAACCATACTCCTGACCTTCCTTGTGGTTCGCGCTGAGTCGTACGACAACGTGATAATTGGAAGATTCACCCTGGGAAAATTGGATGCCATAGTCTCCACGGCAAGAGGTTTCATGAAGTTTCCTACACCGCGAGGTATCGCTACTGTGTTTCGTGACAAGATTGGAGAAGTACTGAGTACCAAAAGATGCCGCCAAGGGCCCACCGGAGCCACGGGCCCAGAGAGATGGGTACTAAGCACACGCCATCCGGACCAGATGGTCACAATCGGGGACACTTTGTCTCCAGAAGTTAGAAACGACCTGAAGCAACTGTTAAAAAGAAATGTGGACATCTTCGCTTTTGAGCATTCTGACATGACAGGAGTCCCCCGTAATAAAGCAGAACACAAGCTTGCCACGCTCCCAGGCGTTAAGCCGGTTGCTTAGGGTAAACGTAGCGTGGCCCCGGACCGACGGGCAGCGGTTGTCAAAGAAGTACGAAAATTAGTGGAAGCTGGAATCCTCAGGGAAACGCAATACCATACATGGATATCCAACCCGGTTATGGTAAAAAAGCCAGATGGCACGTGGCGAATGTGTATTGACTTCAAAGATCTAAATAAGGCGTGCCCCAAGGACGCATACCCACTACCCGAGATTGATTTAAAGGTCGATTCCTTGGTACCCTACCGATTCAAATGTTTCCTGGACGCTTACAAAGGGTACCACCAGATCAAGATGTCCAAAGAAGACGAAGAAAAAACAGCGTTTCATACCGATGTGGGCATTTTTTGTTACACAAAAATACCTTTTGGTCTACGGAATGCCGGAGCTACCTATCAGAGACTCATGGACAAGGTGTTCGAGACACAAATCGGACGAAATTTGGAGGTCTATGTCGATGACCTTGTAATCAAACGCAGGGAAGAAAAGCAAATGTCAGCAGACATCGAAGAAACTTTTCAGTGGCTTAGAGAATATAACATTAAATTAAACCCAAAGAAATGCTCTTTCGGGGTGGAAGAAGGGAAGTTCCTGGGGGTAGTAGTCACCCGAGATGGCTTCAAAGCCAACCCAGAAAAGGTGGCCGCCATAACGCGGATGCCTTCCCCACGAACATTGAAGGAAGCTCAAGCCCTGAATGGGCGGCTGGTGGCAATCAACAGGTTCTTGGCAAGACATGCCGAGAAGTCCCTGCCTTTCATAAAAACGTTGAAAGATTGCCTTAACAAGAAAAACTTCAAGTGGACCAACGAAGCAGAACAAGCTTTGCAAGACATGAAACGCTTCATAGAGGGATTACCCATGCTGACAGCACCAAGGCCTAACGAAGTATTAAAGATGTATTTAGCGGCAGCTCATACGGCGGTAAGCGCTGTGCTCATGGTTGAACGAGATGGAAGGCAAACACCGATATATTACATAAGCCGGGTATTAGCGGGGCCCGAAACACGATATCCCACCTTAGAAAAGCTGGTCTTGGCACTAGTACACGCCACGCGGCGACTGAGAAGATACTTTCAGGCGCACCGCGTGCAATTCCTAACCAATTACCCGTTGCAACAAGTCCTACACAAGCCGGAGATTTCTGGCAGACTGGCCAAGTGGGCAATCGAACTTGGCGCTTTGGATATCGAATATCAAAAACGAACAGCAATTAAGGGGCAAGTAATTGCTGATTTTCTAGCCGAAATACCTGAAGGGGAAGCTATTTTAGACCCAATCGTCCAGGACATCCCGGAGTATAGTACCGCCCGGCAGACCTGGAAACTATACACTGATGGTCATCTAGTGGAAAGGGATCTGGGGCCGGTTTAATGTTGATAAGCCCAGATTAGGGCTGTTCATGAGTCGAGCCGAACCGAGCGGACCTTTGCTCGTGCTTGGCTCATTTACAAACCGAACCGTGCGGAGCGGCTCATTTAAAACCGAGCATCAAATCAAGCAAGCATTTTTCGAGCAGTAAAAATTCCGAGCGAGCGTCGAGCGAAGTTCGAGCGATTTGGACAACCGTGTCGCCCAATTTAAATTTGCTGAGAGAGATAGTGACAATGTTGGGTCTCAAGTTTATATGTTTTTAAAAACATGCACATTTCATGGCATAATATTTTTCTTATGAATAACAATGTTGTGGTTGATGAGGCGATTATCATATTGCACGAACAATTACGTTGAGAGCAGGAGACGATCGACTTAAGGTAACGACACGAAACATTGAGGCGATGAATAGACTGTCGTTTATCGGTTTAGCGTTTAACTTTTAGTTTTGATTTTAATTTTTTTATTGGTATGGTTGGGCTAGTACGTATAGATATTGTTGTAAATTTGTATATAGTTGACCAAAATATAATAGATTGGTACATATAAAACTATAAAATTAATTTATATTTAAGTATATATGTATGTGTAAGTGTGTGTATATATAGGTGTATGTGTGTATATATATGTATAATTTATATTTGTGTATATACATATTTATAGACGTATGTGTATATGTATATATACTAATTAAAATAATAATTCGAGCCGAACCGAGCCGAGCGGACCTTTGCTCATGCTTGGCTCGTTTACAAACCGAACCGAGCAGAGCGGCTCGTTTACAACCGAGCGTCAAATCGAACGAGCATTTTCCGAGCAATTTCCGAACGAGCGTCGAGCGAGCGACGAGCGGCGAGCGATTTGAACGGCCCTAGCCCAGATGAGATCAGGCTGATATACGCCTTACGCTTCGATTTCGAATGTTCTAACAATGAAGCGGAGTATGAGGCACTGCTAGCAGGTCTGAGAATGGCGAAATCTATGGGAGCGGCAAGGGTGGACGCGTATGTCGATTCGCTGCTGGTCAACAATCAAGTAAACGAAATGTACGAAGCCAAAGATGAATCAATGGCAAAATACTTGGCCAAAACAAAGGAACTCATGGATTCTTTTGACAACGTCACGCTCAATCATGTACGTAGAGGCAAGAATCAGATAGCAGATGCTCTTAGTAAACTCGCCACCTCAGGTATGGAAAAGGAAGTCAAAGTCGAAACGCTGTAGACACGCTCAATTGAACCGCGGAATGTTTCCGCCGTTACAGCGGAAGAGCCTTGCTGGTACACTCCGGTTCTACGTTTCCTTGAAACAGGGGAGCTACCACCCGCCAAGGGCGAAGCACAGAAGATACAAACGAAAACGTTGCAATATGAGATCAATAATGGTATCCTATATAGAAAATCTTACCTGGGCCCACTGCTGTGATGTGTCTCCCCAACAGAGGCAAAGTATCTCATCAGCGAAATCCATGCAGGTCTATGCGGCATACACGCTGGACCCCGGGCAGTGGTAGCCAAAATCCATAGCGCGGGATATTATTGGCCTGGGATGCACGAAGACGCCGTAATGGAACTACGGAAATGCCGCAGCTGCCAGAAATTCGCTCCTCAAACAATAAGGCCCAAGAACAGCCTAGTGCCGGTGACAGCAGCATGGCCTTTCCAGAAATGGGACGTGGATATCGTAGGACCTTTCCCGCCGGCCCCCGGAAAGTTAAAGTACCTAATTGTGGCGGTTGATTACTTCACCAAATGGGTGGAAGCTAAGCCTTTGGCCAAAATAACGGCGGACAACGCCAAAAAATTCCTCTGGGAACACATAGTGTGCAGGTTCGGATTACCGCTCTACCTGGTGAGCGATAATGGAACACAGTTTACAGACAGAATTTTCCAGGAATGGTGCACTAATCTCCACATCCAACAAATCTTCACGTCAATAGCACACCCCCAAGGAAATGGCCAGGTAGAGCGGACAAACAGAAGTTTGCTGGATGGCATCAAGAAACGACTAGGCCACGAGGGAAGCTCCTGGGTGGAAGAATTGCCAAATGTCCTCTGGGCACATAGAACAATGCCCAAAACCAGCAACAACGAAACCCCGTTTAGCCTAACCTATGGAGCGGAAGCAATGATACCTGCTAAAGCGGGATTACCGTCACTACGCCGCCTCAACACAGGCGATGACAATGACAGATCTCTAAGGGAAGGCCTGGACTTATTGGAGGAAAGGCGCGAGGCGGCCGCCATCAGCGAAGCAAAATACAAGAAAGCATTAGAAAAATATTATAACAAGCGAGTGGCCAAACAGAACTTCAAAACAGGAGATTACGTTATGCGTGACAACGAAGCAAGCAGGATGGAACCTTCAGGCAAGCTGGGCCCAAACTGGGAAGGCCCTTATGTCGTCCAAGAAGATCTGGGCAAAGGGGCCTATCGCCTATCTCGACTAGATGGCACACCAGTACCACGCAGTTGGAACATCGCCCAGCTAAGGAAATGCTACCTGTAAAACCTTGCTCCTAACAGCAAGAGTTAACTATTTTTCTCAGTTCACAATTGTAACTCACCCTCAGCGGTGTCTTTTCGTTTTTACTTCAGTCCAAGTTTAATAAAAAACATTTACTTTTGTTTTCACCATGAGTTACCATCGCACAACGAATGCATCAAACGGTAAAAATACAAACAACACCCTTAAACACGAAATATTTTCATTTACACAAGTCATAGGGTTAAGAAATACAGCGCTTACGGCGGGTATCTTGGTAATAGATACATAAACCGCCACAAAACAGATATGCATTTTTACATACACGTAACCTATCTTAGACAAACCAAGTACTTGTCCCTGTCGTTAAAAGCCAACACATGGGAACCAAAAAACAGAACATGTTCAAAACATCTACTGATGGAAGTTGGATGCCACCACCACTGCAGGGGTATGCAGCAGCACATCACCATCAACAAATGTAGCTGGATCAATGGCCAAGTTGCCAGATGATTCACCATCCACCACCGGAACCACCATTCCCGACCCGTCCATCTGTTGCTTCTTGAGGTGACCACCAGAGCGACGTTGGTACGTAATACGGCAACGCCGGTCATGATCCACCGGGATAAGACCTGTCAGAACGTCAGCTGACAAAGATGGCATTCCAGGATCCATTGGCTGGGGGTCCTCAACAACATCGCTCTGGCATGCCCGGTTTGCCCGGGCCGGTGCGACATTGGGAAGTGGCCTTCTTCTTCGAAGCATCGACCTTGTCACCGGATTCTGCAACTGGAGTAAGCCATCTGCAGCATCCAACACTCGGAAGATTTCGGAAAGACGTTGCCTATACCTTTTTCTCTCCATCCTGTCTAAGTACCAAATAAGGAAAAGGAAGACAAATTTATAGAGAGGTTAAAAAGACGTGACAGTGATGACGTTAGAAGCATTAATAGAAAATAATCATTACATGTCACAGAGCTATATTTTCAAAATACGGCGGTGTCAGAAATCATGGCATTAGCATTAAAATGGCTGTCAAATCAAAACAGACATGGGCACCAAACCCGAGTCAAATAGTGTCATTAGCAAAGCCACACAGTACATAACAAGCGAAACAAAACAAATCTATCATTCTTCTTCAGATTCCTCCGTGGGGTCCAGTATCAAACGCAGCGACTCTATACCATCTTCATTCACTTTATCCATCAAATCGCCATAACAGGGCAGCGGCTCGGTGTATGCCGCTTCAAGGGCATTTGACATGTCACTTTGGAGTTTGCTTTTGACAGCGTGGAAGTCTGGAGGTATCTTGTCCAACTGGTGGCACTCCATATAGCCTTTATACACACCATCATGATGTCTGGATTGATAAGCGGCAGCGGACAGACGATCAATCAGATTGGTAAAGGGGGACTACTCGCGTAAGTACTCAAACACCCCCACCAGCCCATTAGTTATCAACCAGTTCCTGTCACCGCGAACAGCCGCCAACTGGCTAGTTAAATCGTCCACCTCGGCGTTAGATCGTGCCAACGCATTTTCAACCTCCTTCAGCTGGGAAGCGGAAGATGTAGCCAGCTTGTTATTCTGGGTAACAAGGACATCACAATGGTCCTGGAGATCCTTAACCTTTCCCTCTCGCTCCTCAAGCTCCGCCTGAAGTAGCCGGAGTTTGGTATGGGAGGCTTCTACTTCGGCGGTCAGGCCTTGGTATCGTTCCTGAACCTGAGACACAAAATCAGTGTCAACACGGAACTTTTCCAATTGTGTCGATAATTCAAGTCTCACCTTTCGGGCCTCCGCTATGGCCTTGTGCTCCAGCTCTTCATGTATGTTCTTGGCTTGAGCCAGAACTCGGTCTTTTTCCGCCACATCGCGGGCCCACATTATCTTTTCTTCAGCAAGATGGGCAGTAACCCTCTTCAAATCCTCCTCAGCCTTGTTTTTCTCTGACAAAAACCTCGCTTCCTTCAACCCAGCAGTTTGAAGTTGACCCTCCAAGCGATGCTTATCATCCGTCAACTCTTGAATAGTAGCCCGCGCTTGGTGGAGTTGGGTGTTATCATGCATCCATCTACGACGAATTTCCATTAGCCTTCGCGGTAGGCTCACAGAATCAGATATTGAAGAATTCATCAGATCTTCATTGTTCAACCCCTCCACGTACGCCGCCTCGGCCGGGGGATACGCCCGCTCAACCCAGTGTTGAATAACAGGGGGAAAATCAGCCTTGAAGATTCAGCGATTCACCATTGCGGCTGATAGCGTTTGTCTTGAGCATTGGGATCCCATCGAACGGTCGGTAAGAATAGGTCATCAATCAGACGGACACCATCATCAGCAATGCCGCTGCTTGACCCCTCAGCCTCACTAGTAGCAGCACCACCAAGGCTAGTCACCTCCTGGGCCATGGATACGGCGGTAACTTCTTTCTCAGCAACAGAAAAAATACTTATGGGCGAATCGAACAAGGATGTACCAACGCCGCATGTCCGAGGTGCAACAATTGGGTCGACGGTCACAGCTACAGATAAGGTAGGAGTAGGAAGCGGCATGGCACAGCTAATAGCAGCGGTAGCGGAAGCCTGGGTTTTGGGCTCCGCGGATACGCCAATACTGGCATCAGGCACCGACAATGCCACAGTTGCCACAGGAGTTGATGTAGCAACCCCAGTTGTTACTCCCGCAGAGGTACCTGCACAATCAAACGAAACGATTTAGAAACACGAAGTTCTTAGACCACATCAGCAAGTCAGGTCAGTAGGTACATACTTATCGGGAAAGCATGAGCAGCTTGTATCGCCTCGAAGGCACTTAGGGTAGGAACAACGAACGTTTTCCTCTTTTTCAGGGCACGTCCAGGGCTCGTCATGCCGGCGGACAGCGAAATACCCCGCCCAAGGGAGGCAGCTTCCTCAATAGAAGCAACAGCAACATTAGTCGCCGTATGTTTCTTTCCGGTAAGCTTTATCCGAGCGGTTTTCTTCTCCAACGCAGGTACACTGGTAGTTGAAGCGGTTGATAGGGGGGAAATGTATGAAGCCGGGTCCGCTGGTGCAGCGGGTAAAATAAACTGTTCAAGATGCATCCCTAGCACGTCCAGCTCCCCTTCATCCAGCACGCGGTCAGCAGGCTTTAACGCTAGGTGCCGCGGAGGATCAACAAAATCAAACATACTCCATTCACCTGCGGAATTTATATACGTAATTTTTGAAATTAAAGATAAATATGACCAAAGATATTCAAATATACCTACATCATCCCTTTGAAACGAGGGGTATCGCCAGATATCACGCCATAACAAACTCATACCGGCCATCACCAGAGCACCTTCAGGGATAACTGTGCACTCGAAGGGACGACCACACATTTTCGTGTACAGAGCGTTCGATACATACGCGTCCTCTAAAGGACCCACATCTTTGACCTTATCTTTTGGCCCCTTTTCCCTCCAATGCATTTCACCAGGGATAACAGAGGCATCAATATAGAAAAACTTTTTCTTCCAATCTTTATCTCTAGAACTGGTAGGAATGTCCCTAAGGCAGGACACATCAGTACCTCTCCGATCGAAGGTAAAAAAAGGGGATTTCCACACAAGCACGAAGAAAGCCCTTAACACAACCAGTTCCGGAATATGACCTAGGGTAATACAGGCAAATTCGAACTGGCGAAGTTTCACCAGGCCAAGAGGATGTAATTGAGAAATATGAATACGGTAAAAATCAAGCACTAATTTGAGAAACTTGGTAACAGGCAACCGGAAATTACAGAACTTGAAGAAATCACTAAACAACGTGATTTTACCCGCTTTCAAGGGAAATGCAGTATCCGTTTTGGACGGCAGTATAGGGTTCCATTCGGACCGGATACCGTAGTCTTGGACAAGGTTGTTGTACGACGTTACGCCCCACTTGCAGAACAGCATGTCGGTAGTGGCGGCAGCAGAAGAAGAGGATTCACTGGGTTTTGAGGCCATTTTTCGGAAAGAATGATAAGAGAACGATTTGGGGGAAAGAGATTTGAACCCTCGTATATAGAGGTGTTATTTATACGCAAAAGTAACCTTTCAAATTCAAAAAGACTTACGGACGGAAATACGTGTCCAAACAGGGTAAAAACAGTTGTCATCCTAATGATGACCCAACTGTCACATCCTATCTTTTTGTCGTCATTTCCCCGAAACATAACGGCACTAAGCCCAACATATTTGGCAATAAGCATAGTATAATAACTTTTCCTTTTTCTCTCTTAGTCCGAGCTAATGGATTTCTTTCCATGAACTCGGACTGGGGGACATGACGAGGTGTGACCCGAATCGGTCAACCTGACCCGGTTACAACCTATTATTTTAATATAAATATAAATGATTATTCTAGAACTTTCCATATCCGCATGGAAGTTACACAACCAAATCTCCAACTTTTCGGGAAGATCATGTAAATCCCTAACTTACCGGAATATATCCTAGGTTAGAGGAAACTCTAATGGAAAACCTATAAATAAAGGTAAACGTATAACGTATGATCATCTTGCTCTCATATAACTTTCTCTTCCCAATTTCCTTTTACTTCCATGAACCGAGACTTATTCTTACGCCGGAGGGTGGTTACAGGAATAACCCCATTCCTGTAACGAGTCCTAACGGTGTTTCTGTTTTGCAGCCAAGCGTTCGGGTCACTAATCATTGAAGTCCTAGCCCATAATCACTACATAGGTCAGTGTTTCTTCAGTTAGCTTAAGGAGGGTTGGGACGTTCAGATCATGTGAGTGGTGGGTACAACGCTTAAAGCCATTAATCCTCGTTGTTAGGACCGAGGGACACAAGAGTGATAGATCTATTTGGGTGTAGCGAGCCCACACCCGTGAGGTCAGGGTGACCCATAGAGGTGACTGTGTCTTACAACCGAGGCCCGTTACAAATTTGCTTGGTTTGAGTTTTCCTGCATCAGTTCACACATACAAGTGGCTTTGCAACCCAGTGGTGATCTCTTTTCCTTAATTGCTACATACCAGGAACACTTTTACATTGGGACGTACTTTAACGATTTATAAACATACTCACTTTTACATGAGCTCGCTCAACTTTAGTTGATTTTTCAAACCACATGTATTTCGGGAAATTAAGGGATCTGGAAATGTATGCTATGTCGTCAAGCTGCGTAGGAGAAATAATGTCATCCGAGTTTAGGGATTGTGACTTTTGCCTGGACGAGTCACAAGTCTTAAACTATGTTTTTAATTCAGGTCTTATGGTTGTGTCGTAAGAACAATATTTTATTATGTCATGTAGTAATTCCTTGCATGTGTCGACTTTTGAAAACAATGTTGTCATATTTTACTTTTTAAACTTGAATTAATGGATGAACATCATGGTTTTATTTTCATATAGCATTGTTGTGATTGTGCTATGGTATTTAGAAGTCACACCAAATAAACCCACGCTTCCGCAAAGCCAGGGTGTGACACTTTTAACCCATAAGGAATCCTCGCCATTGAGAAGCTTCCACCACCATTTAGAGAGTAAAGCAATGTTTTGAACTTTTAAGTCGCAAACACCAAGCTGACCCATAGTCTTCGGTTTTGTTGGACCGTTCTTTGACCCGAAAAGTCAGTCAGAGTAGCTCATCCTCACATATAAAGGCGGAATCAGAATATGCAAGGTTACAACAGCTTGTCCTATTAATTTCCTTTGCTTTTATTGCTTTTCTACTGAAAATTTGACAGAGTTTCGCTCCAGCATACAAACATACGTTCTTGGACCGCTCAGACGACACCACTATTTATAGACTATGTGGTTCGCTCATACGACAGGTCAAATGAGCGAACCTGTTACAAATTGACACATAAGCGGACCAGCTAAGACCCTATGAGCAGACCACTATGCAACATGTACAGAAAAGCGAACCTACTTGTATTTTACATAATATTTACAGTTTGACCCCCTGTTGACCAATCTTGACTTCAGACTTTTTGTAGACGCAGTCAACAGACATTCCGTGCATCAACAGACTCCCCCTTGGATGTTGACGTAGTCTTTATTAGTCTTTAGATCCGTAGTCTTCAGTCTAGGTCTTTTCTCCAACTCTGTCTATTCTCACAAGCATTCTTCACAGGTTTCAAGATTAACACCTGGCTCTAACTTCAACTTCCTAATAACTGTTGATCCAGACTCCCCCTTTCACAGACTCCCCCTCTCAATATGCTGAGATCTTGAGATATCTGGCTCAAACTTTGACAATTTGCCTCCGTTTGAAATAATGAAGTCTCCAAACCTGTTAGTCAACCCATAATATTAAAATTCATCTTTTTCAACCAATAAAAACAAACTTAATCAGCTCTAGCAATCCGCTCAAGTATTCAAGTTCAATTTAATGACCTTGATTACTCGATTAATCTACCAAGTTCAATTTAATGACCCTGGTTGAACTTTTAACGAATTCAACTGATTTAGTAAAATCATTTTTAACTTTTTCTGAAAATAACAAGTATCAAATTAATGAACTCGTTTTTGACACAAAAAAAAAAAAAAAAAAAAAACAATCAAACTTCCAACAATGTAAGCTCTTCTCATTCTTCAGCTCAGAATCTCCTGCATCTGCTTCATCTTTCTAGAATCCGACAATCAACTTTCCACTCTGGTTTGTCTAAAATAAAGCAGAAATGTAAAATCTTTTTGACTTTTAATGTGATCTAAACTAAGAAAAGAAATAACAGAAAACTTAAATTGCAGAGAAGTAAACTATTTACAAGTTTTATTTTGGCGAGCGTGTCAGGGAATCATATCAGCTTTTCAGACAGATTACAAGTACCGTTAAGCTACATTTCATACTCAGACTTAAACAATTCACCTCGATTGTCGATATGATGATCCATCTTAAATTCTCACACAAACTTCAATCTATTCAGGATACCGTTGAAGTGTTTTAAGAACTTAGATCAATTCATGTGTCCCACCTCTTGAATATACTCCCGTATCCAGAATCCCAATATTCAGTCTTACAGGCAAGAATACCACAATGATATCTGTACATAAATTAGGGGTAAAATGCGAGAACTGGGGGATCTCAGGTCAGAACTTCCGTTCAGCAGAGAGATATCAGTTTCGACTTTGCAGTGTGTCCCCTTTAGAGGATCTTTTCAGCTACAACAGATGATTATCAATTTTATTGTCTAATCAGCTGAGGGCTTCATGCTATATTTCAAGCATTTTGGATAAAGTATTAGCCAAGGACTAGGTCAGAACTACCGTTCAGCAAAAGTCCCGGAATAATACCCCAGACATTATAGAGTACAAACACCAAGTATATCAGAATACGAGACCTTTCAAACGAGATTTCAGGGGTTACCTATATATCCAAGTAGTGTTCCCCACGAATTTCACAAGTTTGAAATTTTAGGTTTATATCCCGAATAAATCTACTAAATGTACGAAAACCTATCGACACATCGTTAGTGAGACTGTTTAACTCATTTTGTCTTTCCAAATCTTTAGCATACTGTAATTGTCTAGCTGATGTACTATCATTTTCCCCATATACACAAGCTCTTTTTCAATTTTATCATGTTTTTGTATTTTTGCATTTTTTTACTGTTTTTGTATTTTTCTGAAAATAAACTATGTACAACTATCTATCTCCCCCTAAATACCAAAACACGTAAAAAACCGACAAACCATCGCAGATTGTTTCTCATCTTCATCCGCAACAGTACTCTCATCAACGCTCACAATCCCATCCGACACCGAAAGCAATTTCATACCATTAAGTTTTAACAAATATTGAAACCGATTTTTATCAAAAGCTTTGGTATGCAAATCAGCTTTTTGTTCGTCAGTGTGGATTTTCTCAATTCGTATCAACTTCTTCTCGAAGCAATCGCGAATAAAGTGATGACGAATTTCGATATGTTTAGTTTTAGCATGATGTACTGGATTTTTAGTTATATTAATTGCGGCCTCATTATCAACAAACAGAGGTGTGTTAAGAAATTGCAAACCGTAGTCGCGCATCTGTTGCTGTATCCACAGGATCTGAGAGCAGCAACTGCTAGCAGAAACATACTCCGCTTCACATGTAGATAATGCCACAGATGTTTGTTTCTTACACTGCCAGGTAACCAATCTCGAACCAAAGAACTGGCATCCTGCAGTTGTTGATTTCGCGTTGACTTTGCAGCATCCGAAATCCGAATCGGAATACCCTTCGAGGGTAAAATCACCTTTTCTAGGATACCATAACCCCAATGACGGAGTACCTTTCAGGTAACGTAATATCCTCTTGACAATAATCATGTGCGATGCTCTCGGGTTAGACTGAAATCTTGCTGCGAGGCACATTGGGTACATGATGTCAGGACGTGAAGCAGTCAGATACATCAAAGAACCTATCATGGAACGGTAAAACGTTTCATCAGCCCTGTCTCCGGTGAGATCTGGGTGAATCCCATGATTAGTCGCAAGTGGGGTAGCAGCTGGAGTAGAACTTGACATTCCAAATTTCTCTAGAATATCATGCACGTACTTCGTTTAATGAATGAAAATTCCCTCAGGAAGTTGTTCAACTTGTAAACCCAGAAAGAATTTCATCTCCATCATTGATGACATTTCGAACTTCTGCTTCATCACCTGTTTGAAATCTTTGCATAATTTCTCATTTGTTGACCCAAAAATTATATCGTCCACATAAATTTGTACTATCAGAAGATGACCATCAACGACTTTAGTGAAGAGAGTGGCATCCACTTTTCCACGTATAAACTGGTTAGCGAGTAGGTGTTGAGACAAAGTCTCGTACCAGGCTCTCGGTGCCTGATGTAAACCATACAACGCTTTGTCCAGCAAATAAACTTTGTTCTTGTGGATTGGGTCAGTGAAGCCCGGCGGCTGACCAACATAAACCTCCTCTTTGACCTTCCCATAAAGAAACGCTGATTTAACATCTAACTGGTATACTTTGAAATTCTTCCAAGACGCAAATGCTAGGAAAATTCTGATAGCCTCTAGCCGTGCAACAGGAGCATAGACTTCGGTAAAATCAATCCCCTCTTGTTGACTAAAGCCCTGAACAACGAGTCGAGCTTTGTTCCTTACAACCACTCCTCTATCGTCCCTCTTACATTTGAAAACCCATTTTGTATTGATTTTCCTCTGACTATCCGGCAAATCAACTAACTTCCACACTCCCAACTTTTCAAACTGACTTAACTCTTCTTGCATCGCTATGACCCAAGAGTCTTCAGTAAGCGCCTCTTTGTAAGTTCTCGGTTCAACCTGTGAGATAAAACAGCTTAATGAAAATTCAGTTTGTAAAGGTGCTACTGTAGAATAAAAACATGTTAAGCCCTGGTCAATTTGACGTCTCGTGCGAACGCCCGTTTGCAATTCTCCTATGATCAACTCCTCTGGATGATAAGAAAGAGTTCGCGGCATCACTTCACTTGGAACTTCTACATTTCCCTCCAGATTAGTAACATTTTGTTCTACATCTTGTTCACCAACTTGGTTTGTTTGACTTGACAACTGGATCTGCTCCCCCTCAAGATCTGAATCACCATGGTCAAAAACTGGCATATTTTCAGCTTCTTGATCATCATTCACCTCCGACTGATTACCAGGAGCAACTTCATCATCATTTTCACCAGCATTACTAGGACCTGCTTCATCGTCATTTGAAGTTTCCTGAGGTCTTCTAGAATACTCCGCTGGAAACCTGAGCTGCGACTCATACTCTCGCAAAATATCCAGCTCATCAAAGAAATCTTCTTCTTCCTCTGATTCTTCTCTCATGTCAAACGAATCCCAAAGTTTGTCATAATGATAATGCCATGAATCACCAGGATTCTGTGGCGGCATAGTGTAACCTTGACATTCAACATTTGCTGCCTCAATAATCTGCTTGTCGCTTGGAATGAAAACGCGTCGCAAAGGACTTGAATAACCCACAAAGATTCCCTCAACGCTCTTCGGACCAAACTTTCCTTTAGGCTCTATCACCGTACAGGGTGACCCAAACGGTTCTAGATACTTCAAATTCGGCTTGCGTTTATTGAGTAGCTCAAAACACGTCTTGTTGAACTTCTTTACAGTAAGAACTCTATTGAGAGTATAACATGCAGCCGAAACAGCTTCAGCCCAGAAATTAATTGGTAACTTAGAATCTGCAAGCATTGTTCTGGCTGTCTCGATTAGTGTCCGGTTTTTGCGTTCTGCAACTCCATTCTGCTGCGGAGTGTACGGAGCACTAAACTCATGCAGTATACCTCGTTCGTCACAAAATTCTTCCATCTTACTGTTTTTGAACTCAGTACCATTATCACTACGAATTCTACAGATTGGCCTCTGGTACAGATTCTCAATTCTTTTAAACAATGCCATCAAACTATCAAAAGTCTCATCTTTTGATTTCAAAAACATTACCCAAGAAAATCTGGAGTAATCATCAGTCACGACCAAACAGTAGGAATCTCCTGTTATACTCTTGACATTCACTGGACCAAACAAATCCATGTGAAGTCTTTCCAAAGGTCTTGAAACTGAATTGACTTGCTTTGTAGGGTGTGACTTTTTCTTCTATTTGCCTTTGACACAACTTATGCACTCCCCTTCCAGATGAAAACCTTTAATATTCACTCCAGTGACCAAGTCGTTATGTACTAAGTGATTCATTTTCCTTAGGTGAATATGCCCCATCTTTCGGTGCCATAACCTTGATTCTTTTTCCGTTGCTCTGGACACAAAACAATGAGCCTGACCCGTGGTTGTAGTAGCAATGCTCATGTCCAACACGTACAGATCGTTGACTCTTGGTGCCCTCATGATGATCCACTCTTCAGGTATCACAAATCCCGGTTTCAAGATCAAACATTCTTTGTCGGTGAAATGAGTAGTATACATCCTGTCACATATCTGGGAGATACTCAGCAGGTTGTTTTCCAGCTCAGCGATGTAATGGACTCTCTCAAACGTTATAATGCCATTTGACAATGTTCCTTCACCTATGATCCTACCTCCTTGATTACCCGCAAAACCCACATAACCACCGTTAATGTTATTCACATCATACAGCAATGCGGTCTTCCCTGTCATATGCCTTGACGCTCCACTATCCATTATCCACCTGGATACAAGTTTTGGAAGATCCTGCACATAACAAATCATCATTTAAACAACTTCAAGAAAGATGCCGATTCATGCTTCACAATCCAGGCCTCATCAGCCTTAGGTGCAACCTTGACTCTCGCAATTTGAATTTTGAAATTTTCAGCCTTGAGAGGCGGAAAATTTGCATCATAATCAACAATAATTGGCTCTTCAGCCTTTTTCTCTTCAGAATTTGAAACTTTCTTCTCAACTTTTGATTCAATTTTTGGTTTCCACACCTGTTGAGTTTCTGCAAACCCCTTTATAAAATTTATCATTTTGAGTTACCAACTTCTTTACGGGTTCAGTTTTAGCTTTTACGTTGTCGATTTTAACGTTTTTCTTCTCAACCACTTTCTTCTCAACATACATCGGTGCTTTACCCTTCACATCAACCTTCTTTTGTTGAACCTTCACAGCTTCAGTCTTAGGCTTCACATATGTACACTTTCGTGCAATATGACCAACCTCACATCTAAAACAAGTACGGGTTCAGCTACCCGACTCGTGCCTTCAGACGAGCCTGTGAAGCTCTCTTCTCAAAAAATTCTTTGTTTGATTTTGAAAAAATTTCTTTTTCTTCATCATCAAGTGAACTTGAACTATTCACAAATTTTCTCTTTTCAACAAACCTCTTGTGTGAAACATTCTTTTTCTAAAACGGTTTACCCCCTGATAACCACCCGACCAGTTAATTCTGTTGTTATTGTAAAAACGCGGTGGATAACCAGTTTTCTTGTTGTAAACCCTGTCTTTCTTTCGACTCAGATTGTTCGCTGTTGACAACTCAACTTCGACCAGTTTGAAAACTTTTGTCAATTTGTTCAAATTAACATTCTCTAATGGAAACTCAGAATCTGAAAACAACTTATCCGATCCCAACATCTTGTACATGATAAGATCAGATTCATCATGTAAGTTGTTTTTGGATTTTTGCTTCGGAATGTATTTGTCTAGAAAACACCCATCCTCCTCAGAAGTGTCACAATCCGATTTAAGCACTTTGTCTACCACACTTTTCACCACATCATTTTGGACACTTTCGTCATTGGAAGATGTGAACATGACATCAATATTCTCCGGAAGTTGCACTTCACTTCCTTCCTCAAGTTCAACCAACCCAGATTCCTTTTTAGTGTAATTATGCAAAATCGGCGGTGGAACTTTGTGAAACCCTACACCGGTACCATCTGAAAACACATCCTTGCCAGCTTTGTTTTTTCCTATAGGTTTAGGAACAATATGCTGCAACACAAAGCTTGCAGAGTTATAACTGTTAAGTTTCAACTGAATTCGCTCATTCTCTATTTCAGCTTCTTGAACTTTAAGTTTCAATTTAGTGATCTCATCCAGTTGTTTATTTATTGATTCTTCTTTTATTCTCACCACAGCTCGCAAATGTTCATTTTCTTTAAACGTTTTACCATTTCGTTCATCACTTTCTTTAACTGTGGTTTTGAGTTTTTCAAATTTTTCAGAAATTTTACGGTTTTCAAGAATTAACTTTTCATTTTCAGTTTTAACCTTTTCATGATCAATTTTATCTTTTTCCATTTGAGATGTTAACTCTTTGATCCGTTCAGTTGAAGCTCTCACAGTTTTGTCACGACCGAGTATTTGATCCTCAACACTGCTGACTTTAGCTGTCAGGTTTTTAATTTTCTCATTGTTGAGGTACGTGATAGTACTACATAAATTGCATTCTTTTGTGCAATTTTTGTAGTCAATGTTTCCATCAATCTTCTTACCTGACGCATTAGTTGACACATTTGGACTGACCTGATCCTTAGACTCAGAAACAGAATTAGGATCTACCTCAAGTGCTTTCGCAGCTAGCACTTTGTCAGCCATCTGTCCCAGATTTTCAGCTGTCAACTCCTGCGTAACATCAATCAAGCCCGTATCAATCTTTTTCACTTCATCAATCTCTTCTTTTTCTTTCTTTTCTTTCTCCTCTTTCTCTTCTTCAATGATCTTTGACGTTGGTGTTCCCCACCACTTGTGCTGCCAATATCCATCTTCTTCTTTATACTCCTTGATGATGGCCTCGATATCAAGCGTTTTGTCATCAATCGCGATGTTGCCATACTTATCAAGGTAGCACTCTCTGTCTGGATCCCATCTATTCGCTCTTTTTGCCTCTAGATATATACCAGAAAGTCTGATAATCTTGTTTTCAGCAACCATCTTCCGATATCTATACTTCTGATCCTTTGTTCGATTATCTTTCCACGGAATAGGCTCATTCTTTGCCATGAAAGCATAACCAACAGCATCT
Source organism: Helianthus annuus (assembly GCF_002127325.2). NCBI lineage: Eukaryota > Viridiplantae > Streptophyta > Magnoliopsida > Asterales > Asteraceae > Helianthus > Helianthus annuus. Next base: position 93,057,541 of record NC_035435.2, on the reverse strand, counting down.
TCTTCTGGCAAAACCTCTTTGCTCCAATCGTAACCCTCATCATCATAAATCACAGCTAAAGCCCTCGATTTGTCTCTGTTCTCTTCCTGCTGCTTCAATCTGGGCGGCTCAGATTTATTCTGATGGTAGATTGCCTTTTTGTAGTAGTCGTCTCGAAACGGATTCTCTGATTCATCTTCATACGCATTTCTGCATTCCCGCTTGAAATGACCCTTCTGTTTACACTTAAAACATGTCACCTTTGACTTATCGAACCCCAGCTTTGTAGACGGACCTCCGATTGTCTTCCTCCCGGTAATTTCCATGAAACGCTGAGCACGTCGAACAGCACTTGCCATCGCCCAACGAATATCAATCAGTTCCATTTCCTCCGGGTCTATCTGATCGTAGTCTTCTTTTGTCAGATTTGTGTTCCCGATCTTTCCGGCCACCAAACCTTCATAGGACTCCAACACAGACGCCAGAAAAACCATTTGTTGCTTGGCCGACTCTTCATCAAAGTTCTGTGCATTCTTCAGATCTATCGCGATATTGCACGAAAACTTCGTATCAGAACGATTTGCAGAAGACGTAGATCCACTGTGATAACCACTGTGGCTTCCACTGCTTGGACTGCTTTGATTTTCTTTACTTGCTGGAGATACATTCTCAGCTGAAAATGCAGTCTTTGGAGAAGTAGCTTTCGGCATCAAGCTTTTCGGATAGTAAAGATCCAAGTTTTGCTGATAGGATGAGTGATTGACTTTGTATGTTTTCTTCAATTCAAGCTCATGACTTTCAAGTCTCTCAATCACAACATCTGGAGTCAAATTTTCAGGAGCAATAGTGTTCTTCAACATCAGTGCGTAGTATCTCCAATCCACTTCATCTGGTAATGAATCAAACAGTTTTTCAACAAGTTCTTCATCAGAATACGTAATCTGATGTCGTGCAAGTTCCAGCTTCAGATGACCGAACCTTTCAATCATTTTACAAACCGATTCATTTTTAAGACAACTAAACATGTCAAACTCTTTTCTAAGAAGTTTCGTTTTATTCTTTACAATCTCTTTGCTACCAAGACACTTCTTTTCAAGTTTTTCCCACAAATCTTTAGCATTGGAGTAATCTATCAGTGAAATGATATCTTCTCGCACCGATTGAAACAGTAATGCCACACACTTCTGCTCTGCCACAAAGGATTCAATTTCGTCAGCTGATGATAAAGTTTCTCCACTTTTGTCTCCATGAACATATCCATTTTTCAAACTCTTCCAACTTGCAAACGCAAAAGCCATCAACCAATCCTCAAATTTTCTCAACCAACGGCTATATTCCTCAATTGCCATAAGCTTCGGAGGTTTGTTGAATGTACCGAATGCATTCTCAGACTCCCAAGCTTCCTTCTTTTTCTCCTTTGATTGATTCTCATTTGTATTGTTCGAAGACGTATCGTTGTTTCCCGAACTACCTGTGAATGCATACATGTCGTGAAAGGATTCATGAAAATATCATCCATTTTGATCGTTCCTGCAAAATCAACCAACACTTAGAAAAATTTTCGAGATTTTTGAAAAACAGAACCACAAAAGCGGACCAATCTGTACATGTGACAGATAAGCGAACCAAACAGGTTCAGATAAGCGAACCAGATGTGCTATATGAGCGAATCAGACAATGTATCAAAAGGCGAACCCAACTATGTCCTTTCGAGCGGACCAGAAAATGTCACAAGAGCGAACCAGTAAATGATCGTTCGAGCGGACCAGATAGTGTCCGTTCGAGCGAACCAGTCAGTAAAATTGTCTGAAAGAGTGGACTAAACAGGTATTTCAAGCGAACCTGATCACTAATGTACGAAAAAGCGGAGCGATAGTTCGAAAAAGAGAACCACTGTTTTTAGTCTGTTTTTACCATTTTTAGTCCATATTTTCACCTGATTCTTTCTAGGGTTTGTTATTAGTGTATTTTATATGTTATACTCAAATTTCAGACAATTTCAACCGTAGGAACCACTGAAAACCGAAAAAGTATGATAGAAAGTGAGTAGAAAAGAGAGATTTCTGTAGATATAAGCTGTAGTAGTATGAACTCCTCGTCCTGAGCTCTGATACCACTTGTTGGACCGTTCTTTGACCCGAAAAGTCAGTCAGAGTAGCTCATCCTCACATATAAAGGCGGAATCAGAATATGCAAGGTTACAACAGCTTGTCCTATTAATTTCCTTTGCTTTTATTGCTTTTCTACTGAAAATTTGACAGAGTTTTGCTCCAGCATACAAACATACGTTCTTGGACCGCTCAGACGACACCACTATTTATAGACTATGTGGTTCGCTCATACGACAGGTCAAATGAGCGAACCTGTTACAAATTGACACATAAGCGGACCAGCTAAGACCCTATGAGCGGACCACTATGAAACATGTACAGAAAAGCGAACCTACTTGTATTTTACATAATATTTACAGTTTGACCCCCTGTTGACCAATCTTGACTTCAGACTTTTTGTAGACGAAGTCAACAGACATTCCGTGCATCAACAGGTTTGGTGACCACCTCGCATGCGACCCAATTCAACTTTCTAGCATTATCATTTCCTCCCCGAAGAAAGGTGCACCTAATTTTGTCGAGACTATCCATGACCGAGACCGGAGCCTTGAACATAGAGAAGTAATAAAGTCGGAGGCTAGTCAGAATCGAGTTAACCAACGTGAGCCTCCCGCCAAAAGAGAGCATGTTGGCTTTCTAAGGGCTATAAGTTTGGACGAGAATTTGTTGATGATTGGTTTCCACGCCCTACGAGGTTCATATTTTGACCAATAGGGAGGCCAAGATGTATGAATGGTAACGAGCCTTTTTCACAATTTAACAAATTCGCCATTCTCTCTGCCTCTCTATCATCTACACCAACTTCGTGCAACCTACTTTTATGGAAGTTGACTTTGAGCCTGGAGATAAGGAGGAAACACCTAAGGATACGCTTTAGGCCATGCAAGTTGTTAACGGACCGATCTCTCACAAATACTACATCATCCGCATACATGAAATGCGAAACACTCGTTCCGTCGTTAGGGAGGCTAGTACCCTTAAAAATATGATTAGAGCAAGCTGACTTCATCATGTCATTTAGTCCTTCCATGGCCACTATAAAGAGATAAGGTGAGAGGGGGTGGCCATGTCGAATTCCACGCTTAATAGGAAATTCTACGGTAGGTGAGCCATTAATAAGCACAGACCCTTTACCAAGGATTCCTCATGGGTTAAATGTATTTGTGGTCGATCCATAAGAATATTGGATTTTTTATAACATGCAAGATCTTTTAATCCTGTTGAAATTTATGAAAATTAAGAATATCAGATTCATGTGTTTTTAGTTCATTTTGGAAATTGCATTGTTACATCTCATGTGGCGGGAAATATCTACTAGCTAAGTCGTAGAGTTGTTTGTTTGTTCAAACTACGGTGCATAACTTTCTCTCTGGACTTGGACTTTTAACTGTCCAAACAATATAAGTATTTTAAAGATAAAAAGGAATGACATTGCAAAGTAAAATAATATATACATATTAAATTAAATATATGAATATATAATTATAATAGTATCAACTAAAAGTATCTTGCAATTTAATATGATTGTATTTTATTATCCTTTTAACCTCTACTAAATGTATACCACTGAATTTTTTTAGATACTTATTGCTATAATTATTATATATGTTAACATCCTTATTTCTTATTTAAATACATATACATATACAATTGTATTTCATTTATTAGATTTTTATTTTAGCATCATATATCAAAAAATGGAAAAGCACAGGTTTGAAATGATCGTTGATGAAATTTTTATAAGGTTGCCTGCTTAAGCTATTGGTTGTTTCAAATGTGTTTCAAAAAAAATCCGTAATGAGCTGTCAACTCATAAATTTGAGATGATGCATTCCCGTCGAATTGGAAATTTACCACACAAGAAACTAATCTCACTGAAAGATATGTCAATTGTCGTTGACAACATAATAGGTGGGAATCTAGATGTCGTTACAAGCAAAACCATATCTTTTCCTGACAATGTCCACCCAACCTTGTTACGTATTTTATCGTCGCATAATGGACTGTTACTAGTTTGCAATGAACAGATTTGATGTGACCTGATCCTTTGGAATCCAACAACTAGACGGTATAAGTTTTTGTCCTACGATTACTTTGGTTATAGTTACGGTCAAAACATCGGTACAACTCTAATGTATTTTGATGAATCCAACGATTTCAAAGTTGTTCCCATTAAATGTTTGTGTAATGTCGTTACTGCTCGTGTTTATTCACGACATCGTGAGACTTGGAGAAAAATAAATTTCTTGAGCGGAACTAATTATGGTTCAAGGCTTTATTCTTGGTCTCCCGGAATTTATTCTGAAAAAACCATATATTTCATGGTTTCAAATTATTGGTTTCCACCTAGCGATAAATATATAGTTGCTTTCGATGTTAATTCAGAAACTTTCAGGATCCTACAATTTCCCGAATGTATGGAAGTTATTCATTGCCAAGGACATTTTCTTACCATTTCTAATAAGAAGATACATATGTTTGTTGTTGGAAGGTCTCATGAGGTAACACAGTTGATTTGCTCAAATATGAAGATGAAGCCTGGATCTAGATGTTCTCTTTCAATAATGCTCATATACTTTCGCTCTAAGATAGGCGTCAAAGGACCAATATAATTCAAAACAACAAGCGGCTGATAATAAGCATTTGGAGTGATATGATTGAAGTTGAGATGTGCAATGAAGTTTTTAAATACCTCCAAGATGTTGACACCTATAACGGTCCAAAATGAGCATTATTTATTGAGACCAAGATGCTATATTATATTGGATTATGTTTCCTTTTTTTGAACTTTTTTTATAGTTTCAAATATTTCGCCGTATTATGCTAAGAATATGTTGTCGTCTGTATCTGATAACACCGGAAAGGAAAACATGTTAACGAAAAGTTGGGATACTTATGAAACCAAAATCAAAATTTATTGTGGGAAAGGAAAGAGGATACTAAATATGTTAAAAGTATTTTTTATATACTTTTGTTTATTTAAATTATACTTTCCTATCCCGGGAAGTCCCGGGTGATAGCCTAGACTTTAAATCTAGACTTTAATTATTTAAATACGATTGTGAAGCAATTATGAATGATACATATGTGCATAAAATATACCAAAATGATTGAATTGTTAGTGCGGTTTCTTTATGTTTCCATAATTTAATTTGACATGATGTGGCAACTGTATAATTTATTGTTTCCTAAATAGTTCACTACCAAAAGTAGGTGAATTAGTATACGTTAATCAATAGTACGTAGATTGTAATATTATTGGTATGTTGTTTATACTTGAATAATGTGTCTTTTCTAAGACCATTCATATTATCAACTTTATTCCTTAAACAACTTTGTTCACTTTAAGGAACAAAGTTATTGGTTTAAATGAATTTATAAAAATTATGTGACAAAACTATTATTTTTTATATAAAAATTGTGTGTATATTCTTTTTTTATTATATATGTAACAAAATTAATTATATAAAAGAAATTAAAAAAAGTTTGAGTAAATCGCCAAAATCGTCCATGTGGTTTTATATTTGCTACTTTCATCCAAATGTTATTCAACTTAATAGAAAAAGTAAACTAAGTTAGTGGTTTGGATGAAAATGAAAAAAAAATGTCAAATGTAAAGGTCTGTTTGATACAAAAAAAAAAAAAAAAAAAAAAAAAAAAAAAAAAAAAAATCATTTTAAATGAAACTGTCAAAAACACTAAACCTCATGAACGATTTTGGCAATTTCCTCAAAAAAAAAAATTAAAAAGCTACAATCCACTAACTTTAAAGAACAAAGCACCCTATTTTTAAATTCGATAATCAAACTCATGATTCACGTGAATGGTTCAGCTAAAAAATATAGTTTCAGTCTACAAATCAAACAACTAAAACGCCATCGTTTGAAGCTACTCTTTACAATCATGGCATTCTCCCGGACAAATCTCATCACTTGGTTTCTTGTTGTCTTCATCCCTTCTATAGCTTCAATTAACTTTAATTTTACAAATATCAATCCGTCATATCAGAATCGGGACATAGTTTCAGAAGGTGAAGGGTCATACATCTCCAACGAGGGAATCCAGGTGACCCCAAATGAGATTGGTTCTGTCCAGACAACTAGAGCTGGACGGGCGACGTACATCAGTCCTCTTCATCTTTGGGACAACAGATCTGGTGAGCTAGCAAGCTTCTCCACCAATTTCACATTTGTGATTGATTCAATGGGGAGCACAAATTACGGTGATGGTCTCACATTCTTTCTAGTTCAGAATAATACTGTGATAACCACAGGTGGATCCATGGGGCTTCCTGTCAACGCCACAACCCATGAGGCGATTAGCCAGTTTGTTGCTGTGGAGTTCGATACTTATCCGAATGCTTGGGACCCAAAAATAGCCGGTAGCAATGTTTCCATAGGTCCTCATGTGGGTATCAGTGTTAGCTCTCTTATTTCTGTCAGGTCTGAGGAATGGTCAAGTAATGTAACTGGTGGGAGTGTGTGTCAAGCTTGGATTACGTATGATTCAGTTTCTAATAATCTTAGTGTTTCCTTCACTGGTTTTCAGAACAATAGAGTCGTGCGTCAAGACGGACTGGTTTACATGGTTGACCTACGGAAAAAGTTACCCGAATGGGTTATATTCGGGTTTTCAGCAGCAACTGGACTTTCATTCCAAAAAAATAACGTTAGATCTTGGGCCTTTAATAGTTCGGATTTGCAGGTTGATAAAAACAACAGGATACCACCAGGCCAAGGGCCAAATCCTGGCCAAAAGAAAAACAACAAGGTGAAAATAATTATAATGGGATTATCAGTTACAGTTGTTTTTCTTTCAATGCTTGCATTTGTTTTGTGGAGGCGGCAAAAGAAATTGAGAGAAGATGACGCAGAAGAAGATTCCTTAGATGTTGAGATGAACAGTGAATTTGAAATGGGCACTGGGCCTAAAAGATTTTCGTACTATGAATTGTCTCATTCGACTGGTGATTTTGCAGAGACAGAGAAGCTTGGAGAGGGAGGTTTCGGCGGAGTTTACAAAGGTTTCTTGAAGGACACGAGCACATATATTGCAGTGAAAAAAGTTTCAAAGAGTTCCCAACAAGGGATGAAGGAGTATGCATCGGAGGTGAAGATCATTAGCCGATTGAGGCATAGAAATCTCGTGAAACTCATTGGTTGGTGTCACCAAAAAGGTGACTTTCTGCTTGTTTACGAATATATGGAAAATGGAAGCTTAGATTCACATCTTTTCAAAGGGAAGAGCTTATTGACATGGGAAACTAGGTACAAAATTGTACAAGGTTTGGCATCTGCTTTGTTGTATCTACATGAGGAATGGGAGCAATGTGTTTTGCATAGAGATATTAAATCAAGTAACGTGATGTTGGATTTGAGTTTCAATGCGAAGCTTGGTGACTTCGGGTTAGCTAAGTTGGTTGACCACGAGAAAGGCTCACAGACAACGATGTTGGCCGGAACCTTGGGTTATATGGCTCCTGAATGCGTAATCACTGGCAAAGCATCTAAGGAGTCGGATGTTTTTAGCTTCGGAGTTGTTGCATTGGAAATAGCTTGTGGGCGAAAACCAATGGAGTTCAAGGCTCCAGAAAAGCAAGTACGGTTAATAGAATGGGTTTGGGAGCTGTACGGGACTGGGCTTCTTCTAGAAGCAGCTGATCCGAGTCTAGAGTCAGATTTTAAGGAAGAAGAAATAAAGCGTTTAATGATTGTTGGGTTATGGTGTGTACACCCAGACTCATATTTTCGCCCATCGATGAGACAAGCCATTAAAGTACTGAATTGTGAAGCTTCCCTGCCTTTGCTACCCTTAAAGATGCCGGTGGCATCTTATTTGACACCTTCAGTTTCATCACTATATGATATGGCCTCCATTGCTCAATACCATTCATCAAGTAGCAACTCTAACACCGAATCATCAACTCAAACAACTTCGTCCACAAATTCTTCTTCTTCCCCATCTACATCATTGTTACATTCGATGCAATGAAAGGTCTAGATCTTTATAAGATGTGAATTCCCATGAGATATTTGTTGTTTGAAATGGGTGTTGAATCACATATTCAATGCAATAGCAAGTTAATATAAGATTTGTATCTAATTTTTTTTTTCAGGTTGAATATGTCAATTATGGAAGAAGAAGAAGAAGAAGAAAAAGAAGAAAGGCTAAAGGTATGTCATACTGAAGTAAAGGGCTGGTCTATTTGTGAGTCAAAGATAGGGAGCCTGATGTGATATGCTCTCGCTAGATATACATATGTGTGTGAAGCAGTGAAGCTACTTTGTCAAAAACACTCATTTTATAAATCTTTAATAAGTGTGTTGGTCTTCGCTAGATTTTGTGATAAAAGCTTACTGTATTGTAAGATGTTGGTGAGTCCATTTGTTTCTATAGATCTTTGTATGTGATTCATAATGGTGAAACATTCTTTGTTTTAGTATTTACGATAATGTATTATGGAAGACTGACTGAAGGCTGTGGTAATAAATATAAATCTATAAGTTTGTGTTAAGAGTTTGCACGGTTATCTTATGACTATTAACAATACAAATCATCAAAAATGTTGATACATGTTTGTGGACGCGACTCGACTTGACGCATGTCGACTCGAGCAACGGCATTCCTCCGTCGTTTTTCTTAAAGATCAAACATGGGCCAAAAGATACAAAAAGGATGTTGCAGCATGGTACTTGGGCTAACATTTCAGCAATTCAAGTGTTGGGCTGCAGCATCTCGGCGAAACACTATTGGGCCCAAGCCCAGAATCGGCGAAACAAGCATATGGTCGACGAAACTGAGCTGTTTCATCGACTTGTTCCATTTCGTCGCCTGTTTTCATTTGATTCGTCAATGATGCTGTGTTTCGCCAAGCCCAAGCCCGTTTCGTAGTGTCTGTTGCTATAAATAGACAAGTCTCAGACAGAAGACTCTTGGACACAAGAACAGAGAGCGCACACACACACGAGAGAACTTTGAGAGTTTACAGAGTATATTTGTAAACATTGAGCTTGTAACTGATCTTTTCATACGTATTAATACAGAGGTGTTAATCGGTGAATCTTGTGTGTTGTTTATATTGCGTGTTCTATCTCGGTTTGCCTTTCCGGTTGGATTCCGCACAACCGGGTTGGTTTGTACACAAGGATTAGGCGACTAGATCCTCCTAGCCGGACCTACAAGTGGTATCAGAGTCTTGGCTCTTCTCCTTGTTAAAACCGAGGTGTTCTTGGTTGTTTTTCGGGTTTATAAAGTTTATATTTTTTTGAAAAACATCTTAAAAGCGGGTTTAATCTTGTTGTTTTGCATTGTGTTTTGTTAAAAACCTTGTTAAATTAATGTCTACATGTTAAATATAGGTTTTTATTAAACATTATCAAGCAAAACCGCGTTTCGGAAGTGTGTCGGGTCACCGGAAAACTCATATTTTTACCGGAAAACTCATAGTGTTCTTGACATATTCAAAGTGTTCTTCAAAGTTTCACACTTTTTGATCCTTAAAAATTATCTGAGAAAGTTGTTTGTGAATTGGTAATTGTGTATTGATTAAAATATTCACACCATACCTTGGTTGGTGAAATGAGGATGGTGTAGCCGAAAGTAGGGTCTGTGTTTGTCAGAAAAAGATAAGATTTGAAAAAGGTTACCAACCCCCTGTTACTTTTTCGACGAAACACTCATCCGACGAAATAGAAATTCCCTTTCGTCAAAACATAATCGACGAAACACTTGTTGGGCCTTGAACTTGTTTCGTCAGATTAGAAAGCCCAAAAGAACCCTTTTTGTTTCGTCAAGTTCAAAAAGGCCAAAAGTCTTCCTGTTTCGTCAAGCCCAATATAGAAAATCTGTTTCGTCGGTGTCATAACAATAGGCCTGTTTCGTCAAATCAAAAAGCCCAAAAGACTTTTCAGTTTCGTCGACTTAAATTGGGGCCTTTTGTTTCGTCGTTCACCTACATCAATTCGTTTCGTCGACCACATATTGGGCCATTTTCATTAAACTTACTTGGGCCCCTTTTCGTCAACATCAGGAAGCCCAAATTAAAAGTGGGCTAGGATTTGTTTCGCCAAACAACATATATAATTCTGTTTCGTCATTTGTGGATCGGGCTTCGTAACTGGGTTTTATTAAAAATCATTTTCGTCGATCTTGATATGTTGGGCTTATTTGTTTCGTCATTTTAAGCCCAAGACAGGACATGATTGGTTGTCTAGTTGTTTCGCCGACCAAAGTTTATAAATCTGTTTCGTGGAACGTGTTTCGTCGAAACACTTTGTGAATTTTTAACAGAAGGTTATAAAAAGTGATTTAACTGTTTGATTTGAGTGACTTGTTCAGGTATTAGTCATCATACATCAAAAATGAATCCGAGTTGGTGGGGTACTCCGTCTGTAGATGAAGGAAAGTATAGAAGTACGGGTTTGTCGCCATCATGGGCCGAATCTCCCACACGATCTCGAATTACGGCAGAACAATGGGCATCGGTTACCAATCAAAGGCAAGGAGAACATGGTCGATGACAAGCTTCGGAATGAAGACACGACGTGAAGGCACTCCAATGATGAAGATGATCGAGTTGCCGCTGACCATCATCAACACCACAAGGATTTCAAGTTATAAAGATCAAGTCATTCACGAGCATAACTCAAGGGGGAGCTTATGTTAAGGGGGAGTTTCTCAACACACTTCCTACATGAATCGGGGAGTTTGTTGATACACTTTCTGCTTTGAAGACGTGAAGACTTTGAAGATCCTCCGACATAGAAGACATGAAAGGCGAATCTCGCGAGTAGCGTCCAAGGGGGAGTTTGTTGATACATGTTTGTGGACGCGACTCGACTTGACGCATGTCGACTCGAGCAACGGCATTCCTCCGTCGTTTTGCTTAAAGATCAAACATGGGCCAAAAGATACAAAAAGGATGTTGCAGCATGGTACTTGGGCTAACATTTCAGCAATTCAAGTGCTGGGCTGAAGCATCTCGGCTAAACACTATTGGGCCCAAGCCCAGAATCGGCGAAACAAGCATATGGTCGACGAAACTGAGCTGTTTCGTCGACTTGTTCCATTTCATCGCCTGTTTTCATTTGATTCGTCAATGATGTTGTGTTTCGCCAAGCCCAAGCCCGTTTCGTAGTGTCTGTTGCTATAAATAGACAAGTCTTAGACAGAAGACTCTTGGACACAAGAACAGAGAGCACACACACACACGAGAGAACTTTAAGAGTTTACAGAGTATATTTGTAAACATTGAGCTTGTAACTGATCTTTTCATACATATTAATACAGAGGTGTTAATCGGTGAATCTTGTGTGTTGTTTATATTGCGTGTTCTATCTCGGTTTGCCTTTCCGGTTGGATTCCGCACAACCGGGTTGGTTTGTACACAAGGATTAGGCGACTAGATCCTCCTAGCCGGACCTACAAGACGAAACAAGTCCTGTTTCGTCGACTTGTTCCAATTCGTCCTAGCCGGATGAAAATGACGAAACAAGAAATGTGGTCGACGAAACAAGTCCTGTTTCGTCGACTTGTTCCATTTCGTCGCCTGTTTACATTTGATTCGTCAATGATATTGTGTTTCGCCAAATTTCTAATTCGCCAAGTCTGATTCACCGAGTTTAGTTCTGTTTCGTGGTGCTGTGACTATAAATAGTCAGTCAGTCTCTCTGGATAAGGGCAAGACACAAGAACAGAGAGCACACACACATGAGAGAACTTTGAGAGTTTACAGAGTATATTTGTAAACATTGAGCTTGTAACTGATCTTTTCATACGTATTAATACAGAGGTGTTAATCGGTGAATCTTGTGTGTCGTATATTTGCGTGTTCTATCTCGGTTTGCTATCTCGGTTGGATTCCGCACAACCGGGTTGGTTTTTATACAAGGATTAGGCGACTAGATCCTCCTAGCCGGACCTACAAAAAATTTCCACTGCACTTTCAAGCTACCTTTTTGAAGACCAAAGCTTTCTATGAACAAAACCTTGGTAGTCGCATGAAAGACTTTCCACAATCCAATGATTCATGTCAAGAAATGCATTAAGCGCCAAAAAGAGGGGCTATCCAATGCTCGTTTGAAGCTATTTCTTCAAAAATCAAAAAGTAAATAGTCAAGACTATTAGGATTATAAACTAATACTCTATTATATTTCTTATTTTTTGGCAATCAATGTATTTAACTAGGGAATTATTAGAACTTATGAATAGTTTAATATGGTCGCCGAAGTCGGTGGTTACAACCGGAAGCGACGTTAGGCATTTAACCGCACCAAGCCGATTGCCATTAAACCACCATTAAACATTTGAAATCCATAAGTAGGAGTAGGATCATAAACAAACCACATTTCGCATACAAATTGTAAGAACCATTTAAAAAGTGTCACGTAGCATCCAACCAATTATAAAGAAATGATAAAATAATATCCTAAATAATATCAATTATATTGAATTCCCTATAAGGGGAAGGTTCATTTGAGAAGAAATTTAATATGAGAACAAAAAGAAGAAAGGGCATATTAGTAAATGTCATTTCATTTATAACTCATATCATTAATTTTTCTCTCTTTAATTAATTAGTCAACTAATTATTAATTATCCTACATATAATCTACAAAAACCTATACATATCAAAATTAGTCTACATATACCCTACACATTATAGATTTTTATCCTACACAGTCGAAATTTATCCTACACACCTCGAAATATATCCTACACAACTCGTGATTTATCCTACACAACTAGTAATTTATTCTACACTTTAAATTAAGTTGTTTTTTTAATTTGGAAAAAAATATATATTTTGAAAAGGAGTTACAAATTTAATTTAGCTAGTTATTAAATAAGAAGAATACACATTAATGATTTAGTAAGTTTACCAATATACCCTTATATTAAAAGTAAATACAAATATTAAATGAACTAAAATGAAGCATTCTTATTAGTTGAAACTTCTTCTTTTTTCTTCTTAGAAAAAAATTCTTCTCATTTGAACCCTCCACTTCCCTATAAATATGCTAACAAGCAATTAATTCTTTGTTTGGATCTTCCTTTTGTTTTCAATGTAATGACTAAAAAAAAGTGCTGATATCATTCAAATATGTGCTATAATCAATTATCTCGATTAATTTTCATCTGCTAATATAATTCAAAAGTGCTACTTTTATGTATGTATTGTTTTGGTATGTGCTAATTTAACTTTTGTTTAAGTGCTAGGATCTGTTCTTACAGTTTGTAGGATAAATATGGTTTGTACCGGAACCAACCCCTCCATAAGTATATACACGATGGTTGTATAACATTTCTAATTCAGAAAGAAATTAGAAATTATCCATTATATTCGATTATCCATACTTTAATTTCTATGCTTTAATTCAATCAAGACTACAACTTGATTGGTTCGATTTCATTCAATTAATATAGGACCTATTGCGTAATCCAAGATAGTGGTATCAGAGCAAACCAGGGGAAAATCAAAGGGCGATGTGTGAATTCAAATCATATTCAAAGATGACGAACAACAGTTGAGTGAAGAAGGAACTCGCAAAACTAAAACGGTGTTACTATTGCCACGAAGCGGGGCACTTGGTAAATTCTTGCAAAGTAAAGGAGTATGATGAATCAATGACTCTGATCAGACAAGTCATTTAAGAGGGATTACAGAGAAACTCACTGTCGGACTCTAAGAGGGATTACAGGGACACTCACTGCAAGACTCTTAGAGGGAATACAAAGACACTCACTGCCAGACTCATGAAGAAATCTTGGTCACTGGAACCAATACTTGGCCATTATTCTTTGGCGGTTGTTATTATGTGGTAAAATTTATACAACGCATCTGAAAGGCCGTTCAACATATAGTTACGTCACAGATACTCGGAGTGTTTCCGGCACTCATAAATTGATTGTCGGTTACCTCTTCAGATGGAGTAGGAGAGGATTCAGTCAAGAACCTCGCAAGATTCAAAGTGGTTGATGACGGGGGTAGCCCAAGACCAAATAAAATGACTTAAACACATGAACGCTTAAAAGGTTAAAAGGTTCAAAGGTTAAAAACCCGGGAGCTAGGATAAAGCAGCAAGTGTGCAGTAATCAGTCATGTATCTGATTAATTCAACAACTCTCCTAGCCGCAAAAGTAAGACGAATGCACAGAGTGTAGTCTTTTACCCCCAGGTCAAAACGCTTCAACCCCCAAAAGGGTAAGTCCCCCACTGCAAGCATGTTTCACTAGTCAATGGTTTTCTCTTTGAGCGATGACCTTCCATATATATATGACACTTCATTTAGTGCTCGAGACATTCCAATCAGCCCTGATTCCATTGGGATCTCTGGTCATTGCTCTTTAGTACTTGTTCCATGCAAGTCACTCTTCATCACATTCAACACACACCTTCCCATTGCTCTCACATCCGATGCTAAACACACTTCAGTGGAGGATCTCGAGCAAACAACAAAATCTAACTAGTGAACCTCTCTCCACGTCTTGCAAACGTGGGGGGACCCCACGACCTGCGTTAGGTAAAATTAAACCCTTCCACCCTTTTGCCTAACCAGCCTAGCTACTACCATTGGTCTAGTATTTATTGCATCAACAAGTTGGCGCACACCGTGGGGCTACGCCATTAATTTTCTTCAAAAGGCCTAGTAGTGTAGCTCCATTTATGCTCAAGAATCAGCATGTCGGAAGGTGAGTCTCCGGGAGAGGCTAACCAAGTCCCTCGTACCTCTACCCCAAACACTAGCCAAACTCCTGTGGCTATACCAACCTCTATCTCAACACTGGGAAGCACTCCAACTGGAGCAACATATCCCGAGTTTCTCACTTTGCAAACATCGGCATCATCTGAAAAAGTTTCATCACTATCTCCTGAACGAGAACGTTTCTTGGACAGGGAATCAAACACCTCATCATAAACTTTTTCATTAAGCCCAGCTGGCTTTAGTTCCTGTAAGACAGAAAGAGGTTTACCAAAGCAATTAGCAACTTGACTTACATATGGGTAAGTCAACCTCTCCATCTGCTGGACAGATGTCTTGAACACTTCGGAAGCATCAGGACGGAAAAGGGGAGATTGCTCCAAGGCCTGGCCAGACTCGTGAAGTTTAAAACCAGCAATAAGGCCTTGATGTTTCTCCAAGTTCAACAGCTTCGTATAAACCTCTCCAAGGGCAGAGTTGAACTCATTGGAATGAAAGAGGTAGGTAACAACCTGGTGGAAGCCTTGCTCAATGAGCCACTGGTTATCACCAGTGGCTTGAACAACTGAAGCCTTCAGACCTTCTTTCTCTTCATCGAAGGCCTTCTGTTGAACAATCAAAGCCTCCCTATCAGCTTTTAACTTCAACCGATCAGCTTTGAAACTTTTCTTGAGATCATTTATCTCAATCTCGTGCCTCCTGGTCAATTCACCCACCTTCTTGACCCAAGCTTCTTCCTTCTTTGAAAAACCATCCATTTCCTTTTTCATTGCAGCCATTAAAGACTTCATCTTTTCCTTCTTCATAGAAAACTCCTCGTACTCCTGCATTCCCTTCTGAAAACGGGTAACACCCTCAGCCACCAAGGCAGAAAGGTTGTAGGAGCTCAGCATCAACCTCGATATAAAGTGGCCACTTTCCATTTCAGATATAGCACCACGAACGCCAGGAGGAGCAAAGTGAGCTAACACATTAGCACAAACATTAGAATCTTTGAAACTATCACCAACCTTCAAAGTCCAATTAGGAACATAAACTTCATCTTCGTCCAACCCTTCAACGTCTCTGCTTGATGAACCTTGAACAGGAGTGATCACAACCTTCTTGGCTGAAGCCTTCTTCTCACCATGAACAACCAACTTCTTCTCCTTTTCAACATCAACATCTTGACCCTCAGAAGCCTCAATATCATCACTTAATTCCACCGGATCAGAAGAAGTAGATTGAGGTGCACTCCTTAGTAAGCAACGAGCAGAACGACAGGTTAAAGCCTTGGGAGCAGCAGGCTTAGTAAAACCCTTGACGTTAGAAACACTAACATAGCCAGCATCTTCAAACCTCTATTCTACACCCCTAGCAATAGCACCATCCCCTTCAGCGGCTTGAGCATCCGTAAAGGCAACATCAGATGTATCATCACTCTTGATAAAGTCCAAAGCAGACATGACTGCAAAATATTTTAAAAACATAAAAAAGCCAACAAATAAAGATATCCCAAAAAGGCAAAACAAAGAAAAGCATACCCTGGCCATTCCTCATAAGAACCGGATCCCGATTAGCCCCATCCCACAATTTGCTAACACCTAACAGAACTAGCAAATGTTCGGGAAACGGACGGACCCTTGAAGGGCACTCTTGGATGGCTTTAAGAAAAACTTCATTTAAATCACACTCGGAAGGTTCCGGTTCATTGAGAATGGCATCACGGTGCCTCCACACCATTTTGAAGGGGACAATAGAATCAGAAACCCAGAAAAATCGATCCTTCCAAGTACCAAGTGTGGTAACCATGGAAGAGATTGGGCAAGTGTCAACCTTGGATGTCTCAAAGGTGAACCAATCACCGTTTTTTGCCAAACAAAAAAATCGACGGAATAACATCAACGAAGGGTCATAACCACAAGCACGGCACAAAACCTCGAAGTGTAAAACCCTAGCCATGCCCTTCGGATGAATTTGACCAAAGGAAACACGATAGTACTCCAAAACGTTCGATAAAAAACCAAGAAAGGATGACGAAGGTTGGAAAATTCAAAGTGCCGACAATACAAAGCAATCGAACCAGGGGGACATTGATCAACAGATTTATCATAGCCCGGTGCAACCGGATTAAATTTAAGACCAATGCCCCAATCCATACAAAAATTCTCCACTTCCTCTTGGGTGAGGCGTGAAAAACTAACGGAAAGATCTTTCCGTGCACCCATGATCAAAGTAAAGAACAAGTAAAAACAAATCGGAACTAATCTGAAAAACGGAAAGGGGAATATGGAAGGAAACTTGAGAGAAAATGAAGAAAGATTGTTGGTTGTCTTGAACAATAAATGAAAAATAAAAACCAATAGATGTTATGATTACACGGCAGTTAATTAACCCGCCCTCTGCAGAAACCGCCATCAATCACATCAACAATCTCGTCAAAATTCAAATTTCAAAAAAACTCAACTGTAACGAACCTTTCAATCCTTTAAGCGTTGAAGCCTTTAAGCAATACAAATAAATGTGTAAAAGTCAGAAGTCTTTGAGCATACTTCCCAAAAACCTCTGACTTGGGGGGCTGATGACGGGGGTAGCCCAAGACCAAATAAAATGACTTAAACACATGAACACTTAAAAGGTTCAAAGGTTCAAAGGTTAAAAACCCGGGAGCTAGGATAAAGCAGCACATGTATAGTAATCAGTCATGTCTCTGATTACTTCAACAACTCTCCTAGCCGCAAAAATAAGACGAATGCACAGAGTGTAGTCTTTTACCCACAGGTCAAAACGCTTCAACCCCCAAAAGGGTAGTCTCCCAATGCAAGCATGTTTCGCTAGTCAATGGTTTCCTCTTTGAGCGATGACCTTCTCTATATATATGACACTTCATTTAGTGCTCGAGACATTCCAATCAACCCTGATTCCATTGGGATCTCTGGTCATTGCTCTTGAGTACTTGTTCCATGCAAGTCACTCTTCATCACATTCAACACACACATTCCCATTGCTCTCACATCCGAAGCTGAACACACTTTAGTGGAGGATCTCGAGCAAACAACAAAATCTAACTAGTGAACCTGTCTCTACGTCTTGCAAACGTGGGGGACCCCACAGCCTGCGTTAGGTAAAATTAAACCCTTGAACCCTTTTGTCTAACCAGTCCAGTTACTACCATCGGTCTACTACTATTTGTTGCATCAATAGTGGTCAATTAGCATCTTTTGTTGCCACCTTTTAAAGTTCAAACCAAAAAAATTTTGTGGTTTCTCAGCATGACAACAGCCTGGGTAGCAACTAATGGTCCCATAGTGGTAGATGAAGATCCCATAGTTGTAGACAAAGGAGTGCTTAATGGTCCCATAGTGGTAGATGAAGATCCCATAGAGTTCGAAATTATTGTTAACAGAAAAACCACAACAAAAGAATAATGTTTTAGCTTCAAAAAAACTAAAATGTTTTGGCTTCAAAAAAACCAAAACCAAAGAACAAACTTCACACAAAAGTTTGTATAATCTAATTGTGAACCAACTAAAGGTTGTAATCAAAAAATAATGTTTAGAAGCATTTTGCAAAATGAAAAATAAACTAAATAAAAAGGTTTTATTTCGAACCAGCAATGTTTTATAAAACCAAATAAAAAGGTTTTAAAAAGCCAATTGTACGAACGAAAGGTTAAACATAATTTTCACAAACCATTTGAAATCCGACTTAAAATAAAACCCAACGACAAAGAACGATGTTTCAAATTGTTATTAATGTTGTAGGAGAATCGTTCATAAAATAAGATAAAATAACATTTTTATTATTTAATTAATTCGAATTACAATACAAAAGTAAAGAATTCAAAGAGAAATGAAATAAGCAAAGTAGAAGAACAGAAATCTAGTGTTGTGGCAGAGGATTTATGTTCAATAGAGGTATGGAAGTCCCTTAAAACAATGTAGAGGGCATTTTTTTCCAGAAACTCTTCTTCTTTCGTGTGTGTACTTTCTTTAACATATGAGTCTTCAAGAGTGTGACCCCTTTTCCAAGAATCTCTTGTGTGTATTCTTATGTGTATCAGGCACAAAATTCTACTTTTTATATATAAGTGCCATGGGTGGATAAAGAGTCGAGCTTAATTAGAGACTTAAGTTGAGATGTAAAAACTCTAACCAAGTGACACAAAATCTCTAATTAAATGACATAAAAAACTCTACTCAAGAGTATAGTCTTAAATACAACAAAATACAACACATGGAGAATCTCTGTTAATAATTTCGTTAAATTTCCACAATTTCTATTTACCACATTTCCATCACCATAGAACCTCATGGTTCTACACGGTGTTGTAAAAACCACGACTAGTGAGAGACTAGTCAGCGATTAATCGCTAATCAGCCTTCAGCTGAGTAATTTTTCACTAATCAGTCAGTTAATCGCTACTCATTCCAAGCCGGTCCAAGTCGGGGCTAGTCAACCCAAGTCGGTCTAATCATCTCTAGTCGGCCCAATAATAATCCTTAAAAAACTAGCCCAATATAAAACGTTTAGCCCATTTCCCTTAAAGCCATACCCTAATATTGCTAATACTGAGACGCTGATTACTCCCAGGCTCCCAGCGACAATAAAATCACGCTCTTCCACGGTTGGTTCAACTGAAATCAGCCACTCACCCTCTTCCACTCCCAGCAACAACACACTACTAGAAAACGCAAAATTTCTTACACCGTTTTTCGTCAAAAATGCGTCACAAATAGCGATTTCTGACTAATTTACAAGTAAATGTGTACGTAGGAAAACCCCTCGAAGGAAACTGGTTTCTTACGCATTTGCTACGCAACTTCCTACGCATTTCTGACAAAAATATGATGTCAGAAGTTCCTACACATTTTCTTCAGTATTATTATCAGGATTATCTTTTATTTCCTACACATTTTCGACGAACTTTTTTTAATTTATTTTTATAGTGTTATTATTGCAGTCGTTTTTATATTTAGTTTTGTGACGCATTTCCAACACAATTTTTATACGCATTTTCGACACTCCCATTTCTGACGCATTTTCAACACTACCCTTTCTGACACATTCCGATGGCATTAAAAAAAATTAAAAAAAAAATCTTTTTGAACTTTCCTACGCATTTGTGACGAAACAATAATTAAAAAAAATAAAAAATATATTTTTAAACTTTCCTACACATTTGTGACGAAACAATAATAAAATTAAAAAAAAATGTTTTAAAAAAATATTAATCTTATATTGGTTAAAAATATTAAACATCATTTACATTTAAAATATAAAAATAATCTGGCAGTGTTTATATGTTTAAAAAGCATACATTTACACACATATTTAACTTCCTGTTTACTAAAAGTTCTGAGTAGGAACGAGCCTCTCTTTATACACTCATGATTTGTTTTTATTTGCATGCAAGAAAAACTAAAAAACTGAAACTGACTATTATTGTCTTGGAATATAAATACTGACAAAGAGCACATAGATATGCAATGTGATGGATGGATGGATGGATATCTCATTGTGCAACAAAATGCTCAAATAAATAGTATTCTTACAATCAGATCCTAGCAGTAGATTTAAACATAAAGAGAGATAGATTAAGACCAAGTCAAAGATACTACCATGATCCCACGGTAGCGACTGTTGGATTCTGAAAAGCAGCAGAGGCGGGGAGACGGTCAAACCTTCTTCTGTAATCTTTGCTATCTGTATATGTGCACGTTCAGTACATAACCAATTTTTAATAGGAAACCGGTGCGTAAACACTTGTACATAGTGCTTGCCAAATATAGTGAAAGAGAGGTGGTTATGCAGTTACATAATTGCTTTATGAATCACAGTTATAAATGTTCTACAACTGGCTCAAGTTTAAGACCCATAACTTATTATTGTAAGAACAGAGTTTTTAAAGTAACTTATTTTATAAAATTATATAGTTTATGAAGAATGAAGTTTTTAAAAATATTACCTGAAGCTTGTTAACAGCAGACCTATCACGGTATAGAAGGTCACGCATGCATTTCTCCAATAACTTGACACCCTCCTCAAAACTCAAGTCCTCCCTCCATTCCTCACGAAGTATAGGTCGGGCAAGGTGATTTCCAAATCCAGTCGCGATATGATCATCCTCATAATGTACACCGATCATGCTAATCTGCATATATATAAATAGTCGTGCACTTCTTTAGGTCCAAGTGAGTTCCCATCATCCCACATATTGTCATGCAAAATCATTATTTACAACAAACAAGTTAAAACTTACAATTAGAAGTAGAGGTGGCAATGTAGACCTATTCTTGGTTTTAAAAAGCGTGCGCCTTTTCGCTCCGCGCCTAGAGTAATTACAAGAGGTGTCAAAAAGGCACGAGACGCACACCCTGGGGCCTTTTCGCTCCGCACCTAGAGTAATTACAAGAAGCGCCAAAAAGGGCGCTTTTTGGGATTTTTCTGGGCTTTTTGGGCCTGAGGCGCGAGCCTCTCGTACCCAAGGCGTTTTTATGCATCTAATTGCTGTACCTTGGGTTTTCTGGCTTGTACACCCTGTCCATTATTCCACCACTTTTTAAAAAGATCCCAATTGAATACAACCAAAATGCATAGACATGTGTATCACAGATACTTACATGAGTTCATCAAGGTACATGAGTTCTCCACTTGCACCAATAAGAGAATGTTTGCCCACTTGCTTTAATCGTTCAACACTCTTGTACTGAATGGTGGATCCATATGACCCTGTGAACACAAAAGTCAGCAAACAGTATTGCTAGAAATAATGGTAGTTCAACCATCACACAGTTCCATTACAGCAAGAAATGATAAATCTGCAAGGGTGCAAACGAGCCGAGCCCGAGCTCGACTCGTTTAGTATTTATTAATTAATTTAGATTTATTATAATTATTATTATACATACAATTTAGTTATTTTTTATATTTATATAAATGGTAATTATTATTATATAAATATATGTTTAATATATTAATAAAAATATATAAACAGAAAGCTCGTTTAGGCTCGCGAGCCGGCTCGAGCTTGATAAGCGAAGCTCGGGCTCGGGCTCGTTTATTGAATGGGCTTGTTTTTAGGCTCGGGCTCTAGCTCGTGCTCGTTTAAGCTCGGCTCATTCGAGCTTTTTTCGAGCCAAGCTTGAGTAGCTCGCGAGTAGCTCGGCTCATTTGCACCCCTAGTGTGCTTTATCCATATATTAAAAACTCATTGGTAGTTCTACTAGGTGAAAAAAACAAATAGATATTCTTAATAGCACCTAACATATACATACAAACACCCACAGATATATAGCATATTTAACAACAGTCTGATGTTGTTAAGGATTATCTAACCTCCCATGTCAGCAGCCATGAGAATTCCATCCTTGTACTTGATCCCACTGATGGATGTACCCGTCACATATGGATACCTATATAAAAAACCAATCAACTTGTAATATACAAAATGATAATATAATAACTGTAATAATAACAAAATTGAACACATGATTGATGTCAAAAGTCCATATCAGATTGAATCTCAAAAGTACTAGAGAATGTTTTTACCAAGGACCCACTTGTAAGAAAAACATGTGAAAGAGAACTCAATTTGGTTGAAGCATTTCATCGAGCAGTTGGTATGTATCTTCAAACCTTTCACGTTCGAACAACATAACAAAAATCAAAACCTGATAAAACCACATACAACAGCTAGTATATATATATAATTGATCCTAAGACTAAGATAAAACCTATACATGATGCATGATTGATGCATTCATCAACAAAAAAAGAGTAATATGTATACCTTATTCGTAATCGCACCATAACAGTAGCTGTAGCAATCCGTGAAAGACAGTTCAATGGTGCGTTGGTGGTCACTTGTGGTGAAGAAGATTATCGATTGTTGTGCAGAAGACGACCGATTTCAGGTGAAGAACACCATCGATTGAATGTGAAGAACATGATGCTTATTGAAGGTGAAGAAGATGATCGAAGGTGGGGGTTGGCTGCGTGGAACAAACAGAGCAGCAAGGGGATATTGATTAAGGTTACAAGGAGTCGGGGATAATAGATTTAGGTTGAAAGAGGGAAAAATGATAAGTGGGAGGGAAAGCCAGAGATTTTAAAATTATGGCTGCAATTGGAGTCACGTTATTATAATAATTAGTTTTTTAATTATTAAAATATACTTTTTTAATTCTCCATTAATAGTAATATGTATTCTTATATTAGAATAAGGGTGCAAACGATTCGAGCCGAGTCCCGAGCTTCACCAAGCTCGAGCTCGAGTTCGTTTCACTTGTAAAAGCTTGAGGTCGATCTTGGCTCAATTTGAGCTTTGTTTTTAAAGCTCGAGCTCGGCTCATAAGTAATTTTTCAAACTCGAGTTTTGCTCGGCTCAATTCGAGCTTTTTTTCGAGCCGATCTCGAGTAGCTCGGTTCATTTGCACCCCGAAAACACGGTCCGAACTCGACACGAATCTAACACGAAATTTGCGGGGTTTGGGTTTAGCCTAAACGGGTTCGGGTCAGTTTCAGGTTGAACCCGCAAACCCGTTTAGCTAAACGGGTCAGGTTCGGGTCAACCCGGTCGGGTTGGCGGGTAGACCCGCTTAACCCATTTCTATAATATTATATTTTTTTACAATATGTTTTATGTTATAAATTAAATTTGGTGTGTATTTTATGTTATATTTATAACTTAAAAATAGAAACCGACACAGAAATAGAAACTAACATAAGATTTTATGATTTTAATGTAAGTTTATTATCTAATTTGTGTTTTTTTCTAGTAGATGTTAATTTTAATATATTAATTTACTGAAAAAATATAAAAAAATTCGGGTTGAACGGGTTGGGTTCGGGTTAGCCTGCGAATATTCGGGTCACGTTCAGGTTCATATGTATGAAACGATTTTCGGGTTGGGGTCGGGTTCGGGTTCGTTTAAAATTTTCGGGTTCGGGTCGGGTTGAACCCGCCAACTCGCGAATATGACCCGTTTAGCACCCTTAGACTAGGCGCCGATCAATCTCGATTAATCACCGATTATTCTATTCTGGATTAATTTTCGATTAATTACAACTAATCGCAATTATATTTGATTAATGCCCATTAATCCCGATTAATCGCTAGTCCCCACCCCACCACTGGCCGACTAGCGACTAGCAATTTCAACAACCATGGTAAATGGTAAATGTTTACTTATTAATATTAACGGTACAACTATTACTACTAATATTAATGGTATTCTATAGTACTCATAATGCCTTCTTTTAATATATATAAGTATTCATATAACTTAGCCTTTTTTAACGATATATAACTTTTAATACATTGAAACATAGATAAAAATACGGCGTTAGTTCGGTACAGTTTTTGGCGATTTTTGGTACCGGTATTGTCATACGATATTTCGGTGTTACTAATTAACATATGTCGGTTTTGGCGATTTTCACCAGGGGATACTGGTATTTTAATGTAAAATTCGGTATACCGTGCCGTGTACCATACCAAATCGATACCGAACCGAAAGTCGGTACTAAAAACGCCAAAAAGTAGGTACCGATTCGGTACCCAGTAAAAAAATGTTACGAAAAATCTGTAGTACCGGTACCAAGTACCAAACGCTCATCCCCACACATAGGTAGGTACATACGTTTAATAAAATAAGAATTATTATATGGGTTGTTTTCTACGTATTTGTGACAAATACTATAAAATCGTCAGAAAAATGTGTCACAACTTGTGACGGATTTCCGACACAATATAAATTTTGTCATAAATGCATAGGAAATAACTGCCAGCTTCCTACAGATTTCTGACGAAAAAATTTTACATTTCGTCTTTCTAAAGTCCAACATCGTTTTTTTTTCAATCAATCTTTGGTACAACTTTATTATACATGATATACTTTTGTCTTACAAAGTTATACCTATTATACTTATAGATACCTACCAATCCATCTTCCCTTTTAGAAAGTTATATCTATTTTCATGTACGCATATGTATATGCACTTCCGAACCCATTACACAAAATATAATTTGGAAATCTGTATAAGTGTATATATATATAAGTATATATATATATATATTTAGTGGCAATTTGTATAAGTACATATATATTTAGTGGTTTATATACACTGTGATACATACTCATATACATACACATAAGCATATACGCACAATACACCCATACACATCAATACGTATATGCATGCATATACATAGAAATCAATCACATGCCATTGAAAGAGACTAAAGATGTTGAGGTCCTGAATCGAGAAACTAATATAAAACCGTAAAGGTGTAAGTTTACCAAATCCTGCCTAATCCGCTACTCCCAAGTCAATTTCGGCCTGCATATATATAAATACACACACACATACATACACACACACATACATACACACATACATACATACACACATACATACACACATACATACACACATACATACACACATACATACACACATACATACACACATACATACACACATACATACACACATACATACACACATACATACACACATACATACACACATACATACACACATACATACACACATACATACACACATACATACATACATACATACATACATACATACATACATACATACATACATACATACATACATACATACATACATACATACATACATACATACATACATACATACATACATACATACATACATACATACATACATACATACATACATACATACATACATACATACATACATACATACATACATACATACATACATACATACATACATACATACATACATACATACATACATACATACATACATACATACATACATACATACATACATACATACATACATACATACATACATACATACATACATACATACATACATACATACATACATATGTATTCAACTGCACACTTAATAACAAATATAACCACATCCACATATAGATAAAAACATGCATAGACGTACACATACATACCCACATACCCAAATACATATATACATACTCACATTATACTCCTATCCATACGTCCAAATACTTACGTACATTTAATATTTAAAATAAGAATAATTATATGGGTTGTTTCTTACACATTTGTGACAAATCCTTAAATGTCGTAAGAAATGTGTCACAACTTACAATGGATTTACGCATTTTGTCATAAATACGTAGGAAATTGTATTCATACATGGATTGTTTCCTATGTCTTTGTGACAATTATATTTAAAAATAAGCATTTTGTCATAAATGTATAGGAATATGTTTATTTTATAATTATTATATACTAGTCTTATTATTAGTTAACCTTTTGTAGATTATTTATGACAGATCTGTGACGTAATTGTCAATTAATTAGGATTTTCTTATTTTTTGTCAGAAACTTGTCACAAGTTGTGACGGAATTCCGACGGATGGTTTAAGTAAATGAAAAAAATAAATATTTCGTCATAAATGTGTAGCAAACGATATTATTTTCCCTTATGTTTTTGGTTTTTATAAATATTTATTCGGTAAAAAATAATAATTAACCTTTTGTAGATTATTTCCTACAGATAGATTTATGACGCAACTGTCAATTAATTAGGGTTTTCTTATTTTTCGTCATAAATGTGTAGGAAACGATATCATTTTCCCTTATTTTTTTGTTTTGTAGGTTATTTCCGATAGATTTGTTACGCAACTGTCAATTAATTAGGGTTTTCTTATTTTTGGTCATGGATGCATCCAAAATCTGTAACAAAATCCTGAAATTTATTTTTGTAGGAAATTCGTCATAAAAGTGTAGTAATTTATCACGAAAAAAATTGTGTAGGAAATTTCTGTAGGAAATTGTCCCTTTTTTCTAGTAGTGAATCACGCTCTTCCACGGTTGGTTCAACTGACATCGCTGCTCACCCTCTTCCACGGTTCCACGACTCCGACGATCTTATCCCTCTCCGGCGGCGCCGCCTCTTTCTCCGGCAGGCGCAACTCCTTTCTCTGGAAAATCGACGATACATCAACCAACAAATCGCATTTACAATCTTAAATTCTTAATAAATTGTTACTGACTTAATGTAAAGCTTTAATAGAAATCTATACTGATGAAATTTTAATAGATTGTTGCTGTAAAGCTTATTATAATTTTTTAAGTTACAACGTATTAGAAATTTGTAATTTAGCTCATAGTTACACTTACATAACAGATAACTTACATGAGATCTGAAATTTGTATTGAATTGATGAACTCGGTGTAGACATGTAGTCAATTTATGTATCTATACTTGTGTGGTGTAATTCTGTAAGTACTTTTTTTTTGACAGACAACATTTTTATGGCATCTATGGAATCAGCTGGTAGTAAAATGCTTAAAAGAAGCTCTGCCGATATTGGATGGGAATACGGAAGTTTGGTGGATCCAAATAAGTTAGATAGAACTTAATGTAACTTGTGTAAAAAGTGTATCTCCGAAGGAGTGTATAGATTGAAACAACAAATAGCGGGCATGACGGGAGGTGTTACAATTTGTCAAAAAGCAACAAAAGATGATCATTTAAGGGTTCTAAATGCTCTTAATGAAGCCTAAAACAAAAAAAAGAAAAGAAAATAAAAGCTAAACAAAGTAGTGATGAAGCTTTAAGATCCGGGGTGAACATTGGTGATGAAACAATTGACCACGATGATTGTTTTGGAGATTTGAAGGAATCTCATTCTTTTGGTCCTATTAATAGATTTGGAACTAGCCAAGGCAACAACAAACAAAGCAATCTTAACAATGTTTTTAAAAAGAAACAAATGACTCATGTAAACCAATATGTTATGAGTGGACGTATGAATGTGCAATTCCATTTCATGCCTTTGAAGGGGATAGCTTCAAATAAGTAGTGGAGGCAATTGCTCAATTTGGTCCTAGTTTCATGCCTCCTACTAGATATGAGATGAGAAGTACCTTTTTGAGAAAAGAGGTTGAAGACAGTAAAACCTATTTGAAAAAGTTTGAAGAGGAATGTAAATGTACAAGATAATCTATCATCACCGATACATGGTCCGATAGAACAAGAAAAAGCATCATAAACTTGTGTGTCA
Source organism: Helianthus annuus (assembly GCF_002127325.2). Classification (NCBI taxonomy): domain Eukaryota; kingdom Viridiplantae; phylum Streptophyta; class Magnoliopsida; order Asterales; family Asteraceae; genus Helianthus; species Helianthus annuus. Next base: position 93,029,704 of record NC_035435.2, on the reverse strand, counting down.
ATTCAAAGTTAGGTACGATGTTTTATCTTCTAAAGAATATTCGGATGAAGCGCACACAAGTGCAAACATATTTGAGTATGTTGATAAATGCATTGAAGAAGTTGGTCTAGAAAATGTCGTTCAAATTGTGACCAGTAATGCATCTAATAATATGGGTGCATCAAAATTGTTGAAGGAGAAAAGACCAACAATATTTTGGACAACATGTGCAACACATACAATTAATCTCATATTTGAAGGTATTTATATCGTTAGTTTGTTAGTTGTCCAATATCAAGCAAAAGACACTAACGATCTTTATTTATGCTTAGCAAAAAATATTGGTTATGATTAGAAAGTATACAAAGAAAAGGAACATTGTGAGACTGGGAGTTACAAGATTTACATCCGTCTTTGTTACTTTACGAAGTTTGTTAGAAAAAAGTGTCAACTTAGGCATATGTTTTCTACCGATAAATAGGAAAAATCTAAATTTGCTAAAACGGAAAAAGGAATGGCCGCTTAGAAAACAGTTAGATCACCGTCATTTTGGGGTGTAGTGACAACATGCTTGAACGTATTTGCACCATTAGTCAAAGTCCTCTAAATGGTTGATGCGGATTGGAAGCCTTCAATGGGTTTTATAAATAGTGAGCTTCAACGGGCAAAAGAAAAATTTATCAAGACTTTGAATGATAATAAAAGTGCATACAAGCCTATTTTAGATATTATCTCAAAAAATAATCTAAAAGGCTTGATACTTATCTACATATGACGACTTGCGTTTTAAACCCATATGACGACTTGCGTCCACAGTGGCTAATCACGCTGAACGACCCGAGAAGTTCTCGGGTCTACACTTCAAGAGGTGGCAGCAGAAGATGTTCTTCTACCTGATGTACACGTAAACACTATCATGGAGGTGAATCCTAACGTTGTGTCTTACTTTGAAAATGTGTTTCCTTTGAGAAGACAAACACATGCAACGTCATCAACACCTACTTTTGAAGTAGGTGAAAGCTCTTCTACACCAGTTGAGGAGGCAGTTCATGATAAGACACATGAACAACATGAGGTTGAAGAAAGTGATCGTAGGCGAAGTAAAAGGCCAAGGGTTGAAAAATCCTTCGGTCCAGACTTCCTTAGCTATATGGTTGAGGGCGAGCCCAATACATATCGCGAAGCGGTTTCCTCTTCAGAAGGACCTCAATGGAAAGAAGCAATAAGAAATGAAATAGATTCTATATAGCAAAATCATAATTGGGAGTTAGTAGATCTTCCACCTGGTTGCAAACCACTTGGATATCGTTGGATATTCAAAAGGAAGATGAAAACTGATGGAAGTATTGATAAGTACAAGGCTAGGTTGGTGATTAAAGGATTTAGACAAAAGGAAGGTCTAGATTACTTTGATACCTACTCGCCTGTGACGCGCATAACCTCGATTAGATTGGTTCTTGCTATAGCGGCTTTAAGAAATTTGGAAGTTCACCAAATGGATGTTAAAACCGCATTTCTAAATGGCGATTTAGAAGAAGAGATTTACATGGAGCAACCTGAAGGTTTCTCCGCCCCAGGTCAAGAGGGTAAAGTATGTAAACTCGTCAAGTCTTTGTATGGCTTGAAGCAAGCACCAAAACAATGGCACCAAAAGTTTGATCATGTCATGATTGACAATGGTTTCAAAATAAATGAGCGCGACAAATGTGTTTATTTCAAAGACACAAATAAAGGTTATGTGATCTTATGCCTTTATGCAGACGATATGCTTATCATTGGGAGTAATGATAAAATTATCAAAGCTACTAAAAGCATGTTGAAAGCTAGATTTGACATGAAAGACATGGGTTTAGCGGATGTGATTCTTGGAGTAAAGATCATAAGAACCCAAGAAGGTCTTGTGTTAAGTCAATCTCACTATGTGGATAAAATTCTTGAAAAATTCAACTCGGGAGATACGAGTGTCGCTCGAACTCCAGTTGATACCTCCCAACATCTCAAGAAGAATAAAGGAGATGGAGTTGCTCAGTTAGAGTATTCAAGAATTATAGGCAGTCTAATGTATCTAATGACATGTACTAGACCCGACTTGGCTTACGCGGTGAGTAGGCTAAGTAGATACACCAGCAATCCGTGCGCGGATCATTGGAAGGCTATCACGAGGGTGCTTAGATACATACGATACACAAGAGACTATGGACTGCATTATACCCGACAACCAGCAGTGATCGAAGGATACACTGATGCAAACTGGATATCGGATAATAAAGATTCCAAATCAACAAGTGGTTACGTGTTTACACTTGGAGGAGCTGCTATTGCTTGGAAGTCTTCTAAGCAAACGGTCATAGCGAGATCCACAATGGAATCTGAATTTATCGCCTTGGATAAGTCAGGCGAGGAGGCGGAATGGCTACGTCAATTCGTGGAAGATATTCCAAGATGGCCAAAGCCTTTGCCCGCCATATGTGTACATTGTGATAGCCAATCAGCGATTGGTAGAGCTCAAAGCTTGATGTACAATGGCAGATCAAGGCATATGCGACGTAGACATAACACGATACGACAACTACTCTCAACGGGTGTTATCACAATTGATTATGTGAGATCAGCGGATAACATTGCGGACCCGTTTACAAAAGGCTTAAGCAGAGAGTTAGTAGAAACGTCGTCAAGAGGAATGGGACTAAAGCCCGTGGTAAATGGGAATATGAGGGAAACCTAACTTAGTTGACTGGAGATCCCAAGATCTAAGTTCAACAGGACAACTTAATCATATTACCAAAACGGAGTCACTGTGGGGGAGTACCCCAAACTAAATAAAAGGGAGTTACATATACTTCCTAGTCCATTCCAATCAGTGACATGAAGTGAGGTTAAGCATATTAAGGTTAATGATTTCGGGAAATCAAATAACCATGATGCTTTTAATGATTCATGGGAATCACCTATGTTAGAGAGAAGTGGGGTCGCTTCAAATGGATTTGTGGGGTGCGCAAATCCTAGAGCTCTCGCAGAACCAGGCTAGTGTTCCAGGACCATAATAGGACACGACAATGAGGAGTTGGCCAAACCAGGGAGAGTATTGTGTGAAGTGTATTGTCGTTTACACAAATGGGGGTATGTTCAAGGACATCGCGTCTACACACCGCTAGTAAGCTAAGTGCGTTTCACAAAAGAAGGTTCAAAGGCTTCAACCTACCTATCTTGCAATACTCAACTGTCGAAGTTTATCGTTGAAAAGTGTAAGGAAAAGATCCATTTCCATACATGTGGGGGATTGTTGGAAATTTGATGAAAATAACATTTTTCATGTGGGGGATTGTTGGAAAAATAGGTGAAAATAGCATTTTTCACAAATATAGGAAAATGATTTTTTCCTATTTTGGACTAGAAATAAATATAATAAAATGAGCGGGTTTTATGTATTTATTTGTGGGTTTGTGTTCTATGTTGGAAGAGCTTCGCAACGAACTAAACCACGTCCAAAACCGAGCTAAGATGAATGAGATATCGATGCTCAAAGTTGGGTGTTTGGAACATTCAATGTTGAAACTAAAGGGAAAGTAGCACCTTGTCCCACATAGGAGGAGAGATGGAACTTAAATGGGTATTTAAGGTGGAACTCTCCATCCTTATTGTTTCATGGAAGCACACACTAGTGTCCTCGCGAAGGGTGCAGAGCACCCTAACTCGCACTCGCACTCGCACACGCTCGCGCGCGCGCGCGCGTGGCGTGGGCGATGAGGCGCAATGTGACGCTTTGATGGCGCACTTTGCACTTCGCACGCTCGCATCGCCGCGAGCCGCTTGAGAGCCGCCTTTGTGGAGCACAAGGGTTGCAAGGACCAAGTGGTACGTGATGTGGCGCATGACGCGGCAGTCATGCGCGCGCGAGTACACGAGGCGCGCGGTTGGGCGCATGGTGCATGGGTCCTGCTGTGTCATGCGCGGCGCACCAGAGTAAGCCAATACGGCGCGACTGTGTGGCGCGCACGTATAGGCTCACAGGTGACGTGGCGCACGCGCGCATGGACGGACTTGAGCCAAGAGGCCGCACCGCGCATGGCCTTGAGCCAAGAGGCCGCACCGCGCATGAGCGCGCATGGACATGCGCCAGTGTGGCGCACGCGCGCATGGCAGTGAGCCAAGATGCCGCACCACGCATGGGCGTGCGGACCTGGGCGCGCGCGCGCAGAAGCTTCCAGCATTGAATGACTGGGCAGTTTCAGTCCAGCTTCGTAACTGACGAGTTAATAGGCTTTGACTGAGAATTAAATGACGTATTAAAGTGCATTGAAGACGTTTAATGCAATTTAAACCTCTCATTTAATTCGTTTTGACTGTTTCAACCTAGGAGCTGTATAAATACAGCTCCATACCCACATTGTTTATTGTTTATTTTATTTATTTACGTGAACGGTTCCTACAATCTTAAAACAAATTTTAAAACCGTTCGTGTAATCAAAACCATTCTGTTTGTGATTCAAACCAGTTTTGTTTTCACTCAGTTTGTGTTTTAAAAACAGATTTTTTTTTTTTTGTTTTCTTCTTCAAAGGAGCGACTTTGGTTGAAAACAATTTTGGTTACTTCAGAATTGTCCTATAAATTTGCTAAAACTTTCTGATTTGGTCTTCAAAGTTGGACTTAGAAGCCAATCAGTAAGTTCTAATTATTAAAAATTTTCTGTTTTTTGGTCTTCAAAGTTGGACTTAGAAGCCTAAACAGTAAATTAGTGGTAAAAATTAAAATTTGATAGTTTACTTCTGGTTTTTGCGTAAATCAGAATTTTTGACTAAACTTTTAAAATTTTAATTTTTTCAGCATGTCGAACGAAAATGTCAACGTTAACAACACCACAAATGTTGTGACGGGAACCCCCCTCAACGCCACCACTGTGGGAGCGTCCACAGTGGCTAATCACGCTGAACGACCCGAGAAGTTCTCGGGTCTACACTTCAAGAGGTGGCAGCAGAAGATGTTCTTCTACCTGATGTACACGTAAACACTATCATGGAGGTGAATCCTAACGTTGTGTCTTACTTTGAAAATGTGTTTCCTTTGAGAAGACAAACACATGCAACGTCATCAACACCTACTTTTGAAGTAGGTGAAAGCTCTTCTACACCAGTTGAGGAGGCAGTTCATGATAAGACACATGAACAACATGAGGTTGAAGAAAGTGATCACAGGCGAAGTAAAAGGCCAAGGGTTGAAAAATCCTTCGGTCCAGACTTCGTTAGCTATATGGTTGAGGGCGAGCCCAATACATATCGCGAAGCGGTTTCCTCTTCAGAAGGACCTCAATGGAAAAAAGCAATAAGAAATGAAATAGATTCTATATTGCAAAATCATAATTGGGAGTTAGTAGATCTTCCACCTGGTTGCAAACCACTTGGATATCGTTGGATATTCAAAAGGAAGATGAAAACTGATGGAAGTATTGATAAGTACAAGGCTAGGTTGGTGATTAAAGGATTTAGACAAAAGGAAGGTCTAGATTACTTTGATACCTACTCGCCTGTGACGCGCATAACCTCGATTAGATTGGTTCTTGCTATAGCGGCTTTAAGAAATTTGGAAGTTCACCAAATGGATGTTAAAACCGCATTTCTAAATGGCGATTTAGAAGAAGAGATTTACATGGAGCAACCTGAAGGTTTCTCCGCCCCAGGTCAAGAGGGTAAAGTATGTAAACTCGTCAAGTCTTTGTATGGCTTGAAGCAAGCACCAAAACAATGGCACCAAAAGTTTGATCATGTCATGATTGACAATGGTTTCAAAATAAATGAGCGCGACAAATGTGTTTATTTCAAAGACACAAATAAAGGTTATGTGATCTTATGCCTTTATGCAGACGATATGCTTATCATTGGGAGTAATGATAAAATTATCAAAGCTACTAAAAGCATGTTGAAAGCTAGATTTGACATGAAAGACATGGGTTTAGCGGATGTGATTCTTGGAGTAAAGATCATAAGAACCCAAGAAGGTCTTGTGTTAAGTCAATCTCACTATGTGGATAAAATTCTTGAAAAATTCAACTCGGGAGATACGAGTGTCGCTCGAACTCCAGTTGATACCTCCCAACATCTCAAGAAGAATAAAGGAGATGGAGTTGCTCAGTTAGAGTATTCAAGAATTATAGGCAGTCTAATGTATCTAATGACATGTACTAGACCCGACTTGGCTTACGCGGTGAGTAGGCTAAGTAGATACACCAGCAATCCGTGCGCGGATCATTGGAAGGCTATCACGAGGGTGCTTAGATACATACGATACACAAGAGACTATGGACTGCATTATACCCGACAACCAGCAGTGATCGAAGGATACACTGATGCAAACTGGATATCGGATAATAAAGATTCCAAATCAACAAGTGGTTACGTGTTTACACTTGGAGGAGCTGCTATTGCTTGGAAGTCTTCTAAGCAAACGGTCATAGCGAGATCCACAATGGAATCTGAATTTATCGCCTTGGATAAGTCAGGCGAGGAGGCGGAATGGCTACGTCAATTCGTGGAAGATATTCCAAGATGGCCAAAGCCTTTGCCCGCCATATGTGTACATTGTGATAGCCAATCAGCGATTGGTAGAGCTCAAAGCTTGATGTACAATGGCAGATCAAGGCATATGCGACGTAGACATAACACGATACGACAACTACTCTCAACGGGTGTTATCACAATTGATTATGTGAGATCAGCGGATAACATTGCGGACCCGTTTACAAAAGGCTTAAGCAGAGAGTTAGTAGAAACGTCGTCAAGAGGAATGGGACTAAAGCCCGTGGTAAATGGGAATATGAGGGAAACCTAACTTAGTTGACTGGAGATCCCAAGATCTAAGTTCAACAGGACAACTTAATCATATTACCAAAACGGAGTCACTGTGGGGGAGTACCCCAAACTAAATAAAAGGGAGTTACATATACTTCCTAGTCCATTCCAATCAGTGACATGAAGTGAGGTTAAGCATATTAAGGTTAATGATTTCGGGAAATCAAATAACCATGATGCTTTTAATGATTCATGGGAATCACCTATGTTAGAGAGAAGTGGGGTCGCTTCAAATGGATTTGTGGGGTGCGCAAATCCTAGAGCTCTCGTAGAACCAGGCTAGTGTTCCAGGACCATAATAGGACACGACAATGAGGAGTTGGCCAAACCAGGGAGAGTATTGTGTGAAGTGTATTGTCGTTTACACAAATGGGGGTATGTTCAAGGACATCGCGTCTACACACCGCTAGTAAGCTAAGTGCGTTTCACAAAAGAAGGTTCAAAGGCTTCAACCTACCTATCTTGCAATACTCAACTGTCGAAGTTTATCGTTGAAAAGTGTAAGGAAAAGATCCATTTCCATACATGTGGGGGATTGTTGGAAATTTGATGAAAATAGCATTTTTCATGTGGGGGATTGTTGGAAAAATAGGTGAAAATAGCATTTTTCACAAATATAGGAAAATGATTTTTTCCTATTTTGGACTAGAAATAAATATAATAAAATGAGCAGGTTTTATGTATTTATTTGTGGGTTTGTGTTCTATGTTGGAAGAGCTTCGCAACGAACTAAACCACGTCCAAAACCGAGCTAAGATGAATGAGATATCGATGCTCAAAGTTGGGTGTTTGGAACATTCAATGTTGAAACTAAAGGGAAAGTAGCACCTTGTCCCACATAGGAGGAGAGATGGAACTTAAATGGGTATTTAAGGTGGAACTCTCCATCCTTATTGTTTCATGGAAGCACACACTAGTGTCCTCGCGAAGGGTGCGGAGTACCCTAACTCGCACTCGCACTCGCACACGCTCGCGCGCGCGCGCGCGTGGCGTGGGCGATGAGGCGCAATGTGGCGCTTTGATGGCGCACTTTGCACTTCGCTGCGAGCCGCTTGAGAGCCGCCTTTTTATTTTTGACCACGCGCGCGTGGTGGAGCACAAGGGTTGCAAGGACCAAGTGGTACGTGATGTGGCGCATGACGTGGCAGTCATGCGCGCGCAAGTACACGAGGCGCGCGGTTGGGCGCATGGTGCATGGGTCCTGCTGTGTCGTGCGCGGCGCACCAGAGTGAGCCAATACGGCGCGACTGTGTGGCGCGCACGTATAGGCTCACAGGTGACGTGGCGCACGCGCGCATGGACGGACTTGAGCCAAGAGGCCGCACCGCGCATGAGCGCGCATGGACATGGGCCAGTGTGGTGCACGCGCGCATGGCAGTGAGCCAAGATGCCGCACCGCGCATGGGCGTGCGGACCTGGGCGCGCGCGCGCAGAAGCTTCCAGCATTGAATGACTGGGCAGTTTCAGTCCAGCTTCGTAACTGACGAGTTAATAGGCTTTGACCGAGAATTAAATGACGTATTAAATTGCATTGAAGACGTTTAATGCAATTTAAACCTCTCATTTAATTCGTTTTGACTGTTTCAACCTAGGAGCTGTATAAATACAGCTCCATACCCACATCAGAGATACACCAGCAACAACAGCTTATGCAAACAACATTCCTCCTACTTCTAATCATCTTCTTCGTGCAAGTTTCAAGGTAACCTTCGGGTTGTAGGCGAATTCCGGCAGTACTACTGCTCCGGCTGTTGTACCCTGGGAAACAAAACGAGTACTCTTGGGAGACTCGGAATTTGTTTTAAGGGAAGCGTGTTGAACACGTGACTCAGCCACTCTGTTTCTACCCCTTTCTTGTATTTTGGTTTATTTCAGTTGTAATTGTTCTAGTATTTTATTTTTAGCTTTCCTTGTATTGTAATCAGTAATAAAATATTGTTTATTTTATTTATTTAAGCGAACGGTTCCTACAGTGATTTCGGGTTAGCTAAGTTGGTTGACCATGAGAAAGGCTCATAAACAACGATGTTGGCTGGAACACTGGGTTATATGGCTCCAGAATGCTTAATCACCGGCAAAGCATCAAAGGAATCAGATGTTTTTAGCTTCGGAGTTGTTGCATTGGAAATAGCTTGTGGGCGAAAACCGATTGAGTACAAGGCTCCATAAAAACAAACACGGTTAATAGAATGGGTTTGGGAGCTGTACGGGACTGGGCTTCTTCTAGAAGCAGCTGATCCGAGTCCAGGGTCAGATTTTGAGGAAGAAGAAATCAAGCGTTTAATGATTGTTGGGTTATGGTGTGTACACCCAGACTCAGAAATTCGCCCATCAATGAGACAAGCCATTAAAGTACTAAACTCTGAAACTTCCTTGCCTTTACTACCTTCAAAGATGCCTGTGGCATCTTATTTGACCCCTCCAGGGTCATCACTATTTGATGTCTCCTCCCTTATCCAATACCAGTCATCAAGCAACACATTTAACGTCGAATCATCAAAGAAAACATCTTCCACATATTCTTCTTCTCCCCCATCTACATCATTGTTACATTCGATGCAATGAAAGGTCTATATTATATACAATGTGTGATAAATTGAACTTACTGTTGGTTGTTTAAATAAAATTTATTTATTTATATAAGGGTCATTATGTCAGTATTGTAAATTGTGATCATGGGTCGAAATGTCATATTGTAAATAAATATGTTTGTATTTGTAGAAATATTATATTGATGGTAATGCATTATGGTTTGCCTTGTATATCTCCTGGTCGGTTAGGGAAATCTATTACTTATATTAAAACAAAACAATTTTGGCCACTTGTCATTTACTTAAACCTCTATTTTCCACCTGTCAACTAGATATTGCACAAAATTATGCTTTAGGCGGCAATCCATCCATTCGCTTCCCAATATCTCTTTGATTTGTACCGCCTTTCAATTGATTACGCTTAGAAAGAGAATTCAACTTTCCATATTTTGGTTCGAATCATCTTCCAAAATATGTTTCAATTCCCATGTTTAATTATCTTTCATCTCAATATCCCTAAATCTATAAAACCATATCACTTCTTGTGTCTCTATTCATCGATTGTTAGGGCAAACTATTTGTCAATCATATCTGTTTGTTCACAAGGATTTGTTATTCAAACGATCTGTCAACACTTATTGAAGGTACGATTATTTGTCACTGGTATGCTTATTTTATATGGAACTTCATCTGTTGCGAATTTTAGGGTTTTTTTAATACGTCTTTTGATTCAATATTCGATATCGTGTTGATCTGATCTGAATATCATAAGTAACCTTACGTTATTGATTATGGATTGATTTGCCCTCAATATTTGATTTTAGGTTTTCTTTATGTTGAAATCAGATCTGCAGATTATGGATTGATTTGCTCTCAATATTTGATTTTAGGCTTTTTTTATGTTGAAATCAGATCTACAGATTATTACAGTTTTATTGGCTTATATACTGATTTGAATATCTCTGATTTTTGTGTCGCTTTTGATATTTATCAAATTAATAAGTTGTATAAATTCTTAGGACTTATTTGTTAATATGTTATTCCTCTATTCTTAATTTTATAGGTTTACTTAATGTTGAATTAAGATCTGCAAATTTTTTACTCTAAATTGTTAGGGATTTAAATTTTTTTTGTATAATAGTTTAACTGAATCTTTTTTAATCGTCCACCTATATATTCAATGAGTTATATTACACCGATCCCAACGATGAACATATTTGTATAGTAGAAATAATACATTTATACAAAAAAACTTACTTCTAAACATTGCTCATATTGCCTAATGATTTATTGAAACTGTATATCAACGATCAACATATTTATTGAATCATGTAGGCCTGTATACTTATTATTCATTAAAAAATTGGAGTCTAATACAGACATCTTGCCTTATGAATGTTTGAAACTGTAACGGAACATGGACCATACTGATTACATCATGTAGCAGTATATATTTGTTCTTAATTAATTACTGTTTTGTATACTGTATATATGCAATTACACATTTATAAGGAAAAGCATGTATATATGCACTTAGACATTTATAAATGTAACCATGTTTTTTATTATGATGTATCATAAATCATAAATATTATGATCTATCATAAATGTTTAATTTAAAAAAAAAAAAATCATCTGACGTGCTAAGTTTATGTAACCTCTTATTGTAGGTTTAATCTATGGCTGAAAGTTCATCAAGGTATTACATTTGTATAATCTCTCTTTTGTTTGCATTTTTTATTTCTCATGATAACCTTTACATGTTACACTTGATTAACATCGTAATCTATAAATCAGTTTCAGACTACCCAGTTTTTGTAGGCACATGAATAAAGCAGACGAATTTATTATGGTAAATGACAAATTATTACATAACTTTATTTTCTTTTTTTTTTCTTTATCTGTATATATTAAGTACAGTTTCTTAATGTTTTATTGTTAAGATTTTTTCAGTATAATTATAAATCATTTTTTTTTTGTTTCAGTGTATTCCAAATGACGCTGCGTTCACACTATGGGGTGAATATAAATGTCCTACGAATGTTGATATAATCACAGAAGATGGCCGAAAATTTAATGTTGGAATAAGCGCCTCTAAGGGAAAGATATTCTTTTTTCAAGGTTGGTCCAAAGTTGTAGACCATTTACGACTAACCATTGGGTGTTTGGTTCTATTTAATCCTATAGATTACGCTACGTTTAAGTTAACTTCTTTCCTTGATGGGTTAGTCATGGGACTTTTTGGACGTTTCTGCTCCCTCCATCATCTCAATTTTATGTAAGATAACTTATAGCTATATTTTTATAATTGTAGTATGTAGTAATTTAATTATATTAAATTTACTGTTTGCTGATTTGGTTATATCATCCCCACAGGTCATTCCAGAATGTATCCTGCCAAAACACTATGATTATTCGTCAAATGATGTAATAGCTACTGTTATTACAGACAACATCACGTTTAACGTTCTAATTATAACATTTGACGGAAAAGTAGGTTTTTCTGCTGGTATTGACGTAATTGTTAGTCAGTTACGGTTGAATGATGGTTGTTTTATGTTTTTTACAAAATCTTTTGGGAATTTTTTCCATTTAAAAGTTTTTGGGAAAAACGGGGTTGAAATGAAATATTCAGATGTAGATGTCGATGAGGTAAGTCTCATATTTGACCATAATTATACACTTTTTACAATATAATTTAATTGATGTTATGCATTTAATTTTCAGGCTGAGGTTGCACCTCTTGATGCTGAAGATGATGATGATGAAGAAATAAATGGCGGTGTAAAAAAGTTTGTTCGTATGGCTGGTGAAGATCATTTTGTAAGTTTTAAACTAATTTTACATACTGCTAAAAACCAAATGTTATCCATTTTTTACTTAATAACCATTTATCTTTTGTTTTTTACAACAATACAGAGGATTCCTGATCCTGTTTCACGCATGGCTAGACTTCACGAAGGTTTAAAAGATTTGACCGTTAGATTTTCGCATCTGGATCCGCCATTGCAGATTACCAACGGTACCAGACGTGAAAGACGTGAAAGAAAAGGGAAGGTTGCTTTTCGATATGCGTTGACCTCTTGGAAGAAGTTCATGAAAGCCGGTATGATTAAGGTCCGCGACCAGGTTCACTTTTCCTTTAATGAAAATGATCAGGTTTTGACTGTTGAGAGGGTTGTACCTTACGTTAAGCGTACCAATTAGTTATAAGACAAATACGGCATGTTTTTTGCCTTTGAATTGTTTTTCGTTTTAACATTGGTGTTGGTTTTGAATTTCAAGTTTTTATATTACTTTAATTTAATATCTCAACTGTTATTTTGACAACTATATGACATGTGTTTAAAACTTTACTCTATGTTTTTTTGTACTTTTTATTTCCATTACAAGTATGATGGATCAAAATTTAGCTAGAAACTACTATTAAGGATACAATTAACTAGATATATTCTAATATTAACAATTAACAATTAACAATATTAAGATTAACATATTAAGACTAAGATTAACACTAAGACCAAGATTCCTGATTATTTTAAATAAATAGCAATTATTCCCCATGGGTTTTTAACGTACATCCAGCATCCACACGAGTAACATAATTAGTTTGGTTTGCTAAAAGTATAAAACCCTATAATATTACTACAACAATTTTATTATTTCTTTACGGTCCGATTTTTATAAAGCAACCATTAACAGCACATTTACAACTGCTATATTACTGTTTGCCTTAAACTGCCAATTCTATATAAAATACCTTTAAACGGGTCGAAATCTCCAGATTTATAAATAGAGAGTTAAAGTATTTAGGCTCTGTTCATTGGTAGACTTTACTAAAAAAGCATTTCATGTATGTGTTAAAATATATATTCTATTGATGTGTTAAAATATATATTCTATTGATGTTATGATATATAGGAGTTTGAGTATTAATGTTGCGAACGAGGCAGAAACAAATATATGTTTACTCTGTGAACTGATATTTAATGTTTGCACTTATTTTTATTGTTTTATGTGTTGGCGAGTTGGTAATTAGCACTTGAATTGATTTATTTAATTTTTTTTTGTTTTCTTTTTTTAATAGTTACATTTCATTTAAAGTTACTGAAGTGGGAGTGTAGAACCTATATTGGACTGCTCGATCAGGTAAGTGTAATCACATTTTTTTCAGATTTATATTATGTTTACAAAGTAGACTGCATTGTGATTTAAATGTAATAATTAATTTTGTTTTTTTACCAATTTTCGTATATGAAACTTGAAAATGAAATATGATAACATTATATATATGGTAATGATTGTGAATTTTTTTTTAACTTTAATGTCAATTTCCGTTATGAATCAATATTTTCTTTACTTTTTTCCGAATTTTGAATTGAAAAATTAAATATGGTAATGATTGAATGATATTTAAAATAATATATTGATTGAATAATATACATTGCAATTCAACTAACTTAATGATTTTTCAAATTTCTTATTGCTGTATATATTTAAGGAAAAACAATTTACCAAAAATAATATCTTATCATAAATAAGAACTTCGAAATACATTTTCATTCACAAATTCATTTCTTCAGTCTAACGAACATCAGCATTCAATCCAACACCAATGTATGGCTTTCCTTTGACATTCAATACGGTTTTCATGTTGGTTTCTATTAAGTATTTTAAATTTTAAATGTATGACAATACGGTTTTCAATTCTTTCATTTTTTGCATGCTATGTAGAATGGAACAACCAGCCATCACGTTGCTCAAAAATGTGAATCTCAACCAGGATGACTATACCATCAAAGTTCGCATTGTCAGACTATGGAGTCGAGCAGCCTTCAATGATTCTCGAAAGGTTTATTGCTATGATATGATTTTAATGGACGAAGAGGTAAGTGCACATAAAGATGTTTATAATGATACTTCGTATACATATTTTTTCATTGTTTTTTGGATTTATTTGCTGTACTTATTGTACATATTAGGGGACGAAAATTCAAGCCTTTGTCTTAGCCAAGACTGCCAGAGAGTACGAACATTTGTTGAAGGAGAAGCAGTGTTTGTTCATCCGTAATCCTTCATTAGGCGAGAATCGACAGAAAGTGAAGTATGTCCATATTTCGACGAAAATTAATCTGAACACCAACGCAATAGTTTCGGTTTGTGATGAACCTGTTGGTACTGAGTGGGGATTTGACTTCTCTCCCTTTAGTTCTATTGTTCAAGACCCGACTGACGACAATAAGTCCTTTAAAAGTCCAATTGGTATTCTTACTTTTTTGACTTTAATATATATTACCGATATGCTATATGTTATTTATATGATGTTAAAAATAATTTTATGATAATACTGTTTTATTTGTAGACGTAATTGGTTTTGTCGTTAAGAGTTTTCCTTACGATCTAAAGGAGGATACCAAAGACGGGAAACAAGAAAAGAAGCTAAAATTCATGCTTCAGGATTTAGAGTTTGTTAATCATTTTTTTGTTTACTAACTATATATAACTCAGTTACTCATATTCTATTTTTTAACTTATGTTATTTTTTTTCATAGAGGGAAGCAAATATATGTTACTCTTTGGGATGCTTATGCTGAACAGATTTTGGATTTTGAAAGGGACAACCAAGATGAAAAAAATGTTGTTGTAATTGTTCAATTCGGAAAATACAGGTTTTGGGGAGGTAATCTCCTAATTTGTCTTATAAATATTTATTAACTTACATAATCTTTTGTTAACAAATGTCCCTCTAAATTAATTTTATAACTTTGTGTACACCATTAGGGTTTCTTTATGTTTCAAATCTCTACACTGTCACTCGCGTGTTGATCAACGCTGAAATTGATGACATTTTAACTTTTAAGAGGAGGTACGTTTTAACATCACCATTTCCCGACTTTGATACTGGCTTCACAAATAACGTTGAATTAATTCTTTTGATAGGTTCCTTTCAAACATTACCCCTGAAACGTCTTCCACTTTTTCTGGGTTGAGTGCATCCAGAATAAAGGATCCTACTGAAGAGTATCTTTCAGATTTTGAGTTCAGTACTATTGGATCTTTAAATCAAATCTCGGAGGTACAAGAGATCTAAATTTTACCATGTTTATTAATTTGACATATCATTAACACCTAATTTGTAATATCTTTTTTTACAGAAAAAGTTTGTAATTATTGTCGGAACTATAAAGAGTTTTGCTTCCGAGGATTCTTGGTTTTATAATGCTTGCAGAAATTGTAATCGAGCGGTCACCACAAAAACAATTTCAAAAGAAAAGCAAGATGGTTCCGATGGTTTTGAAGATATTGTGGTTCTAGAGTGTAAGGACGATGGCTGTAACAGTAAGACTGTTTACTCCGTTCCGAGGTAATATTACTTTACATAGAAATTGATATTTTACATGTTTACGAGTTGCCTGAATGTTGTCTAACATAGAATTAACGTGTTTCAGGATCAGGGTTCCGATACGGGTTCAGGATTGCACAGGGATTGTGACGCTCACCCTATTTGAGCGTGAGGTGGTTAGGGTGTTGAAGGTTAACGCGACTCACCTGTTGGATAAGAACCTTGATGTACGTTATATTTTGTTGTTCTGTTTTAAATATGTCGATTAATTTTAGTAACTTTTCATTTCATCGCATTTTTTCAAAAATTTCCTAATCTTTTCTTTTTTTTTTTTTTTGATATCACTCGCCAGTTAGCTAACGAAGGGAATTTTCCGCAAGAACTCAATGCTCTACTTAACAGGAAGTTTGCATTCAAGATATCCATTGGTTCATTTAACATAACAAAGAAATCGGATGGTTACTCTATTTCAAAATTAACAGACAACCAAACTGTTATTGGTGAACTAGATAAAATTTTCGATGTCATTCAGGTACTTTGAAAACCTATGCACTGCTGTATTCTTATATTTTATTTAACTCTAACCAATTATCTAATTTTTATTATATTACATATATTCAGCCGGTTGACGAGGAGCGTGTGAATGCTGTTAGCTCCGACATCCATGCAGCAGTCGAGGTCCCCGTTAATGTGTGTAATTTATATTATGTTGTTCGTATTAATTTATTTTAATTATTTTTTTTATTTGAATCGTTATTTGTTTTCCATGTTTTAAGGATTCTGTCTCCCGTAGCAAAGCCGATGATACACCTGTTTCGAATTTTAATAAAGACATGTTTAAAACACCCGATGAAGATGTCAACGGTACCTCAATTCGTGTCCTGGAGAACGACCTGAAGCGGAATTTGGACAGCATATATGATGATGATGTGATGTCTTCTCAGTCGTCTACAAAACCACGTAAAGCTGGCACGGAGGTTGTCATTGATGAATGTGTCACGGCTGGATTACTGATTCCCAAGGTTGAGAAGTAGTTTGTGGCAACTAAGAATGTTTTCAACATCTCAGTGGTTTTTATTTTTTCGTGGAGTGTTTGTTTTTTCGTAAAATCTATTAATGGTTCCCGTGTGACAATGTTTTACTTTTTTTATCCTTTTGACTGGTTGAAATTATCTTAATAAGAGATGTTCATTTTGCATTTTCGTATGTATGTCATTGGTTGCGTTTATAACATTTTCCAACAATTAATGCTTCTGTATGTTATTGTATAGTTTTTTTAAAGTATTTATTTTCTAAATGAAGGAAACGCCCGAAGTGGAATCCGTTGATTTGTTTTCTGACTTGAAAGAAGATGGTGTTTGGTATTCTATTATCTTTGTTAGCTTTGAATTTGTATGGCACGACAAAGACTTAGACAGATTGATTGTTGTGCTTCTCGACCAACAGGTAACCTCATAACATGTTTACTAAACTTTCGACTTATAACTTAATTTTTAATATAATTTATTGAAATTCCTTTTACATGACATTGTTTAGAGGCAGAAGATTGCAGCAAATGTGCCTATAAAGTTTTCTAACTTATACTCATTTAGTAAGATGGTTGGTGGACTATATTCTCTGTCCCAATTCAAAACCGAAAATCTCATGTATCATGAATATCCAAGATATGAAGGCTACATCATTGTCTCAACAAACAAAAAAAATCGTATTTAATGAATTCTCAAAACTAACACCATTTTTAGTTCATCCTCCTAAAGGTTTTGTTTTCTACCCGTTAACACCATGCATTAAAACATTAGCTCATGACAGAAGACATGAAAAGTATATTGTTGGTAAGTTAAATTTCTTTTAACCTTGGGTCTAACATGTTATTCTTTAAACTTTAATTAAATGAATTACATATTAGTTATTAAGATTTTTTGTTTAAACACTTATTTGAAATTTTTGTTTTATTATTTGTACCTTTTGTAGATGTTGTTGGAAGAATAATATGTGGCGAAAGAGACAAAAAGAAACATATGTTTAGGTTATTCCTACAAGATTTCACGTAAGTCAACTCTTTTGATGAGTACACATTATATAAAACTACCTATTTAACATCAAATTAAAATATAACAGAGGACATGTTATTGAAATGGAATTGTATGACATGAGAGGATTGGGATACGTTACAACTCGAATGAATATAGAAAAAAAGTGTATAATTTACGTTGCTCGGGTCAAGTTGGTTTATTGCAACACCAGTAAGTTTTTTATTTTGTTTTATTTTGTATCTTAACTTTTAAGTTGTCACAATTATTTGTTTAAAACTCTATAATCTACTTTGCAGGAAACATTTTGAGATCAACGGATTTGAGTAACATCATTTTTTCGCCTACAATTTCGGAATCACATCTTATTGGTTCTAATATTCGGTCATCTATTCCATGTGATTGTATTTTAAAATGACCACTTTATTATTTTACGTTACATTGCATTGTTTTACTTATTTATATGTATACTTTTTAAACATTTCAATGAGATGTTAAAATGTAGTGTTATTTGATTTTATCATTTAAATATTTTTTATCTACGTCTGCATTCGATTTATATGATAGTAGTTGTTCCATATATTTGAACTGTTCTAGACTTTTATGAAATTAACATAAATTCTTTCGTTCACACTTTATTTAAATAACGATATTTTTGTAGGATTTACAATACACGTTTTATAACATTTTAACATTGGTTTGTAAATAAGTATTTCAAATGAATATAAGGTTGTTTATATAATATTATCTGTGAATCTGTGATTCATTATTTAAATTGATAACATACCAAAAATACAACAAATATAAATATATAGTATTAAGAAATAGGATATTCTAAATTTGTAAACACTTATTAATCACAAATCAAGATAATCTACACAAATCTTTCAAAACTCTTGCATTAGCATTAAAATTATATATGACAACTTTTTAAAATTTTCGTATATTGTAATCATGCTAAAATTAGATATTTACTAAAATACTTAAGAAATCCGTTTTTTTTTTGTAATTAAAATATTGTTATCATCTTTCCAAAGAAATGATATACATTGGTAAGATAAATCCATCATATCACCTATACTATCTAAACAATCAACTTTTACATTTTCTATTTATTTATAAAAATATATGAGATTGTGTTGTCACTAATCAACCTATTCGTTCCTTTCAAAGATGTATGTTTCTACACCATTAACCTTCACACAAACCAATAAACCCTATTGATCTTCATCTTCTTCATAGGATCTTCATACCACTCTTCATCGGTAATTCTCAATATTTCATATTTACTTTATTTTGATTTTGTTTTTTCATCAAGTTTGTTAACAAGTCTGAGTCTTTCTCTGTTTGGTGTTTCGAGATCTTATATCTTAGTCTACGAATCGTTATTTGCTACATAATGTGTTTGTTTTGATGTTTTACTTTTGATTGTACTGTAAACTCAAAGCATTATCTACAGAGTGTGTTTTATATATTTTCATGAAGTTGTATTTTAGGGTTTGTTTGCCGATTAATGTTCATGTATAAATCTGATGAATGTTTAGGTATACTGTTGTTTTACAGGAGATGAATGTTTGTTCTATGTCTTGAATCTTAGACAAGGATCTGCTGATTTTGAAACCTTTTTGATGTTTTTTATTTTAGTTATTATTAAAACTTTATACCGATTATTATTTTAAATGTTTGCATCTCATCATATTGATCTTTCAGAATCTAAAAATAGGGTTTATGAATCTATGTTTTTTTTTATCTTTTTTTTTTGTTTTACAGTTTTGACGTTTGTTTGGTATTGCATTCATAAGGATTGAGTCGGTATCCATAAAGTTTTTATTAGAATTTGTACAGAATCTTATTAATGGATTTTGATCACGAATAGCCTGAGATTATTGTTTCATTTGAGGATTTCATGGTTTGACTGTTAATTGTAAAGTTAGTTTTTTTAAGTTTTCTAATAAAAAACAAATGGCTGTTAACTACATGTTTAAAGTGTAGTGAACCTTTTGTCGAAACTATCTTTTACCTTTAAGTTGGATCTTTTATGTCATGATTACTATCATCTAGGTAGTATTCAGTTTGTTTATTTTATATCTTAGACTAGAATGAATGTTTTCATACTTTGTTTTTTTATTCAGTCTTATATTATTGTTTTACGGTCCTTATATATGTAATATATAGATCGTTTAAGATATTTTATACAATTTTTGTGAATTACTGATGTATTTGTTGTTGATATTGATCTTACATTGTTTGAAATGTATTTATTAAAAAAATATATCTATTTTTGTAGTATATGTTTTCCAAAAACTGCATCATTGAATGTATATATGCTGTTGGGTGAAATATTGATTTATGATAAATCTATATTTATATTTAATAAATTTTTATAATTATCATTTTCACTTAACTCTATTTCAGTTCAGTTGCTGGTTGGGTTAATAATGGGAGACAATTCCGATGATGAGGTTCTTGAAATATCTCGTGATCAGTTCGTTCATAAAGTAGACGAGGTACACTACTAATATCTATAAACACATTTCTGATTATTGGTTATATGGGAGTTATTATTTTGCATATTTTCATTTTTAGGCCTTACGTAAAGATTATGGCTTCTTTTATTCAAATGAAGAACCAAATGTCCCCAAGGTAATCGTATCTTTTTTATGTGAATTAAGAAATGTGCATTTTCTATTGTAATGTAAAATGTGGCTTTTTAACAGGATAATTGTGTTCCGGAAAAAGATACTATCACCATGGATCAAATTGGAAATACAAGGAAGGTTAAACATCATGACGTTGAATGTACTTCCATGGGATTTATATCTCAAGGATCTCAAACTCTCACAGAAGATGTAAGTGTTTAGATTCATACAAATAATATTATTTTTGTTAACAACCATATGGTATCGTTTTAAAGATATCATTTTTTTCAATCATAAAGGCAAAGGAAAATATAAAGTCGGCTGGTAGTTCCAAGTATAAGAAGCGTTTAGATGGAGACAATCCCGTAAAAAACACTATTCCTGAAGATCCGGGAGTTTTGAACTTTACACGTAAAGGAGAATACAGGCTGGTAAAATTTTTGCTAAATAAATATTTACATTTACATTTTTTATCCTTAGTATTGGATATTTAAGATTTAAACTGGTAAATAAACGTTTTTACGTGCAGCGTCTTCCGGTCGGGGTTTCAAAGAAAGCTGGTTTTACAAAGAAGCTTCATACTCTGAACATTGAAAACATGCAGGGCCAAGTTACTACTTACGAAGTCAAACCGGAAAGGAACGGAAAAGCTTTACGCTATTCAGTCATCGACTGGCCTGTGTTTATGGCCGAGAATAACTTGAATGACGGCGACATGCTTGATTTCACTTATGTGACTTCAAAGAAAACCGTTATCTTAAAAAATGTCCGACATGTCTAAGCAAAAGTGCAACGAACTTTCATTAACTGTCTTTACAACAACTGTTGGGTCTTTGTTTTGGTAACTATCCTTTGAACATGTAACCGTATGCACTTATTTCTGTTGTGGACTTTTGTATGTTAACTAACTTTTGTGTATATGTTTAGTGTTTAACTTTATGTTTGATTCTATAACTAGAAATGTATAACAATATTCCAGAATGCTATACTGTTAAATATATTAGTTAGGAGTCAATTGTCAAATTTTCAATTGACAGTTGATTTCATACTTTCGTTTAATATTTATGATATAATCAATATACTGTAATTGATTATTGTAATTCAAACCATACCAAAAATACAAAAACTATTCTTGGAAAGGTCAAACTATAGGTAATTTTAAATTTGGAATAACTAATCAAACATAAATCAAGAAATTTTTTTGCAATTTAACTTGATTTTGTATTAAATTGATTCCATAAATATGTAAACCACTATTTATATTGAACCAAAACTACTATTTCGTATTCTATGTAACCCTATAGTTTGTTGGTTTACTTCAGGCTTATACATTTTACAATTGTATCTTCTTCTTTTTCTTATTGCGCTAACCTGAATCACATTTCCGGTGATGTCAAAAAGATCGAAAAATGAAAACGTGTCTTCTTCATTAAAAGGTGTACAGAACGAGAACATTGCAAACCGTAAGTGCCATTTCATTGATTTATCAAAATAAAGTATCAATTTCGCGATCATGTTCCTTAATTTTTCATGAACCTATTTACAGTTATACTCACATCGAAAAGGTCAAAGATTGAGTCTTCGTCTTTCGTCAATCAACCTTGCAATACAAACAATTCAAGGGGTAGCATTTTGAATATCTTTAAGTTTAATGATTATTAGGTAGATACATGGCTCAAACAATTTACATATACTATTTTTTGTATGCTTTTATTATTGACGTTGCAGCTTGCATGTCAAGGATTCCATTTTCAGACATAACTAATGGTATACATATAATTCACACATATATGCATAATCCTTTAATATGTTGGTATAGTAGTTTCCTTTATATTCATACTTTCTAAAATGTAATTTTAATTTTGTTTTTAGTTCGCAATCCTAATACGAATAAGGAAGCCAAAGAGAGGCGAAGACAACGAAAAATCTATTTGGATTCTCGGAAAAATCGGTCTCTACAAAGACATTCTAACGCTTTCAGGAATGTATCTTCAGGTAATAGTTGAAAAGTAATTATTATTATGAAAGGAACGTACCATCAAGTAATAGTTTTAAAGTTAGATGCATTGATGAAGATAATGTGACCATGATTGCGTCGTAAACATTTAAATAGCAAAACCTTTTGTCTCTAACAACTTGATAATATCAAATATTGATGTTGTACTAGCTAGAGGACCATTATATTTAAAGTAGCATTCCAACAGGATACATGTAGCACAATATTTAAACATATAACATAGGCCAAAATGGTATCAACTTCTGTTCCAACAGCTAACATAAACAAAACAGTTAAACAACTTCCTAAAAAACCAGTCCTACACACCTATATACTTATTGCCAAAACCGTTAGTTAGACAAAATTACCATATACAATGGTTGAACGGTTTTGATCTATGTTACTAACCCCATTATTCTTCGATTACATCCCTAACAAAGAGTGTCGGCATGTCCTCATACCACTCTAAAACGCAAAGATAACCCATCTTGATGTTGTTTTCACGAACCCATGCTGGCCATCCCAATACACTAAACCGATTTTTCTTTTTTGCTCTTTTTGGTTCACCCGTGACGTTCAGATTTGTTTCCACACCACGCATGTTTTTAATGGTCACCTTTCCGCAGCGATCAATTCCCATGGCTCTTGCAACCTTTACTGGTATCCGCTAAAAAATGCCAAACAAGTATCCATACGGTAATGATAAATGCACTAAGGACACCATATAACAACAACAGTTAACTTACTACACAAATCATCAATATAAATACTTACAAATCGTGTACAGGAGGAGGGCATGAAAATGAGATTTGGTTCTGGTGCGTCCCAGTCGATCTCTTCGGAAGTGAAAGATTCGTCTGACTCGGAATCTGTTAGCATTATCACTTCCGTTTCTTTGTTGTGTTTCTTACTTTCAGTTGAGGAACGCGCCATTGACTACATACAATTATAACAGTAAATATTAGATGTTGATTATCATAGAACATATCGATTTTGGGAAAACCCCCAAATTTAAAAACATTTGTGTGTAACACTTATTCCAAACTGATATACATATGAACAATGATCCTGACCAAAAAAACTAAAACAAACAATAATAGATGTTCAGAAAAGAATCAATCAATAATAATAATAATGCCCCAACGACAATCATTATCAAATCGAAACCCTAAACGGACCTAACCGATAAAACAAACAAAACGAAACCAAATCCTGAAACAATAACGGCAGATTAAGATGACAAAGCATTTATTTTTGCTCAGCCAAAACGCAAATCTATATAACATGATGAAACGACGAAGATATTGCCGTTAAAAGCTATATGTTGTCTATCAAAGAACAAATCGGTTTATGAAAAATCGTCAAATTTATATTGCCAATCCCTAACACTGATTCAAGTAAACCTCTACGTTATGTGAGAAACATTAGTTTGAATCGTACCTTTTGTTGATTTCTCTTTTCGACGATGATTATGTGAATGCCGATCCACTGTTAATCTTTGTATTCGTATGGAAACTGTTGTCATATGTAGGGGCAACAATAGGGAAAGAGATAATCATTGTTAGCTACAAAATATCTGATTTATGATTTGACAAGTAGATGATTACTTTTATATACTAATAAAACTATAAAACTATTTGATTACTTAATGTAATCAAACTATAAACATAAAACCGGTTGAACTTTTTAATAAAAATAATAACTATAACATATTTTTTAAAAAAAAATATGCAACAACGAAATTATTTTTAAATATACTTATTCACTATACATTATAAATGTTACTAATAAATATGAAATTTAAGAACTTCAAAACCATTTTCATTGCCGGAAAGAAATAAACGTATCATTTTTGGTCCATTCCCAATCCATTTATTATGTCGTCGTTCAAACTACTGCAAATTGTAATGTTCTACCAAACTGCAATACAACTTCCTTTATGTTACTCCTATGTCAAAAAACATGCCATTGTATTACACATAACAGTTTCCTATTTTAGAATACTTTATTTGAAATTATACATCAAATTGTATGTATACACATGTATTGTTTTTAAAATACTGTATTTACTATTATCCCAGATGTCCAGCAACGAACACCATTGGGCAACATTTCAAACGGTATTATTTAAGTTTTTTTATTCAGAGTATGCACATTTTCAATTTTAACCCTATCATTATATTTCATGTACCTTATATGTGTTTTATATTCAATGATTGTCTGCAAGTTTTCATCCCTAAACTTACTCAAGATGAGAGTAAGGAGAGGCGTAAAGTTAGAAAATTATACATCGATGGTAAACGTTATGGAACGCAAATAGGTACATCACAATCTATACATGTTATAGTATCTACCTCTGCTTCTTCATCCATTCCGCATGACATGGTCAATGTTACAACAGAGGCGTCCATTGGATATGGAGGTAAAACTTTAATAAATGTTTGAAGTACGATATTATTTAAAAAAAATTAATTTCTTTAGTGGATAATGTTTATATGTGAATTATATATTTTTTATTATAAAACTACAGTTTTTGGCCCGAGACTTCTTCAAAATCACTGCAAAGAGAGACGGAGGTTAAGGAAGTTATATTTAGACAGTAAAAGATCTACAAGTCTTCAACGACGAAAATTACACCCTTCCAATACTTTATCATCTTCTTGTGAATTAACATTGATATCTTCCAACACCCACAACGTTACTCCTACAACGTCGGTTGTACCTACAAGTAATAATTATATTTAGCAAATAATTCAAATTTAATTTAAAAAACGGTATATATGTTTATAAAAGTTAATAAGTTTGAGTATATTATGTTATTTAGGTAATGTTAGTTGTCTTACAAACAACATGACTACACCAATAAACATCCGTCGTTTTTCTCTATCTTCAAACATCACAAATTCTAGCAACACACCTACTATTCTACAAAGTTCTTCTTTACAGAGGATGTCGTCTGGAAAACGTAAGTTATTAAGTAAACCACGAGTTACTACTCCTATACCAATGATCGACTTGACGACAGAGGAAACTACAGATGATGCAATTTACAAAGGAGTTTCAACAGGTATAAGATCAATTATTTTATTTATTTAATTAAGTAAATAGTATATATTTTTTTATACAAACTTATACTTCGTAAAGTAATATTCTTTTTTTGTTCAACTAACATTACAGATTATTTTGATCATGGTGACCAATGTATTACCTGTGAAATATGCAATGCTAAATTATGGGATGCTGAAAAAGGAAGGGGAAGAAAAGAGAAAGGAAGAATATGCTATTTCTTATGTTGTGGTTATGGCAAAGTAGAGCTACCAGATTATAAAGATGCTGTTCCAAGTTATAAGAAACTTTTTACGTATAAGGATAAAGAAAGCAAACATTTTTTGAATAATATTCGACGGTATAACTCCATGTTTGCTTTCACGTCAATGGGTGGTAAGGTTGATCACACTGTCAACAGAGGTAACGGACCATTTTGCTACAGAATTAGTGGAGAGAACTACCACAGCACTGGAAGCCTGCTTCCGGAAGACGGAGATCAACCAAAATTTTGCCAGCTCTACATTTTCGATACTGACAACGAACTTTCCAACAGACAATCCGTTTTTAGGTAAATATAATAAAGTATAATTTTTATTCCCATCAAATCTTTGTATAATATATTTTTTATTAATATTGATGTTTGTTGACACTCCGCTATTTTTTTAATCAGTCGTTCCAAGGATTCATCATCCGCGAGTGTCGCTGAACTTGATAGTAAACTGATTGAACATATAAAATGTGTTTTAGATTCAGAAAACCAGTTGGTAAAAGCTTATAGGATGGTTAGAGATTGTTTTCATGAAAACCCTGATCTTAATCTGAAGCTTCGTCTGATTGGTATTAGAGAAAAGGATGGACGAACGTATAATTTACCAACTTGTGGTGAAGTTGCTGCTCTAATTGTGGGGGATATTGCAAACACAATCAACAATAGAGATATAGTTATTGAAACGCAGACAGGTACTTTGAAAAGAATTAGTGAATTGCATCCTTCATACCTTGCACTTCAATATCCTATTTTATTCCCTTACGGAGATGATGGTTACAGAATTGACATCCCTCATCGAGGTGTCGTAGACGTAATCAATAAGAAACATCCAAATTGTACAATGAGAGAGTTTTTTGCATATCGTGTGCAAGACAGAATTAATCAGTTTTCATTGATTCTAAATTCAAGGAGACTCTTTCAACAATTCTTGGTTGATGCGTATACTATGATTGAGAGCGAAAGGCTTAACTACATACGACTTCAACAAAAGAATCTAAGGTCAGATAGCTATGAAAGTCTATGTGAATTAAGAAATAAGGGCCAGCAAGACATATCTAAGGTTGGAAAACGAATCTTTTTGCCCTCTTCGTTTACCGGTGGCGCTAGATATATGATGCAAAATTATTTAGATGCCATGGCTATCTGTAAGTGGTTTGGTTATCCGGATTTTTTTATAAGCATCACGTGCAATCCAAAGTGGCCTGAGGTAAAAAGGTTTCTTAGAGACACAAATCTTAAACCTGAAGATAGGCCCGATATACTGACGAGATTGTTTAAAATAAAGTTGGATTCAATTTGCAAAGATTTTAAAGAACGCCATCTATTTGGAAAAGTTGCAGCAGGTATTTTATCAAATTCCTTTTTATATACATATTAGATTTATTTAAGTATACTAATGATTTCATTTTATACAGTTGTTTACACAATCGAGTTTCAAAAGAGAGGATTGCCTCATGCCCACCTATGCTTATTCTTAGAAAATGAATCCAAACTTCCAACGGTAGACCATGTTGATCCATTTATAACTGCAGAAATCCCTGATGAAGATGAAGATGCAGAATTATATGCGCTTGTGAAAGACTATATGATTCATGGTCCATGTGGTAACGCTAATTTAAGTTGTCCATGTATGGTTGACAATAAGTGTTCGAAGGGTTTTCCAAAGAATTTTCAAGATCATACTACACTGGATTCAAATGGATTCCCAATATACAAAAGAAGAGATAATGGTGCTTATGTAGTAAAAAATGGAATCGACTTAGACAACAGAAGTGTTGTGCCATACAACAAAAAACTTTTGAAACGCTACCAGGCACATATAAATGTTGAGTGGTGCAATCAAGCCGGATCAATTAAATATTTGTTTAAATATATAAATAAAGGCCCTGATAGAGCAACCGTTGCTGTTGTCCAACATGATAATAACAATGAACAACTAGAACAAGACGAGGTCAAAGAATATTATGATTGTAGGTATATATCGGCTTGTGAGGCATCTTGGAGGATCTTCGCCTATGATGTGCATTACAGGACTCCTTCTGTTATGAGGCTGCCTTTCCATCTGCCTGGAAAACAACCTGTTGTTTTTGGACCCGACGAGGATATTAATCAAGTCCTTAACAAACCATCTGTCAAAGCTTCAATGTTTCTTTCCTGGATGGAACGTAACAAAGACCCGAATGACACATTGGCCCGTACACTAACATATGTTCAGTTTCCAAGTTGGTATGTATGGAAGCTTGATAAACGTTGTTGGGAACCTAGACAAAGACATAAGTCAATTGGGAGAATTCACGCTGTAAGTCCGTCTCTTGGGGAAGCATATTATTTAAGAATTCTTCTTAACAAAGTGAAAGGACCAAAATCTTTTGATGATATTAAAACAGTTGATGGTAAGGTATATGATACATTTAGAGATGCATGTTATGCACTCGGTCTTTTGGACGATGACGCAGAATACATTGAGGCAATCAAAGAAGAAAATGAAACAGGATCCCCTTCGTATCTTCGTAATTTATTTGCTACTTTGCTATTAACAAATACGTTGTCCAGACCTGAGGTTGTATGGGAAAGCACATGGAGATACATGACAGACGACTTTATCTACAGACTTAGAAAATATCATCGTCTTACAGGTAATTGTTTTAAATAAATTGTTGTTATTATCCCCTTTTTTTTGTTTTTGGTTGCGTTATATATAAAAAAAAACAATTTTCATTTAAAGAAAACATGGTTTTGTGTTTCATTTATGCTATATGGTTTGGTTTATTAAATATTTTTTGATTTCATAACATGATAATATATTTTTTTTTTCAAATTTTTAACAGATTTATCAATTCCAGATCACCAACTTAAAAACTATGTTTTGAGTGAAGTTGAAAAATTCTTAGCCAGAAACAACTCATCACTCAGAAGATTTGAGACAATGCCGTACCCAGATACTGCGTCTATGTCTGATTCAGACAATCGTTTGATTAATGAGGAGCGTATTTACGACCAAACGAATCTTCAAGTTGAATTTAATAATCAACTTAATTTGCTAACTGAGGAGCAACGGTCAGTTTTCCAACAAATAATCAACGCAGTTGAGAGTAACAAAGGTGGGGTTTTTTTTGTGTACGGCTATGGTGGGACCGGCAAGACCTTCTTATGGAAGACATTATCTGCGGCAATCAGATCAAAAGGTCAAATTGTATTAAACGTTGCTTCAAGTGGCATCGCGTCGTTGTTATTGTCTGGTGGCAGGACCGCGCATTCCAGGTTTCGTATTCCATTGAATCTTACTGAGGATTCAGTTTGTCATATAAAACCGAATGGAGATGTTTCTAGACTACTACACGAAACAAACTTGATTATATGGGATGAAGCGCCTATGGTCCATAAGCATGCATTCGAAGCGTTGGATAGAACAATGAACGACATTTTCAATATCGAAACTTCAAACAGATCAAACATCCGCTTTGGAGGGAAGGTTATTGTTTTAGGAGGCGATTTTAGACAGATCCTTCCTGTTGTTCCAAATGGTGGAAGACAAGAGATTGTCAATGCCTCAATAAGTTCGTCTTATCTGTGGAATACATGTAAGTTGCTGAGATTAACAAAAAACATGAGGTTAACAGTTGGAAGTTCAGCATCCAACACTGAAGAAATAAAACAATTTGCCAAATGGCTTTTGGATATAGGTGAGGGAAATGTTGGTGGTCCAAATGATGGAGAAGCGTCAATTGAAATACCAAGCGACCTTCTAATCACTGATACATCGGATCCCATTTCCACTTTAATTGATTTTGTGTATCCTTCAATTCTCGAAAACTTCAACAATCAGAATTATTTCAGTGAGAGGGCTATACTTGCACCTAAGAACGAGGTTGTGCATGAAATTAATGATCGGTTGTTGTCACTATTCCCAGGAGAAGAACGAGAGTATCTTAGTTCAGATAGTCTTTGTCAGTCTGAAGATCCAAACGCTACACAACAAAAACTATACTCTCCTGATGTGCTTAACGGTCTTAAAGTATCCGGCTTACCTAATCATAGGCTAGCACTAAAAGTAGGCGTGCCGGTGATGCTATTACGTAACATTGACCAACAAAATGGGCTTTGCAATGGTACACGACTACAAGTCAAAAAAATGTATAACCGTGTAATAGAAGCCGAGATAATATCCGGAGGGAACATAGGCACACGCACTTATATACCAAGGATTAGTTTGATACCTTCTGATAAAAAAATTCCTTTTGAGTTTCAAAGGAGACAATTTCCGTTGGCTGTTTGTTTCGCAATGACTATTAACAAGAGTCAGGGACAATCACTGTCTAGAGTTGGTCT
Source organism: Helianthus annuus (assembly GCF_002127325.2). Lineage (NCBI taxonomy): Eukaryota > Viridiplantae > Streptophyta > Magnoliopsida > Asterales > Asteraceae > Helianthus > Helianthus annuus. Next base: position 92,999,698 of record NC_035435.2, on the reverse strand, counting down.
GTATCTGAAGCAACCAGTTTTCACCCATGGTCAGCTGTATGTTGCTTTATCAAGAGTTAAAACCAGACAAGGAGTTAAACTTCTGATTTTGGACAATGACGGCAAACCTACTAATAAAACGACAAATGTAGTTTACAAAGAAGTATTTCGTGACTTGTGATCTCCATGTACTCATTCATCAAACGATCTTACATTCCGTGTAACTGTTCCATAAAAATCATAATAACATTATTATGTTCCATACACACAATATTACACAAATTTGCATCATCATGTATCTCGAGATATTACATTATTTGTCTCATTGTAGTTTACTAATTTATTATTACTTGAACGTTTATTTAATTCAAACGATTACTTCAATAAATTAAAGTTATTCATTTGTGTTTTAGTCCACCCGCGAACCTCGCGGCTTCTTAAACTAGTCTGTGTATATATTCCTTATTCTTAGTCAGTAGAAATCATTCACTCATTTTCCTGGTGCAACAAAATAGTGATCATCAATTACCTGACATCCAGATAAGTATCATGTTTAGTTCAATCTAGAAAAGTATTATTCTAGGAATCCAAAATCGATTAAAGTTAGTAAGAATTAGGAAGAAGTAGGTAAGATTAGAACATTGGTTTCGTATGTTTACTATTAAATGGAATGAAAGGTATTGATTGGCTAGGCAACTCATAAACTTGTGTACTGTTGACACTAGAAACAATTGGTTTTGATTTGCACGCCCTGCAACCGAAAAACACGTGTAATGTTCTCAGTAAAAATAGTTGGTTCCAATTAGCTCCGCGACCAAAAAACTCATCTACTATTTTCGTAAGTGACAATTAGTTTTGATTCTACGATTGAAAACCATATGCATTGTTTTCATAAGTAATAGTTGTTTATTCGTCCTCAGTTCCTAAGTGATTGAAAAAAAAACTCGTCCGCTGCTTTTGCAAAACGGTTAAATAAATTGATCCGAAACTATCAGAGTTGATATCAAATTAACCATAGTTGAAGGTTGGTATCAATTTGATCTGATACTAGTAAGTTTAAATGACATTCAATCAAAAACCAGTGTAGTTGAATGTAAGTAAGAAAATGGTTGTTCACCCAAGTATAAAGAATGTGTATAAAGTATATAAATTATAAATAATATTTGGGCTGTAAAAATCAAAGCACGTCTTAGTGTTCACGAGATCCCTGGGAAGTACTATATAACTAAAAGGAATGATTAATGAACTAGAACAAGGTCAAGTTTTAACAAGGTTCATGATGAAGGACTGGTACATGATCAAACAATTAGACCTAAGTGCCTTAACGGAATTAGGACACTTGTAGGTCGGATACAAATAGGGAGACAAAACTGATTGCTAGCGTGCACTGAGCAAACTATGAGTTCATGTCCCCTCCTTTAAATATAGTTCATGTCCCTTCCTTTAATTATATTTTGTTTTCAAAATTAATGGGAGATACATGTTACAAGATGGTGTGATAAGCTAGGGAATGTAATCACCTAGATCATATGCCCATAAGTAGAAAAACACAAGTAGCCATAATCACAATACAGACCGAGGAACAAAAGGGGTAGATCTATTGAGTATGGGCAAGCTCCACTCCTGGTCTGTGAGACCCTGTTGGAGTGCTTTTGTGTCCCAAGTCGCGGTATCACTATAGATTTAGTGGCCCAGTAATGACAGAGACATCGTATAGGTTTGGTTGCTTACTTATGTTGGCACCTATATTAATGTATTAGCTACACATTAATTGATCAATGAATTTATAGACGCTTTGCATACCGGTTTTCAGTACAAATCTATTCAAATGTTTTAAAGATTTATTTGAGACAAAACAAAACACATGAATTCACCAACATTTTTGTTGACCTTTTAACTTACTATGTATTTCAAGAAAGTAAGCTTTACATGGTTCGAAAGCAAGGAACAAAGGCAACAAGAAACCATGCCACTTTTTGAGGGTTTGCCTCATACATATTGTCTTTGTGCGAGGATATAGGAGTCAAAACCTTGATTTACAAAAATATAGTGGTTAAAGGTCATTTTGTGAACTTGAAACGTTTGGAATATGTTTGTAAACAATATACTCAAATCTTGTGTTTTGATTCCTTATAATATTTGGCATGGCATCGTGGTTTATTTTATCATATAGAATGTTTACACTATCAAATGCAAAGAGAACCTTTCATAGTCGCACCGATACGCTTCCGCTATGAGCAGGGTGTGACAGAATAAGAACAAACAACTACAATCGTATATCCGTCATTACCAAATTACAATGTCAAAATTACAATCACATAGATCAACTACAAGTTACTAACTTTCTTAGCCTGTTACATCACTCTACTTAAACACACAATAAACAAAGAACGCCCAACTAAACATCAGCAACATCTTCAAAACCATCAACACCTTAGCTTTCTTCATTGCCATTTCATCTTTCTTTTTGATCAACCTCAACAATGTGGGGATTACGTTGTCACACCCGGGACAAGTGACTTTATCATCCCACAGTTTAAATCCATCCTCCCAACTGTTAACCTAAACAACTTAATTTACTAATTTGCAAATCTAAACCATTAATATCGTTCATTAAAAAAAAACCAAAACCACATCAAAGATTAACCCAATACAATTTCAGAAAAAGGATAACTTACACAACATAAGTAGCGGCAATCTGTATTAGCTATACTCCCTGAGTACTTGTAGAAAGTAGAGACACCACATGAACATATTATGTTCAGCGACTCCCTCCGACAATTTGCTTTTTTTTTTCGACAAAGTAGCATGTGAGTTATGAGATGTTGATCTTTGTGACATTTTGAAGTGGAAATGGAGATCGAGATCGTGAGTTAGGGCTATTTCTTGATTCTCAGACGCCTTGAAGAAGAACAAGCAGATAGCAAAGAACAATTAGATTTCTAGGGCTTCTAATTTTGAATAACATTTGTTAATAGGGGCAATTTCGACATTTCACACAAAACAAACGGTCAAAATGGGTCAAACTAACGGAAGTTAGGCTCAGGGACGCAACATGTTGCGCTTCTACATGACAGGGAACTAAACAAGCAAAATTTTGAAAATAGAGACTCAGCATGATACCAGCTCCTTTCTTCAGGGACGCAAATTACAGTTTATTCTTGTTTTTTTAAATTTCAGTGATGCAACATTTTGCGCTTCTACATGACAGGGGAATTAATAGGCAAATTTTAAAAATAGAGACTCAACATGACACCAACCCGTTTCTTCAGAGACGCATATTACAGTTTACTCTTGTTTTTTTGAAGTTGCAGATTGCGACCTACCGTCCTCGGTTACCAAAATAATATGCCTCATGGTTAGCCTAAACAGCCCAATAGGGGAGTCAAGTTGACACGAGACAATCATGAGCAAACAACAATAATAAACTTTTTGAATATAATAAAGTTTGTTAATGGATATATTTTTTACGACTAAAAAACAATTAATTAAGCTAATAGTTAAATTTCCAAATGAAAATTACATCAACATACAATGATACAAGGTAAACAGCCAGTAGTTTGTATTCTAATTTTGGTTGCAGTGATTTCTAGCAAAGTTTTGATGATATAATATTATAAAAAAAAAAAAAAAACGTCCTAATTTACTTACGACTTGGTGCAAATGACAACCATTACAAACATAAAACACCTTAAAAAACCAAGCATTTAACCATTAAATAAGTTTCGGCCCGATTCGGCCGATAAACGATCCATAACTTAAGAATCAAACCGGCAGGTAGTCAGGAAGCCGATCAGACTAATCAAACATATCCAGTTTTCAAGAGAGTGAAACCATTTTCGTTTGAATTTTAGAAAATTATTTTCTCCCTTTTATTTTCGTTTTATAAATAAAATTTATACATCCAAATATTATAATGTGTTTTCTAAATTCAAAGAGTTTGGTTTGGTCTCTCGGTTCTCAACTCTCAGTGATTCTTGCCAAACCTGAGGGGCAAGTTTGACTTAGGCTGGCTTCGGTAAGATAAAGAATAAAAGGATGACTTTTTATTATTAGTTTGTTTATGCAAATGAATGACATAATTTTTAAATATCTTTCAAATTAAATATTGACACAACATTTTGGACACAATAAACTAAACGGTAGCTTTAGAGGATAATTTTGATCATTTAAAAAATACTCATAAAAATTCGACAAAGCAACAAACGGGCCAGACCCAAGCGACAAACACCAGTGTAACGTTAGATCGTTAAAAAGATTATGTATGTTATATAGCGTGCGATTTTCGCTTCGTTTGTTATTTAAGTGTGCGACGGATGACGGGGACGAAGCTTTAACAAAACTTGCATTTTCGAGTAGTGACACTAGTGAAACAAATTACGATTCCGCCGGTTACTAATACTAAATGTATGCAATAGAATCAAATAACGATATTGACGATATCTATCTATCTAAAAAAAAATTGTTGAATAGTTTGAAATAGTTATAGTTGTAAAAAAACACTCCTAAATACTTCTTAAAACTTTGGTTTACATATAAACTTAGTCTCTGAAACAAATTTTCTTTGAATTCGTGGTGGTGTTTTTTTTTTTTATTTTTTTTTATTTTTTTTTATTTTTTTATGTGTGTTTGCATGTAATCGAATTTCAAGTTTACATATCGGTAACAAATGTTTTACAGGTAAGGATCATAATGATGATAAAAATGTAAACCACTAGTGTGGTTATCTTCTTAAAAATTAACTTGATCATACATGCCTACAACATGTTCTATTAACTTCATATTAGAAATTACAAATGTAGACGGGAAGATAACGGCAGGTTTTCGGTAGCATTGATGATGACTCTTTTAAGCAAATCCTCACAGGTGCCAGACTCGTATGCGTGGAACTAGAAGTGGAATGGTTGGATTCCAAAGAAGTTGAATACGTTCATGTGAAAAGCTGTGAACAAAAATATTCCAACTTTTTTGGCGCTTAGAAGAAGACATGTTCACGTTGAAGACACAGTCTGAAGATTATGTTGGGAAGCGGAGGAAGATAGCGACCACCTCCTTACTTCTTGTATGATTCCATTGACGGTTTGGCAATTTATAAGTGGTTGGTGTAATGTTTCTAATCTTTTCGCCTTCTCAAAGAAAGATTTGGTGACAATCCATAGCAAGAACAAGAGGAAGGGTATCCAAGTGATTATCTATCTTGCGCCATTGTGTATTTGGCAAGCTAGAAACACGGTGGTTTTTGAAAACAAGATGGTGAACACTAACAAGATAAAGGAAAATATCAAGGCGTTAGGTTACCTTTAGATTAGAAATCGATCGCCTTACTCAAAATTAGATTGGAAAGACTAGTGTAATTTCGTTTTGTGATGTTTGTCTCGTGTTGGGCTCTAGCGATTTATTAGTAGTGTTTTGATAAATAAAAGTTGTTCAAAAAGAAGAAGAAAAAAAAAAAGAAACGACATTATTTACAATGTTTACCCTTCTTAGGAAATAGTTTAATGACATTATTAAAAAGGTATTGGTCGTATAATAAAACTTACTCTTTTAATTTTTCTTAGGTTATTTGTCATCATATCATATGCATCAAATGCAACATATAAATTATATCAAATAAAGTATAAAATTAACTTTTTTTAGTACTAATGTTGAAAAAAAGTGTGTTTCTTTGTATACTTTTGATTTTCAGGACTAAAAGGGCTTAAATGTACAAAATGAACAAATTAACAGCAAAAACCAGCATAAATACAAAAGAAGAGAAGCTGATACATCATACCAACCCTCCGAGCTTCAACCCAGGACCAAAACAACGAATCAAAAGACAAGCATTGGGTCGTGCCACCAAGGCATGGGGTCGTGCCCCACTCAAGATTCTAGAAAGAAAAAGACAAACAGAAGTCGTGTCAAATGGACACGGGCCGTTGTCAACTCCTAGATATACGAATCTTTGATAGTACAGTAAGTACAATGGCCACGAGGCCGTGGCGTTGACGCACGGGGTCGTGCAAGCATCCGGACTGACACAACTCATTAAATGAAGACAGAGAAGAAGGAGGCACGAGGCCGTGTAAAGCTTTTGTTTTCAACTATAAATAGGGGGTGCTTGGTTCAATTGCAATACATCACTTGGCAAACCACTTCTCTCACACCTGCCACCACTACATCACCACCATCATCCACCACAATCATTAGAGTTTAGAGTGCGTAGTAGTCTCCGGGTTCAAGATCGATCGTAAGAGCCTTTGTCAAACTATGGTCATGCTTGGCTAATCTCTTACATCACTTGGTGAAGATAGAATCTTTTGTGTATTACTTTTGATTTCCAAACCTTGGTTAGCTTTTTAATTTGGTCTGTATTAATGACTTTAATAACTAGTTTTTTATATTGAAAATGAATTTTATTCTATCATCTCTTTATGTTTTGTTGATTCACTCATTCGTGTCTTTACGGTCTATATAAAGCGCGTTAACTACCTGGAAGGAGGTTAGAAGGGTGGTTTGGGTAAAGTTTTTGCCTCGTTCAGTGTATAGATCCTGCGATGACTTGGTTCAAGCTTATTAGGACTTCCTTTGAGGCAGATAACATCAAATCGGGAAAAGTAAGAACGGCTTGAATCCTTTATAAATAAACTACTATTAAAACTTTAAACCAGCCTTGTGGGACTGTAACCCTGCTGACTCAGACCAATATGGTTGAGGGTAGCGTTGCCTCCAAAAGAGGGACATGCCACATTTTGCATTAATAACTTACATAATTATCTTTCAATATTCCGGTCTTCCGGGACTGTATCCATGCTGACTGAGACCAATATGGTCGAGGGTAGCGTTGCCTCCAAAAGAGGGACATGCCACTTTAACCAAGATAATCTCTTAAAAAAACCCAAGGTGCGGAAATTATCAAATGATACATAAAAGATAATTGGAACCAAGTGATTCCATCTTGTCTATTTATTTCTTTTATTACTCTAGTTTCTTTCATTATTTTACTTATTAAAACATTTTCTCAAAATTCTGTTAGATTAGACGTTGACAATAATCCGGTATTAAAAGCTCTTGTGTCCTTGAACGACGTTGGTATCTTACCATCACTATTCTACACCAACAATGGGTGCACTTGCCCTAAGCGTTTTGTAGAGAGTGATAGTGTTATATCGTGTTTTATAAATTTAAAGCTTGATAAACGAGTATAAAGTACTTAAGAAAATATTAAAAATCATTCACACTCGCATTCTCCTCAAGTTTTTGGCGTTGTTGCCGGGGACACAAGGATTTTAAAAAAGCTTAAAATCAACAGCCTAATCATTTTCTTTATTTTTTCTGTCCAAATTCTTCTTTGCTTTTCTAAAACTTTCAGTTACAGAAGCGTTACACGGGGTTATGCCACACTAACACGGGGCTGTGTCTAATCTGCAGTAATTGAAAAGCAACAAAACTTTTTCAAAGAAGGCTCACACGGGCCCGTGTTTCATTTGACATGGGCTCGTGTTAAAAACGCCCAGTACCAAATAAAATACAGTCCTAAGCACGGGGCCCTATCCAAACAGCACGGGGCCGTGTAAATCTTATGTGTTCACAAAAATTTTAATTCCCGAGGGTCGTAATCTTCTGGGTATTCTCCAAGCAATGGATTACCATATGGGAGATTATGACTACTACCATTACCATGATTATGAGAATCCATATTGTATTATATGTGGTGAAACCCATTGAGTACAAAATTGTTACCTTTTTCAACCATCAACCTCATACACAACATATATGAGGAACCAAGGTTTGAGCTTTCAAAATCAAGCTTTGATTGGGACACTCCAGTGTCTGAAACGTACGAGACACCACCCACAATTGTCCCCGAAGCCGAAAGCCTCATACAATGTCTCAAGAACATAGAATTCTTGATCAAGCAATCTTGTGCAAAAGAAGAGACCATTTGTACCAAGGAGGTGATCATAGAAGAGGTAAAACCTCAAGAGCCGGTAAAAGAGGAACCGCTCAAAGAAAACCTAACACATGAAGATGAAAGACCCGAACCAAGCCATTCAGAAGGTAAGTTCTTAAAGGTAAATTTCAAAGAGGAACCACAAGACCTCCAAGAAATACACATCCTACAACCTTCCCTTGAAAATCATAGTTTGGTTCCATCTCATGCTAAGTTTTTAAAAGAGTTAACCACTAATCCTAACATCAAAAAGATTGCAAGTGTTAAATTGAGTAAAGATCAAACCTCACTAATACAATAGGAACAAGTTGAATTAAACATAAAACCAGTAACATGTTTTATTCAAAACGTCTATATTAGTAACATTTCAATAGATAAAGATCTTTTTGTTAATATAATGCCTAGCTACATATTCGAAAGATTAGGTATTGGTGATTTTCTTCCGATCAAAATTCATACCCTCTTGGCTAATCGAAAAATTAAACATGCTTCAGGAATGATTGAAGATGTTCTCATTCAAACAAACCAAACGATTGTACCAACCGACTTCATCATTTTAGATGATTCTCCACTCGTGTTGGGACAACCTTTCATTAAAACTCATCAAACTTTGCTCAAACAAAAACATCATGATCTTCCCACTAAACTTGGGGCCGACAAACAAAATTTTAGCATAAATAAATCAATGAAATATCCAATCGGCAATGACGACCCCTTGTTGGAAGATGAAGTTGAGCCACCCGATTACGAGGAACAAAATGACCAATTCATTGAATAGGAAACCGCTACCGAATAAACTGTTTCGGCCATCGACCGCGATCATAAACCAAAGACTAAGCCATCCATAGAAGACCCACCTTCTCTTGAACTCAAAGAACTTCCAAAGGGCTTAGAATACGCATTCTTAGATAACAAAGGTAAACTTCCCGTCATTATTTCTTCGTATCTCACTTCTCTAGAAAAAGAAAAATTACTTAATTTGCTTAAAAACATGAAACGAAAATTACATGGAAACTAATGGACATCAAAGGAATTAGTCCTTCCATGTGCACACATAAAATTCTAGTAGAACATGACTACAAAGCGGTAATCCAACCACAAAGAAGGGTTAATCCCAACGTCCAAGTAGTAGTAAAAAAGGAAGGCATCAAACTCTTAGACGCCAGTCTTATCTACCCCATTTCCAATAGTCAGTGGGTAAGTCCCATCCAAGTAGTACCGAAAAAGGTGGAATGACGGTTGTGACCAACGAAAAGAATGAGCTCAAACCAACAAGAACCATCATCGGATGGATAGTTTGCATCGACTATAGGAGACTCAATGAAGCCACAAGAAAAGACCACTTTCCTTTACCATTCATTGATCAAATGTTAGAGCGATTATCCAGTCACAAATTCTATTGTTTTCAAGATGGATTTTTTAGGTACTTCCAAATTCCTATCATACCAGAAGACCAAGAGAAACCCACCTTCACTTATCTCTATGGAACCTTTGCATATCGACGTATGCCATTTGGTCTATGTAACGCACCTACAACATTCCAATGATGCATGGTGGCCATTTTTCATGATATGATAGAAAAAACCATGGAAGTTTTCATGGACGATTTCTCTATCTTTGGTGATTCGTTTGACCAATGCCTCGATAACGTTGAACGAATGCTATCTAGAGGTGAGGAGACTAACCTCGCCCTTAATTGGGAAAAGTGTCATTTTATGATCACAGAGGGAATAGTACTCGGTCATAAAATCTCCAATGCAGGTATGGAAGTCGATCGTGCAAAAATCGATACTATTTCTCGACTACCTCCTCCATCGTCCGCTCGAGCCATCCGAAGTTCCCTAGGACATGCTAGATTCTATAGGCGATTTATCAAAGACTTTTCTAAAATCTCTTGACCTCTACATGAGCGACTTGAAAAAGTTGCCCCATTCGTCTTAGACAAAGATTGCACGACAACATTTCTTACCCTTAAAGATACGCTAGTCAAAGCACCAATCATGATTGCACTAGACAGGAAACTACCGTTTGAAATCATGAGTGACGCAAGAGATTTTGCGGTTGGAGCAGTATTGGGATAAAGAAAGGAAAAACACTTCCATCCCATATATTACACTATTAAAACTCTTAATGATGCTGAAGAAAATTATACGACCACTGAAAAAGAGTTACTAGCTGTAGTGTTTGCATTTGATAAAATCCGTTCCTATCTTGTGCTCTCCTAAACTATAGTCTACACAGACCACGTGGCCTTCCGATACCTCACAAGGGAAATTTGGTTTGTTGGTTGTTCGGGGTAGGCAATCTTCTGAATCATGAATGGATATGTCATTCTTCATCAGCTATGATGCGCTCGATATTCTAAGGCAAGCTACTGAGTCAAATCTACGATACCATAGTGGTAACTATCATCATATTTTATTGAAACTTATTGTCAAAGCATTTTTCATTAATAAGGTTTACGGTTCATGATACTTTCTTTGTTGAAGCATGAATGTGTAAATAGTGAAACATCTACATTATACATGTTGGGCTTTTGAGTACATGGGAATTTTGATATGTCTGTTGATGTATGCAGGTGAACCGCTTTCAGTTTTAGATGGAGTTCCCATCAAAGATGTTATATAGGCTTTTTGTGGGGCTCAAGCAGCTCACTTTAGACAGAAAGTCAAATCTATTTGTGAAAATTATTATCTTGCTTTTCACAAACAAAATGTACATGTGAGTTGGCTTATAGATTGTTTTCCTCATACTAATAAACCGTTAAATCATATATCATTGTAGCCCATTAATAATGAACGAATAAGATCACATTTCATTTTGCAGGCTTTGAAAATGGTACTGGAAAAAGAGAGCTGGTTCGTGATGCCGCCAGAGACAATACAGGCGGTGAGTTTTGCTGGCCTTGGCGATGGAGCTGTATTGATAAGTCAAACAACCGGGTCTCACAAGTTATCTGACTCAGCAAAAACTAGCACTAAACAAGGTGAAATGGATGCAAGTGGGTCGGTAACCAAACCTCTCATTTCACTAAACGTGTAAAGAATGAATGGTCCGGGGGTATTTACGGATCAGGTTGAAGCAGGTTCGAACCTGAAGTAGGATGATCTGGTATGTATAATCCACATGAGTAACGGTCCGGATTTAAACATTTTTTGGTTTTTTTTGTTGTTGCAAGAATAATCTAAGTCTTTAACTAAAAACGAACTAAGAGGTAGCAAAATCGATGGCTAAGGCAGATTGATTGCCAAGTGGGTTCGAATTTACCCACTGAAAGCTTTTTTAGATGGTGAGGTGGGGTGGGAAAGGGGTGTGGGTCTAAATAGGCCACATTTTGTATTAGTAACGTGTTGGGTAGGAGACATTTTTTATTTTATTTTTGGTATTACCGAACGAAAATAAATCTTTAAATAAAATTTGTTTTAGAGATAACCAAATGGACGCTTGCCGTGGGTTAACAAGTGGGTTCAGGTTTAAGCAGTTAAATCTTTTCTGGGTGGGTCAGGTGAGGTGGGTAACGGGTTCAGGATTTTATGTTTATATAGGCCAATTTTTTGTACGAGTCGTGTTGGGTGGTGAACATAGTTTTGTTCTTTCTTATTATTATTATTAAAATAATGTAACTCTTTGAATAAAAATGATTTAAGAGGGTTGATGCTGGTCAATACGGTCCAAATTATAATCATGTTATTGTGGATAAACTTGTGTATGTAATTCCCCTAACATGTGTTTCCTTGTTTTGGCTTTTTTGTTTGTGTTGGTATAATGTATGCAACATTTTAAATAACTGATACTTTAGTTATAATATATATCTGTGTTTTGTTTATGTAGGATGATCCCCCGTGTTGCTGCCAGACAAGATGGGAAGATATTAGTCTCTAGTCTGTGGGTTGATCACAGTTTTGATGTCGGAGCGCCAGTGGATACAACCTCGGTCAGTATGCAAATCCGATTGGTTTTAGGTTACATTATGAATCTATTTAGGACTGAGTTTGATAGGTAACAGAATTTAATGAAGATGATGAAGGTAAATCTGTAATTATATTTGATAAAACTGAAGAAGATAATACAAATACTAGCCACCGAAGTGGTCCAGGGCTATGCCCTTCTCATGCTAACGCAAGAGCCTAACAACTTCCTAAAATATCCCCCCCCCCGTTTACTAAAATGACTAATGCCTTATTTATAGAAGTATTAGTTACACTAACCCCCCTTACACTAATATAATATACTAATACGTATGCAATATCTATCAATACTCCCTCCATAAGATAAGACAAGACTTGTCCTCAAGGCTTCAAAGAAATCCTCTCTTGGTCAAGAAGGTCCGTATGCTCCAACTGAAAATGCAACCCCTCAATGCCGTCTGATTCATCATCCCCGAGGAGTAACACCCGAAGTTTTCCCTCCGGGCACTTATGAGCAGGACTATAAGATTGTCCACACTTGTAGCATAGTCCTTTCTTCTGGCGTTCCTCCCACTCGGTACGAGATAGAGAACGAACACCGCGATCGCGAGAGCTGGCATGTCCACTAGTAGGGCCAGAAGTCCCCATAAATTTGGACACCATAGTACCCAACGGCCGAGGCTCGTGCACGGGATCCGACCATGACAATCCAGCATGAGAATAGTACCGAAAACGAGACCGCAAGGAGTAGGAATCCGATGGACGAAGCATCAATTCAACATCCTTAGCCAAAGACATGGCATCAATGCACGAAGTTGGATGATGTAAACGTACCCGCTGTTTGACATCCTCCTTCAGACCAGCAACAAAATATCCTAAAGTCTGAGATTCCGGTAAACGAGGAATCAAGGACAACAAATACTTGAAATCTTCAATGTAATCATGAATCGAGTCCGATTGTTGAATGGTGGCTAGTTGTTCAAGCTTATTAGGACTTCCTTTGAGGCAGATAACATCAAATCGGGAAAAGTAAGAACGGCTTGAATCCTTTATAAATAAACTACTATTAAAACTTTAAACCAGCCTTGTGGGACTGTAACCCTGCTGACTCAGACCAATATGGTTGAGGGTAGCGTTGCCTCCAAAAGAGGGACATGCCACATTTTGCATTAATAACTTACATAATTATCTTTCAATATTCCGGTCTTCCGGGACTGTATCCATGCTGACTGAGACCAATATGGTCGAGGGTAGCGTTGCCTCCAAAAGTGGGACATGCCACTTTAACCAAGATAATCTCTTAAAAAAACCCAAGGTGCGGAAATTATCAAATGATACATAAAAGATAGTTGGAACCAAGTGATTCCATCTTGTCTATTTATTTCTTTTATTACTCTAGTTTCTTTCATTATTTTACTTATTAAAACATTTTCTCAAAATTCTGTTAGATTAGACGTTGACAATAATCCGGTATTAAAAGCTCTTGTGTCCTTGAACGACGTTGGTATCTTACCATCACTATTCTACACCAACAATGGGTGCACTTGCCCAAAGCGTTTTGTAGAGAGTGATAGTGTTATATCGTGTTTTATAAATTTAAAGCTTGATAAACGAGTATAAAGTACTTAAGAAAATATTAAAAATCATACACACTCGCATTCTCCTCAAGTTTTTGGCGTTGTTGCCGGGGACACAAGGATTTTAAAAAAGCTTAAAATCAACGGCCTAATCATTTTCTTTATTTTTTCTGTCCAAATTCTTCTTCGCTTTTCTAAAACTATCAGTTACAGAAGCGTTACACGGGGTTATGCCACATTAACACGGGGCCGTGTCTAATCTGCAGTAATTGAAAAGCAACAAAACTTTTTCAAAGAAGGCTCACACGGGCCCGTGTTTCATTTGACACGGGCTCGTGTTAAAAACGCCCAGTACCAAATAAAATACAGTCCTAAGCACGGGGCCCTATCCAAACAGCACGGGGCCGTGTAAATCTTATGTGTTCACAAAAATTTTAATTCCCGAGGGTCGTAATCTTCTGGGTATTCTCCAAGCAATGGATTACCATATGGGAGATTATGACTACTACCATTACGATGATTATGAGAATCCATATTGTATTATATGTGGTGAAACCCATTGAGTACAAAATTGTTACCTTTTTCAACCATCAACCTCATACACAACATATATGAGGAACCAAGGTTTGAGCTTTCAAAATCAAGCTTTGATTGGGACACTCCAGTGTCTGAAACGTACGAGACACCACCCACAATTGTCCCCGAAGCCGAAAGCCTCATACAATGTCTCAAGAACTTAGAATTCTTGATCAAGCAATCTTGTGCAAAAGAAGAGACCATTTGTACCAAGGAGGTGATCATAGAAGAGGTAAAACCTCAAGAGCTAGTAAAAGAGGAACCGCTCAAAGAAAACCTAACACATGAAGATGAAAGACCCGAACCAAGCCATTCAGAAGGTAAGTTCTTAAAGGTAAATTTCAAAGAGGAACCACAAGACCTCCAAGAAATACACATCCTACAACCTTCCCTTGAAAATCATAGTTTGGTTCCATCTCATGCTAAGTTTTTAAAAGAGTTAACCACTAATCCTAACATCAAAAAGATTGCAAGTGTTAAATTGACTAAAGATCAAACCTCACTAATACAATATGAACAAGTTGAATTAAACATAAAACCGGTAACATGTTTTATTCAAAACGTCTATATTAGTAACATTTCAATAGATAAAGATCTTTTTGTTAATATAATGCCTAGCTACATATTCGAAAGATTAGGTATTGGTGATTTTCTTCCGATCAAAATTCATACCCTCTTGGCTAATCGAAAAATTAAACATGCTTCAGGAATGATTGAAGATGTTCTCATTCAAACAAACCAAACGATTGTACCAACCGACTTCATCATTTTAGATGATTCTCCACTCGTTTTGGGACAACCTTTCATTAAAACTCATCAAACTTTGCTCAAACAAAGACATCATGATCTTCCCACTAAACTTGGGGCCGACAAACAAAATTTTAGCATAAATAAATCAATGAAATATCCAATCGGCAATGACGACCCCTTGTTGGAAGATGAAGTTGAGCCACCCGATTACGAGGAACAAAATGACCAATTCATTGAATAGGAAACCGCTACCGAATAAACTGTTTCGGCCATCGACCGCGATCATAAACCAAAGACTAAGCCATCCATAGAAGACCCACCTTCTCTTGAACTCAAAGAACTTCCAAAGGGCTTAGAATACGCATTCTTAGATAACAAAGGTAAACTTCCCATCATTATTTCTTCGTATCTCACTTCTCTAGAAAAAGAAAAATTACTTAATTTGCTTAAAAACATGAAACGAAAATTACATGGAAACTAATGGACATCAAAGGAATTAGTCCTTCCATGTGCACACATAAAATTCTAGTAGAACATGACTACAAAGCGGTAATCCAACCACAAAGAAGGGTTAATCCCAACGTCCAAGTAGTAGTAAAAAAGGAAGGCATCAAACTCTTAGACGCCAGTCTTATCTACCCCATTTCCAATAGTCAGTGGGTAAGTCCCATCCAAGTAGTACCGAAAAAGGTGGAATGACGATTGTGACCAACGAAAAGAATGAGCTCAAACCAACAAGAACCATCATCTGATGGATAGTTTGCATCGACTATAGGAGACTCAATGAAGCCACAAGAAAAGACCACTTTCCTTTACCATTCATTGATCAAATGTTAGAGCGATTATCCAGTCACAAATTCTATTGTTTTCAAGATGGATTTTTTAGGTACTTCCAAATTCCTATCATACCAGAAGACCAAGAGAAAACCACCTTCACTTATCTCTATGGAACCTTTGCATATCGACGCATGTCATTTGGTCTATGTAACGCACCTACAACATTCCAATGATGCATGGTGGCCATTTTTCATGATATGATAGAAAAAACCATGGAAGTTTTCATGGACGATTTCTCTATCTTTGGTGATTCATTTGACCAATGCCTCGATAACGTTGAACGAATTCTATCTAGAGGTGAGGAGACTAACCTCGCCCTTAATTGGGAAAAGTATCATTTTATGATCACAGAGGGAATAGTACTCGGTCATAAAATCTCCAATGCAGGTATGGAAGTCGATCGTGCAAAAATCGATACTATTTCTCGACTACCTCCTCCATCGTCCGCTCGAGCCATCCGAAGTTCCCTATGACATGCTAGATTCTATAGGCGATTTATCAAAGACTTTTCTAAAATCTCTCGACCTCTACATGAGCAACTTGAAAAAGATGCCCCATTCGTCTTAGACAAAGATTGCACGACAACATTTCTTGCCCTTAAAGATACGCTAGTCAAAGCACCAATCATGATTGCACTAGACAGGAAACTACCGTTTGAAATCATGAGTGACGCAAGAGATTTTGCGGTTGGAGCAGTATTGGGATAAAGAAAGTAAAAACACTTCCATCCCATATATTACACTATTAAAACTCTTAATGATGCTGAAGAAAATTATACGACCACTGAAAAAGAGTTACTAGCTGTAGTGTTTGCATTTGATAAAATCCGTTCCTATCTTGTGCTCTCCTAAACTATAGTCTACACAGACCACGTGGCCTTCCGATACCTCACAAGGGAAATTTGGTTTGTTGGTTGTTTGGGGTAGGCAATCTTCTGAATCATGAATGGATATGTCATTCTTCATCAGCTATGATGCGCTCGATATTCTAAGGCAAGCTACTGAGTCAAATCTACGATACCATAGTGGTAACTATCATCATATTTTATTGAAACTTATTGTCAAAGCATTTTTCATTAATAAGGTTTACGGTTCATGATACTTTCTTTGTTGAAGCATGAATGTGTAAATAGTGAAACATCTACATTATACATGTTGGGCTTTTGAGTACATGGGAATTTTGATATGTCTGTTGATGTATGCAGGTGAACCGCTTTCAGTTTTAGACGGAGTTCCCATCAAAGATGTTATATAGGCTTTTTGTGGGGCTCAAGCAGCTCACTTTAGACAGAAAGTCAAATCTATTTGTGAAAATTATTATCTTGCTTTTCACAAACAAAATGTACATGTGAGTTGGCTTATAGATTGTTTTCCTCATACTAATAAACCGTTAAATCATATATCATTGCAGCCCATTAATAATGAACGAATAAGATCACATTTCATTTTGCAGGCTTTGAAAATGGTACTGGAAAAAGAGAGCTGGTTCGTGATGCCGCCAGAGACAATACAGGCGGTGAGTTTTGCTGGCCTTGGTGATGGAGCTGTATTGATAAGTCAAACAACTGGGTCTCACAAGTTATCTGACTCAGCAAAAACTAGCACTAAACAAGGTGAAATGGATGCAAGTGGGTCGGTAACCAAACCTCTCATTTCACTAAACGTGTAAAGAATGAATGGTCCGGGGGTATTTACGGATCAGGTTGAAGCTGGTTCGAACCTGAAGTAGGATGATCTGGTATGTATAATCCACATGAGTAACGGTCCGGATTTAAACATTTTTTGGTTCTTTTTTGTTGTTGCAAGAATAATCTAAGTCTTTAACTAAAAACGAACTAAGAGGTAGCAAAATCGATGGCTAAGGCAGATTGATTGCCAAGTGGGTTCGAATTTACCCACTGAAAGCTTTTTTAGATGGTGAGGTGGGGTGGGAAAGGGGTGTGGGTCTAAATAGGCCACATTTTGTATTAGTAACGTGTTGGGTAACAGACATTTTTTATTTTATTTTTGGTATTACCGAACGAAAATAAATCTTTAAATAAAATTTGTTTTAGAGATAACCAAATGGACGCTTGCCGTGGGTTGACAAGTGGGTTCAGGTTTAAGCAGTTAAATCTTTTCTGGGTGGGTCAGGTGAGGTGGGTAACGGGTTCAGGATTTCAAGTTTATATAGGCCAATTTTTTGTACGAGTCGTGTTGGGTGGTGAACATAGTTTTGTTCTTTCTTCTTATTATTATTAAAATAATGTAACTCTTTGAATAAAAATGATTTAAGAGGGTTGATGCTGGTCAATACTGTCCAAATTATAATCATGTTATTGTGGATAAACTTGTGTATGTAATTCCCCTAACATGTGTTTCCTTGTTTTGGCTTTTTTGTTTGTGTTGGTATAATGTATGCAACATTTTAAATAACTGATACTTTAGTTATAATATATATCTGTGTTTTGTTTATGTAGGATGATCCCCCGTGTTGCTGCCAGACAAGATGGGAAGATATTAGTCTCTAGTCTGTGGGTTGATCACAGTTTTGATGTCGGAGCGCCAGTGGATACAACCTCGGTCAGTATGCAAATCCGATTGGTTTTAGGTTACATTATGAATCTATTTAGGACTGAGTTTGATAGGTAACAGAATTTAATGAAGACGATGAAGGTAAATCTATAATTATATTTGATAAAACTGAAGAAGATAATACAAATACTAGCCACCGAAGTGGTCCAGGGCTATGCCCTTCTCATGCTAACGCAAGAGCCTAACAACTTCCTAAAATATCCCCCCCCCCCCGTTTACTAAAATGACTAATGCCTTATTTATAGAAGTATTAGTTACACTAACCCCCCTTACACTAATATAATATACTAATACGTATGCAATATCTATCAATACTCCCTCCATAAGATAAGACAAGACTTGTCCTCAAGGCTTCAAAGAAATCCTCTGTTGGTCAAGAAGGTCCGTATGCTCCAACTGAAAATGCAACCCCTCAATGCCGTCTGATTCATCATCCCCGAGGAGTAACACCCAAAGTTTTCCCTCCGGGCACTTATGAGCAGGACTATAAGATTGTCCACACTTGTAGCATAGTCCTTTCTTCTGGCGTTCCTCCCACTCGGTACGAGATAGAGAATGAACACCGCGATCGCGAGAGCTGGCATGTCCACTAGTAGGGCCAGAAGTCCCCATAAATTTGGACACCATAGTACCCAACGGCCGAGGCTCGTGCACGGGATCCGACCATGACAATCCAGCATGAGAATAGTACCGAAAACGAGACCGCAAGGAGTAGGAATCCGATGGACGAAGCATCAATTCAACATCCTTAGCCAAAGACATGGCATCAATGCACGAAGTTGGATGATGTAAACGTACCCGCTGTTTGACATCCTCCTTCAGACCAGCAACAAAATATCCCAAAGTCTGAGATTCCGGTAAACGAGGATTCAAGGACAACAAATACTTGAAATCTTCAATGTAATCATGAATCGAGTCCGATTGTTGAATGGTGGCTAGTTGTTCATACGGATTGTGAATTTCCAAACCACTGAATCGTTGTAACAATTCTGATTGAAAATCAGACCAGGTAAGGGAATCATGTACCTGTTTAAGGACCGTAAACCAGTGTTGAGCAACCCCACTCATGCTCAACTGAGCAAGACGGAGACGCAGGGTGTCCGGAGTTTGGTTGATGTCAAAATACAAATTAGCCTTCTGAATCCAGCCCTGTGGATCGAAACCACAAAATTCGGGAAGTTTCACCTTCTTCACTGCATAAGGAAGGCTATGCGAAGAACCCAGAGATCCACCACCGGAATCGAAAATTCCAGAGCCTGATGACCCGTCATCTGCCATCTTCTTCTCCTGTTGGCATGTGACAACCCTAAGAATTACGGGTATCCGTACAATTAATTTATATTTAATTAATGTGCTTGCTTACAATTGTGACTAAACTGCTACTTGATTTCTGATACATACATATACATGCATCATACTTTATTACTGTCACTCCATTATTTGCACAGAACTATAGTGACAAACTTGATGCACGAAAGCACAGTTAGCACAATAAACGGATAACCCAGTAAACATGCTGACATAGCCAGCACTAGACACACACTGTCTCTGAGGCCAGTATGAGCCGGGAATGGCTTACTACACCAGTAGGGAGTGTAGGGAGGTGAGGATTGTAGAACTACGTCACTAGGTGATAGTTACAGTGACCAGATGTGGCTAAAACATGCTCTAACTACAAGATCCTGAACTTTAATACAAAATTCAGCATTTAAGCTAACTAGTAAAGTGCAAAAACATGGGAAAATAATACTAGACACTTTCCAAAGTGTCGGGAATTCATTGTGTCACTAAAAATAATATTAAAGACACTTTAAATGCTTATTTAGCACTTTAACGGATCAATATCCAACCCAAAAATCGGACTTTACCCGGAACATAAAAATATTGTCAATGACATTGTTTTTGCTTTACTGAGCTAGTTAGGGTCCCCGGACACCCTAACACCCGTTACAAAACACTACACACTAATAACTAATTTAATCACCTAACTAAACTAACTAGTACTTAACCATATCTAGTTCAAATCAAACGATATACCCCCCCCCCAACCGAACGGTTCCTCTAGGGAACACACTCCAGCAATTTGTGATTATTTTATTAAGCTATGTCCAATATCTAACTAGCACATTACACAATGGATTTTAGTTGGAAGTGGATTATAAATAAGTATGAGGAGTTATAACCCTCATTTCACAAGACCACCAACATTGCAAGCTCTCTCTCCTTCCTTCTTCTTTGCAATCGGCTGCCATCATTCCATATCACCACCATCAAAGTCTTGTTCAACCATTTTCTACATACACAAAGGTGCAAGGGATCATACAATGAAGCGTGGTGTGTTCGGAAGCGCAAGGACCTCTCTCGTTTTCTTTTAACCACCACATTTCTTCACTTGAACTCTCCTAGCCTTGTGCTAGTGGTAAGCACTTAGATCCTTGCATTTTACTTGTTATTTAAGTGGTTAAAGATGTTTAGAGATCAACAAAATAAGAAACTCTAAAAACATAAACAAGATCATGAACATAAGAACTTTACATGAAGGTCATGAGATGAAATGTGATAATACATGATAAATATGATTTAAATGAACAAAATCTGCTGTAAATGACTTAGGGTCTGATGTTAATCATATTAGAAAGAATGGTAATCGTATGTGTGCGTTTTAGTAACATTTAACCATGAAACAGCATGCAGATTTGCAACATTCAGCCGACTTTAACTGGCTGTAAACAAGTCATAACTTAACGTAAAATATGTTTTCTGAAGTCTGGGTTTATGTACTATGAAATACGGTTCTAATGGCATCGGAATCATAATTTTTGGACTTCGTTTACTATTTTTAAAGCGTCGATTTGTAACAGCAGCTAAAACTGCATTTTTACAGCAGTAAATGAGAGTCATATTTTCAGTCATAACTTGAATTCTGTGTAGAGTTAGATCATAAACTTTATACTGTAGATGGTCACTGTTGTCGCCGTGATCCTCCAACTGGAATTTTCTAAATCGGACTCTCGGTGAATTTTTAATAAAATATTCCGTGAACTGCAGTCAGAAAAAGGTAAATCTGAATGCAGTCCGGAAAATGAATTTCTACAAAATATTGGTGACGATTTGGACCACGATATTTTTACACAATAATATCTGAATCGTATAAGTCATTTTGTAAAAATTTGGGAATTTTCAGAATAAGATAACTATTTTAATAAATTACCCGAAAACAGCCCAGTTTTGTGTTTTAAAACTGAATCGACATAAATAATATTTTGCATGCCCCAAATGTCAGATTGGTTATTTGAAAGAGACATAACATGTTATATGAAAAGAAAATGATACGCTAGTAAGCGTGGCCACCTCCAGTTACAGAAGAAACTCTGGCGAAATTTTTCTAGAAATATAACACTTAAAAATATTTTTGGTGACAAGTGTTTATAAATATATTTTCAACTTGTTTCAAAATATAAATTTCGGCATGGTTTTTATTACAAAATAACCAAGTGTCGGAGTTGGAATTTTTAAGGGAAACTTGTTAAATATATATTGAGAGTATATATTTCTTAATAAAACGCTTGTGTGCTTACGTGTTTATTTTGTGAACTAAAGATATATTATTTTTAGGGTAAAAATAATATTACTTGATATATCATGAAAATACGAATCCAAAATAATACGAACGCCCTCACAAATAAATATTTAAGTTATACCGGTATTATTATTACCACTCGAACCTTGAAATGTAATTCATGTATTTTCGGAAAATACTCTTAAATGCGTATTTTGATAAAAGTATTATTTTGGAAATTTTATGGAATAAAGTATAATATTTTTGGGAAAAATATGTATATTTTGGAGATGGAATAATCTAGATAAACGAATTAAAATATATATATTTAAGTGAGACTTAATAATATATTTTTGGAATTATAAGAACGCACATGTATAAATACCCCCATCCTTGGGAAGGAAATACGCATATACGATACTTGAGAAGCATAACTCTAAAATAGTTGTCTAACTATTATTCCAGAACTAAATACAATTATTATAACTTGGAATAATACCAGAATCGTAACTCAAAAACATAAATACTAAGACAAGGCACTACCCGTTCGTCTAATAGACAATAGACCATTGTAGGTAGTCGTGTTTGCCGCGGAGATCTGGGTTACAAGTAAGAAGACGCAATACAGTGAGTTCATGTCCCCCTTTTCTCTTAACTGTTTTCAGTTTTTATACTTCGGGGGTGAAATACATGTTACAATGATTACGAATACTTTTTACATGGTATGGTTAGCGTAAGGAGGGTTACTACTTAGATCATGTGAGTGGGTAGGCGGGAACTGGAGGCCATTAATCCTCATTGTAGGACCGAGGGTAATTAGCGGTAGATCTATCTGGGTGTAGCGAGCCCACCCCTTGAGTCCACGGAATGAACCAGGTGGTAACTTTGAGCCCGACGCAAAAATCTGCTAGGTTTGAGTCTTCCTACTGCACTTCACACATATCATTGGCTTTGCAACCCAATGGTGATCTCATTTTTCCTTATTTGCTACATACCGGGGATTTTCATACATACGTACATTTTTACAAGGGTTTATACAAACTCACGTACACATGAACTCGCTCAACTTTATGTTGACTTTTCCAACTACATGTATTTCAGGAAACTAACGGACCTGGCACGGTATGCACGTATTTTCAAGCTGCGTTTGAATAAAGAAGTCATCCAGGGTTTAGAAGGTGTAACCTCTTCCTGGACGGGTTACATATCCCTATACCTAGTATTGTTAAAGTCTTTTGCTAAGTTTTTACAAACTTAATTTGTTGGTGCACTACATCTGTTGATTCCGTCTAGGTGTCTAGGATCAGGTCTTACATTGTATTGTATAGCATAGGGCATGAAATACGAGAAAACGGGAGTCTGTATAGGTTTTAGGAGTTTGGGTCGCTCATAGGGTCATAGTAGTCATGTACCGCTTATTTGTCATCTGGGCCGCTTATGTGAACTAGCCTGGACCGCTCATGTGTCACATGTCCACATGAGCGGACTCAGAACTCTATATATAGGTGTGTCTTGAGCGATCCTCAGTAACGATTGATTGTATTCCACGCCGAAGCTCTGCCGGTGTGACGTTTGAGCTGTAAAACATTTCTAATCAATACAACAAGCAATTAGGAGGAAGAACAAGCTATATCTACTTGCTTTTCTTATTATTCTGCATCTGAAACGCAAGAGTTAACCTCTGAACGACTCGTTCGGGTCAGCATTCGATCCTACAAGTGGTATCAGAGCTTGGGAGGAGGTTTTCTACAGATTATAGCCGGATTTCACTGTTTCTTCTCACTTCTACACCTTTTTTTTCTCTGATTCGGGGAGATTTCACGGTTGAAACTCATTCAAAATCTCACAGATTGTTCATCATCATACCGAGACAAACCCTTGAAATTTTCAGGCCGAAATTCAGCTTAAAAACAGATCAAAACTTGTTCGAAATCTGGACCGCTCGAAAGTTAGTGTCTGAACCGCTCGTGTGAACATCTTTGGACCGCTTTTAGAACATTTCTGGATCGCTCGTTGGTTCATTTCTGGATCGCTCAAAAATTCACTTTTGGATCGCTCCAAAGAACATCGTCTGGATCGCTCATCTGATTATTTTTCTGGATCGCTTATTTGAACAGTCTTTAGTTCGCTCGAACGGACATTGTTACTGGGCCGCTCCAAAGAATTTTTCTAGATCGCTTTTCTGTCAGTTGCCTTGAAAATCGTGTTAAGTCATCATGAATTCTGAGTTTTACAACGCCTTTGCTACATCGACTACTCCAGCCGCAATTGCTCAAGCAATGAACTTAGAAAATGAGACGGGAACGACTCAAAAGCCCCCGAAATTGATGAGCATTGAGGAGTATTATGGGTGGAAGGATCGATTTGAAAACTGGGTTCAGGCAAATCATCTCAGATCATGGGAATGCATATTGGAAAAGTACACATTGCCTCGAACAGAGTTGCAAGTCATTAAACAGATATCTGAATTCTCAGAACAAGAACGTGCAATGTATAGAGCAGAAAAAATGATGATCAGTTTATTACAGCAGGCGATTAAAGAAGATACATTCATTCTGCTACAGCATGACAAAACTGCTAAATCAATTTGGGATGCTCTTAAAGTAAAATTCAAGGGTAGTGAAAGTATGCTCAAAAGCAAGAAGGCATTGCTTAAAAAGGAATTTGATTTGTTTAGCAGTTTGCCAGGAGAGGATACTAAAAAGCTAATCGAGAGATACTGCCACTTAGTGCGATCGTTATCAATGTTGGGAGTTGAAAAAGGTCGTGAGGAATGGGTTGATAAGTTGGCTGATGCGTTACCTCAGAAAGAGTGGGGAACGTATTTGATGATATTGAAAAACACGGGTGTTTATGAAAAACTAACAATTGGTCAGTTTATTGAGAAAATAGAGGGACAGGGTCTGGAACAACAGAAGATAGCCAGGATGAATAACCCGAGTGGTCAACAGGATGTTAAAATGTACTATAAAGGTAGTATTCCAGTTTCTGAAGTTGAAAAAAGCCCAAAGATTCAAACCGCTTTCAATGCTGGAGATTCATCAGAAAAAGTTGATCAGGGTTCAAATAAGAGCAGCAGCGGGTTTTCATCGTTTCCGAGTGTGAATCCGAAAGAGACTAACACAAGTTTTCAGTCTCAGAGTACAAAAACTGGAAACGGATATGTGATTCAGTGCAACATAGCTCTCAACCTTCCAGAAGGTCAAAGCTTCTCTGAGGACACTGCAAAAGACCATATGGCACTTCTGGGTTCTGTTCTGTTATCTTATGAAGGTCTTGTTGCTGGTCGGATCGGAAATCCTATGCTCACCAAAGAGGATTACGATCAAATAGACGCCGAGGAAATGGAACTTATGGATATCAAATGGTGTCTTGCAAGTGTTCTTCGTCGAGCTGAGAAATTCAAAACCATTACCGGGAGAAATGACTTTCTAGATGCTCATGTATCAACTTTAGGTTTTGATAAATCTAAAGTTACTTGTTTTCGATGCAGGGAGAAAGGCCATTTCAAGCGGGAGTGCAAAGGAAGAGAAGCTAGCGGAGCACAGAATCCATTCGGGAAAGATGATTACTACCGCAAAGCTATCTATCAGCAAGTCGGCCAATCCCAAGAACCGCAGACAGCTCATGGGAGAAAGATTGAAGACTCCAAAAGAGCATGTGTTGTAGATTTCAGCTGGAGTGATTACATATCATCTGAAGCCACAGCAGAACGTGTTATCGATCAAGATGATGAGAAACTACCAGAAGGTTTCAGTTGGGATATGTTCGTGGATGAAAAGGGAAGTTTTAAAGCTTTCATTGCCAAGATCGTCCGAGAGCCACATTTGTTTGCTACTTGGATGAGATCTATTGGAGAGAATGTGTCAAGTGTAGATGAAAAATCTGTGTCATCTGATGAAAGTTCAGATAGTACTGATAGACTTTCAGAACACTCTGGGGATGTTTCAGATAGTTCAGATGAAATTGTACAAGATGAAACTGTTCAAGAACAAGATGTTGTATTTGATAAAACACCATCTGATTCTAGTGTTTCTGATGCTGATTCTGAAAAATCAGTTCAATTTGATCAATCACCAGATCATAGTAGCAGTGATGATGAGGAAGAGAAACATATAAATATTGCAAAATCTCATATGTCTCCTGAAAGTTTTCATTTTTATTTTGCAGAAAGAATGGAGAAACTGGAAAGAGAAACAAGCTGCTAAAGAACAACAATTTGAATCTGAAGGTGATATTCAGAATGCTGAAAATGTTGCTAAGAAGATTGGTGAGGTTGTGAAAGAAGTAGAAAAGGTGATCGAAGTAGAAAAAGTGGTTGAAGTTATTAAAACAATCGAAGTTGAGAAGATTATTGAAGTTGTCAAGCCATGTGAGAAGTGTCTGGAAGCATGCAAGAATTGTGCAGCCAAAGACGACATCATAGCTGAGAACGAAAAGAAGAAAGAGCAGTTATTGTTCAATCTAAACTACGTGAAAGAATCATACGATGTCTTGAACAAAACAGTAACTGGTCTCCAAAAGATAAACACAGAAAGAGAACAGGCGTTGACTATGATGAATGCAACTTTAATGTCGAAGCAAAAAGCTATAAATTTCTACATTGAAGAAAGTGCTAAATGGAAGCAAGAGTTGGAAACTGAAAAGATTGAAAATGAGAGGATTAGGAGGTTATTATTGAGTTATTCTACCTCTGATTATCTTATTGATCGTGTTTACCCAACTGTTGCAGGTATGGAAGCTTTTCAAGAAGAGAAGCCGAAAGAAAAGAAAGATTGTGGTAAGAAACCGACTGTTAGCTATAACAAGTGTCCGCCTCCAATTTGGGATGGGTATTCACCTAGGAAACCAAATGAGGAGCAACCTGCAAAAGCAGTCAATATACAGCTTAAAACCGGCACAACTGAAGTTTTACCAGAAAACATTGATGTGACGTTTACCTCATCCGATACTGATCATGAGTCTGAATTAATCAAAAAGGTGGTCGATCAGGTGTTGGATACTGATGAGGAGACAGAGTCGAAATCTGAGTCTGAAAAGCCAAAGTCGTCAGTCAACAGTCAAAATTCGTCGGTTAAACGGTCTTATAGTAAAGAATTTTTGTTATCAAAGGCAGATTTGAATGATGAAACATTCGAAGTTGTATATACTTTGAATGGTTCTGACAAATTATATTACAACAAAGATTTTCCGATAATGAGTATTAAAACAGAATTAATCAACAAAACTTTCAAATTAGTAGAGGTAAATATTCCTGAATTAAAGGTTTTGAAAAGTTTTGATAAACCTAAAAAATATACTTCTAGAGTTCAACAACGTCTAAACAAGAAAAAAGGTTACAATTTTGGTCCTGTTTTTCAAAAGAAACCTAACCAAAATCGTAGATATAAAAAGAAAGGTCTTGGTTATATTCCACCAGAAAATGATAAAAATATGAAAATTTCTAAAACAAAATCTGAATTTGTGTCAGGTGGAAGCTCTGAAGATGAACAGCAGAAACCATTTTGGAGACAGTTTAACAAAGAGTTTCTTGCTGAGAGGAGAAAGAATGGAACTGGAGTATTTCATCCGAGAAATACTCAAACCTGTTTGAAATGCAATGAAGCTGGTCACATTGCATCGAATTGTCCGAAAGATATCAAAACAAAACAGGGAGTTTCTCAGAAGATGAAAGAAAAAGCTGTTGAAAAATCTAAAATTTTTGAAAATTCAAAACATGAGGTTGGGGAATGTTCGAAGACAAAATTTTACAAAAGAAAAGGAAATGACAACCAAGTGTGGGTTGCAAAAAAAGGTAGTAGAAAAGGTCGGCAATGAATCTGGTTCCACAAAGCCAGAAGAGCCACAAGTTGTGGAGAAAATTTCAGTGAATGATGATGTTTTTCCATCACAGAAATTTGAAGAAGTTAAAAAGAAAATTGGTAAAATTGAAATATCAAACCAATTTTATGATGAAGAAAATGAATTTGATGTCGAGAAAACATTCAACGGAAATGTTAAGAAAATATTTGGGAAAATGTTGAGTGGGAAAGCTAAAGGGGTAAAAGATTTTTACGCAACTAAAAAGGCGACATACAACCCTACAGCTGAAGAGTTGAAAGCCCTCAAGTCTGAGAAGACTTGGAGGGAAGTTTGTTTCCCAGAATAGTCGAAGGACTATGCCGGAGATCCCAAGTTTATATCGTGGATCAGGAATCGGCATCATTCTAGTTTTTGATGTATTTGTTTGAATGATTGTGATTAATGTTTGAATGTTTTGCAGGTGAAAGGACTACGCCGGAGCTTCCAGGTGGTTAATTGCGAAGCAGGAATCGGCATTTTGATTGGTAAAATGGTGATGTAGACGTAATATTCCTACAAGTGATAATTTTTGGGTATCTACAAGTGGTAATCTTGATCCCACAAGTGGTATTTGTGATTAAATTTTGAGATGTTTGGATATTTTGAAGTAATTACATTTACAAGTGGTACAGAAGGTTATTAAATGCAAATGGTAAATCAGGGACATTAAATTGTACTTGATTTACTATTCATGGCAAAAGATAGACAAGAAGATGAACCACATCCCCGTTCTTAAAATTGATAAACCTATAAGTGGTTGTTATCAACACAAATTCATTTTCCGGAAAAGTCATTTCGATTAAAACAAACTTAAGTGTTTTGAAATCTAAATGAGAAAATGATTTGTGAAAGGGGGAGTTCAGATTGTTTATGCCTAGTGAATGGCGATTTGATGTGATTCAGTGTCAGTTGTCAAGTTTCTGTACAGTTTGTTTTACATTTTATGTTTCTAGTAGGTCAAGAGTCTTGAAGTTTTCAAATTTTCTTTAAAATGTGTTTGCATTTTAGGGGGAGTAGGGAAATTTCAGAAAATCCAAAAACATTTGAAAATTTTGAAAAAGCCAAAAACATGATAAAATTCAAAAATGAGTTTTGTTGCGAAAAAGAGGAAATGATAGTACATCAGTGGACTATCACGGCACGCTAAAGAAATGTGAAGTTAAAAAGAGTTAAACAATCTTACTGCGGATGTGTCAGTAGATTTTCGCACATTTAGTAAATTGAAACGAGATATAAACCTAATTCAAACTTGCTTGATTCGTGGGTAACTATTCTTGAATATATGGGTAACCCCCGAAATCTTGTTTGAAAGGTCCCATATTCTGAGATACTAGGTCTTTATACTCAGTGATATCTGGGGTATTAGCCCGGGACTTCTGCTGAATGGAAGTTCTGACCTAGTCCCCGGATAATACTTTCTGCTAAAGCTTTGAAACATAAGCTTCGCCCTCAGCATGCTGATGAAACAATAAAATTGATAGTCGCTGCTGTTGAAATGCAAAAAGATCCTCTAAAGGGGACCCACCAAAAGTCGAGCCGTCATCTCTCTGCTGAACGGAAGTTCTGACCTGAGCTCTCACGATTTCGCATTTAACCCCTTTACAGATATCAGCTGTGGTATACTCACCTGTAAGACTGAATATTTGGGATCTGGATACGGGAGTATATTCAAGTGGAGTGATACACAATTAAGTTTAAGTCTCTAAAACATTAATATTGTATCTCGAATCAATTGAAATTTGTGTTGAGAATTTAAGAGGACAAATATACTGACAATCTAGGTAAATTGTTTAATGATTAAAATGAAATCTAGCTTAACGGTGTTGGTGATTTGTCTCATAAACTGATATGATCCTCTTGCACGAACTCACAAAAAATATTGATTGTAAATATTATATTTCTGTTTGTTTTTGTTTTCAAGTGGTGTCAATTAATGTCTCTCAGAAAATCCAAAAAGATTTTGTGTGTGTTTTAGCATAATTTTTGAAAAAGTCAAAAAGATTTTCGACAACTGACGTTGGAAAACTGATTTTCAAAATTCCGAATGCTAAACATGATGAGCAGAATTTGAGGGGGAGTGTTTGTGAAAATCTAAATGTTTGTATTAATCTAACCTTCTTCAAGTGGTTCATCATAAGAGTATTTTGAGGGGAGTCATATATTGGTGCATAGGTATTTGTTATGTGATAAAATTAGAAAATTTATTTCTAGGTTTAGATTGTGCAGGTAATCAGGTTTTGGTTTCTAAAGATTAGAGGAGAGGCAGGTTGATCGATTATGATTCTAAAGATCATGTTAACTGTTGATACTGATGAACTTAAGGAATCAAGAGATCTGATCAAGAGAATTAGAGTGTTTGAATGCCAGACAAAGATCCTGAAGATGTTACTGAAGAAAAAATGAATGCCAGTAAGTCGAGAGGGGGAGTCTGAAGATTGAAAAAAGAGATAGCCCAGAGACTGATCAAGACTGAAGATGCGAAGACACAACTTTGAAGTCACGATGTGTTGACGACTCCATCAACATCTGAGGGGGAGTCTGTTGGTGCACTACATCTGTTGATTCCGTCTAGGTGTCTAGGATCAGGTCTTACATTGTATTGTATAGCATAGGGCACGAAATACGAGAAAACGGGAGTCTGTATAGGTTTTAGGAGTTTGGGTTGCTCATAGGGTCATAGTAGTCATGGACCGCTTATTTGTCATCTGGGCCGCTTATGTGAACTAGCCTGGACCGCTCATGTGTCACATGTCCACATGAGCGGACTCAGAACTCTATATATAGGTGTGTCTTGAGCGATCCTCAGTAACGATTGATTGTATTCCACGCCGAAGCTCTGCCGGTGTGACGTTTGAGCTGTAAAACGTTTCTAATCAATACAACAAGCAATTAGGAGGAAGAACAAGCTATATCTACTTGCTTTTCTTATTATTCCGCATCTGAAATGCAAGAGTTAACCTCTGAACGACTCGTTCGGGTCAGCATTCGATCCTACATAATTAAATCAAGTTAAGGTTTGTGACTTATTTTGTGATTGTTGAAAATGGGATTTTTCTAAACTTTATTAATGGATGAATATCTCATATTTTTATTATATAGCATTGTTATGATTGTTGCAATGGTATTAAGAAGTCACACCAAATAAACCCACGCTTCCGCAAAGCCAGGGTGTGACAGCTTGGTATCAGAGCCTCGATCATAGCGAACTAGGATTCTTTCTCGAGTCTAGACTATGATCATCAGGGCTCTCACGAAAACGTTTTCAAACACTTTTACATTGCATACACCATACGTCCAGATCCAGGGATCAAACCTTTTTACAAACAAAAAGGCACAAGTACACTTTTCAAAATTTATAGTTCAGTCGGGGAGACTGAGGGAGTTCAGTCGGGGAGACTGAGGGAGTTCAGTCAGGGAGACTGAGGGAGTTCAGTCAAGGAGACTGAGGGAATTAGTCGGGGAGACTAGGAGATTCAGTCTGCGAGACTGAGGGAATTAGTCGGAGAGACTAGGAGATTCAGTCGGGGAGGCTGGGAGGATAATCTAGTGGGACTAGGATTATTACTTGCTTACATTAATTAAGACTTACCTGCTTATTTGATTTAAGGTTGATGTACGTACATATGTGGTATTTGTTCGCATATACTAATTGTGAATTATTACTATGGATATACATGCTAGGCACCGGCACACATGTCACGAGTTATCAGACATTGATAACCCTACGACCACCGCCACAGATAATGAGACTACAAGGACACCAGAGACAATTACGGCAGACACTGAGAGTGATCCTGATATGCTGACCAAGGACGAGGACGACTTCCAACAGTCCGCGCTACCGGATTCTGGTGATACTTTAACCTTGCTGATGGCTTCTCTGACAAGAATCTTTCTGTCACTCTTGTTTCAATCCATGACCACTCCATCACTGGTCATCCCGATGATGGACACACCATGGCCCCAATCCTCGATGATGCGCCTCCTACGGACATTTCTACTGAAGGTTAACTACTCGACAAACAATATATGACTACGTGGCATGATTATCGATGGTCTTCCTGCCGACGCCCATAGCGATAGAAAATTAGACGAGAACACTGTTACTAACTTCACTTCATAAGACCCCTGTTAACAAGCCATCCTCTGATTCTAGCATGCATTCAGACTCCTTTGAGTCTGTGATACCTGCCACCTTACAAACAGCTGGATTACAGCATTCTACTACTGACACGAGACGACAATGATATGGCTGCTGCTCTATCACCTGCTCGAGACACCACACCGTTACACGACCCAGAGCCTGCTCTTGAGCTAGCTTCTACACCTTTTGGGTCAGCTTGATGTTGCGCCTGCTGAACCTACACCTTTACATGATCACGATCCTGTTTTCTTTTTGACCGGCCAGACATTGCACCCCTTAGATCTACATGCATCGGACAATCTCCTCATTTGTTGAGATGTTTGTTTTTACACCTGCAACCGCTGACATTGCTCCTTTCCCCTATGAAGCCCGACTTCCATTGCGTCAAGGTGCCTATAGCTTTCTTTCAGAATATAACCACGCCCCAGGAAGGTACTTCAGGTCAGCACCTACATAACGATTCATCAGCTACAACAACATTTTCCCAACTGCACAGGTCGCATCATTTGCTACATTCACCTCTACAACGCTGGACGAGCCACTTTGATGGATCTTATAACACGCTATACTGATTTTAGACCCTTGCCATCCCTCTCATTATGGAGGCTGTACACGAGATGAGTTGCCCCTGTAAGGTCAACTACAATTTAAGGATATGAGTCGCAGAATGTTAGAGCTTGAATTGACGCCACAATTGGCAACTTCAAGTACAAAACATTACCTAACCGAAAACATGAGTTGAGTGTCTACATCACAAGACAGCATATTGTCTGAAAAGTTTATGTAAAACGCCACGTCCTCCACCCTGTCTATTGCCAGCATACCTGGATCTACAACATACCTCAAGATTCCTTTTGCGCACTTGATGATTACTATTACATCGTTCCCAGGATGCTGATGCTCGTTTCTTTACTGACAAACAACAGATCAGCTAGTTACTTCGACGTATATAAGATCGAGGAGGGATTCACGCATGTCGACCATTTACTTTTCTTTCCTCCTCCACCTCAGTCATCAGTATAGTTGGCTTCTGGATTATGCGGATTGCATTACACTTGGGTAAAGACACTAATGATAAGTCGGGATTACGGAGGCTTATGAGGACCACTTCTGACTACGTAATTTTGATGCACTAACATACTTGTTGGACAAGGGTAGGGTGACCCTGTGTCCCTTCTGCTGTGATGCATTTTGTAAGACACAGTGATTGCGGCCGGAGGATAATGAAAGCCCGGTCATCTTTAAACACGCAACAATACTTATGACTAATGACTAACGAAAAACTCTGTCGCTATGTCCTCACTAAGCGCGCTGTTGATCTACATATTTGTGCTATAACTATAATGCTACCTGCTTACATGCTAAATTCCTATTTACAAGTTGTGCAATACATGTGATAATGTATGATTGAATGTTATAACAACTGCGTATACGCATATATGTGATACACCCCTGAGGTCTTACTCGTCGAATGGAGACTTGGGTGCTCGCATCCTTCACAAGACCTGACCTAACCGACTTTCTTCTAGGAAGATTTCGACTCAAGGGAACACCGATATCAACCACCCTCTACCTACAACAGAGGCGGAAATTCGAGAGCACCTCTTTCAGGCCATCGCACGGTACGAGGCCCATCGCTCCGATTGCAGCGGAGGTACCTCAGAAAATAACCCCCCTAACGGCTGCACCTACAAGCAGTTCTTGGACCACAAACCTCGAGAGTTCGACGACACTGGGGGTGCCTTAGCCTTCGTACGCTTGGTTGAGAAGACGGATTCTGTTCTACGATTGAGCAAATGTGACCCCGAACATCAGGTCATGTATATAGCTGGGTTATTGGTAGATGAGGCTCTGTCATGGTGGAACCATCAAGTTCGGACAATGGGCGAGATAGCTGTGTATGCTATGACGTGGGATGAACTGAAAGATCTGATGCGTAAGAGATATTGCTCGAGGGCAAAAGTCCAAAAGTTGGAAACAGAACTGTGGAACTTGAAAATGGAAGGACCAAAGATAGCGGAGTATGTACAGAGATTTAACGATTTATCACAAGTTGCTTTACTCCTGGGGGGGCCAGAGTTTAAAAGAATTGAACAGTTCATAAGGGGACTGGCACCCCAGATTCTAAGCCTGGTAACAACATATAAACCTTCGACGATCACCGAGGCTATCGACATAAGCGATGCACTCACGGAAGAGGCAGTAAGACGAGGAGAATTTTCCACTGCGGAGGAGAAAAAGGAGACTGCAATAGAGGCATCTGGGGATAACAAGGGAAAGCTCACAAATTTCAAGATGGTTACTCAGGGGAGTAGCAAGAAGAAGGCCAAAAAGGGAAAAGACTACATGGGTATCCTACCTAAGTGCGACAATTGTTTACGTTATCATGTCAGGCGATGTAGATATGGAAAATGTGCTAACTGTGGCAAGAGGGGGCATCCTAAAGAAACTTGTTGGCAAAATACTCAACGTAGTAATGAGGGCCAAGACGGTAGTGATAATCACGAAGGGGACAACGACAATGACAATTGCCAAGGCAGAATAAGTGATAAACAGAAACGTACCCGAGGTTGTTCTAACTGTGGAAGCAAAAAGCATTTCAGAAAATACTGCCCCAAGAAGAATTAGGCACAGGGATAAAAGCTCCGTATCAGAGCTAGGGGAGAACCCCAGGAACCCAAGCATGGATATCGGTACGTCCCAAATTACTCAATGTTATGCATCTGTACTGCTAGTTACGGTTGCAAATTTTAGTTTCGCCTCTCTAGAGTTTAAAAAAATATATATACTTGGATGAGTAACAAATGAGTTATATAACCCGTGCACGTTGGAACTAGCTAGTAGGAAGCTAGTGGAAGCCAACGAAGTATTTGGAAATGGCAAGATAGAACCCGGAGAGCGTAAGTTTACGCTAGATCTATTGCCAGTTGAGTTGGGAAGCTTCAACGTGGTAATTGGATGTACTAGTTGGCAAGCGGTCGAGCGGAGGTTGATATCCGCACCTCGATGACGAATGAAGGAACGATTGTAACTCATGAAGCAGGATACGCCACCACCGATCACGAATGGCTTAAGGCACGAAAGTTGTTGTGGGAAGGATGTGTTGTTTCCTGACTCATGTCGCGGACAAGGGAGCCGAAGAGCTAAAACTTAAAGATACCCCTGTGATCGGAGAATATCCTGAAGTCTTCCTTTAAGACTAGCCAGAATTATCTCTTCAACGACAAGTCAAATTTTTGCCTCGGTTTAATTCCAGACGTCGCGCCTGTAGTTAATGCACCCTGAGCGACTTACACCTTTGGAAATGCAAGGATTGACAGTGGAGTTTTAGCAGTGGATAGAGAAGGAAGATAACAGACCAAGATATCCCTTTTGAGCAACCCCATTTCTGCTTGTCAAAAAGAAGGATGATGATTTTCAAATAAACATCAACTACCAGAAGCCGAACGAGCTAACGCACGAGAGTCGGTGACTCTTACTAAAGGTTAACGAACCTCTTACATAACTGACTATGAGGACCCAACTACTACTACTACACGACTGATCGACGATCGAGCGTCGTTAGCGGTGAAATTCAGGAAGAAAGTATACCAGGGCGAAATTGTGGGACAATAACTTATTCTAGACATAGACAAAATGGTGTTTCCTACACAATGTACAAACCGGATCCACACGGGATACGAAATCTAGAGAATCTAGAAAACTTATATCTAGGACCTTTGGGAACCCAGGACCAAACTCGTAAGGGTTTTACTTAGGAACCATATCTGTCAACTCAATCAAATATCATTAACTTGACAAACTTGTCATTTCAGCTAACAAAACCGAAAGTACTTAAATTTTCTTTCGTTGAAGTCTTCACTTTTACTTCTAACGAGTAGATATTTGCATTTCTACTCCCCTCAAAGTAGTTGCATCACGTTGATTTCCTTCGCTGAGAGCGAACACACGTTTGCTTCGTATACTTGGTCACTTCTCCCTTTTGGTAGAAACACATCGCTTCATCACTTGAAAACTTATATATAACCCATGCACCTTTTGCTACGCATGCGGTTTCATTTCAAATAAACGCTTCATTAAAGTTCAAATATTACGTTGCTAAATCTAATTACTGGTTTGTGATTCAAATGACCTACATTATTGTCATTGTTGACTCTTTGTTATCAAGTCAACACACTTTCTTGAAACCGCTTTCTTTCAAGTTACTGGTTTGTGTACGTTTACTGACGGGCTACACTGAGATTAAGTTCAATTGCTTGAACTTATCCACTTCGCATATTCAGTTTCAAACGTCATATGATGTATTGGGAGCATCGTATTCAAATAGTTTTGCAAGGATTCTTTCATTTCAAGTCGTAGCAGGTTCGGTTGGTCTATGACTCCACTAAATCGTTGATTGATTTCGATACCTTGCAGTAATACTTTCGCAAAATTGAAGCTTGCACTAATTGGGTTACTCATTTCATACACGGATTTAATTGCCTATTTATTTGTTAACAACCCACTTTGATACCCACGATCGAAGCAGTCTCAACACAATCGTGTATTAAGACAATGGTACATATATTCATTTCATAAGCACCATGTACCTCCTAACGATTCTTTCGTTGTTAATCAAATGCTACACGGTACTTAAAACATTTTCATCTTCGATCAAAACAGTGGCACTTTGATGTTCCATATTCAACCGAAAAACTCTATGATATTGAATTCTCCAGGCTTGTCTCGGTACACTTTCATCTGATCTCAAACACGGTGAACTTGTTCAATCACCGCTATCGTGGAATTATGTCATAGCGACACCTTGTGGTGTCATTACAAACTTGTAGCTTGTGCTAATCATGGTCAGCCGCTTCACGCAAAAACACATAAACTTTTGTTGACTAGTCATATAAACATTCCCGATGCAACTACAAATCAAAGCAAGGATACACCAGATTCGCTTGTGTTCACTCGGCATATTCTTGCAATTCAAAATGTTCAACACACTGAACCTTACCATTCGTCTACTCGGGAGTTGACAGATCATTTTACTATTTCATTTGAGTTGTTGATTTTTGAATTTATATAGCGGGTGCTATGTTTCATGAAAACTCGCTTGCATATTGCGATCGATTGTTTGAGAGTCTTATTAGTCAAGGCTCCTCTTTGTGGAACCCCCCTACTAGCTGGATTACACTAGGCTATACGTCAAGTACGTCTTGTACCCATGACATCAACTGCTATGAGCACACACCTTTTAACCCTAGAATTCGGGTTGATATATATATTCTTGGACTCACCAAATGTAAGTAAGGTTTGATTCGGATTGAAGATTATCTACCTTGATATTATTCATATACATACACGTGTGATCAAACCATAAGGGGGTTAAGGTAGTACAAATTTCGAGGACGAAAATTTTCTAACGGGGGGAGAATGTGACAACCCTAAGAATTACGGGTATCCGTACAATTAATTTATATTTAATTAATGTGCTTGCTTACAGTTGTGATTAAACTGCTACTTGATTTCTGATACATACATATACATGCATCATACTTTATTACTGTCACTCCATTATTTGCACAGAACTATAGTGACAAACTTGATGCACGAAAGCACAGTTAGCACAATAAACGGATAACCCAGTAAACATGCTGACATAGCCAGCACTAGACAGACACTGTCTCTGAGGCTAATATGAGCCGGGAATAGCTTACTACACTAGGAGGGAGTGTAGGGAGGTGAGGATTGTAGAACTGCGTCACTAGGTGATAGTTACAGTGACCGGATGTGCCTAAAACATGCACTAACTACAAGATCCTGCACTTTAATACAAAATTTAGCATTTAAGCTAACTAGTAAAGTGCAAAAACATGGGAAAATAATACTAG
Organism: Helianthus annuus; assembly: GCF_002127325.2. NCBI lineage: Eukaryota > Viridiplantae > Streptophyta > Magnoliopsida > Asterales > Asteraceae > Helianthus > Helianthus annuus. The sequence continues at coordinate 92,962,145 of NC_035435.2, read as the reverse complement.
ACACTTTCCAGAGTGTAGGGAATTCATTGTGTCACTAAAAATAATATTAAAGGCACTTTAAATGCTTATTTAGCACTTTAACAGATCAATATCCAACCAAACAACCGGACTTTACCCGGAACATAAAAATATTGTCAATGACATTGTTTTTGCTTTACTGAGCTAGTTAGGGTCCCCGAACACCCGAACACCTGTTACAAAACACTACACACTAATAACTAATTTAATCACCTAACTAAACTAACTAGTACTTAACCATATCTAGTTCAAATCAAACCATAATACCCCCCCCCCCAACCGAACGGTTCCTCTAGGGAACACAGTCCACCAATTTGTGATTATTTTATTAAGCTATGTCCAATATCTAACTAGCATATTACACAATGGATTTTAGTGGGAAGTGGATTATAAATAAATATGAGGAGTTATAACCCTCATTTCACAAGACCACCAACATTACAATCTCTCTTTCCTTCCTTCTTCTTTGCAATCGGCTGCCATCATTCCACACCATATCACCACCATCAAAGTCTTGTTCAACCATTTTCTACATACACAAAGGTGCAAGGGATCATACAATGAAGCGTGGTGTGTTCGGAAGCGCAAGGACCTCTCTCGTTTTCTTTTAACCACCACATTTCTTCACTTGAACTCTCCTAGCCTTGTGCTTGTGGTAAGCACTTAGATCCTTGCATTTTACTTGTTATTTAAGTGGTTAAAGATGTTTAGAGATCAACAACATAAGAAACTCTAAAAACATAAACAAGATCATGAACATAAGAACTTTACATGAAGGTCATGAGATGAAATGTGATAATACATGATAAATCTGATTTAAATGAACAAAATCTACTGTAAATGACTTAGGGTCTGATGTTAATCATATTAGAATGAATGGTAATCGTATGTGTGCGTTTTAGTAACATTTAACCATGAAACAGCATGCTGATTTACAACATTCAGCCGACTTTAACTAGCTGTAAACAAGTCATAACTTAACGAAAAATGTGTTTTCTGAAGTCTGGTTTATGTACTATGAAATACGGTTCTAATGGCACCGGAATCATAATTTTTGGACTTCGTTTACTATTTTTAAAGCGTCGATTTGTAACAGCAGCTAAAGCTGCATTTTTACAGCAGTAAATGAGAGTCATATTTTCAGTCATACCTTGAATTCTGTGTAGAGTTAGATCATAAAATTTATACTGTAGATGGTCACTGTTGTCGCCGAGATCTTCCAACTGGAATTTCATAAATAGGACTCTCGGTGAATTTTTAATAAAATATTCCGTCAACTGCAGTCAGAAAAAGGTAAATCTGAATGCAGTCTGGAAAATGAATTTCTACAAAATATTGGTGATGATTTGGGAATTTTCAGAATAAGATAACTATTTTAATAAATTACCCGAAAACAGCCCAGTTTTGTGTTTTAAAACTGAATCGACATAAATAATATTTTGCATGCCCAAATGTCAGGTTGGTTATTTGAAAGAGACATAACATGTTATATGAAAAGAAAATGATACGCTAGTAAGCGTGGCCACCTCCAGTTACAGAAGAAACTCTGGCGAAATTTTTCTAGAAATATAACACTTAAAAATATTTTTGGTGACAAGTGTTTATAAATATATTTTCAACTTGTTTCAAAATATAAATTTCGCCATGGTTTTTATTACAAAATAACCAAGTGTCGGAGGTGGATTTTTGTAAAGGAAACTTGTTAAATATATATTGAGAGTATATATTTCTTAATAAAACGCTTGTGTGCTTACGTGTTTATTTTGTGAACTAAAGATATATTTTTTTAGGGTAAAAGTAATATTACTTGATATATCATGAAAATACGAATCCAAAATAATACTAACGCCCTCACAAATAAATATTTAAGTTACACCGGTATTATTATTAACACACGAACCTTGAAATGTAACTCATGTATTTTCGGAAAATACTCTTAAATGCGTATTTTGATAAAAGTATTATTTTGGAAATTGTATGGAATAAAATATAATATTTTTGGGAAAAATCTGTATATTTGGAGATGGAATATTCTAGATAAACGAATTAAAATATATATATTTAAGTGAGACTTAATAATATATTTTTGGAATTATAAGAACGCACATGTATAAATACCCCCATCCTTGGGAAGGAAATACGCATATACGATACTTGAGAAGCATAACTCTAAAATAGTTGTCTAACTATTATTCCAGAACTAAATACAATTATTATAACTTGGAATAATACCAGAATCGTAACTCAAAAACAAAAATACTAAGACAAGGCACTACCCGTTCGTCTAATAGACAATAGACCATTGTAGGTAGTCGTGTTTGCCGCGGAGATTTGGATTACAAGTAAGAAGAAGCAATACAGTGAGTTCATGTCCCCCTTTTCTCTTAAATGTTTTCAGTTTTTATACTTCGGGGGTGAAATACATGTTACAATGATTACGAATACTTTTTACATGGTATGGTTAGCGTAAGGAGGGTTACTACTTAGATCATGTGAGTGGGTAGGCGGGAACTGGAGGCCATTAATCCTCATTGTAGGACCGAGGGTCATTAGCGATAGATCTATCTGGGTGTAGCGAGCCCAACCCCTGAGTCCGCCGAATGAACCAGGTGGTGACTTTGAGCCCGACGCAAAAATCTGCTAGGTTTGAGTCTTCCTACTGCACTTCACACATATCATTAGCTTTGCAACCCAATGGTGATCTCATTTTTCCTTATTTGCTACATACCAGGGATTTTCATACATACGTACATTTTTACAAGGGTTTATACAAACTCACGTACACATGAACTCGCTCAACTTTATGTTGACTTTTCAAACTACATGTATTTCAGGAAACTAACGGATCTGGCACGGTATGCACGTATTTTCAAGCTGCTTTTGAATAAAGAAGTCATCCAGGGTTTAGAAGGTGTAACCTCTTCCTGGACGGGTTACATATCCCTAAACCTAGTATTGTTAAAGTCTTTTGCTAAGTTTTTACAAACTCAATTAAATCAAGTTAAGGTTTGTGACTTATTTTGTGATTGTTGAAAATGGGATTTTTCTAAGCTTTATTAATGGATGAATATCTCATGTTTTTATCATATAGCATTGTTATGATTGTTGCTATGGTATTAAGAAGTCACACCAAATAAACCCATGCTTCCGCAAAGCCAGGGTGTGACATGGCGTACAAAACCCGCCATCATTTTACGGAACTCGGAATTCTCCAAACGATCCGCCTCTAGAGCCGCTGCTATGGAATCCAAACGCGAAGACTGAGCGGCCAAATCGCCCTGAAGTTTCTGAATCAATTGCTCATGAGCATCCAAACGAGCATTATGATTCACCATAATTGAAATCGGAAATTGAAGTGAGATCTGAGAATTAGAAATTAAAATGAACGGAAATTGAAGTGAGATCTGAGAATTAGAACTTCGAATAAGAACAGAGATATGAAACCAGCGATTGAGTGAAAATCGAAACTGAAATCCGAGAAGTCAGAAATTGAATTCAGAATTCAACGATGTTGCAGCGGAAATTGAAAATTGGAAACGAATTGGATCTGATTGCAAGGCAGAAGATCTGAGACGAACTGGATCTGAGATCCGATTGTGATAAGGAACCGAGATTTGAAGATCGATCTGATGGAATATGAAATTGAACAGTAGGAGAGCAATGGCAGGTCGGACCAGTGATAGGTAACAGAATTTTATGAAGATGATGAAGGCAAATCTGTAATTATATTTGACAAAACTGAAGAAGATAATGCAAATACTAGCCACTGAAGTGGTCCAGGGCTATGCCCTTCTCATGCTAACGCAAGAGCCTAACAACTTCCTAAAATATCTCCCCCCCCTTTACTAAAATGACTAATGCCTTATTTATAGAAGTATTAGTTACACTAACCCCCCTTACACTAATACAATATACTAATACGTATGCAATATCTATCAGAGTTACTGTTTTGTAACCAAGTATGTGCATTTGTATTTTAATCAGGTAATGTACGTACTGGTGAGAGATTTGAATGAGATTCCAGGTGCAACGTCACTAGTTATATGTTTGACAGGATATCAATGTGAAGATCGAGAGGACATTATGGTTAGTCTATTTTCAATCTGCTATTTTTACTGCAAACTTTCTTATTATTCTAGATAATGGATTAACATCTTATGAAACTTTTGTTATGTATTATATTTCAGGCCATGGTTGAATTGATGGGGGCACAAGTTTCGAAACCGCTAATTGCTACCAAGGTTACTCATCTTATATGCTACAAATTTGAAGGTATGTTGTATTAACTTTAATTCATTTATGCATTTTCTCTAGGTGGCTTTTTTACCAAACAAGATATTAAGAGCCTACCATGTTTACAGGTATTCGTGTGTTCTGTTACTCCATCTAGAGGTGTAACTTCTAGTTAGCGGGTTTTAATTGATTAAAAAACTACGTCGGTACAAAAAATAGAGATTGCATGCTTAAAGAATATACTTTGGGCATCTTTTGACCCTATTGACCCATTCACCATATTTTTAGCAATGTTTTAGTTTATCAATTGACCTGTCTAAGACAGAAGATGACTCAATTCGACTCATTATAAACTAAAGGGTAAACATTCTCATCATGAACTCTCTCGTTGTTAGGTGATGGCAATTCCGACAACGAAGAGCTTAAAGTGATGTCAAAAGAAGTAAGTTTGCCTTTTATTAACTGCTCTTACATCTTTGATAGCTATGGTTATCAGATATAATCAATTTAACATGAATTGTGAAATTTCAGGTTGAGTATAGTCAGTTGACTGATCTAGCGACAATAAGTAGCAAGTGCTGGGAACTATGAAGTGGAAGTATGACTACTAAGAAAACGTTAACACGATAACTCGCATGAAGATTGTGAAAGAGATTCATGAACACAATGAAGTTTTGAGTTTTTATTCATACACTTGTTAGTTTATTTGGGTTATGTTTGATCATTAGACTTAGATCGACACTTATTAGACATTTGGACTCTTTGGAAGATTGATTGACCTCTTAATTGAAGTGATTATTTTATGATTTCTACATTTTACAATTTTGTTTTTATTTTTTAATGTAAATAAATAATAATTGTAATTAATTAAAATTAATATGATAAATGTCAATGGCATTTAATTTGATGTGATTTTTGTGGCAAAAAATATGTGCCATAAAAGCTCAAAAGTTTGTAGTGGCAGATAAAAAGGTGCCACTAAAAGCCTAAAAACTTTGTGCGACACATTGAAAAAGTGTCACTAAAAGGCTTTAACGTCAGCGCTTCTTGTGGCACTTTTTTTTGTGTGCCGCCCATTCTTACAAGGTTCTTTAGTGGCACTTTCTTGTTTTTCTGTGGCACTTTTTGCATGCCACTAGATGGCATTTTTTCTTTGTAGTGTATATATATTTTCACACTTTTACCCTTTCCCACATTGTGAGTTTTGAGCCTTTACCGAGCATTCAATATCATACCTTTACTAAATGCTCACTTTTCATTACTTGTGTGAATAGCTAGAACGGTTCTTACGAATTTAGAACTTGACAAAACAATACATTCCCGGTTCTTACCGACTAATCCAAGTAAGTAAATGATTTAGGCATTAGGACTATAAACCCTTTTTCTTTTTCAACTTTTTTTTCTCTTTATCTCCCACCAAAAACAAAAATTTCCCTTAGTTAACCCTTTTGAGCCTAAACCTTTCATTTCTAAACCCCCAAATACAATTTTGCATAAATCAACCATCACCCAAAACCTTTTTATTTTTACACCCCTTTATTTTAGTAAAAATCGATTCTTTTGAAATATACAAAAATATGTGACTTGGTTATCTTGTGAATTTTTATTTATTCTAAAAAACGGTTCCCTCTAGTTTCTTGAAATAAATAAGCAAATTCAAATCTTATAAACCTTTCGTTTGTACCTAAGTCACAAATAAATATATTTTTCAAAATTAAATCGATATTTTATGGCTTTAGCCACTTTTTAAATAAAACTAACCTACCCCTAACCAAAGCCTACCCTTAAAAGTCCTCTTTATATTTACAAAGATTATGTTAAAAAGGAGGAGGTTTGATTACTTGTCAAGAATATGGTAGGAGTAAGTTCCATACTTGGACCGAACGTTTCACTTATACATCTTCGGCCGATTGTTGAGTGATCACTTGTGAAGTGTGTGAATTTGTATATAGATAAATGAAATTTTAAAAGCCATGTTATGCCCAAAAATATTTATTTTTCTTGAAAAGAGTTCTAAATAAATCATGTCGAATAAGATTATAAATAAAATAAAAACTAGAATAAATAAAACTTGGATTCCCAACACTCTACAAAGAAGACCCAAAAACATATTCTCTACCAATTCCATTTGGGTGTGTAAGCAATATTAAAGCGTTTTGCTTGAGGACAAGCAAAGATTCAAGTATGGGGGTATTTGATATGCACCAAATGCAACAATAAATTATATTAAATAAGGTATAGAATCAACCCTTTTCTAGTACTAATGTTGGAAAAAGTGTGTTTCTTTGTATACTTTTGATTTTTAGGATTAAAAAAGCTTAAATGTACACAAGGAACAAATTAAGAAAAAAAAAAAAAAAAACCAGCATAAATACAAAAGAAGCAAAGTTAATACATCATACCAACCTCCGAGCTTCACCCTAAGACCAAAAACAACGAATCAGAAGACAAGCACAGGGTGTGCCACCAAGCATGGGGTTGTGCCCCACTCAAGATTCTAGAAAGAAAAAGAAAAAGACAAATAGAAGCAGACAAGAGACATGGGGCCGCGTCCAATGGACATGGGCCATGGTCAACTCCTAGATATGCAAATCTTGGATAGTATAGAGAGTACAATGGCCACAAGGCCGTGCCGTTGACACACGGGGTCGTGCAAGCATCCAGACTGACACATCTCATTAAATGAAGACAGAAAAGGAGGCACGGGGCCGTGTAAAGCTTTTGTTTCCAACTATAAATAGGGGTGCTTAGTTCAATTGCAATACATCCCTTGGTAAACCATTTCTCTCCCACCTGCCCCCACTCCACCACTTCATCACCACCATCATCCACCACAATCATTAGAGTTTAGAGTGCGTAGTAGTCTCGGGATCCAATATCGATCGTAAGAGCCTTTTTCAAACTATGGCCATGCTTGGCTAATCTGTTACATCACTTAGTGAAGACAAAATCTTTTGTGTATTACTTTTGATTTACAAACTTCGGTTAGCTTTTAAATTGGGTTTGTATTAATGACTTTAATAACTAAATTTTTATATTGAAAGTGAATTTTATTCTATCATCTCTTCATGTTTTGTTGATTCACTCATTCGTGTCTTTACGGTCTATATTAAGCGCGTTAACTGCCTGGAAGGGGGTTAGAATGGTGATTTGGGTAAAGTTCCTGCCTCGTTTAGCGTATAGATCTTGCGAGGACTTGGTTCAAGCTTATTAGGACTTCCTTTGAGAAAAATAGAATCAAATCGAGAGAAGTAAGAACGGCTTGAATCCCCTATAAATAAACTATTATTAGAACTTTAAACTGGTCTTGCAAGATGGTATCCCTGCTGACTCAGACAAATATAACCGAGGGTAGCGTTGCTTCCAAAAGAGGGACATGCCACATTTTGCATTAATAACTTACTTAATTGTCTTTCAATATTTCGACCTTGCGGGACTGTATCCCTGCTGACTCAGACCAATATGGCCGAGGATAGCGTTGCCTCCAAAAGAGGGACATGCCACTATAACCAAGATAATCTCCTAAAAAAACCCAAGGTGCGAAATCATCATAAGATACAGAAAAGATGAGTCGGAACCAAGTGATTCCATCTTATCTATTTGTTTCTTTTATTACATTAGTTTCATTCTTTATTTTACTCAAAATTCAGTTAGTATAGACGTTGAGGATAATCTGTATTAAAAGCTCTTGTGTCCTTGGATGACCTCAGTATTTTAACATCACTATACTACGCCAACGATGGGTGCACTTGCCCTAAGCGTGTTGTAAAGAGTGAGAGTGTTATATAGTGTTTTATAAATTTAAAGCTTGATAAACGAGTAAAAAGTACTTAAGGATATATTAAAAATCATACGCACTCGCATTCTCGTTAAGTTTGGTGAGCAGGTGTTGGTTGCTGCGGGAATGAGTGATAGATGGTTGCGCACCAGCACGAATGTGCTCGTGCTTCTTCTTGATGGTGCTGGCAAGTTCTATCTCTTGATTAGTATTCCCTCTTTTATCTCAAAATCTTATGTCAACGATAGCTTATGTAGCTTCGTCATTGTGTTTTGTTGAAATTGCTCTCTATCACTGGGCATTCTGTGCTAATGTTGGGGTTATGGACGTACGACCCTTGCGAGGATGAGGAGCTCTGGTATGAGCAAATCTGTCGCAACTTTATGTATAACGCGGCGGACGTCTTTGTTGTGCCTCCAATTGCGGCCAAAGGTGCGTATATACCAAACCTTTGGCCATGTAGGGCCATAACTCCTACTGGAGAAGAAGTTATACTGCTCTCCAGGGAGGAGTCGATAGCTTTTTCAGAACATAGGTTGAATTCTCCCTCTAATGCATTTGAAAGTAGCCTGCGCGAGCTCGGAGTTGATGATGACGAGAAAAAGCCTAAGAGGGCAAGTAAGAAGAAAGTTGTGACGGTTGTTGAGGGGACGCGCCACAAGAAACCAGAGGCGGCAGGTGCCGCGTCTGACGTTGCGTCGTGCAAAGATACGGCTCGTCCTCAACAACGTTGTCACACCCCCAAAATCCACCTGCGGAGTATCACCGCTTGGGAGCGTGACTAACCAGGATCAAGCCACCAATCATATAGAACATTGTACATAGTAAAAGTAAATGTCATTTAACCAAACCAATCCATATGAAAGGTGTTCAAAACACAAGTATAAATCCAACGTTTAGCGGAAGCATATGAGTAAAAGCCCAACATAAATAAAGTATGTAATGTCATAATGTTTAGTCAAAGCATTCACGATCCTTGTCCACAACGACCGCGTCTCCCAGTGCAAGCTCCATGCATACCTAACGACCTGCAAGGCATGTAACAGAGAGTTAACAACTAGTTGAGCGAGTTCACAGTAAGTAAGTTCGTTATAGTAAGTTCCTTTCGTAACGTGTGGCTCTACTGGGCCGATAGTATGTTCTATTGGTGGCGGCTTCCCATGTTTGCATATACACTAGACTATTCGTAACCATAAGTGTTCTTCTTAACCCGAGAACAGAAGTACGTACAAGCTTTATGTAGGTTTTACGTGAGTGTCCTTCTTTACCCGAGGACAGTGGTACGCGTGGGGTTTACGTAGGTTTTACGTAAGTATCCTTCCTGACTCCGGAAGACTGTAGCATGTGTGAGTTTACGTAGGTTTTACGTAAGTGTCCTTCCTGACTCCGGAAGACAGTAGTGTGTACTCGTTTACGTAGGTTTTACATAAGTGTCCTGGTTAACCCGAGGACCATGGTAGATAGTCTAGTAACCGTGTAAGTACGAGAAATTGTTCAATTCCATCATTCAACCCATTCCCAATCCCCGGGAATCCCATGCCTTGGTAAAGAGTGTGAACTCACCTTGGTTTGCTCGGTATGTTATTGCTTCTAGTGTTAATTAATAGTTAGGTCCTTTACACACGACCTAAGTCTTTGGTATCCAAGCAACTGTGTTCTGTGTGATAATTGATTACAGATTGACATGACATGATTTGCACATTACACGCAGTAATATACAGTAACATATACAGTAACATACAGTATCATATCATCCACTAACATGCAAGGTGTTCTTCATACAGAGTTTTGACTCAGCACTAATAGTTTCAGACCTTTCAAGCGTTAACAGAACTCGGATCATGTATCATTATTAAAACTCGGATCATGTATTCAATCTAAAACCCAGACAATAGATTATTCATGAAACTCAGATCTTACGACATCACAAAACTCAGATCAACCAATCAACATAAAAGTCGGATTAGGCATCAAGCATAAAAGTCGGACAACATCAAGCATAGAAACTCGGACAAGGATATCATGTTAAAACTCGGACAGGGCATTATATTAAAACTCAGATAAGGCTTCATGTTAAGCATGTAAAAGTCGGACCTACATAACTTCACAAAGTCGGACCCTTATATCACAACAAAAGTCGGACCAAACCCACTACTAAAAACTCGGACCTTAGGCATTCCCTCATAAATTCAGACCCATGCTCTCGAAACTTCGGACCATATGCGTGTATATCATACTCAAAACTCAGACTAACCTACTTACAAAAACTCGGACCTACCCCCCCTTATAAAATGCGGACACTACCCTTTATTCATATATAATTCGGACCCCTTTCATCATATATATAAATTCGGACCTTGTATGACATAATAAAATTCGGATCATTCAATTACATAAAGTTCGGACCTTGTGGTGTTTAATCAAAACTCGGATCAAACAAGTATATCAAAACTCAGACGCTTAACTCCAAGTTACAACCTACGTGATTTCCAAAAACCAATTCACAGAATCAATGGAACAGTTACACTTACGAACAAGAAACCCTAATTTCATACATTTGCATTGCAGTAATCTAATCAACAATCAAACATCTATATCATATCAAGAATCTTAGTGTCATGCAAGTGATTACACAACCAATCATATCCATTTCACAATAATCAGAATCAATCAATAAACACAGAACTATTGTATGTAGAACTAGGGTTTACATGAATCACATAATCAAGGATTAACAACAAGAAATCATTAAACGTTTACCTTAGATTGATTCTAGATGGAGAGGGAGATCAAAAGTGATGAAGAGCTTGTCACCAAGAATGATGAGGAAGATGATTGTAGAGAGGATTGCAGAGAAATCTTGTAGGTACGTATGATGATTGTGATATGATTGTGAGGGAGGTTAGGGTTAAGGTTTTTGTTTTATTTTCACTATTAACACTAAACACCCTTAAGTATTATCTATTACATAATACATGCACAAGACATACAATTTACAGTTTCATCACCAAGTTCATGTATTTGACAAATCTTTCGTAAATAACACATAACCATGCACAATCACAATACACTTTATCAAACCAAAACGAATACAGTTACAAAGCAACCCAAATGTGCAAGTAAGTACTAAACAAACAGTGAACGTGCAATAAATGCGAAAGTGGAATCTCGGAAACTCGAGTTGTCACATTATCCCCAACTTGAAAGAAACTTCGTCCCGAAATTTAGCATGCAGTTACTGAGGAAGCTAGGTAGGTTGCATCGTTTACTGGTTTTCCTGGGGTGTCACATCATCCCCCCGTTGATTTGGAATTTCATCCCGAAATTCTGTAGTAGCTTCAGCCTCAGTAGTGGTTGCACGGTTTTCAAATAACTGGGGATACTTGAGTTTCATTTGGTCTTCTCGTTCCCAGGTGAACTCTGGGCCACGACGGGAGTTCCAACGAACTCGTACAAGCGGTATTCTAGTGTTCTTGAGGACCTTAACATCCCGGTCCGTGATTTCAACTGGTTCCTCGACGAACTGCAACGCTCGTCGATAGTGAGTTCCTTCAAAGGAACTATGAGGGTCTCATCTGACAAACACTTCTTCAGATTCGACACGTGGAAAACGTTGTGAACTGCACCGAGTTTAGCTGGTAGGTTCAATTTGTAGGCCACCTTGCCTATTCTTTCAGTGATTTCGAACGGTCCAACATACCGCGGATTGAGCTTGCCTCGTTTACCAAAACGAACCACACCCTTCCAGGGTGAAGCTCTGAGTAGCACTCGATCCCCAACTTGAAACTCGAGTGGTTTCCTGCGCTTATCAGCGTAACTTTTCTGACGGTCGCGAGCCGCCGCCATGCGTTGCCGTATCTGTGCAATCCGTTCAGTAGCATCAACTACAAGTTCTGGACCTGTGACTTGACTATCCCCCACCTCTGCCTAACAGAGAGGTGACCGGCATTTACGTCCGTACAATGCCTCGAATGGAGCGGCTTGAATGCTGGTATGGTAACTGTTATTGTGCGAAAACTCCACTAACGGAAGATGTTTTTCCCAGCTGCTGCCGAAATCGATAACACATGCCCGAAGCATGTCTTTTAGAGTTTGGATAGTGCGCTCAGACTGCCCATCCGTCTGAGGGTGATATGCTGTGCTCATGTCTAATCGAGAGCCAAAAGATTTGTGCATTGCTTGCCATAGTTCTGAAGTGAATCGTGCATCCCGATCCGATCACCCAAATAGTATCATTCCCACGCTGGGATCTAGGCAGGCCAGTAACGAAATCCATGGAAATTTCTTCCCATTTCCACCGTGGTATCTTGGGTTGCTGAAGTAGGCCTGAGGGTTTCTGGTACTCCGTCTTGACCCTCGCACAGGTCAAACACTTGCCGACGTAAGTTGCTATGTGGGCCTTCATGCTAGGCCACCAGTACGTAGTTTTAAAATCGTGGTACATCTTATCCGAACCTGGATGTACCGAGTAGCGAGACTTGTGGGCTTCATCTATTACCAGCTCGCATAAGTTGCTGATGCGTGTGTAGTGTATATATAATTTAGATATATAATTAAGCCCTTTTTACACCTTTAGCCAAGTTTTAAATTTATAAAACACGATATTTACTAACACTAAACACACATATGGGCAAGTGCACCCATCGTGGACGTAGTATAGTGTTGGTAAGATACCGAGGTCGTCCAAGGACACAAGAGCTTTTAGTGCCGGTTTATCCTCAACATCTAATCAAATCAAAAAGTTAGAAAATGTTTTTAAACTAAGAAAATAAAAACTAACTAAATGCTGAAAAATAAAAATAAAATAAAAACAGATAGACAAGATGAATCACTTGGATCCAACTCGTGTATTAGTATAACCTTTGATTATTTTCGCACTTTTGCACTTGTTTAAGAGATTATCTTAGTTATTGTAGTAGGCCCCTCTTTTGAAGGCGACGTTACCCTCAACCCAGTAGTTTGAGTCAGCAAGGATACAATCCTGAAGGGTTGGATTATTGGAAGATAATGAATTAAGTTATTAATGCAAATTGTGGTAGGCCCCGCTTTTGGTGGTGACGTTACCCTCGGCTAAGTAGTCTGAGTCAGCAGGGATACAGTCCTAAATAGCCGGGTTATAGTATTAATAGTAGTTAACTTATGAGGGGGTCAAAGAGTTTGGACCCCCGCCATCCAATACCTATGGGCATTGAAGGAGATCCTACTAAATTTGACCCAGGTCCCTTGCAGGACCTCTAAACGCTGAACAAGGGCAAGACCCTTACCAAACCGTTCCCTTAACCCCCGACCAGGTAGCCAACATACCTCCATATAGATCGTGGAGATATGAATGGTGAAAATCTTTTATTTTATATAGACAGTAAAATAATGCCAAGACACCACGGACAAACGATAAGGAAAGATCACCTTCAACATAAGCAACTAGTTATTAAAGTCATTAATACAAAACCAAATAAAAAGTGCAAAAGATTAAAAATAAAAAGTATTATACTAAACACTTGTCTTCACCAAGTGATGTAAGAGACTTAGGCAAACATGGCCTTGATTGTCAAGAACTCTTACTATCAATCTTGGATCCCGAGACGACTCACACACTCTACGATGGACAATGGATGATGGTGGTGGATGATGGTGTTATGTTGGTGGTGGGTGGTGGATGAAGTGTGAGAGAGGTGGTGTGCCAAGGGATGAGTAGCAATGAGGCCAAGCACTCCTATTTATAGGCTGAAAAGAAGCCTGGGCACGGCCCCGTGTCCGCTGGACACGGCCCCGTGCCCGTCTGACAATCTCTCTCCTCATTAATTGTAATTCGCAATTACAATTAATGCGCCTGCAGTACTTTCGCCACGCCCCCGTGTTTACTGGGCACGGCCCCGTGGTGGGCAACAGAAGCTTCTATCACTTTTATCTTTTCTGCCAGGGCTGACCATCCTGGACACAGCCCCGTGCTCGCTGAGCACGGCCCCGTGTTGAGCTGGACGCGCCCCGTGTCCGCTGGACACAGCCCCATGCTCAGCTGGGCACAGCCCCATGCTCAGCTTTCTTCTTGTTTTTGCTTTGGGAGATGCTGTCGAGGAGTCGGGCATGCCACGTTTCTTCCTTTTCTTTGTATTTATGTTGGATTTGGCTGCATTTTTGCTTCTTTTGTTCATTTAAGCTCTTTTAACCCTGAAAATACAAAAGGAAGACAAAAGCACACTTTTTCCAACATTAGTACTTAAAAAGGGTTAGTTTTATGCCTCATTTGATGTAATTTATATGTTGCATTTTACTCACATCAAATACCCCCACACTTGAATCTTTGCTTGTCCTCAAGCAAAACTCTTTAATATGTGGCTTACACTCCCAAATGGAATGGGTAGAAGAGAAGGTTTTGGGCTTGTCTTGAGTGTCGGGAATCCAAGATCTTTATTGGGTTTTATTTTTATACTATTTACAATCCTATTCGTTATGATTTATTTAGAACGTTTCATAAGATAAATTACTTATTTGGGCATAGCATGCCTTTTTAAAATTCCATTTATATACAAGTTCACATACCTCACGGGGGATCACTCAACACTCGGCCGAAGGTGTATTTTTAGTGAATCTCTCGAGAGCGGCATGGAACTTATTCCTACCATAGGCTTGCCAAGCAATCAATCCTCCTCCTTTTTAACTTTTTACCTTCGTAAATATCAAGAGGACTTTCTGGGTGAAGGGTTAGGCTTGGGCTAAAGGTGGGTGGTTGGGTTAGTGGTTAGTAAAAGGGCGAAAAGCGTAAAAAGCGTCGGTTTTCGTAAGACTTTTTTTTTTTGACTTTTTATTTTAATGAAGCAACTTTTCAAACAAAGTTCTTTTTGAAAACCTTGTGTGTTTATTTCTTTTGGCTTCATTATTATCATCATTTTTCTCTCTCTCTTTTCTTTTTTTTTTTTTTGATAAGGAAGTCATAAGAAAAACCGCGCTTTGTTACTAAAATAAAGGGTTTAAAATGAAAAATGGGTTTTGGTGGGAAAAAGGGTGTTTGTTTTGGGTTAAGAAATGAAAAGGTTTAGGCTCAAAGGGGTTAACTAGGGGGATTTTGGGTAGGTGGTAAAAAGAAAAAGAAAAATAATGGTGTAGAAATAAAAAGGGGTTAGTCCTAATGCCTCCATCATTTACTTACTCGGGTTTAAGTTGGTAAGGACCGGGAATGTATCGTCGTGGCAAGTTCTAGAGTCGTAAGAAACCAAGCGGCTATTCACACAAGAAACGAAAAATGAGCATTTAATCTAAAGATGTGTATTTGTATGCTCAATAAAGGCTCAAAACTCACTTATTGTGGGAATGGGTTTATAATGTGATCAAGTATATATAATTAAATTTTAACTAGATTTGTCATGCCTTTTCATAATTTTCTTATGTTGGTTCTTTTTATCACGACGCTATCGGTTGTAAATTTGTAAAAATATACCCTTTTTAGAACTTGTTATTCCCAAATTAAACCAAGACAAGAAAAAAAAAACGAAAAGTTTTTGAAAAAAATTTGGGGTGATTAGCGGTTCCAATGGAGTTTTGTGTAAGGCTTGTTAATAGGACTTGCAAAATTCAAGGTTTTAGCACCCCCCACACTTAAATTACACATTGTCCTCAATGTGTCCCAAAAATAAGTTTTTTCGGCTGATTAAAATGTGTAAAAGTGGGTTAAAAACAAGATTTTATGGTACTGGGTAGCTGAACACGGGGTGGTGTTGGCTGAGCACGACCCCATGTCCAGACTGCCAGTACCAAAAGTAAACAGAAGGCTGGGCACGGGGGCGTGTTCAGTGAGCACGGCCCCGTGTCCAGTTACCTGAACTGGGCATTTTCTGCAGGGTGTTCAGCACGGGGCCGTGTTGGTTGGGCACGACCCGTGCTGAACCTTCTGTAATGGAGAAATTGTTGTCGGGTGGCCTTGTTCTTGTGCATGGGGCCATGTTTCTCATTTCCCTTATCATCCTTTACCACCATGAGTGTGTTTTATTCCTGCTAATTAAAACTAAACTAGAAAGCATAAAAGTTAAACTAATCTAAAACTAAGGATAGTTCCGCGGAATGCCTCCGTGGTGCGCCACGTTTATAAGGGTCCTTGGCTAGACCCTCCTTATCAGGTGGTTCTGGCTCATCTTCAATTAGGGGGTCATTATTTCCAAAAGGATATTTCATTGAGCGCTCAAGATCTATGTCCCTTTTGAATGCCCCTAATTGAAGAGGTAGATTGTTAAATTTCCGGTTTTTCAAAGCGTCATGAGTTTTTACAAAAGGTTTTCCCAAGACTAGAGGAGCGTCATCGAGGATGACAAAGTCGGTTGGAATAACCATTTGATTTTCTTGAACCAAGACATCTTCAACTACACCGATTGATTTTATCACTTTTCGATCGGATAGAAAAATGGGTATTTGAAGTGGAGTAAAGTGACTAATACTTAATTTTTCAAAAATGTAGTTAGGCATTATGTTAACACAAAGATCTTTATCAATGGTGATATTACTAATAAATGAATTTTGAAAGAAACATGGAACCGGTGTAATGTTAATTTCAAAAGGATCTTCTTTTATTAGCGAGGTTTGATCATTAGTTAACTTAACACTTACTATTTCTTTGATTTTAGCACTAGTGTTTAACTCTTTTAAAAACTTGGCATGAGGGGTTACTAAACAATGATTTTCGAAAGTAGGTGACAAGAGATTAATTTCTTCAAAATTAGATTCTTCTTGTAATTTAACGTTATCGGACTCACCTTTTTCGTTGTTTAACTCATGTGTCGGTTTTTCACTTTCTTGTTCTTCCATTTTTACATTTTCAACTATCTCTACGTAATTATTACAATTTAATTCTTCTCTTGCGCGGGACTCCTCTTCCCTTGTGCGAGATTCTTTTATGCAACGTTCGATAGTTTTAATGTGTTCTAATATCCTATTGGTCACTTCGGTGAGAAAAAGAATTGGGATCCTCGAAGCTTGAATCCGGTTGTTCGATCCTTGGCTCCTCATAGTACTCATATGAAGTAGATGGTTCACACCATTGTTCTTCATTGTAAGTATATGATGGATAAGGGTCGAAACTTTGTTCTTCATAGTACTCATATGAGGTGGGTTGTTCACGCCATGGTTCCTCATAATAAGTGTATGAAGGTGGTGGCTCATATCTTGAATCTTCAAAGTATGAATATGAAGGTTCATACCTTGGTTCATCAAAATATGAGTATGAGGAAGGAGGTTCATACCTTTGGTCTTCATAGGATGTGTATGAAGTTGATGGCTCGTACCTGGGCTCCTCATAGTAGTTGTATGAATTGGATGGTTGATATGAGTTATTATATTGAACCGAGCGCGTGTTACGACAATTAGTGCAATAATTACCCCTATAATCATCCTCATCATAGGTGTAGTTGTAATCTCCTGAGTATTGATCCATAAGAATCACTCAGCAGACCACAACTGAGTCTCGGGACCAGAAAACAAAAACAAAGACGGAAACAGAGGCTGGACATGGCCCTGTGTCTGGTGAACACGGCCCCATGGTCAGGATCTGTATCTGGGCGTTTTAATTAAAGTTACTGGTCAAGTTGGACACAGGGGCGTGTTGAGTGAGCACGGCCCCGTGTTCAGACTCTGTATCTGGGTATCTAACTAAAAATATGCAGCACGGGGGCGTGTTCAGCGAGCACGGCCCCGTGTTCAGGCTACTGTAAATGCAAACTAAACTAAAATGCAGAAAAATGTGCGCGCGTTTTGAAAAGGTTTTGAAAAACTGATTAGGCCGTCGATTTTAAGCTTTCTTAAAATCCTTGTGTCCCCGGCAGCGGCGCCAAAAACTTGATGCGTGTGTAGTGTATATATAATTTAGATATATAATTAAGCCCTTTTTACACCTTTTGCCAAGTTTTAAATTTATAAAACACGATATTTACTAACACTAAACACACATATGGGCAACTGCACCCATCGTGGACGTAGTATAGTGTTGGTAAGATACCGAGGTCGTCCAAGGACACAAGAGCTTTTAGTACCGGTTTATCCTCAACGTCTAATCAAATCAAAAAGTTAGAAAATGTTTTTAAACTAAGAAAATAAAAACTAACTAAATGCTGAAAAATAAAAATAAAATAAAAACAGATAGACAAGATGAATCACTTGGATCCGACTCGTGTATTAGTATAACCTTTGATTATTTTCGCACTTTTGCACTTGTTTAAGAGATTATCTTAGTTATTGTAGTAGACCCCTCTTTTGAAGGCGACGTTACCCTCAACCCAGTAGTTTGAGTCAGCAAGGATACAATCCTAAAGGGTTGGATTATTGGAAGATAATGAATTAAGTTATTAATGCAAATTGTGGTAGGCCCCGCTTTTGGCGGTGACGTTACCCTCGGCTAAGTAGTCTGAGTCAGCAGGGATACAGTCCTAAATAGCCGGGTTATAGTATTAATAGTAGTTAACTTATGAGGGGGTCAAAGAGTTTGGACCCCCGCCATCCAATACCTATGGGCATTGAAGGAGATCCTACTAAATTTGACCCAGGTCCCTTGCAGGACCTCTAAACGCTGAACAAGGGCAAGACCCTTACCAAACCGTTCCCTTAACCCCCGACCAGGTAGCCAACATACCTCCATATAGATCGTGGAGATATGAATGGTGAAAATCTTTTATTTTATATAGACAGTAAAATAATGCCAAGACACCATGGACAAACGATAAGGAAAGATCACCTTCAACATAAGCAACTAGTTATTAAAGTCATTAATACAAAACCAAATAAAAAGTGCAAAAGATTAAAAATAAAAAGTATTATACTAAACACTTGTCTTCACCAAGTGATGTAAGAGACTTAGGCAAACATGGCCTTGATTGTCAAGAACTCTTACTATCAATCTTGGATCCCGAGACGACTCACACACTCTACAATGGACAATGGATGATGGTGGTGGATGATGGTGTTATGGTGGTGGTGGGTGGTGGATGAAGTGTGAGAGAGGTGGTGTGCCAAGGGATGAGTAGCAATGAGGCCAAGCACTCCTATTTATAGGCTGAACAGAAGCCTGGGCACGGCCCCGTGTCCGCTGGACACGGCCCCGTGCCCGTCTGACAATCTCTCTCCTCATTAATTGTAATTCGCAATTACAATTAATGCGCCTGCAGTACTTTCGCCACGCCCCCGTGTTCACTGGGCACGGCCCCGTGGTGGGCAACAGAAGCTTCTATCACTTTTGTCTTTTCTGCCAGGGCTGACCATCCTGGACACGGCCCCGTGCTCGCTGAGCACGGCCCCGTGTTGAGCTGGACACGCCCCGTGTCCGCTGGACACAGCCCCGTGTTCAGCTGGGCACAGCCCCATGCTCAGCTGGGCACAGCCCCATGCTCAGCTTTCTTCTTGTTTTTGCTTTGGGAGATGCTATCGAGGAGTCGGGCATGCCACGTTTCTTCCTTTTCTTTGTATTTATGTTGGATTTGGCTGCATTTTTGCTTCTTTTGTTCATTTAAGCTCTTTTAACCCTGAAAATACAAAAGGAAGACAAAAGCACACTTTTTCCAACATTAGTACTTAAAAAGGGTTAGTTTTAGGCCTCATTTGATGTAATTTATATGTTGCATTTTACTCACATCAGTTGCCATAATGTGGAACCCAAATGCGTCCTGTTACATAGTAGGCACCGTCTTCCCTTTGTTCTAATCGTTGCCTTGAACCGCGTAAGGCTTCAGCCTTGACATTTTCTAGTTTCAATGCTTCTACCTGAGCATCTCGTATCTGAGCAGGAAAACTGGACTGGATAGTGAGCTGCAAGGCTCATACACGCCTAGATGTAGTATCTTTTCGACTGAGGGCATCAGCCACAACATTGGCTTTGCCTGGATGGTACTTGATGGCGCATTCATAATCATTAAGTCGCTCGACCCATCGTCGTAGTCGCATGTTCAATTCCTTCTGCTTGAAAATAAGCAATAACTTTATCCCGCTGCATCAATACACAACCAAGCCCCTGTATCGATGCGTCACAATAGACCACAAAATCGTCCGTGCCCTCTAGTAATGAGAGGATAGGTGCACTGCAAAGTCTATCCTTTAATTGCTGAAAAGCGGTTTCCTGGGGATTACCCCAACGATAGGTGACACCCTTCTGTGTCGGCAATGTAAGCGGCTACGCAATCTTTGAGAAGTCTTTAATGAATCGCCTGTAATAACCCGCCAAACCCAAGAATTGGCGTATTTCCGTTGGTGTACGCGGTACAGGCCAGTTCCTGATCGAATCTACCTTGGATGGATCAACATGAATCCCATCCTTGTTTACCACATGGCCTAGAAAGTGGACTTCACGAAGCCAGAAGTCGCATTTTGAAAACTTGGCGTACAGTTGTTCCTTTCGAAGAAGTTCCAAGATAAGTCGTAAGTGCTGCTCGTGTTCCTCCTGACTTTGTCTAAATAAGACTTGCACACCCTGTTCATAAGGTCCATGAAAACTGCAGGCGCGTTCGTTAGCCCGAATGGCATGACTAGAAACTCGTAGTGACCGTAGCGAGTTCTGAAAGCTGTCTTTGAGACATCCTCATCCCGGACTCTCAGCTGATGATAACCTGACCTTAGATCAATCTTGAAGTAGTAGCTCGACCCTTGCAACTGGTCGAATAAGTCGTCAATACGTGGAAGAGGATGTCGGTTCTTCACCGTCACTTTGTTGAGTTCGCGGTAATCTATGCACATCCTGAAGGTACCGTCCTTCTTTTTCACGAATAACACCGGAGCTCCCCAAGGCGAAGAGCTAGGACGAATAAAGCCCTTATCCAAGAGCTCCTGTAGTTGCTTCGAAAGTCCTTCCAATTCTGATGGAGCTAAGCGATACGGTGCGCGAGCTATAGGTGCTGCCCAGAATTGTAGGAATGAGGTCGATAGAGAATGTCTGACCAGCGAGGATAGGATTACAACCCTGAACTATGAGTGGCTTCTAGACTTTTACCATTAGCTAACACTACGACATGTTTGGTGTTCAAGGGAGTTGGTGCACGTTTTAACATTTGGCTAACTTTCAAGGACATAAAATTGGTATCCACACCTGAGTCAAACAAGACAGTAACATAAAAGTCGTCGAGAAGAAACTTACCCATTAATACGTTAGGATCGTTCCTTGCGTCACCCTGACCATTCACGTACATGCGGCCCAAGCGTCATTGTTTCCATTGTTTCCCCCAATGCTATCCCCATTGTCATCCCTGTTTCCATGGTCGTGGTTCTGAGTCTGGTCTTGGTTTATTTGCGGACAATGTCTCTTGTAGTGATCTTTAGCATCACACTGAAAACATCCTTTAAAACTCTGTTGTTGCTGCTGATTCTGTGGAGACTGAGGCGGCCGTTGCTGTTCTTGAGTTACAGGACGTGAGCTTCGACAATCCTTAGCTTCATGACCTATCTTGAGACACCTCTGACAACGACCCTTGTTGCACTGACCACTGTGGTGCCTATTGCATCTGTTACACTTTGGATGATTTCCTCGATATCCACTCTGCCCACGACTACCAGAAAATTGCTGGCTGGGGCTCTGGTAGTCATCTATCTTTTGCTGCTGCGCCAGAGGCTGAACCGGAATTAAACCCTTGCTCAGGTTTCCATTCCACTTGCGTTTGTTGTCACTAGAAGCACATGTAGTAGCAGCTTTAACACGTTTCGGTAGTTTGTTTTGTTCTACTGCCTGGTCTGTGAGACGATGAGCAAGCCGAGTGACTTGCTGGATAGTGCCAAGATTGGCTGTGGTCACATGACTCTGAATTTCGGGCACCAGACCCTTGAGATACAACTCGATGCGTTTGGTGGGAGGGTCTACCATAGTGGGACAAAATGTGGCTAATTCATTTGATCTCTTCGTATAAGCCTCAATTTCAGACCCCGCCATCTGTAAGTTGAGGAACTCTACCTCTAGTTTGTGGATGTCTTCTCGACTGCAAAACTTTTCCTTAATTAGGTCCTTGAACTCGTTCCAGGGGGTGGCATTAGCAGCTGCCAGCCCTAACATTTGAACTTGTGTTTCCCACCAGGTTAATTCAGCACCTTCGAGTGTTCCAGTAGCAAACTTTACCCTACGAGACCCAGGGCAATCACACACCTCAAAGTCAGTTTCGAGCCTCTCGAACCAATGGAGGAGGCCTACAACTCCCTCAGTACCACTGAAGGTACTAGGTCGGCAATCCTTGAGAGTTTTGAAGGTGTAAACAGGTGGCTGAGCGTGTTGATCTATTGTGTATAAGAATAGGACAAGGTTAAACACAAGAGTTGGTTTAGGAGTGTAGGATCTAAAGACCCTAGTTACGACTGCAGGGTATACCTCCCGCTTGTATGGCTGCAAGTGCCGCAGCAAATCGTTCTTTAATGAGAGTCGTCAACTGGGCTTGAGTCAAGTTAATTCGTCCAGCCATGATCTCCATAGCAAATGTAACATAAGTGAGAGAGGTTCGCGAATAGTGCGATGACAGAAGAGAGTAAGCACACAAGTGTTCTCAAGCAATAACGAATAGTAGACAATGTAATCTAAGCATACCACGAGAAAATTTCTATGCAATTCTAGCATGTAGGCAATAAACATAAACCTTATTACCTAAGATGTTGAGTCTTGCACGTGGAGCGAGGCGTCATTGTGGAACGTTGAGCACTGTACTGGTTATAGTCTGGTTTTAATAAAAACGTTTTCCCCATATTAAAACCAAGTTCTCTATAACCAATGGCTCTGATACCAATCTGTCACACCCCCAAAATCCACCTGCGGAGTATCACCGCTTGGGAGCGTGACTGACCAGGATCAAGCCACCAATCATATAGAACATTGTACATAGTAAAAGTAAATGTCATTTAACCAAACCAATCCATATGAAAGGTGTTCAAAACACAAGTATAAATCCAACGTTTAGCGGAAGCATATGAGTAAAAGCCCAACATAAATAAAGTATGTAATGTCATAATGTTTAGTCAAAGCATTCACGATCCTTGTCCACAACGACCGCGTCTCCCAGTGCAAGCTCCATGCATACCTAACGACCTGCAAGGCATGTAACAGAGAGTCAACAACTAGTTGAGCGAGTTCACAGTAAGTAAGTTCGTTATAGTAATTTCCTTTCGTAACGTGTGGCTCTACTGGGCCGATAGTATGTTCTATTGGTGGGGGCTTCCCATGTTTGCATATACACTAGACTATTCGTAACCATAAGTGTTCTTCTTAACCCGAGAACAGAAGTACGTACAAGCTTTATGTAGGTTTTACGTGAGTGTCCTTCTTTACCCGAGGACAGTGGTACGCGTGGGGTTTACGTAGGTTTTACGTAAGTATCCTTCCTGACTCCGGAAGACAGTAGTATGTACTCGTTTACGTAGGTTTTACATAAGTGTCCTTCTTAACCCGAGGACCATGGTAGATAGTCTAGTAACCGTGTAAGTACGAGAAATTGTTCAATTCCATCATTCAACCCATTCCCAATCCCCGGGAATCCCATGCCTTGGTAAAGAGTGTGAACTCACCTTGGTTTGCTCGGTATGTTATTACTTCTAGTGTTAATTAATAGTTAGGTCCTTTACACACGACCTAAGGTACATTGCACATAACTCGATGTAAGTGTTTATATTCAATTACGGTTTACAAGTCTTTGGTATCCAAGCAACTGTGTTCTGTGTAATAATTGATTACAGATTGACATGACATGGTTTGCACATTACACACAGTAATATACAGTAACATATACAGTAACATACAGTATCATATCATCCAGTAACATGCAAGGTGTTCTTCATACAGAGTTTTGACTCAGCACTAAAAGTTTCAGACCTTTCAAGCGTTAACAGAACTCGGATCATGTATCATTATTAAAACTCGGATCATGTATTCAATCTAAAACCCAGACAATAGATTATTCATGAAACTCAGATCTTACGGCATCACAAAACTCAGATCAACCAATCAACATAAAAGTCGGACTAGGCATCAGGCATAAAAGTCGGACAACATCAAGCATAGAAACTCGGACAAGGATATCATGTTAAAACTCGGACAGGGCATTATATTAAAACTCAGACAAGGCTTCATGTTAAACATGTAAAAGTCGGACCTACATAACTTCACAAAGTCGGACCCTTATATCACAACAAAAGTCGGACCAAACCCACTACTAAAAACTCGGACCTTGGGCATTCCCTCATAAATTCGGACCCATGCTCTCAAAACTTCGGACCATATGCCTGTATATCATACTCAAAACTCAGACTAACCTACTTACAAAAACTCGGACCTATCCACCCCCCCTTATAAAATTCGGACACTACCCTTTATTCATATATAATTCGGACCCCTTTCATCATATATATAAATTCGGACTTTTTATGACATAATAAAGTTCGGATCATTCAATTACATAAAGTTCGGACCTTGTGGTGTTTAATCAAAACTCGGATCAAACAAGTATATCAAAACTCAGATGCTTAACTCCAAGTTACAACCTACGTGATTTCCAAAAACCAATTCACAGAATCAATGGAACAGTTACGCTTGTTAGGGCTCATTTTCTAAGCATACATATCCTGACCAATATCCTGCCTTTGTTTGTTTATTTGTGACCAGGATGCTAGAAGAGGATATTGCTAACATCTTGGGCGATATCCTGAGGTTTATTAATTAACCACGTGCAGGTTAAAGGCTGAGACTTGCTAACGGTCAAGAGGACTTCTTCTCCTCAGGACTCGGACGAGTTTGTTGAAGGGGAGACGTTGAGCCCGAAAGACCAGGTCTACAATGTTCGATGAAGGAATATTCGGTGGATCCCGGAAGTTTAGGATAGTTTGTTATTTTATCTTTACTATAAATAGATGGGGGCGGATCAGTTTAAGGCACACAATCTCCACTAACACTCTCGCATACTTTCACTTTCTAGCTCATTGCAAACAACACACTTGTATTCAAATTTCGTTGTAACACTTAGTCGATCCGCACCACATCCTGCACTGTATCCTGATATTTGAAGCAATAGAAGAACAAGGCAGCTGCGATTGTCAGCTCCCGAGGTTTTATGCCGGCGATCTAGATTGATCAAGGGCTTTCCTCGTACATCTCGTGTCATTTACTTTACTTTTTTGCTCATTGTTTGATCACAGATACGACTCTATATCCTGAGCCGTATCCTGAAACTGTTTTTGCAAATAACTCAATTGACATATTTTTGAACACATTCTCTTAGCACACTACCTCACTTAACTAATTTGATCACTTAATTGCTTCGGTAATTTTTGACCAAAACAATTTGGCGCCCACCGTGGGGCAAGTGGTGCTCTCTTTACTAAAAATTTTTGTCAAATCGCTAATCAGTTTTCTATTTTCAAAACTTTTTGCCACATTGTCCATAATGGCCTCAAGATCAAACATGAGTTCCTCTACTGTGTCTGCTATGACTTCTGCTACTACTGGTTCGGTGCTTCCACCACCTCCTCCAAGGACGCCAGCCTCTTCACGACCTCAGGATATTATCCCTACCCGCAGTGTTCAGGAATCTGCTCCCGTTCTAGCTTCTAATGATGAAATTCTTACTTTATTTGGAAGTGTGCAGAAACAAATGAGGCAGCAACAGGAAACAAACCAAATGCTTTTAAGGGAAATACAACTCTTGAAGTCTAGCTCGAGCAGATCTGCTGAGGATAATGTCACACCATTACACCCCAGAGCGTTGAACTTTAGTTCAGCTGTGTATACTGAGGATAACAGGGGGAATATTGTGCCCAGTCTTCCTCAGAATCATACTCCTGAAATACCCTCCTCGGTCAGGATGTCAACCATGAGGAGCTCAGGATATGCTTCAGGATATGGGCAAAATCCTCCAACGGGTAACGTGTCAAATAATAATAATACTCATGCTACTAACAATAGTGGATCTTTGCAGGATACAGGTGTGACATCAGCACTTACTATGGAACTTCAAAAGTTGAAGGACATGATATCCAGTGTACCTGGGGTGGTCCAGCCGATCCCGGAAGTGTCCCAAGACAGCCATAAGATATCTCGTTTTGCACATCCTATCTGTGATGCTGAGATCCCAAAGAGATTTCAAACCCCCAACATGAAGCTTTACGACGGAACTACGGATCCTGAGGAGCATATTGCTCAGTATAGGGAAAGAATGGAGATTAACCCTGTTAGGGCTGGATTTTTATTATACGTAATCCTTATACGTGATCCTAACCAGTGATCCTTGTTTCTTTGGCAGACAGTGATCCTCAGCAGGACTTCAGGATCAGGATCATGGACCATCAAAGGATCCTCATGCTAACAGTTACCTTCGTTTAAAACAATGTTATTTTGCAGGAACATCTAGCAGGATACGCTCTTAGCATCATAATCAAGGGACGCGTCTTCACAATTATAGCATGAGCTTAATCGAAGATAGACGTTGCAAAGGATATGGAAACTTAGCTTGATTTATGGGCGGCAATTTAGGCTAGATTGTCTTTTATTTCTAAAGGGGTAATGAGCTGATTATTAGTCTTTTTACCTAAAATAGGTCACCTACGCTTGTATAAATACCACTCTTCCTCATTTGGAAGAACACACGACGACACACAACACAACTCTCACACGCTTAGACACTCGAAACTATAGTGATCCTTGTACTCAGCTCATTATCATCCGAAGTTGTAACTATATTTTTCTTATATTGAAGTTGGTGATCGGTAGTTGCCATCACCCGAGGTTTTTTATGCCGGAGATCATACATTGATCAAGGGCTTTTTCCTCGTATAAATCATTGTGTCTTTGCATATTTCTCATAGAAGTGATCCTTTACTTTTATAATTAACCAAGCATCATACCCCGTTTACATAAAGTTTGGTTACATTATCCTTGTGTGATTTTTGACCAAAACAGTTTGGCGCCCACCGTGGGGCAATTGGTGCTTCATTCATAAGAAAACCTTTTGTTCGAAATCATTTCATAGAATTACATGGCTTCATCATTGAAAAACATGTCCACGGCAATGTCTACAGTCACCTCGTCCCAGAACATTCTGCCTCCACCACCGGCAGGATCCCAGAAGAATGCTGAGAAGAGACAAACTCCTACTAATTCTAAAACTCCATCTCCTTCTGCTATGAATTCTTATATTCCCAGTACTAGTGATGTATTTACTTTGATTTTGCAGATGAAGGATCGTATGCAGCGGCAGGATGAAACTAATGAAAGGATCCTCAGGGAAATTGGAGATCTCAAGAGACAAAAGAAAACGGCAGAGGATCATTCCCCACTGATGCCCAAATCCTTGAGCTTTGATACTCCAATGATTACTTCTCAGCCATCGGGAATTCCAGACGTGCAAATTATTGGAGAATCAAGAGGATTGCACCTCGGATCGACAACAATGACTCAGGCATCTGGCTCACACTTTCAGCCGGCAGGATCCTATCCCCAGCATATGGGATCCTTCATGAATTCGGGAGCCTATCCGGGTGCACAGCAGTTTCAAGGATCCTACTTTGTTCCAGGATCATCCCAGAGTCAAGGATCCTACTTTGTTCCAGGATCATCCCAGGGTCAAGGATCCTCCTTCGTTTCAGGATCATCCCAGATACCAGGATCCTTCCAGGTGCCAGGATCCCTAAAAAGTTTGCAAACAGGAAGTCTAGATGTCCATCAAGGGGACTTCATTCCAATGCAGACCATTGCTTCCACTGGTCCCTCCGTTGTTCCAGAATCCCAGCAATATGGATTCCCTAACTTGAACCCAATGGGAGGTAACACTTTAAATAATTATCCTACCACTAACCATGGATTCATGCAGGATACAGGTGTCAATCATGCGATGGCCAGGGAATTGCAGAAACTAAAAGATATGATCTCAAGCGTTCCAGGGGTAGTCAAGCCTATCCCAGAGATTGCAGATGGAAGCCATAAGGTATCTCGCTTTGCACCACCAATTTGTGATGCAGAGGTACCCAAAAGGTTCCATATCCCTACTATGAAGCTGTATGATGGTACAACGGACCCAGAAGAGCACATAGCACAATACAGGGAGAGGATGGAGATCAATCCTATCCCAGAAAAACTGAAAGAAGCATGCCTATGTAAAGGATTTGGATCCACTCTTACTGGATCAGCTCTTAAGTGGCTGCTAAGTCTTCCCCCCTACTCTATTACTTCATTTGCTAATTTAGTTAATTTATTCAATAACCAATTCTCTTGTAGTAGAAAATTTGAAAGATTAACTAGTGACTTGTACAGGATAACTCAAAATCATAATGAATCATTAAGGGATTATATAACTAAATTTAATAAAGAATCCTTGGACATTCCCAACTTGGATATGGCTACGGCTGTTGAAGCCTTCAAAATGGGACTGCTTAAGGATTCATTATTCTATGATGATCTTGTTATGACACCATGCAGGAATCTAGATGAAGTAAGAACTCGAGCACTCAGGTTCATCCGGCTAGAAGATGACAAGAGGATCCAGGAGAGACAAGTAGGATCCTCAAAACAGGAGAAGCAAGGATCCTCCTTCAAGAACAACAAATTCAAATCCTACCATAGAAATGAGAACCAGAATGTGCATGCTGTTGACCAAGAAGAGGATGATGAAGATTATCCTCCAATCTCAGAATATTGTTTTTCCGTTGATAATCATGAACTAATCCTTGCAATGCAGAATCTAGGTGAAAAAGCTAGGTGGCCCAGGAAGAATGATAAACCATCCGGGACTAAAGACAAGTCAAAATGGTGTGCATACCATGAGGATTTCGGGCATCTGACTGAAGAATGCATAGCTTTAAGAAAAGAGATTGGATATCTAATAAGCAAGGGGCACCTGAAAGAATTGTTGGGAAGAAAAAAGCAAAGGACTCAGGATCCTGAAAGGATCCTTGAAAAGGCTCCAGCACCTCCGGCAAATGCACAAGTGATCAACTTTATTTCCGGAGGATCAGACATCTGTGGTACATCCTTCTCGGCGGCCAAAAGACATGCAAAGGAGTCAAAAATGGATAATAGAGAAAGGCCTATTAGAACATCAAGTGTCTCAGAAGGGAAGATGATAACGTTTGATGAGGATGATCGCATTAACATTCAGGATCCTCATCATGATAGTTTAATTATCACTCTTTTTATCTCTAACCATTTTGTCCGCAGGATCCTTATCGATGGAGGAAGCTCAGTGAACATTATCCAGCTTGATGTTCTGAAGAAGATGGGAATCCCAGAATCAGACATCACACCAAGATCCTCCGTGCTTGTAGGATTCAGTGGAGAAACGAAGAAAACTCTGGGGGACATCAAACTCCCAATCTACGTGGAAGGATTACATAATTACCAGAAATTTTGCGTTATTAACTGTTTGTCTTGTTGCAATGTTATCCTTGGCAGGCCTTGGATACATGATATGAAAGCAGTCCCATCCACCTACCATCAATGTGTGAAGCTCCCTAGCCCATGGGGAATAATCAAGATCGACAGTGATCAGCAGGAGGCTAAGGATTGTTATACCTCATCCATGAAGCCAACCTCGAAGCCAAGGGAGCAATAGCAATTACAGTATCCTCCGAGGAATGTCTTGGAGGCAAGGGAACAAGATGTGGACGAAATCCTCTTGGATCCTAGTGATCCTGAATCAAAAATCTATATCGGATCAGGGATCCTTGGCAAGATGAAAGAAGACATGATATCCTTCCTCAAGAGAAGAAAGTCTACCTTTGCATGGAAGCACGAAGATATGACAGGTATATCTAAGGATATCATAACTCATAAACTCGGCATTGACAGGTCTATCAAACCAATCCATCAAAAAAGGAGGAAGTTTGCACCAGAAAGGAATGCCATTATCCAAGAAGAAGTAGAGAGACTACTTCGAGCAGGTATGATCAGAGAGGTAAAATATCCAAAATGGTTAGCCAATGTGGTCGTTGTCCAAAAGAAAAATGGAAAGTGGAGGGTATGTGTCGATTTCACTGATCTGAATAAGGCATGTCCCAAGGATCCTTTCCCATTACCCCACATTGACTCCATGATGGATGCAACAGCGGGGCATGAACTGTTGACCTTTATGGATGCATCATCTGGATTCCAACAAATTCAGATGGAACCATCTGACCAAGAGGATACAGCCTTTATGACCCCAACAGGTTTGTATTGTTATATTGCCATGCCTTTTGGATTAAGAAATGCAGGTGCAACATATCAAAGGCTGGTGAATATGATGTTCAAAGATCAAATTGGACAAACTATGGAAGTATACATAGATGATATGGTAGTCAAATCAAAGAAAGCTGAGGATCACCTAAGGGATTTGGAAGAAGCATTTGATATCCTTGATAAATATAACATGAAGCTTAATCCTTCAAAGTGCCACTTTGGTGTTAAGGCAGGTAAATTCCTAGGATATATGGTAACTCAGAGAGGCATTGAAGCAAGTCCGGAGCAAATTAAAGCACTAGTAAACATCAAGTCCCCTGCCAATGCTAAAGATGTGCAAAGGCTAACAGGCAGGATAGCAGCTCTGAACAGGTTCATATCAAAATCCTCAGAAAAATGTAAAGAATTTTACGATATCCTAAGGAAGAACAAGAAGTTTGAATGGACTGAGAAACATGAGAATGCTTTACAAGCCCTTAAAGAATATATGTCCTCAGCACCAGCATTATCAAAACCCGAAAAAGGAGATGTGTTATCCTTATATTTGGCGGTATCCTCAACCGCTGTAAGTGCTGTCCTTGTGAAAGATCACGAAGGTACACAATATCCTATCTACTATGTAAGTAAGAGTTTACTTGATGCCGAATCCAGGTACTCACACCACGAAAAACTTATTCTTGCATTAATCATGGCATCAACTAAGTTAAGGCATTATTTTGAAACCCATACTATTGTTGTTAGAACTAACTTTCCAATTAAGAATGTCCTCAGGAAACCAGAGATGTCAGGAAGAATGGCTAAGTGGGCAGTAAAGCTTAGTGCCCATGATATAAGATATGAGCCAAGAACAGCCATTAAATCCCAAGCACTAGCTGACTTTGTGGCTGATTTCAGTAGTGATCTACAAAAAGAAGCAGAATTGGAAGTCCAACAGCTGGATGAGACCAAGGATCCTTGGATACTACACACTGATGGATCCTCAAATGTCAAGGGCACAGGGCTCGGGATACTACTAAAATCGCCACAGGGGGACATAATACCCCACTCCATAGCCTGTGAGTTCCAAGCAACTAACAATGAGGCCGAATATGATGCCTTAATTGCTGGCTTGCAAATTGCTAAGGATATGGGGGTAAAATATCTTAAAGTATATGTAGACTCATTATTGATCACCAATCACTTTAATGGATCCTATGCTGTTAAAGGTGAAAAACTAACCAAATATTTAGAGATAGTCAAAGAATTGGCACTCTCTTTTGTTTCTTTCAGCTTAACACAGGTACCAAGGGAGGATAACACGGAAGCTGATGCATTGGCCAACTTAGGATCATCCTTAAAAATTCCAGAAGACATAAGTATCCCTATCATCCATATCCTGGCTCCTGCTATTGAAAATCAAGTGGCCATGGAAATAGAAGAGGATACTGCAGTAATCCCTAGTGAAGAAGCTCAATCTTATTCAGGATCATGGGTCTCACCAATCATGAAATACTTGCAAGACGGAGAGATTCCAATGGGAGAAAATCCTAGAGCTTTCGGGATCAAGGTATCTCAATTTACAATCTTAAATAATGTGCTATATAAACGATCCCTTGCAGGACCATATTTAAGATGTATTGAGGATCCTGAAATTGAAGAAGTGTTGAGAGACTTCCATGAAGGAGATTGTGGAAACCACACTGGGGGCAGGGCATTATTCTCAAGGATCCTTAGAACAGGATACTACTGGCCAACCATGAAAAGGGATGCTGTAGAATATGCTAGGAAATGTGATCCTTGTCAAAGACACAGCAATATCCTTCATCAACCAGCTGAATTGCTA
Organism: Helianthus annuus; assembly: GCF_002127325.2. NCBI lineage: Eukaryota > Viridiplantae > Streptophyta > Magnoliopsida > Asterales > Asteraceae > Helianthus > Helianthus annuus. The sequence goes on along the minus strand of NC_035435.2, from coordinate 92,930,165 downwards.
CACCCCATACCATCCTCTTGGCCATTCATGAGATGGGGGATGGATATAGTTGGCAAGCTCCCTAAAGCACCTGGTGGAAAAGTATTTATGCTTGCCATGACTGACTACTTCTCTAAGTGGATAGAAGCTGAAGCTTTTGCTCAAGTCAGAGAAAAAGAAGTTGTATCCTTTATCAAAAGAAACATTATAACTAGATTTGGCATTCCCTCTGAAATTGTATGTGATAATGGTTCCCAATTCATTGGAAGCAGAACTACTAACTTTTGTGACAGTTGGGGAATCAAGATGATAACATCAACACCAGTTCATCCATAAGCCAATGGCCAAGCAGAATCATCCAACAAGATCATCATCAACAATCTGAAGAAGAAGCTGGGATCCAAGAAAGGAAAATGGGCAGAGGAATTACCTTATGTGCTATGGGCTGATAGAACAACTCCCAAGAATGCCACTGGTCAAACACCCTTTTCTTTAGTATTTGGGGCAGAAGCAGTGATCCCAACAGAAATGGTGATCCCAACTGCTAGAACAAGTGCACGTGATCCTGAAGAAAATACTACAATCCTGTCTCAGGATTTGGATACTATTGAGGAAATCAGGGATCTGGCTAAGATAAGGATGGCAAGCTACCAACAAAGAATGGCTGGTGCTTACAACAAAAATGTCAGGATAAGGAAGTTCCAAGTCGGAGATATGGTGTTGAGAAAAACATTCCAAAACACTATTAATCCTGCTGACGTGAAGTTAGCACCAAAATGGGAAGGCCCTTACTTAATTGAAGCTGAAGCAGGAAAGGGGGCATACAGGTTGCTAACCATAGAAGGAAATTTGTTACCAAGAGCCTGGAATGTTGTTCACTTGAAGAAATATTTCATGTGAACATGATCCTTCAAGCATGTGATCCTTATATTGAAGTATCCTTGAAGGATCCCGATGATATCAGTGATCCTTACTCTGGTAATGTGCTTATCCTAAAACTATTACATTTCCTTACTTTTTACCAAAGGATAAGGATCCTGTATCCTTCATCCTCTTCTCACGAACCATTTGAGTTATGATAGTTCAGGTATCTACAGCAAATCGTCAAAGATCTTCAAAAGCAACGCAGATCCTTGGGCTTGTCCCTAGTTATCCTTGGGATTATCCCCAATTTCCGCCAGCAGCGCACGATGATCCTGATATAGTTCACGTCTTTGGGACCAGTACCCACTTCCGGGGCTGACAACCTCATCGTACTGGCTATACCCAGGATCCTCCGTATAATGGTAGACGTACCATACATCCGTTCCTAAGGTTTCTAACGTTTTCACGTTAGCTAAGGTTTTGACATTTTCATGTCACTAAGTTTGGATAGTCGCCAGTAAGGGCCATACTCCAGTTTACATACGATCCTTTGGGCTTGTCCCCAGTTATCCTTTGGGCTTGTCCCCAGTTATCCTTTGGGCTTGTCCCCAGTGATCCTCCGGGATCATCCTCAGTTATCCTTTGGGCATGTCCCCAGCTACTAATTTATCTTTTACAGTGGCTTAGTCCCAAGATATGTTCCATTTTTCAGGTTTTCGAAGATTAAACAATTAAGGATCCTTAATCCTTATTATCCATTAAAGTCTTACTTATGATTATCCCGAGTAAAGGTTAGGATCCTAACTTGGATCCTCAGGTATGGTCCTTAACTATTTTTTAATTTCATTATTCATTTGAATAACCTTTAGACCTTGACAACTGAACCTATGATCCTTAAAATAAACTACCTTGAAAATTTTCGATTATAGGATATTTGATCCAGGATCATATCCTAAATTTCTTGAACATGGTTTGCTCAACTATCGTTACTCTAACAAATATGTTTCTAAAACAAACTGGAAAATAAAAGGACAAAGGATAATAACACAAGATAAGCGACAAAAGTTTAAGATTTTATTAACGAAAGGATTAACCCTTCAAAAGTTGTCAAAATTGCCAACCCACGTTTCTACCAGCAAAACGTGGCCCGTCCACATGGGTTGGCAAAGGGTGTCCATTGTCTATGCGGTCTTAGCAGGTACAGGAAAGTAAAAGCGGCAGGATCACAAAGGCTTCATCCCCCAAACAGAGGATCCCTCCACCTTTTGTAATCCTACCTATTGTTCGAAGGATCCAGGATCCTTTACCCTAAAAACTATTGTTCAAAGATTACAGACCATAAATTGTTCACAAACCATCAACAACCACAAAAAACCACTACCAATCCTAAAAAATTGGGCTCCGGCCTAGTCTCAAAATATCCATCATCGCCCAATCCAGCAGCTTACGCCTTTGCTGCTCCATCACCACCAGCTTCTCCACCCTGATCCTTCTCAGCATCACCACCTTCCAGCATGGGGATCTCCTCTGCTTCGTCCTCATCCTCCAGCTCTGCCAATCTTGCCTTCCAACCCTCCACGTCCCATGAGCTCTTGTCAAAGGCAGGATCCTGAGCCTCCGCAGCCATTTGTAGTTGAATCTTGTACATAGCAGTTGCGGCAGAGACCTTGGCATCCTGGATGATCTCCTGCTTCTCGCCATCCATATCAATTAGCCTTTGAGCAGCCTCATCCTTTGTAGCCCGGAGTTCCTTCTCAAGATCGGCTATCTTGAGATCCTTTAACACGCCCATTTGTTGGAGGTCGGCGATTTGGCTCTCCTGATCCTCGACATGGCCAAGGTAGGTCTCAATCTCGGCAAGTTTCTGCAGAAGAGAAAAAAGGTAAGTTCAGGATCAGGTGATCCTCAAAAAAGCAGGATATACAGGCAGGATATACAAGCAGGACATTAGAGAAGGATAACCAATAGGGGCAATGATCCTTACCTCATTGACATAGTCAAGGAACTGTTGGCGGATCAGGGGAAATCCTTGGAGATCCACAGAAGTCTTCCTCTTCTTCCCCTTACCTCTAACAGGTGCTTTAGGAGCCGAAGCAGAGGGACTGGCAACAGAAGCCTTCTTTCGTGAAGACTTGACGTTGGCAAGTTCATCTATCCCAAACTTGGAGGCAGACTTGGCAGATTTGGCAGACTTCCCAACACCTACACAATCAAAACAAGATAAGTCCCCTTACTAATTAAACAATCTTACATATAACCTACTTTTTTATAAGGATACTTACTTGACATAGTGGCAGATGCGGAGGATACTTCTTGTGAATCTTGGACGATGACTTGGAAACTTCTGACCTCAGGATTAAGCTTTTTAAAAGCTAAGACTCTTTCTCTTGCAGCAGGGGTTAACTTAAGATAAGCAATGGATATAGCTGCACAAAAAATAAAAAAGACGTTAGTGATCCTCATCGTATGAGACAAGTCTGATAGTGATCCTTCCAGGATCCTCTACCCTACCATGAGTGGCCCATTCCTTGGGCAGATCCTTCCCATCTGGGATGGTATCCCTTCTAACAAAGAAAAAGCGACGCTTCCAGTTTGTGTCATTCTTAGTAACCTTGAAGACAGGGTGATCCTCCCCAGCTTTCCGTTTTAGCAGATATCGGCAAGAACCGAACGTGGTAAGATCATAAAGTGCGGCCAACTCTGCCATCCCCAAATCAATTCCCTTCTGCTCGATGATCCTCTCGAAGGTATACAGGACCCTCCAGATCATCGGCATAGCTTGGATATAAGATATGCCGGTTAAAGAAAAGAAGGATTGGGTGAAGGCTGGAAAAGGATACGAATACCCTATGGTGAACGGAGTAGCAGGAAAGGCCACCCAGACGTCTGAAACAAAGTCGCTCAAAGCAGTAGGTGTGAAGGATTTGAAAACAGCATTCGCCGGAAAGCAATGACGAATCCTGTCTACATGAGCATCAGTAAAGCAACATCTCTCCGTAGGAGAGTCCTTGATGATCCCTTGGCTTTTTAGGGGACTGCTCTTCTTGGAATCCTTATGTGGAGAATTTCGAAGCAACATACTCGTGGTGGAACAGAAACAGAGTAAAAGCAGAAAAAACAGAGCAAGAGAAGGAAGAAAGGAAAGAGAGAAGAAGAGAATACCTGGTCAATCTTCGGTGGAGATTATAAAGGGAGTATATCCTGAATTTAAATGCAGAGTGATCCCAACCCTATCTCCTATTTATAATCATGATTTGCAGGGATTGTCACATCTATGACGTAATGATCACAACGGCTAGTTCGCTGATAACGGCTAGTTATCCGAGTAGTCCGTTGAAGATAAGATCAGAGCAAAATATAACTCATTAATTTACAATAAACTCCTTATATTTTGGGGGCAATTGTTAGGGCTGGATTTTTATTATACGTAATCCTTATACGTGATCCTAACCAGTGATCCTTGTTTCTTTGGCAGACAGTGATCCTCAGCAGGACTTCAGGATCAGGATCATGGACCATCAAAGGATCCTCATGCTAACAGTTACCTTCGTTTAAAACAATGTTATTTTGCAGGAACATCTAGCAGGATACGCTCTTAGCATCATAATCAAGGGACGCGTCTTCACAATTATAGCATGAGCTTAATCGAAGATAGACGTTGCAAAGGATATGGAAACTTAGCTTGATTTATGGGCGGCAATTTAGGCTAGATTGTCTTTTATTTCTGAAGGGGTAATGAGCTGATTATTAGTCTTTTTACCTAAAATAGGTCACCTACACTTGTATAAATACCACTCTTCCTCATTTGGAAGAACACACGACGACACACAACACAACTCTCACACGCTTAGACACTCGAAACTATAGTGATCCTTGTACTCAGCTCATTATCATCCGAAGTTGTAACTATATTTTTCTTATATTGAAGTTGGTGATCGGTAGTTGCCATCACCCGAGGTTTTTTATGCCGGAGATCATACATTGATCAAGGGCTTTTTCCTCGTATAAATCATTGTGTCTTTTATAATTAACCAAGCATCATACCCCGTTTACATAAAGTTTGGTTACATTATCCTTGTGTGATTTTTGACCAAATCAAACCCTATCCCTCCGGAGCTCAAGGAAGCGTGCTTGTGCAAGGGATTTGGTTCTACTCTAACAGGATCAGCCTTAAAATGGCTGTTAAACGTTCCTCCTCACTCAATTACTTCGTTTGCTCATTTGGTTAATTTATTTAACAGTCAATTTTCTTGTAGTCGGAGTTTTTAGAAACTAACCAGTGATCTTTACAGGATAACTCAAGGGCCTCAGGAACCCTTGAGGGATTATGTGAACAAATTCAGTCGAGAATCCTTGGATATCCCACATCTTGATGTTGCAACAGCTGTGCAAGCTTTCAAGATGGGATTACAAAAGGATTCTCAGTTTTATCAGGATCTTGTAATGAATCCCTGCAGGAATCTCGACGAAGCTCGTAACAGGGCTTTGAGATATATCCGTCTGGAGGATGACAGGAAGATGCAAGAAAGGATGAACTCATCTAACACTTATGAGTCAACTAACAGGAAGTCAGAATCCTCATTCAAGTCATATCGGCCTAAGCCATATGGTAGAAATGAAAACAAGAGAGTGAATGCTGTCGAAGATGAGGATCCTGAAGAGTATCCTGAGTTGTCTGGATATTGCTTTTCTGTTAACATTCCCGAATTGATGTATGCCATGCAGGGTCTAGGAGACAAGGCTAGGTGGCCTCGAAAGAATCAACAAAAGGCTGACTGGAAAGATAAGTCAAAATGGTGTGCTTTCCATGAAGATTTCGGACATGTAACTGAGGATTGCATTGCTCTAAGGAAAGAAATAAGCTATCTTCTAAGCAAGGGATATCTGAAAGATCTCTTACGAAGAAAGAAGAATAAAGGTCAGGATACTGAGAAGGATCCTGAGCGAGCAGCATCACCTCCCGCGGATGCCAAGATAATCAACTTCATTTCGGGAGGATCCGACATTTGTGGGACTTCGTATTCGGCAGCAAAGAGACATGCAAAGGAAGCTAAGGCCGAAAGGGGAGACAAACCTGTCAGGATGACTACCCTCACAACTGACAAAGTGATCACTTTTGATGCAGATGACAGGGATACTGTCCAGGATCCTCACCATGATGCTCTGGTAATAACGTTATATGTGGCTAACCATTTTGTACGCATGATACTGGTTGATAATGGCAGCTCCGTCAACATAATCCAACTAGAAACTCTGAAGAGAATGAATGTATCTCCAATGGATATCACTTCAAAGTCTACCGTGCTTGTTGGGTTCAGTGGAGAGGCTAGAAACACAGTGGGAGAGATAAAGTTGCCAGTATACGTTGAAGGAGTCAACTCGATACAACGTTTCGGTGTGATGGATTCTCTATCCTGCTATAACATCATACTGGGAAGACCGTGGATTCACGATATGAAGGCCGTGCCATCAACATATCACCAATGCATCAAGATACCTACCCCTTGGGGAGTTGTCAAAGTTGATAGTGATCAGCAGGAGGCGAAAGAATGCTACTCATCCTCGATGAAATCCTCAACCAAACCTAGTGCAGTATAGCAATTAAAGACGTGGGCCCAGGATATCGTGGAGGATCCGGAGCAGGATGTGAAGAAAATTATCCTAGACCAGGATAATCCCGATATTTCGGTGCTCGTGGGAACCAATATCCTTCAGGATATTGAAGAACAATTAATTAACTTTTTGAAATGCAGGATGTCAACGTTTGCATGGAAGCATGAGGATATGACAGGCATATCCAAAGATATTATCACTCACAAGCTTGGAATTGATAAATCATTCAAGCCTGTGCAACAAAAAAGAAGGAAGTTTGCTCCTGAGCGGAACACTATTATCCAGGAGGAAGTTGAAAGACTATTAAAGTCCAGAATGATCAGAGAGGTTAAGTTCCCAAGATGGCTAGCAAACGTGGTTGTAGTACAAAAGAAAAATGGGAAATGGAGAGTTTGTGTAGACTACACCGACTTGAACAAAGCCTGTCCTAAAGACCCATTTCCTCTTCCCCACATTGATGCAATGGTAGATGCCACTGCCGGGCATGAAATGCTGACTTTCATGGACGCATCTTCAGGATTTCAACAGATCCAAATGGAGCCTTCTGACCAGGAGGATACTGCCTTCATGACACCAACAGGTATTTATTGTTATACAGCTATGCCTTTTGGTTTGAAAAATGCAGGTGCAACATACCAAAGATTGGTAAACATGATGTTCAAAGAGAAACTGGGGGACACCATGGAGGTATATATCGATGATATGGTGGTGAAATCTAAAAAGGCTGAGGATCACCTCCAGGATATCAAGGGAGCATTTGATATCCTGGATCAATACAACATGAAGCTAAATCTTGCTAAATGCCATTTCGGAGTGGGGGCAGGAAAGTTTCTTGGATATATGGTGACAAAAAGGGGGATAGAAGCAAGCCCAGAGCAGATCAAAGCTATCCTGGATATAAAATCACCCTCAAATATGAAGGACGTACAAAGATTGACAGGCCGAGTAGCAGCTTTAAACAGGTTTATCTCAAGATCCTCAGAGAAATGCAAAGACTTTTATGATATCCTGAAGAAGAACAAAAGATTCGAATGGGGGGAGAAGCACGAAGCAGCCCTGCAGGATTTGAAACGATATCTCTCAACCGCACCTCTATTGATGAAGCCTGAAAATGGTGAACCACTATCCCTATACCTTGCTGTATCAGGGAATGCTGTAAGTGCCGTTCTTATAAAAGACCATGAAGGTCAGCAATATCCTATTTATTATGTTAGTAAAAGTTTATTAGATGCTGAAACTAGGTACTCTCACTTAGAAAAATTAATACTAGCATTGGTCATGGCATCAACGAAGCTTAGACATTATTTCGAGACACATAGGATACATGTTAAGACAAATTATCCTGTCAAAAATGTGCTTAGGAAACCAGAAATGTCGGGCAGGATGGCCAAGTGGTCAGTAAAGTTGAGTGCTTATGATTTAGTATATGAACCTAGAAATGCCATAAAGTCTCAGGCTTTAGCTGACTTTGTGGCTGATTTTAGTAGTGACATTCAGGACGAGGTAGACCTAGAAGTTCAACAGTTAGGAGAATCCTCAGGATCCTGGACATTATATACTGATGGTGCATCTAATGTAAGAGGAGTAGGATTAGGAATACTACTAAAATCGCCACAGGGGGACATATTACCCCAGGCTATTAGGTGTGAATTTCCTGCTACTAACAGTGAGGCAGAATATGAAGCTTTAATTGCAGGATTAGAATTGGCTAAGAGTATGAGTATCAAAAATTTGCAAGTATATGTTGACTCTTTGTTAATTACTAACCATTTTAATGGATCCTATGCAGTTAAGGGTGAGAAATTAATCAAATATCTCGATATTCTCAAAAAATTAGCAGGATATTTCGATGTTTTTATACTTGAACAAGTACCAAGGGAGGATAATGCTGAAGCGGATGCCTTAGCAAATTTGGGATCATCGATCAGGATACCTGAAGGGACCCAAATACCAATATCACATATCTTGTATCCTGCAACGAATCCTCAGGAAAAAGAAGTAGCAGGTATTCAGGATCCTGGAGTGGAGTATCCTGAAAAGGATCCTAAATCCTGGACGACTCCAATCATGAGATATCTCAAGGAAGGACATATCCCCGGAGATGAAAATCATAAGGCATTTAGGATGAAGGTATCACGATTCACTATTATAAACAATGTTTTATACAAGAAATCTCTTGCAGGACCGTATTTGAGGTGCTTGGGGGGTCCTGAAGCCAAAGAAGTACTTCAGGATATACATGAAGAGGATTGTGGTAACCATACTGGGGGCAGGTCGTTATTCTCAAAAGTATTAAGGACAGGATATTATTGGCCAACAATGAGAAAAGATGCCGCAGAATATGCTCGAAGATGTGACGCATGTCAGAGACATAGTAACATACTGCATCAACCTGCTGAACCATTATATCCTATTGTTTCCCCTTGGCCATTTATGAAGTGGGGTATGGATATAGTGGGAAAGCTACCAAAAGCCCCGGGAGGAAAAGTTTTTATGCTAGCAATGACGGACTATTTCTCTAAGTGGGTCGAAGCGGAAGCGTTTGTTCAAGTTAGAGACCAAGAAGTAGTATCCTTCATAAAGAGGAATATCCTGACCAGATTCGGAGTACCAGCCGAAATAATCTGTGACAATGGTTCTCAGTTTATAAGCAAGAGAACTACTGACTTTTGCAAGAGTTGGGGAATCAAAATGGTAACATCTACTCCAGTACATCCTCAAGCGAATGGACAAGCAGAATCCTCAAACAAGATAATTGTCAATAACTTAAAGAAAAGCCTTGGAGCCAAAAAAGGAAGATGGGTAGAAGAATTACCCTTTGTTTTATGGGCTGATAGGACAACGGTAAAGAATGCAACAGGCCAAACCCCATTTTCCTTGGTATTTGGAGCAGAAGCAATGATTCCGACGGAAATGACAATACCCACTGCAAGGTCTACCCTAAGTGATCCTGAGCAGAATCCTGAAGCCTTGAGTCAGGATTTAGACACTATAGATGAGAAGAGAGATGCGGCAAGGCTAAGGATGGCAGCATATCAACAGAGAATATCCAGGGCATATAACAAGAATATTAGGACCAGAAGATTTAAGGTTGGAGATTGGGTGCTAAGAAAGGCTTTTCAGAATACTACTAATCCTACCGATGGCAAGTAAGCTCCAAAATGGGAAGGACCATACGAAGTTGAATCAGAAGCAGGGAAAGGAGCATACAGACTCAAGAATATGGAGGGGGATATGCTACCGAGGTCTTGGAATGCTATACACCTTAAGCTCTATTTCAAGTAAGTTTAGAATTTAATTTCTAACTCAGGATGGTATGAATTCTACCTTTTTTAAATATGTTTGGTTTAATTTGTTCTTTGTAACCCAATACTGACTTAAGCATCGGAGGGGTGTTAGCCAAGCTAACACCCACCTTAGTTTACAATTGTTTTGCAAGATATGTTTCAGGATACAGCTCCAGGATATGTACTCAGGATAACTCGAAAGATTAGAGGATTGGCCCCCTCTCTCACGTTTAAGGGATACTGATCCCTTCACAGGTTTAAAGGTATTCACCTTTCTTCCGAATTGGGTTTAAACACCCCGCCTGGAGCGCAAGTTATTCAGGGATAGTTCAAGGTGGCGGGACCAGTCCATGTAAAAGTGGCTGACAATTTCGTTACTGTTGGCTATATCCTGAATCCTAAAGGTATATGAGGATTGATCACCCTCTCTCACGAAAGGGTATTTTCATACTCTCTAAGGTTTAAAGGTTTTCACCTTTCTAAGTCTTGGAGTTTATACACTCCCGCCTATAGCGCATGAAAATTTGGGATTTTCCCCAGGATACAAGGGATTTATCTCCAGTACATCCTTGGGTTTTGCCCTTGGGACGTAAAAAATTGCCTATACAATGGAAACTGACATTCAGAAGATTTCTAAAGTATTTGAAGGCATTGTACACAGGGGACATTCCCACCAAGGTGGTGGTGTAAAGCTGAAAGGATGAGGCTTGGAACTAATGCACTAAGTACCTTGCACAGGGGACATCTTCATTGGAAGAATTGCAAAGGGATTGAAGTTTGGTAATAGGTTTATACCCTATTTCTGGTATGATCTTTCCTTTGTAAACATCGTCTAAGTTTTTAGTAACATTATGATAAGTATCCTGATATATTCTTAAAGTCCTTTTCAGAATATTTGATTAGGGTGTTTGAAACTAGTGTTAGTTTGGAACTTTGATCATTTAAATATTATCGAAAACTGGTTTTGGAAAAATAGATTGTTTATCAAAAACTTTCTACAAAGTTGAAGGGATGTTTGGAAGTTCTATCTAATAAAAAGTTTTTACAGTATATCGCTGAGCATACTGATCAGGATATTTTATAAGATAACAGTATGAAATTTTTTGCAAAGCTAAGAGTTACACTAAATAATGCAAGGTAACAGAAAATAAGTCAAAAGATAGTTATATTATTAACAAGTCAAAAGTTGTGCTTTTGGTTTCACCTCAAACCGAGGCCCATCCGCCAAAAGCACGATTAGTTTTTACCATACTTGTGTAACGGTTGCAGGGTATATCTCAAAACAGGACCTGTCCACCTACAACCGTTATCACATTCAAAACAAGTTATACTAACTGATGACCAAGGGCTTCGTCCTAAAACCTAGGACCCATCCACCTTTGGTCATCACATTGTTCTAGTGCAGGAAATGTAAATTGTTCGAAGACAGGAAAAGTAAATTCATTTTTGCAACCACAACCATGAAATTAAAAAGTGGGCTCCAGCCTTGGCACGTATATCCATCATTGCCCACTCCGCTACCTAAGGGGCAGCACCCTCTTGAACAACAACCTCTTTCCCAGCATCCATACCAGCATCATCCTCGGGGTTCTTCTCAGTATCTGCAGCAGCATCCTTTTCACCAGCATTCTTTCCAGCATTTGCCCCAGCATTCTCAGAAACATCCTTTGAAGCGCTAGCATCCATTGCTTTGGCAGACTCTTCCACAGCAGACTTGACAGGAGGCTCCACAGGATTTCCCCCGAGATCTCTTAACTTCGCCTCCTAGGCCTTGGTGTTCCAAGAAGGGCATTGCAAACCCAAAGCCATCGCCTCGTAAGCCATTTTTAGCCTGGCCTGGAGAAGGGAGATCACGACGGAATTCTTGAGGCTCTCTCGGTATGACGCCATGGCCTGTTCGTGTTGGAGTTGGGCTGCGTCAGACTTGGCTTGGGCCTCTTGGGTGATCTTTTGGATGGCGGCTTGGTGGTCCTGAGTCATAGCTTTATACTTAGCTTCATAGTGTTCCGATTTAGCGGTGGCAATTGCTGCTTGATCTGCAATGGTGGCCTTGGCCTTTTTCAGCTGGCTTTTAAGCATGACGTTGGAGCCACATGCGTCCTCGTAGAGGAAGACCAGGCGTTCAAGGCCCTACAAGGTGATACAACAGGCATTGTTCTAAATGAACGTTTCTATTAAGCATATGATGCAGGATACAGGTCAGGATACTAACCTGGTTAAGGAAGCCGGTCATAAATGTGCTGGATTCTGTGAACCCGTGGTTCTCGAATGGGAATACGTGAGGTGGAGCAGAGGGTTCGACTTCCTTTCTTTTTCGGGAGCTGGAGGCCTGGGTCCGGGATGCAGGGGGAGCTTTGGGAGCAGCAGAGGTCTTTGAACTGGTGAGTTTTGGTGTAACGGATGATTTCGGGTTAGATTCTTGCTTGACAGGTTCAAGGCTGGAATAACTATCCAGCTCATCGAGTTGGAAGCCTTCGAGATTAATAACTGGCACTGCACAAGGGAAGATGTTTTAAACTTGTTATATTACTGTACAATAAAATAATAATTAATTCCCGAAAATATGCTTACCAGACATGTTGGAACTTGATCTTTGACTTGAGCTTGTGAGTAACAGGTTAAAGGTTCTTTCACCCTCTTGAAGCTTGTAGATCTCTTTTATCCTCCCTTCCGATTCAGCACTGGGAGGAGCTAGTTCTTTAAAGTTTACTGCAAGAAGAGAAATAAAAATATCAGGATGATGGTTCAGGATAGAGGTTTGGGATATGATTGGGGATACTCCTAAAACCCTAAGTCCTACCAGAAGTCAACCATCTTTTAGGGAGGTCAAAACCCTTGTCGATGGAGTCTCTTTTCACAAAGAAAAATGTGACAACCCGAACTTTAGACTTACTTTGATGTAACGTTACGTGTTTATGAGAACTGAATTATATGATTTAATGAATGTTTTGTTTTATGTGTATTATGTGTGCATGTATGTATTGAACCGCACAACACTAGACAACTCGAATCGCACAACACCTTTTGGACCGCACAAGCCTTTTGGGCTCTACACTTTGCATTCGGATTAGTAAGCACCGAGTTGGGCTCGGCCCACTCCCCATTCACGTGAACAAACAACCTTGGGGGTTTTTGTTTCTCATTTGTTACCAAAAACTCACAACACACAACAACCCTAGACTCTCTCTCTTTCTCTCGTCTTGCTTGGAAACCCGACGGCACACACACCTTTCTAACCGAAGATTCATACTACTCGGATCACCTTTGTTACCTCCTAATCGGTTAGTGTCTGTATTGTTTTGTGTAATTGAATGATTACATGATTTCATTGCTTAGACTTGAATGATTAGGGTTGATAATTGAATGGTGATTTTAGTATTGATGTATGGTTACATGTTCGGTTTGCATGATCGTGATGATGTTGGTATTCTTGTTAAATCGTAATGGTAGTACTCATGATAACCGGCCATGTGTGTGTCTAGATTTAATCGGATTATAGCTGGTTAATGAGCTAGGTAAATCGGGTTAATTGATGTTCTCGGCTATATGGTTATATGAATTGTTAGATGATAATATGATATGATGTTAGGGTTCATGTGAATTGGTAATAAAAGTCCTGTTTGATCGATGGTTTGCTAGGCAGATAATAGGAATTGTGTTAACTGATAGAATGTTGAATTTGGAAACAATTGATTGTTGTAACTGATTGCTTAATTCACGGAAACTTGTAACTGATCGCACAAGACCTCTCAAGCGTACAAGAGGTCCAATCACACAAGTCTGGTCCGGTCGCACAAGGGGTACTGATCGCACAAGATCCCCTAAATCGCACAAGGTTAGCGGATCAGCTTAACTGTTGGGCCGAATGGCCCAAAACCATCCATCGTATAACAGGGCCGATCGCACAAGCCTTCATGGATCGCACAAAGTGTTATGTTCATAAACTGTTGGGCCGAATGACATGTTGGGCTGGGTATTAATCGGATCGCACAAGGCACACGTACACTACTTTATTTGGGCCGAGTATGTAATGTTATTTGTTATGTATTTGGGCCAAGTATGTTAGTGTGCAAGTTATTAAACTGTTGGGCCGGATGGTTTATTGGGCTAGGTTGCCCAATCGCACAACACCAATCCGAAGCGCACAAGACTATGTTAATTTTATTTAGGCCGAGATGTGTTACTTGTTTGTATGATGATGGGCCGGGTACATATGGGTTTATAGTTTGGATCGCACAAGAATGAATATGATATATTCTTGACTGTTAACGTACCCAACGTGTTGCCATGAACTATACGTGCTCGTGACTTGTTAGATTTTGTGTAAACATACGCGTATTACTTAAGTCAAAACCTGACTTGTGTGGTAACCCTGTTAGGACGTGGTTGACCACTTTAGTTCAAGAACCCTCTCTCTTTGTGTATCTGCCGAGCAAACCAAGGTGAGTTCACACAGCCAAGGCATGGGATTCCCGGGTTGGGAATTGGGTTGGAATGTTTGTTAAGGAATGATTACTCGTACTTACGCAATCACTAGACTACAGACCATCGTCCTCAGGATAGTCAGGACACTTACGTAAAACCTGCGTAAACTAGTATCTACCATTGTCTCCCGGGTCGGGAGGACACTTACGTAAATCCTACGTAACCTAATACCCACTACTGTCTTCCGGGTCGGAAGGACACTTACGTAAATCCTACGTAAACCCCACGCGTACCACTGTCCTCGGGGAAGGGCACTCACGTAAATCCTACGTGACCTAGTACGTATACCTGTTCTCGGATTAAGAAGAACACATGGTTGCAATTAGTCTAGTAAGTACCATAATGGGAAGCCCCCATTGTTAAGGATAAATGTGAGGATCCCTCACCAATAGTATATACTTGTATGGGAAGCCCCCACTAGATGAACTTACATATTACTGTTACGAACTTACTTTCTGTGAACTCGCTCAACTAGTTGTTGATTATTTGCTGCATGCCTTGCAGGACCTTAGGTACAATATGGAGCTTGCACAGGGAGGAGCAGGTCGTTGTGGGATACGGATCGTGAACGATATTTGAACTTATAACTTATTTGGGTTTTCATTATTATGCTTCCGCTACTTAAACTAAGTTTGGTTTTTTTGAAACATCAATCATGTCGTGATGAATTACTTTATCTACTTTTATTATTAAATGCTATGTTTGATATGATTGATGGCTTGATCCTGGTCAGTCACGCTCCCAAGCGGTGATACTCCGCGTGTGGGATTTTGGGGGTGTGACAGATTGGTATCAGAGCCATTGGTTATAGAGAACTTGGTTTTAATATGGGAAAACGTTTTTATTAAAACCAGACTATAACCAGAACAGTGCTCTCAACGATCCACAACGACGCTTCGCTCCACGTGCAAGACTCGACATCCTAGGTAATAAGGTTTATGTTTATTACCCGCATGCTAGAACTATATAGAACTTTGCTCGCATTACACTTAGATACACATGATACTATTACCTGAGAATACCTACGTGCTTACGCTTTTCTGTCATCGCCCTACTCGCGAACCATTCTCACTTACGCTACTTTTACTATGAAGATCATGTCTGGACGAATTAACATGACTCAAGCCCAGCTAGAGGCTCTCGTTCAAGCTCAAGTTGCTGCGGCACTTGCAGCTGCTCAAGCAGGTACTATACCCTATAGTCATAACTTACGCTAGGATCTTTAGATCCTACATTCCTAAACTAGCCCTTGTATTTAAACTTTGCCCTATTTGTACACAATAGGTCAACCAGCGCAGCAAGTTTGCACCTTTAAGAACTTCATGGACTGTCGTCCAAGTACCTTCAGCGGCACAGAGGGGGCAGTGGGACTCCTCCACTGGTTCGAGAAGCTAGAGTCAGTTTTCGAAATGTGTGAATGCCCTGAGGCTCGCAGGGTGAAATACGCCACTGGCACGTTAGAAGGAATAGCACTAACTTGGTGGAACGCCCAAGTTCAGATTCTCGGGTTGGCAGCTGCTAACGCCACCCCATGGAACGATTTCAAGGAACTCATCAAGCGTGAGTACTGCACAAGGGATGATATTCACAAGTTGGAGAATGAGTTTTATCATTTGAAGATGACGGGGTCAGAAATAGAAGCATACACGAAGCGATCGAACGAACTGGCTATTTTGTGTCCTACCATGGTAGACCCTCCTATCAAACGTATCGAGTTGTACCTCAAGGGTCTAGCCTCAGAAATTCAGAGCCACGTTACGTCGGCTAACCTCGATAACATCCAAGACATTCAGCGTCTTGCTCATTGCCTCACGGATCAGGCGGTGGATCAGAACAAGTTGCCCAAACGCATCAGTGCTATCACTTCAGCCGCTACTCCCACTACACCCAGTGAAAACAAAAGAAAGTGGGATGGGGATTCAAGCAAAGGTTCAGCATCCGTTCAGTCTCAAGCTCAGCAACAGAAGACTGACCACTACCAGAGTCCTAGTCAGCAATCCTCTGGTGGTCATAGACAAAGAAGGTATCAAGGGTTTCACCCTAAGTGTCACAACTGCAACAGGCATCACAGCGGCCAGTGCAACAAGGGTCGTTGTCAAAGATGTCTCAAGATGGGTCACGAGGCCAAAGACTGTAGGAGCCCACGGCCTGCAAATCAGAACCAGCAACCGCAACAACCAGCTCCACAGAACCCACAGCAGCAGCAGCAGCCACAACGTGGAAACCGGGGATGTTTCCAGTGTGGGGCTGAAGGTCATTTCAAACGCGATTGTCCTCAGTTGAACCAGAATCGCAACAACAATAACCAGGGCAACGGGAACAACAACAACGGTGGGAACAACAACAATGATGGCAACGAGGCTAGGGGACGCGCTTTTGTGCTAGGTCGAGGTGACGCAGTGAACGATCCCAATGTGGTTATGGGTAAGTTTCTCCTCGACAATATTTACGTTACTGTTTTGTTTGATTCGGGTGCGGATACAAGCTATATGTCTGTGAAAATGTGTCAACTGCTAAAACGTGCACCAACACTTTTACCCACCAAACATGTAGTAGAGTTAGCTAACGGTAAAAGTCTAGAAGCCACGCACGTAGTTCAGGGTTGTAATCTTATCCTAGCTGGTCAAACTTTCTCTATCGATCTCATTCCCATAGTTATGGGTAGCTTCGACGTCGTGATTGGGATGGATTGGCTATCCCAACACCAGGCAGAGATCTTATGCAGTGAGAAGATCATTCGTATTCCACGTTCTGGTCAAGAACCTCTCGAAGTCCAAGGCGACAAGAGTGGTGCAGTGGTTGGCATCATCTCTTTCTTGAAGGCTCAGAAGTGCCTGCGGAAGGGTCACACCGCAATCTTGGCACTCGTTACAGACGCATCAGCAAAAGAAAAGAAATTGGAGGATATTCCAATTGTACGTGACTACCCTCAGGTGTTTCCTGAAGATTTACCTGGTTTACCGCCACATCGCCAAGTCGAATTTCAAATCGAGCTCGCTCCAGGAGCAGCACCCATAGCTCGCGCACCATATCGTCTAGCTCCATCAGAATTGGAGGAACTGTCAAAGCAGCTACAAGAGCTCTTGGAAAAGGGCTTCATTCGTCCAAGCTCTTCGCCATGGGGAGCTCCAGTACCATTTGTGAAAAAGAAAGACGGTACGTTCAGAATGTGCATCGACTACCGTGAACTGAACAAGGTGACGGTGAAGAACCGTTATCCTCTTCCACGCATAGATGATTTATTCGACCAGTTGCAAGGGTCGTGCTACTATTCGAAGATAGACTTGAGGTCTGGTTATCATCAGCTGAGAGTCCGGGAGGAGGACGTCTCCAAGACCGCACTCAGAACTCGCTACGGCCACTACGAGTTTCTTGTCATGCCGTTCGGGTTAACGAACGCGCCTGCCGTATTTATGGATCTTATGAACAGGGTGTGCAAACCCTATCTTGACAAGTTCGTCATAGTATTCATCGACGACATCCTAATCTACTCCAAGAGTCAGGAGGAACACGAGCAGCACCTACGCCTCATTTTGGAACTCCTTCGGAAGGAGCAGCTATACGCTAAGTTTTCAAAATGCGACTTCTGGCTTCGTGAAGTCCACTTCTTAGGCCACGTAGTAAACAAGGATGGGATCCATGTCGATCCTTCTTAGGCCACGTAGTAAACAAGGATGGGATCCATGTCGATCCATCCAAGGTAGACTCGATCAGGAACTGGCCTGCACCACGTACTCCAACGGAAATACGCCAATTCTTGGGTTTGGCGGGTTACTACAGACGGTTTATTAAAGACTTTTCAAAGATTGCTCAGCCGCTTACGCTACTGACACAGAAGGGTGTCACCTATCGCTGGGGAGAACCCCAGGAAACTGCTTTTCAGCACCTAAAGGATAGACTTTGCAGTGCACCTATCCTCTCTTTACCAGAGGGCACAGATGACTTCGTGGTTTACTGTGACGCATCCATTCAGGGTCTTGGATGTGTGTTAATGCAGCGCGACAAGGTTATTGCTTACGCTTCTCGCCAACTTAAGATTCACGAACGGAACTACACGACGCACGATTTAGAGCTGGGAGCTGTTGTTTTCGCGCTTAAGATATGGCGACACTACCTGTACGGTACCAGGTGCACGATTTACACCGATCACAGGAGTCTCGAGCATATCCTTAAGCAGAAGGATTTGAACATGCGTCAACGGCGATGGGTCGAGTTACTAAACGACTATGAATGCGCTATCAAGTACCATCCAGGCAAGGCCAATGTTGTGGCTGATGCCCTCAGTCGGAAAGACACTTTACCACGGCGCGTGCGAGCGCTACAGCTTACGATTCAGTCTAGCCTTCCTGCACAGATACGAGATGCTCAGGTAGAAGCATTGAAACCAGAAAACGTTAAGGCAGAAGCCCTACGCGGCTCACGACAGCAGTTAGAACAGAAGGCAGACGGCGCCTACTATGTAACGGGGCGTATTTGGGTCCCACTTTATGGTGGTCTACGCGAACTTGTAATGGATGAAGCTCACAAGACTCGCTACTCGGTACATCCAGGGTCGGACAAAATGTACCACGACATCAGAACTACTTATTGGTGGCCTAGCATGAAGGCCCACATCGCTACGTACGTTGGAAAATGCTTGACCTGTGCGAGAGTCAAGGTTGAATACCAGAAACCAGCGGGCCTACTTCA
Source organism: Helianthus annuus (assembly GCF_002127325.2). Taxonomy (NCBI): domain Eukaryota; kingdom Viridiplantae; phylum Streptophyta; class Magnoliopsida; order Asterales; family Asteraceae; genus Helianthus; species Helianthus annuus. The sequence continues at coordinate 92,911,248 of NC_035435.2, read as the reverse complement.
GCAGCCTAAGATACCTCAATGGAAATGGGAAGAAATTTCCATGGATTTCGTTACAGGCCTACCTAGATCCCAGCGTGGGAATGATACCATATGGGTGATCGTGGATCGACTCACCAAGTCTGCACACTTCCTACCTATAAAGGAAACGGATAAGTTCTCCACTCTCGCAGACGTCTATCTTAAAGAAGTTGTTTCGAGGCACGGGGTGCCCACATCCATCATTTCGGATCGCGATGCACGATTCACGTCAGAACTTTGGCAAGCAATGCACAAATCATTCAGCTCACGACTAGACATGAGCACAGCATATCATCCTCAGACGGATGGGCAGTCTGAGCGAACGATCCAAACTCTTGAAGACATGCTTCGGGCATGCGTTATTGATTTCGGCAACGACTGGGAAAAGCACCTCCCTTTGGTGGAGTTCTCATACAATAACAGTTATCACACCAGCATTCAAGCCGCTCCATTCGAGGCATTGTACGGGCGTAAATGCCGGTCACCTCTCTGTTGGGCAGAGGTGGGGGATAGTCAGATCACGGGTCCAGAGATTGTTGTGGACGCCACGGAAAAGATAGCACATATACGACAACGCATGGCGGCAGCACGCGACCGTCAGAAAGCCTACGCGGACAAGCGTAGAAAGCCTTTGGAATTTCAGGTCGGGGACCGGGTTTTACTAAAAGTCTCACCCTGGAAGGGTGTGGTTCGTTTTGGCAAACGGGGCAAGCTAAATCCGCGGTACGTCGGACCGTTCGAAATCATTGAGAAGATCGGCAAGGTAGCCTACAGGTTGAACCTACCAGCTGAACTCGGGGCAGTTCACAATGTCTTTCATGTGTCGAACCTAAAGAAGTGCCTATCAGATGAAACCCTCATCATTCCTTTTAAGGAACTCACTATCGACGAGCGGTTGCAGTTCGTCGAGGAGCCATTAGAAATCACGGACCGGGATGTGAAGGTCCTCAAAAACAAGAGAATCCCTCTTGTTCGAGTACGTTGGAACTCCAAACGTGGCCCAGAGTACACCTGGGAACGCGAAGATAGGATGACAAAAAAGTACCCCCAGTTATTCGGAACCAATGCAACCACTACTGAGACTGAAGCTACTACTTCGGAATTTCGGGACGAAATTCCAGATCAACGGGGGGAGGATGTGACACCCCAGGAAAACCAGTGAACGATTGAACTTACCTAGCTTCCTCAGTGAGTGCATACCAAATTTCGGGACGAAATTTCTATTTAGTTGGGGATAATGTGACAACCCGAACTTTAGACTTACTTTGATGTAACGTTACGTGTTTATGAGAACTGAATTATATGATTTAATGAATGTTTTGTTTTATGTGTATTATGTGTGCATGTATGTATTGAACCGCACAACACTAGACAACTCGAATCGCACAACACCTTTCGGACCGCACAAGCCTTTTGGGCTCTACACTTTGCATTCGGATTAGTAAGCACCGAGTTGGGCTCGGCCCACTCCCCATTCACGTGAACAAACAACCTTGGGGGTTTTTGTTTCTCATTTGTTACCAAAAACTCACAACACACAACAACCCTAGACTCTCTCTCTTTCTCTCGTCTTGCTTGGAAACCCGACGGCACACACACCTTTCTAACCGAAGATTCATACTACTCGGATCACCTTTGTTACCTCCTAATCGGTTAGTGTCTGTATTGTTTTGTGTAATTGAATGATTACATGATTTCATTGCTTAGACTTGAATGATTAGGGTTGATAATTGAATGGTGATTTTAGTATTGATGTATGGTTACATGTTCGGTTTGCATGATCGTGATGATGTTGGTATTCTTGTTAAATCGTAATGGTAGTACTCATGATAACCGACCATGTGTGTGTCTAGATTTAATCGGATTATAGCTGGTTAATGAGCTAGGTAAATCGGGTTAATTGATGTTCTGGGCTATATGGTTATATGAATTGTTAGATGATAATATGATATGATGTTAGGGTTCATGTGAATTGGTAATAAAAGTCCTGTTTGATCGATGGTTTGCTAGGCAGATAATAGGAATTGTGTTAATTGATAGAATGTTGAATTTGGAAACAATTGATTGTTGTAACTGATTGCTTAATTCACGGAAACTTGTAACTGATTGCACAAGACCTCTCAAGCGTACAAGAGGTCCAATCACACAAGTCTGGTCCGGTCGCACAAGGGGTATTGATCGCACAAGATCCCCTAAATCGCACAAGGTTAGCGGATCAGCTTAACTGTTGGGCCGAATGGCCCAAAACCATCCATCGTATAACAGGGCCGATCGCACAAGCCTTCATGGATCGCACAAAGTGTTATGTTCATAAACTGTTGGGCCGAATGACATGTTGGGCTGGGTATTAATTGGATCGCACAAGGCACACGTACACTACTTTATTTGGGCCGAGTATGTAATGTTATTTGTTATGTATTTGGGCCAAGTATGTTAGTGTGCAAGTTATTAAACTGTTTGGCCGGATGGTTTATTGGGCTGGGTTGCCCAATCGCACAACACCAATCCGAAGCGCACAAGACTATGTTAATTTTATTTGGGCTGAGATGTGTTACTTGTTTGTATGATGATGGGCCGGGTACATATGGGTTTATAGTTTGGATCGCACAAGAATGAATATGATATATTCTTGACTGTTAACGTACCCAACGTGTTGCCATGAACTATACGTGCTCGTGACTTGTTAGATTTTGTGTAAACATACGCGTATTACTTAAGTCAAAACCTGACTTGTGTGGTAACCCTGTTAGGACGTGGTTGACCACTTTAGTTCAAGAACCCTCTCTCTTTGTGTATCTGCCGAGCAAACCAAGGTGAGTTCACACAGCCAAGGCATGGGATTCCCGGGTTGGGAATTGGGTTGGAATGTTTGTTAAGGAATGATTACTCGTACTTACGCAATCACTAGACTACAGACTATCGTCCTCAGGATAGTCAGGACACTTACGTAAAACCTGCATAAACTAGTATCTACCATTGTCTCCCGGGTCGGGAGGACAATTACGTAAATCCTACGTAACCTAATACCCACTACTGTCTTCCGGGTCGGAAGGACACTTACGTAAATCCTACGTAAACCCCACGCGTACCACTGTCCTCGGGGAAGGGCACTCACGTAAATCCTGCGTGACCTAGTACGTATACCTGTTCTCGGATTAAGAAGAACACATGGCTGTAATTAGTCTAGTAAGTACCATAATGGGAAGCCCCCATTGTTAAGGATAAATGTGAGAATCCCTCACCAATAGTATATACTTGTATGGGAAGCCCCCACTAGATGAACTTACATATTACTGTTACGAACTTACTTTCTGTGAACTCGCTCAACTAGTTGTTGATTATTTGCTGCATGCCTTGCAGGACCTTAGGTACAATATGGAGCTTGCACAGGGAGGAGCAGGTCGTTGTGGGATACGGATCGTGAACGATATTTGAACTTATAACTTATTTGGGTTTTCATTATTATGCTTCCGCTACTTAAACTAAGTTTGGTTTTTTTGAAACATCAATCATGTCGTGATGAATTACTTTATCTACTTTTATTATTAAATGCTATGTTTGATATGATTGATGGCTTGATCCTGGTCAGTCACGCTCCCAAGCGGTGATACTCCGCGTGTGGGATTTTGGGGGTGTGACAAAAAATTTTCTTGTCCATTTATCCTCATTCTTGGTGGCCTTAAGAATGAGGGGATCGCTGGAAATGGAAAAAAGGAGAAACCGGCTGGAACCATGTGACCTTAGACGGTAGGCCATCGGAAGGTCTTCAATGCATAGATCAGGCATATGATGAGCCTTAATCTGCTCCAGAGTGATTAACACACGCCAAACCATAGGCATGATTTGGGCGAAACTAAGACCGGTAAGCTCAAAGAAGCGGGATATGAAGGGAGAAAATGGATATTGAAGCCCTAATGAAAAAGGATATGCAAAGAAGCAAACCCATTCGTCGGAACAAAAATCCGATCGGACCTCTCGGTCGAATGGATGGAAGATTGTCCCGACGGGAAAGGCACCGGAAGCTCGTAGGGCTGCGATGTCGGAATTATCAAAAGAACACACTTCTTTAGAAGGATTCTGAAGCAGATTTTGTTTGTAAAAGGGGGAAACCGAGTCTGCCACTTGCGATCTGGTACGAGTCGCCATGGAAGAGCACAGTCGGAGAAAAGAAGATATAAAACAAGGAAAATAGAAAGGGCAGAGAGGAAAATACCTGATGTTCGCTTGAAGATAAGGATAACCATGATAAGGAGTCCCTCGGTTAATATAGGATGAATATAGGGGGTAAAGAGTAAATAATGATTTGGAAGTTGCACCGCTGTCATTTCAAGAGTCTAGTCATATTAATTGCCTTAAGTTATGAGGTGAAACTTTTGAAATATATCCGTTGGATTGGTATCCCAACCGACATATTTGGGGACAATTGTTAGGCTCATTTTCTAAGCATACATATCCTGACCAATATCCTGCCTTTGTTTGTTTATTTGTGACCAGGATGCTGGAAGAGGATATTGCTAACATCTTGGGCGATATCCTGAGGTTTATTAATTAACCACGTGCAGGTTAAAGGCTGAGACTTGCTAACGGTCAAGAGGACTTCTTCTCCTCAGGACTCGGACGAGTTTGTTGAAGGAGAGACGTTGAGCCCGAAAGACCAGGTCTACAACGTTCGATGAAGGAATATTCTGTGACAACCGTCACTTCTCCGTACATTCCGTACACTAAATGAACAGTGATCTGTGCCTTAATGAACATACATGATCTAGTTTACAAGAGAAATAAGTTTCTGAATTCCATACAAGTGAATTCATGTACGTTTTATACTACAAAATATTGCTTTATGCAAAAACGAGAGCGTTGCGTCAAAAATATTAGTAAACTCACCGGTAAGACACACTGTGTCAACGGAACTGCAGAAAGCAGTCAGACAATAAAATTGGAGCCTAGGTGTAGGTCCAATAACAAGAATACATTAAAACCCAAGAGTACATACAAGGGTTTAATATATATGCTATATGAAAGCAAAAATAAGCACTAAAAAGCACCCGAAACACACTTTAAGAGCAGAACTAATTGCGACAAAACTGCGAAACGAACGTTGATGGCCGCCCGGATAATATTTAATCCCACAAATATTCTGTTATGATTAAAATTTTATTTTAATCAGGTTCGTGTTGAAAAATAAATTAAAACGCTTAAAAACGTTATTTTTCAAGTTTAAGCACGTACCGTGTGTTCCTACGCGACACAGTGCTTACACTGCAAAACGCAGACAACGCAGAAAACCTAGGAATATTCCAGGAATATGCTAAGAATATTCCAGGAATATGCTAGGAATATGCTAGGAATATTCCAAGAATATGCTAGGAATATGCTAAGAATATTCCAGGAATATGCTAGGAATATGCTAGGAATATTCCAAAGAATATGCTAGAAATATGCTAGGAATATTCCAGGAATATGCCAGGAATATGCTAGGAATATTCTAGGAATATGCCAGGAATATGCTAGGAATATTCCAGGAATATGCCAGGAATATGCTAGGAATATGCCATATGGAATGTCTATAAATACCTTGAGATGGCACACTAGACAATTCACCACCCAACACCACAAAACTACTCTCTCCTCTCCCTCAAAAACTTTCGTCCGAACACCCCTTGATCATCCATCATATTTTTCGATTTTGTTCTTCACATTCCAACATCATACAAGTGTCAAGTGTCACGCATAAGAAGGCTTGGTGCACTCGGAGCTCGAAGGACCTCTTTCTCTAGCTTTTATCCACCACATTCGCGTCTAGATACTTCCCTAGCCTCGATCTAGTGGTATGTTGCTTAAAACACATTCTTGAGCTATTTTGAAGTGGTTAATGTGATGTGTAATGATTAAAACTCGAAATCTTACAAAATGGTGCATTAAAGTCTACTAAAAACATGAAAAATGATGGTTAAAAGCTCACTAGTTGTGTAAATGTTGTAGTAATTGAAATTTGTGATTATTTAGGCCCGATCTACGTTGTGGTAGCTCGGATCATCATTTAACCCTGTTTGGTTAAGATCATGGATCTTGACATAAGCTTGTTTGAAATGGTGCAAGGGTTAAAAGGTGAAACTCTACCACACAAGAAACATGAACTTGTGTAAAAGTATTTTTACTTATGAAATAGTGTCTAAAACTAGCCGATCTATGTGTCCACAAGTGGTATTTTCAAAAGACCAAGCGTCAAAAGAAATCACATGTTCTAATCCGGATCTTACACAAACAAAAGTGATTTTTTTGTGATCAAACAAGTGTGCGAACACTAGTGTAACAAAAGTTTTAACAAAGAAATAATTTTCGTAAAAACCGACTAGAAGTTGTGGAACTTCATATTCTTTAAAAATAAAGTTTTTTTTTTTTAAGAAATTAAACTTATTTTTAAAGATAACAAGACTTACTAAATGTACTAGTAAATTACTACACATTTTTGTAAATATGCAAGTTCATGAAATGGGGAAAATTAGTGATTGTTGTTGATGATTATTGTTGATAATTGTTGTTGATGATTATTGTTGATAATTGTTGTTGATGATTATTGTTGATAATTGTTGTTGATGATTGTTGACGATTTAAAAGAAAATAAACACATGTTTTGAAAACATGGGAAACCTCCATTTTTAGGGGAAACTCTGTCAAAATTTTTATAAATTTTGACACTTAGAAAAATATAAGTTTTTGAAGAACTTATTCCCTAAAAATGTATTTAAAGGTATTACCAAGGTTTCCCTAATTTTTGGTGATAAGAAATGAGGATTTCTTCAAAAATAAAAGTGGATATAAATATGTATATTTTTGAGAGAAAAATATATATTATTTTATCACCAACTTTTGTACTAAGTGTATATAGTATGTGTTATACGTGCTAGCGTATTGAGACGTAAAGATACACTAAATACTCATGAGGAGTATAAACATGAAAATACACATACAACATGCTTAGACACATACAAGAGGATATATTTATGAAAATATATTACTTAGACAAAATACATAATTCGGGTGCAAAATACAAGATACGTATATTTATTTTTGAGAAAATGATATAAGACAAATAGTTAAAAATATAAATATTTTTAACACAAGAACACAAATACAAAAGATAGTGACTTGCACTTGTGCGATACAAGTCTAGTGACTAACGTTAATAAAACGCGTTTAGGCCACGACGCTAGATAAGCAACTCCGGTGAAGTTTACGACGCAGGAACGCAAAGTTGTGAGTTCATGCTCCCCCTTTTCTTTAACTGTTTTTGGTTTTATAACTCTCGGGGGTGAAATACATGTTACAAATATTATAATTTTTTTACAAGTAGTAAAAATACAAGAAGCACTCTTGGTGAGAACGAGTACCGAGTGCAATACGAATCGAGAATACAAAAATACGAGAAGCACACTTGGTGAGAACGAGAACCAAGTATGATGTGCTTTAAGAAATGCCTAGAAATTACTAGATCATGTGAGCATAGACTTAATACTAAAAATGCCATAAAGTCTTGGTGAAAACTAGTACCAAGCCATTAAAAACATTCAGTAATTAGGGACGAGGGTTAGATCTAACGGGTACGGCCGAGCCCCACTCATGGTCCTTATGTGACCTCTTGAGTGCTTCGGTGTCCCAGTCGAGGTCAATCGACACAGTCGAGGTAAATCGACACAGTCGAGGGTAATCGACACAGTCGAGGGTAATCGACACAGTCAAGGGAAATTGACACAGTCGAGGTTAATCGACACAGTCGAGGGTAATCGACATAGTTAAAGGAGCCAACACTAATGCTCCATAAGTCCTCACATGCCTTAAAGGAGCCAACACTAATGCTCCATAAGTCCTCACATGCCTTAAAGGAGCCAACACTAATGCTCCATAAGTCCTCACATGCCTTAAAGGAGCCAACACTAATGCTCCATATGTCCTCACATGCCGAAATGTCTTTGTACAAACATTCAATTAGTACGTGGTGTACACAAGAAAACTTGATTTTTGCAAGAATACTTTATTTATACAAGATACATACCATGTTTTCATACTCGGTATGCAAAACGCATGAACTCGCTCAACTTTATGTTGATGTTTTCCAAAATTACATGTATTTCAGGTGACAGGATGGATCTTGGGCGCAAGTGTTGTATCTAGAAGTAGACTACAAGTTTAGATGTCATCCACTTTTGTTGAATTGTAACCTAGATGAAGGTTGTGTTTAAAACTTAAATGACAAGTGTTTGTGATCCTCAAAATTTTCCGAATGGATGAACATCGTTTTAAATCATGTAGTTGTTTATTATGATCGAATGCAATGATAACAAGCTAGTCACACATCATACGCTTCCGCAAAAGACAGGGTGTGACAGTTTGGTATCAGAGCTTCGATTGTAGTGAACTAGGATTCCTTCTCGAGTCTAGACTACAATCACTAAAGTGCTTTCACAAAAACATTTTACAAAATGGTTTTCATTGCATTCACGAAAGCGCCAAGATCCACAAGTCAGACACTTTTCAAAGAAAAGACAAGGCAAGGACATTAGTGAGGAATACCCATAGAGTAAGGTGCCAACCAAGGCATAGTCTACAAAAGTTAGACTTGACAAAATGACCCCCCCCCCCAAAACGAGAGTTATACGTGGTATAATGCATTAAGTTACTTGATTATGCTAAGTAGCATATTTGTTATTTGTATTCATGCATACGAATAAGTGTACGGAATGATTATTGACGTGAATAAAATTCTTTCGACTCCGACTCCTATTACGGTACGTGACTCGCACGATGAAGCTATCGACCTCGCGTCCTTTGCAAAGCTCGTGGCTGGGAGTGATTACCAGACAAGACTCTGAGCTTGCTTCCGTAGGAGATGGCTGCTCTTCCCTCTCGAACGTGAAGATGCCAAACTACGGTGGTGATGACGAGGCAGAGGCGGCGACCTTGAACGAACTCTTAATCAACGGGACGAGATCCCTCCGGATTATGTGAAGCAAAATTGACAACATACTTGACTAGAAAAGGAAGATGAAGTATTCATCACGAAGGTGCCCCTCCAACTACTAGGAATTCTCTCCATTCCTATTCCATCTAATCATCGTGCCTATACGCGCATAACAGTAACGAATGTTAGCGCATGGACCTCCGCAATGGTCCTTTCCATGGCAAGGAGTGTAAGGACAGTAGTGTCCCCTCCTAGATCAATCATCTGCTTGGACGAGAGAAAATTGGGGTAACTGTGCAAGACAATTTATTATTACGGGGGCCCACGTAATAACGACTTGTAGTGCACAGAAATCCTGGTGGACTCTACGGGTCGAGCTAATGAAAACCACACCAAATTCAATGTATAGGTGTCCTCACCTTCATCTGGTAGAACATCACATAGATCAGTGCTTTAGCACGTAAGAAAGTAGGAAGCCTGTCTCAGCCTACTTCGTGACTGACACTTCTACCTGCGTACGAGACGTTTGAGGAAAATGACATTTAAGCAAGTGAAGATGAAAAACATTCAAGAGATTCAGCGACTTTGCACTCTCTATCACCCATACACGAGCAACCCCCTCTAAGGGAAAATGTACGCCCCAGTAAAGCCAAAAACCTAAGAAAACCAATGTAGCGGGAAATAACTGAAACCTAAATGACCGAGGCAATGTAACCTCAAGTTCGTTTTAAGCCAAGTTGGCAAGCCTAAGTGAAGGCTCAGTAACTGTTTCCCGCTCATACATTGAGTATTTATGTATACATGTGAAATTGGGTGATTACATAATGGCTTATGGTGCTATGTACCTCATAGACACCTGGAATGTTGCCTAACCTACTTCATACCGTTTTGGCAGAAGGGAATGCCGCCCAGGCGAGACACAAACACCAGTACGCTACCAAGAACAGAAGCCGAGCTGCAGGAATGCATCTCGCAGGCAATTGCACGACATGAAGCCCTCCGCTCTAAGCACATCAATGGCACGACTGAGAATAACCCTCCAACTGGCTGCACCTATAAACAGTTCCTAGACTGCAAGCCTTTGAATTTTGATGGCACAGGAGGTGCCATTGCATTTGTCCGTTGGACAGAAAAGACGGACTCAGTTCTAAGAATGAGTAACTGTTCACCCCAACAAAGCGTTACCTATATCTCAGGGTTATTTCTGGATGGCGCACTCTCATGGTGGAACCTTCAGGTTCAGACCCTTGGTGCAGATGCTGCTTATGCACTGAGCTGGGACGAGCTCAAGGAAATGATGGAAAAGAAATACTGTTCTAGGACTGAAATCCAGAAGCTTGAGGTGGAGTTCTGGAATTTGAAAATGGACGGACCGAAGATTCCTGAATACGTCCAGCGATTTCACGACTTGTCTAGGGTCGTCCCCTACCTAGTCAAACCGGAATTCAAGAGGATAGAACGATTCATTTGGGGACTTGCACCCCAGATTAGGGGCATGGTTACTACCTCAAAACCCTCAACCATCGCAGAGGCTATCGATATGAGTGTCACCCTTACTGAAGAGGCTCTACGTGCAGGAAAATTTTCGGAATCTGAGGATAACAAGAAAAAGACTCATGTGGAGTCGTCAAGCAACAAGAAGAGGAAGTCCTCAAACCTAAAGATGAGCACCCAACTCAACTATGGAAGCTCTAAAGCAAACAAAAGAAAGAAAGTGTATTCGCCACATGGCAGGAGCACTGATGGAGCCATTAATAGGGCAGGTGGTAATGTTTACTCGGGGACTAAGCCGAGGTGCAGAGAATGCACTTTTCACCATAAAGGTCGATGTCTGAAGCCTAGGTGTGGAAAGTGTGGAAAAGAAGGGCACAACAGGGACGCCTGTTGGGCGAAGGACCCAGATGGAAGAAATAAGAGAATACCCGGTTGCTACAAATGTGGTGAAGCAGGGCACTTTAGGAAAGATTGCCCAAAGAAGAAACAAGCAAGGAAGGGTTTTCACGATCGAACTCGTGAACCACGCTAGGATCCAGATGCGGTTACGGGTACGTTCCCTATTAACCACCCTTATGCATCTATTTCTAATACTGGCATCAACCTTAACCTTGCATGCTTAGAACTTAAGAAACTTCTTGGCCTAGTCTCAAGTAAGATAGACGTCCCGTATTCTTTAGAAATGGGCATATAGAAGGATAACTTAAACAGTCGAAGCGATTAAGGATCGTGATTAGGCACTCAGAGGGCCGTAACCTTCTGTTACCATTGACTCGTGAGGTCATAATAATCAGCATGGATCGGAAATCCAAGTATGCAGTTGAAGTCGTCAATACGAGAAAATCAGACGCATCCCTCGTGCGAATGATGAAACCCAACTTTACTGTAATAGGCGCAAGGATGCTAGACCCCATAAGGCGGCAGATCTACGACATCCTTCATTGGTCGAAGAGGCATAGAAATGCCTCTGAGTAGACTGCAGAACCTGGGAACATCCCCGCGATGGAAGAAGTTCCAGTAGCCTTTTCAAAAGACTTGCCAGAAATGCCCCTTCGCAGCGTCAAGAGAAGTTTAGGATAAACCACGTGCCAAGAGCAGCACCAGTGTCGAATAATGTCTTACCGACTAACTTCGTCCGTAAAGCATGAGCTCCGGACGTAACTGCAAGAGCTACCAGACAGAGGAAGTTAAGGACATGACGCCTTTAGTTAGGGATATGAGGAGAAAGTTGGCAGTTCCATTTTGCGTAAATTCCTGAGAATTGAGAATCGGAATCCTTTGCCAACGACTGGCAACATAAACAGACAAAATCATAAGATCCTAGTTGCCACCCAAGGATCAACTTGAGGACAGGATGTCCATGACTGTGTATACCAGAAGGAAGTGTCCCTGAAACGACCTTTAGGACTCGCTTTGGAAGTTACGAGTTCCTTGTCGTACCATTTGGCCTAACACATGCATCGACAATATTCATGGACCTCATGAAATCGAACGTGTAAGCCATACCTAGATAAGCCATATACTTATTGACTACATTCTCATATGGCCAATGACCAAGGAAGGTCGTGAGCAACAACTGCAATTTACCTTGCAACTCTTAGAGAAAGAACAGTTAAGCGCTATGATGATGAAAAGCGGATTTCGAATTCGCGAAGTGAGAACTTTCAGATCCATGATGGATAAGAACGAGATTCATGCCAACCCTGCAACCAAGAGCTAAGGAGCTAGAGTTGCAATTATGTGACGCCTCTCGACAAAGTCTCGATTGTACGCCGATGCAACAAGACCACGACATTACATACGTGGCACATTGATTAAGGAATCATGAGAAGAACCCTTGAGATAGGTACAGTCATTGCGCGCAGCAAACTGGGCGTTATTACCTGAAAGAAAACATTGCACGATCTTTACTGATCGCAAGGGATTGCAGCACACCGATGATCGTAAGAACTCGAATATGAACTGAGCTGTTGAACGATGCAGACTGTATGAACAAGATGCGTGCTTGTGTGATAAACTTTGATAAAAAGTTGGAATACTCACTTACCCTTAGTAGAGTCTTCCTACAACAGTATTTATCACGCCGCCGTCTAAACCGCTTTGTGTAAAGCTTTAGATGGAACGTAATGAGTCAATTCCCGTTGTGTTGAACGGAGACCGGGAATAATGGATCAACTGGCCGAGATGGTCCAGGAAAAATCTAGAGGCAAGGTCGTTCATATATGCGATTATATCAAGACAGCCCGCAGAACACAGAAAGATTACGCCGATGAGAGGCAGAAATCGTAAGAATTTGAGACAAGAAGCACGACTAAATTGAGAGCCGCGCCTAGAAAGGGCGTAGTGTGAATTGGAAAACGAAAAGATTGAATCCCCGGTGTAGGGATCAGAACCATTGTTCACAAGATGAAGCTTCCAGAAAAAGATCAGTAGTGATCGCGACACATTCATGTGTCTAGTCTTTAGAGGAGTCTGACGCAAGGAACAATCATAGTTCCCACAAATAAGATTCACGTCAATGATATACTATACAACCTGTTGAGGTTTCGGACCAAGAATCCACAAAATGCAGAAAAGACATGATTGATTTACTTGAGCATGATAAAATACATGACATGAGAACACAAAGACGTGTTTCAAATATAAGTGACCATATTGGTTTCACAACTCCCCTGCGACCGATGGCATCGCTTGAATTTCGGGACGAAATTCTTTTAACGGGGGTAGACTGTGACAACCGTCACTTCTCCGTACATTCCGTACACTAAATGAACAGTGATCTGTGCCTTAATGAACATACATGATCTAGTTTACAAGAGAAATAAGTTTCTGAATTCCATACAAGTGAATTCATGTACGTTTTATACTACAAAATATTGCTTTATGCAAAAACGAGAGCGTTGCGTCAAAAATATTAGTAAACTCACCGGTAAGACACACTGTGTCAACGGAACTGCAGAAAGCAGTCAGACAATAAAATTGGAGCCTTGGTGTAGGTCCAATAACAAGAATACATTAAAACCCAAGAGTACATACAAGGGTTTAATATATATGCTATATGAAAGCAAAAATAAGCACTAAAAAGCACCCGAAACACACTTTAAGAGCAGAACTAATTGCGACAAAACTGCGAAACGAACGTTGATGGCCGCCCGGATAATATTTAATCCCACAAATATTCTGTTATGATTAAAATTTTATTTTAATCAGGTTCGTGTTGAAAAATAAATTAAAACGCTTAAAAACGTTATTTTTCAAGTTTAAGCACGTACCGTGTGTTCCTACGCGACACAGTGCTTACACTGCAAAACGCAGACAACGCAGAAAACCTAGGAATATTCCAGGAATATGCTAAGAATATTCCAGAAATATGCTAGGAATATGCTAGGAATATTCCAAGAATATGCTAGGAATATGCTAAGAATATTCCAGGAATATGCTAGGAATATGCTAGGAATATTCCAAAGAATATGCTAGAAATATGCTAGGAATATTCCAGGAATATGCCAGGAATATGCTAGGAATATTCTAGGAATATGCCAGGAATATGCTAGGAATATTCCAGGAATATGCCAGGAATATGCTAGGAATATGCCATATGGAATGTCTATAAATACCTTGAGATGGCACACTAGACAATTCACCACCCAACACCACAAAACTACTCTCTCCTCTCCCTCAAAAACTTTCGTCCGAACACCCCTTGATCATCCATCATATTTTTCGATTTTGTTCTTCACATTCCAACATCATACAAGTGTCAAGTGTCACGCATAAGAAGGCTTGGTGCACTCGGAGCTCGAAGGACCTCTTTCTCTAGCTTTTATCCACCACATTCGCGTCTAGATACTTCCCTAGCCTCGATCTAGTGGTATGTTGCTTAAAACACATTCTTGAGCTATTTTGAAGTGGTTAATGTGATGTGTAATGATTAAAACTCGAAATCTTACAAAATGGTGCATTAAAGTCTACTAAAAACATGAAAAATGATGGTTAAAAGCTCACTAGTTGTGTAAATGTTGTAGTAATTGAAATTTGTGATTATTTAGGCCCGATCTACGTTGTGGTAGCTCGGATCATCATTTAACCCTGTTTGGTTAAGATCATGGATCTTGACATAAGCTTGTTTGAAATGGTGCAAGGGTTAAAAGGTGAAACTCTACCACACAAGAAACATGAACTTGTGTAAAAGTATTTTTACTTATGAAATAGTGTCTAAAACTAGCCGATCTATGTGTCCACAAGTGGTATTTTCAAAAGACCAAGCGTCAAAAGAAATCACATGTTCTAATCCGGATCTTACACAAACAAAAGTGATTTTTTTGTGATCAAACAAGTGTGCGAACACTAGTGTAACAAAAGTTTTAACAAAGAAATAATTTTCGTAAAAACCGACTAGAAGTTGTGGAACTTCATATTCTTTAAAAATAAAGTTTTTTTTTTTAAGAAATTAAACTTATTTTTAAAGATAACAAGACTTACTAAATGTACTAGTAAATTACTACACATTTTTGTAAATATGCAAGTTCATGAAATGGGGAAAATTAGTGATTGTTGTTGATGATTATTGTTGATAATTGTTGTTGATGATTATTGTTGATAATTGTTGTTGATGATTATTGTTGATAATTGTTGTTGATGATTGTTGACGATTTAAAAGAAAATAAACACATGTTTTGAAAACATGGGAAACCTCCATTTTTAGGGGAAACTCTGTCAAAATTTTTATAAATTTTGACACTTAGAAAAATATAAGTTTTTGAAGAACTTATTCCCTAAAAATGTATTTAAAGGTATTACCAAGGTTTCCCTAATTTTTGGTGATAAGAAATGAGGATTTCTTCAAAAAATAAAAGTGGATATAAATATGTATATTTTTGAGAGAAAAATATATATTATTTTATCACCAACTTTTGTACTAAGTGTATATAGTATGTGTTATACGTGCTAGCGTATTGAGACGTAAAGATACACTAAATACTCATGAGGAGTATAAACATGAAAATACACATACAACATGCTTAGACACATACAAGAGGATATATTTATGAAAATATATTACTTAGACAAAATACATAATTCGGGTGCAAAATACAAGATACGTATATTTATTTTTGAGAAAATGATATAAGACAAATAGTTAAAAATATAAATATTTTTAACACAAGAACACAAATACAAAAGATAGTGACTTGCACTTGTGCGATACAAGTCTAGTGACTAACGTTAATAAAACGCGTTTAGGCCACGACGCTAGATAAGCAACTCCGGTGAAGTTTACGACGCAGGAACGCAAAGTTGTGAGTTCATGCTCCCCCTTTTCTTTAACTGTTTTTGGTTTTATAACTCTCGGGGGTGAAATACATGTTACAAATATTATAATTTTTTTACAAGTAGTAAAAATACAAGAAGCACTCTTGGTGAGAACGAGTACCGAGTGCAATACGAATCGAGAATACAAAAATACGAGAAGCACACTTGGTGAGAACGAGAACCAAGTATGATGTGCTTTAAGAAATGCCTAGAAATTACTAGATCATGTGAGCATAGACTTAATACTAAAAATGCCATAAAGTCTTGGTGAAAACTAGTACCAAGCCATTAAAAACATTCAGTAATTAGGGACGAGGGTTAGATCTAACGGGTACGGCCGAGCCCCACTCATGGTCCTTATGTGACCTCTTGAGTGCTTCGGTGTCCCAGTCGAGGTCAATCGACACAGTCGAGGTAAATCGACACAGTCGAGGGTAATCGACACAGTCGAGGGTAATCGACACAGTCAAGGGAAATTGACACAGTCGAGGTTAATCGACACAGTCGAGGGTAATCGACATAGTTAAAGGAGCCAACACTAATGCTCCATAAGTCCTCACATGCCTTAAAGGAGCCAACACTAATGCTCCATAAGTCCTCACATGCCTTAAAGGAGCCAACACTAATGCTCCATAAGTCCTCACATGCCTTAAAGGAGCCAACACTAATGCTCCATATGTCCTCACATGCCGAAATGTCTTTGTACAAACATTCAATTAGTACGTGGTGTACACAAGAAAACTTGATTTTTGCAAGAATACTTTATTTATACAAGATACATACCATGTTTTCATACTCGGTATGCAAAACGCATGAACTCGCTCAACTTTATGTTGATGTTTTCCAAAATTACATGTATTTCAGGTGACAGGATGGATCTTGGGCGCAAGTGTTGTATCTAGAAGTAGACTACAAGTTTAGATGTCATCCACTTTTGTTGAATTGTAACCTAGATGAAGGTTGTGTTTAAAACTTAAATGACAAGTGTTTGTGATCCTCAAAATTTTCCGAATGGATGAACATCGTTTTAAATCATGTAGTTGTTTATTATGATCGAATGCAATGATAACAAGCTAGTCACACATCATACGCTTCCGCAAAAGACAGGGTGTGACATATTCGGTGGATCCCGGAAGTTTAGGATAGTTTGTTATTTTATCTTTACTATAAATAGATGGGGGCGGATCAGTTTAAGGCACACAATCTCCACTAACACTCTCGCATACTTTCACTTTCTAGCTCATTGTAAACAACACACTTGTATTCAAATTTCGTTGTAACACTTAGTCGATCCGCACCACATCCTGCACTGTATCCTGATATTTGAAGCAATAGAAGAACAAGGCAGCTGCGATTGTCAACTCCCGAGGTTTTATGCCGGCGATCTAGATTGATCAAGGGCTTTCCTCGTACATCTCGTGTCATTTACTTTACTTTTTTGCTCATTGTTTGATCACAGATACGACTCTATATCCTGAGCCGTATCCTGAAACTGTTTTTGCAAATAACTCAATTGACATATTTTTGAACACATTCTCTTAGCACACTACCTCACTTAACTAATTTGATCACTTAATTGCTTCGGTAATTTTTGACCAAAACAACACTTACGAACAAGAAACCCTAATTTCATACATTTGCATTGCAGTAATCTAATCAACAATCAAACATCTCTATCATATCAAGGCATCTTAGTGTCATGCAAGTGATTACACAACCAATCATATCCATTTCACAATAATCAGAATCAATCAATAAACACAGAACTATTGTATGTAGAACTAGGGTTTACATGAATCACATAATCAAGGATTAACAACAAGAAATCATTAAACGTTTACCTTAGATTGATTTTAGATGGAGAGGGAGATCAAAAGTGATGAAGAGCTTGTCACCAAGAATGATGAGGAAGATGATTGTAGAGAGGATTGCAGAGAAATCTTGTAGGTACGTATGATGATTGTGATATGATTGTGAGGGAGGTTAGGGTTAAGGGTTTTGTTTTATTTTCACTATTAACACTAAACACCCATAAGTATTATCTATTACATAATACATGCACAAGACATACAATTTACAGTTTCATCACCAAGTTCATGTATTTGACAAATCTTTCGTAAATAACACATAACCATGCACAATCACAATACACTTTATCGAACCAAAACGTATACAGTTACAAAGCAAACCAGTACTAAACAAACGGTGAACGTGCAATAAATGCGAAAGTGGAATCTCGGAAACTCGAGTTGTCACAAACGTAGCCTAGATGATTTCATGTATGTTGCTGACTCCATGGAATAACTGTATTCTATAGGTGGAATGTCTAAAGCTGGAGGAGCAGGTGTTGCGCATAGCTCGGGGAGCGCGAATACCAAGGATCAGCCCTCTGGTGCAACTCCTACATCCACTCCTACTAAAGAGGAGATGGAGATTGATTCGGATCCCCAGCTGACCAGGAAGAATGCATCGAAGAGGTAGCGCGAGGAGTCAATGCATGACCATGTGCCTAGTGCTAAGAAGGTTGCATCTCGCAAACCAACCATAGACAAAAAAGCTAACCTTAGATTTAGATCCTTATTGTCTAGGATCTCTCCTGGTACATGCTTTGTAACTTAGTATTGTTGAACATTTCCATGTTCTTTGTCATGTGCTGACATAGTATGCGTCTTGCAGACACAAAAGCCGCCCAGCCGAGAATCAAGATCATTCATCCCAAACGTGCGCCCAAGGCACCTTCGCCTACTCCTGTTGTTGCTACAAAGGAGGCAGGAGGTGCACCCGCGGTCACAGGTGAGATAGCTGCAGAGATTGAGAAACCAGTTGAAGCTGAAGTTGAGCAGGCTGCGACAATCGAGGTTAAAAACCTGTGCAAACGGCTGAAGAGCCTTCTCAAGAGGTTCATGAAGAGGGTGATGCGGCCCATAAGGGTGTTCAATCTGAAACGCCGCAAGCGGGTGCTGCCGGCGTGGGTGCTGTCGGCGTGGGTGGTGAAGGTGTTAGCTCTTTCAGAGCCCAACATAGGGAACCTTCACCAATCTGGCCTAAAGATACTTTGGGCGATTATAATTATAGGCCTTACACTAAAAGTCGCGCCAACGAGGGCCCATTCCCTCGTACGGGGCTTGAAGCAAGGGGACACTTTCGCCACTTTCCCTCCATGTCAGGAATGGTTTCTGGGAGCCTTACCCCTGCTGAGGTTCTTCATAAAAAAAAGCACAAACATGAACAACTGTATTAATCTCATGTGTTTGCGCAGGCCAACCAGGTATCGCCTCGTAATCTGCTTCATAGTTCATGTTCTTGAAATCGAACCGTATGGTGTATGTGAACCCGTGCTTCTCCGTGCTGACTAATCTTAAACCTGCTCCTGCGCCGTCTTCATTTGATGCTCCATCGGTGAACAACAACCAAAGTTTTTCTGATGTTTTTTTGCGCGGGAGTCTCGATTGCTTCGCATTCGGGAATCTTGTCGGCGGGAACTTGCGTGGCAAAATCTGCCAGGACTTGTCCCTTGATTGCTGGATGTCGTCGATATACAATGTTATAACCCCCTCGCTCGATAGCCCATTTCGCCAATCTTCCGAAGATCTTTGGCTTTCGCTGAATGTTACCAATGTGAAAGTTGGTTAGAACATTTACGACATGGCCTGTAAAGTACCTGCGCAACCTCCTTGACGCGTGGACCAAAGCCAGAACCAGCTTCTCCAATATTGTGTACTGAGTCTCTGGAAAAGATTGGAGTTTGAATCCCCTCCCTTTCCACTAATAACACTGCGCCTACTACCTTGTCTGAAGCTGACAAGTACAGAACAAGCGGTTCCTCTTCGCGCGGGGCGGTCAAGGTAGGGAGTTGGATCAACCACTCCTTCATTTGCTTGAAGGCAGTTTCAACTTCAGTCATCCATCTGAACTCGTTCTTTTTTACGCTGTTGCGCAACGTACTTATAAAAGGAAAAGATTTTGCGGCGTGATTGGACAGGAAATGATTCAGCGCGGCTAGCCAGCCGACTAGCCATTGCATTTCCTTTATGTTGGTAGGAGAAGGCATTCTCTTAATGGCTTGCACCTTCTCATGGTTCACTTTGAATCCACCCTTTATCACCATAAATCCCAAAAATTTACCTTCCTCCATTCTGAATGAACACTTGCTCGGATTGAGCTTCATGTTAACGTTGCACAATGATTTGAAGGTATTTTCTATGTCTTTCAACATCTGATCCTCTTATGGGCTCATGATAACCAAGTCGTCAATGTACACTTCGACATGCTTACCAATGTCATCGGTGAAGGTTCGATCCATTAAACGCTGATAGGTTGCGCGAGCATTGCCCAAGCCAAAAGGCATCTTGGTATAGCAGAAAATACCCATCTCTGTGCGGAATGCCGTTTTATCCTCATCTTTGCGTGCCATTTGCACTTGGTGGTAACCCTTGTAACAATCCAAAAAACACTTCCATCGGAATGGTGCGAGAGAGTCGATCTTTTTGTCTATCTCGGGGAGAGAATAACAATCTTTGGGGCAAGCCTTGTTAAGATCCTTGTAGTCCACGCACATGCGCCATCCCTCGCTTGACTTCTCGACCATTACTAGGTTCGCAACCCACGTTTGATAACGTACCTCGCGCAAGATGCCAGCTTTCAACAATTCTGAAATTAGTTCGTTCATCGCTTTGGTCTTCTCAGAACCAAGACAGCGCTTTCTCTGGACAACAGGTTCGACGGAAGGGAAAGTGTTCAAGCAATGTTCGGTAATGTCGCGCGGGACGCCAGTCATGTCAGCTGGCGACCAGGCGAAGATGTCCATATTCTTGAAGAGCAGTTGCTTCAAAAACGTTCGAATGTTCTTGGACATTGCAGGATCGAGGGTCACTGTTTGCTCGGGATACTTTCAGTTCAACACCCACTTCTCTGGCTCTGTGCATAGAGTGCTTTTACTTGTCTTTGCTGGGCGAGCTTTGTCGGTGGCCATTACCTCTTTTCTTGAATAGATGATCGCCACTCTAGTTTCAGTTGGGAAACCGACCGCGGAATGTGGAGCAAACGTCACCATGCTCAGATGACCCTGGGTTTCTCTACCAATCAACATATCATGCCTTGAGTTGACTGGCATGACCATGAAATTTACCTCCGTCGTTCTTGAATTCTTCCTGTCTGACAGTGTGGCCGGGAAAGAAATCTGGCCTAGAGGAAAAACTGTTTCGTTGAAGAAACCCGATAAGGGATAATCCACCGGCTCCAAGTGCACCTTATCCTCTGGATTAAACAGATTGAAACATTGTTCGTAAATGATATCGGTCGTACTCCCCGGATCGATGAAGATGTAATCTGTCTCATAGAGGCCCAGGATACTGGTGATGACGACAGGACGTGTGGCGCGAGGCCCCCTCGTACCACCGAGAATATAACTTGCTGTTCATACCATGATTCATCAATCGGGTGCTTGCCCCTGCTTTTCGCGCTTCTTCGCGATCCTCCGTTTAACAAATGGGTTTCTAGCCGGCGGACTTTCTTTTGGCCCCCTTCATTAGTTCTCTGTATCTGTCTAGTTTCCTTGCGCACGTTTTTCACCAGATGCCCAAGCTTTTCGCTTTTAAGGGCTTTCTCGATTTCTATGCGCAGACTGATACAATCATCAGTCAGGTGACCTGTGTTCTTGTGGAAATCACAATACAAGTTTGGGTCCTAGCTTTTCTTGTTTCTCATGGGTTGGGGGGCTTTAAAATCATGGTTCTCCGTCATAAGGACCTCTTTGGGGTCTTGGATAACGGAGTCCAATATTTCTCCCAATTCCCATTTTTTGTTGCTTTTTTATACCCAATTTTATCGATTGTGGCGCGCGCATCTTCCCCGTAGCGAATCTGTCACACCCTTAATTTCCACATGCGGAGTTTTACCGCGAGGCGTGTAACCGATCAGGATCCAGCCACTAATCATGTCGAACCAACTATTCAAAATCATAAAATTTCACTAACAACATGATTAGCGTATAAGTTTAATTGTCCAAAACACAGTTTATAATGCAGCGGAAAAATAAAGTTAAAAACCAACAGAAACTAAAACCACAAGTTAAATAAATGTAGAAAAAAACATAAAGTT
Source organism: Helianthus annuus (assembly GCF_002127325.2). Lineage (NCBI taxonomy): Eukaryota > Viridiplantae > Streptophyta > Magnoliopsida > Asterales > Asteraceae > Helianthus > Helianthus annuus. The sequence goes on along the minus strand of NC_035435.2, from coordinate 92,889,365 downwards.
TTTAGCAAACCACCCACTCTAGCCAATTGCAAGGCCATCCATAGTTGTACCTACTGACCTGCAAAGCATGCAACTACGTGTCAACAATAAAGTTGGCGAATTCACAAAATTTGAGTTTAGTAAAAGTAAAGTTCACAACGTTTTGGTATAAGTATGACTCGGGTAGCTAACCCTCATCATATGACTAAACTGTGTACCGAATGCTGACGTTTTCATTGGTGCCCTCAATAATGTCTATCAATATTAAAGCAAGAGTGAAGGTTAGAACTTCACGCCCGGCCTCCAGCATGGTGTGAGGTTTGTCAAACCTAATAGCGCTATCAACTAATACCCCGCGTATGCCCACCCGGTAATTTAATCGGTAAAATACGGGGACTTTCATTATAGAGTTTTTCGTTTAGTCTAAGTGTACTATCCACCTCCAATGGATAGCATGTTTCAATGGTCCACACAAGAGACGCAAGCATAGCCCAAACCAGGGCTACCGTAAAAAGTGTTGTCCCAAACCAGGGACGCATGCTTTTAGAAAAAGTTGTGAACTCACATTAGTTTGCTCGGCAGAAAATGAGTGTGAAAGGTAATAGGAGTGATCAACCTCATCCTGATAGGTTTAAGGTGGTGTTTGTTTTTTGGCCAGAAGCACTTCTGGCCACTTATGTCTGCGCCGCGCAGACGCGCGCAGAGGTTTGGAGTCCGCAGCTTGTTTGTTTTCTCGCAGACCTTTCATTAAAAAAGGTCTGCGAGACCTCTTCACCACACAGACATGATTCCATGTCTTCTTGGAACCTCTTCTTGGCAGACCTCTTCTTCCACCACCTCCACCACCACATCCCTGCCACCACCTCCACCACCACCTCCGCCACCACATCCCTGCCCAAACCTCCACCACCACATCCCTGCCCAAAAACCCCAAATCGAACCAAAACCCCCAAATCAATATCGGTGAGAGAGATACCGTAGAAAGAGAGAGTGAGAGAGATACCGTTGAGAGGGAGAGAAAGAGAGAGAGATCGGTGGTGGTGGTGCTTGAACCGAAACCCCCAAATCGAACCAAACAAGCTGGTGAGATGGCGGAGATCGGTGGTGGTGGTTGAACCCAGAAAACCCCCAAATCGAACCAAATAAGCTGAGATGGCGAAGATCGGTGGTGGTGGTTGAACCCAGAAAACCCCCAAATCGAACCAAACAAGCTGGTGAGATGGCGGAGATCGGTGGTGGTGGTGGTTGAACCCAGATCGGAGATGATGGCGGTGGTGTGAAGGCGGAGGTGGTTCGGTGGCGGTGGTGCGGCGGTGGTGGTCCACAGATTATAGAGAGAGAGTAGAGAGAGAGAGAGAGTTGAGGCAGAGATTGTGTGGGAAAAGTGGTTTTGTAGAAGGAAAAAAAAACAAACCCTCTTCTCCTTGCAGACTGCAGACATTTGGTCCACCTCTTCTCCTGCAGATGCCTACAGATGTGGTCCGCAGACTACAAACCTTTTCCCGCAGAAAAAACAAACAGCACCTAAGTTTACCATGTCAGTTAGTTTAGACTCACTTCATCCTACACGTATTCTAGCACATAGCCACGCAATATGCTTTACATTCAATTAACCGTTCGTGTAAGTTGGTGCACATTATATGTTATACATTCATTGGTACCCATTAAGATTTTTAATAATCATTGACCCGTTTCTTTTAATTTCCTGATGAATATGAATTTGAATCAACCCTTTATTTAATGATAAAAAAACTACTTTGGTTACAATAAAGTGATTTCCTAAACCTTATAAAATAATTCATCACCTCTGTATGATATAAGAATTATGAGTGTGTGTATATTAAAGAAAAGAGATTTCAAATTTCAATTATCTCATTTAAATCTACCAGTATAGTTTAATTTTAAATACGTATTAACACATAGAGAAAAAAAATAGAGATTGTTAACCTTAAAATTATAAAAGCCTATATCATATTCATACTCAGAATAGTTTTAACTTTCATTAGGCAATTTCAAGTAATTACATTCAAATACTTAAAGTGCAATGGCTAATTATAAAACAAATAGTTTTAACTTTTAGAGGTTGTTTGTTTACCTCTTAATGAGACTCTTAATGGTTCAGACATCTTACTGGTTCAGCACTTAATGGTTCAGACTGTTAGATATCTGAATGATTCAGACATTTGCCTCTGAATGGTTAAGATTTATACAAAGTCTGAATGATTAAAACCTCTAATCTAAATTGGTCAGACATTTGTCTCTAAACGGGTAAGTATTATACAGGCTCTTAATGGTTCAGACCTCTTACTGGTTCAGCACTTAATGGTTCAGACCTCTTACTGGTTCAGCATTTAACCATTCAGATGTTGCCAAACAGCCCCTTAGACGTATAAATTACTACTGTTGCTTATATGCATACATATGCAGAAGGTTAATAAGCATCACTATTAAAAGAAAACCCCAAAAATCCATGTACTGAACAAAATCAAAATTTCAAGTTTCACCATTTTTACAAAGAGAAAAGTAAGGATGCTCTTGTTTAACACAAAGCTCGTATATCTCTTATTTAAAGTTTTGATTCAGATATCTTAGTCGTCTGAACTAAAAGCGCTCGCATACCCGATATTCAAATTAATGAAGCTACACATAGCACATAGACGATGGTTCAATTTATTAACCTGATCGACGAGGAAATATTGAATTTACCAGATGACTAGGAGCAGAGGAGTGCCGATAAAAGGAAATGATTCAAGCACTTGCGGTGACAAGGTTAGAACTACTACGGAACATTACGACCACGGCCTGAGTGACGACTGCCAACATCGTCAAAGCAAAGATTTATGATCAGCCTAAGTAAAGCTAAGAAGATGGCTGAAATCAATTTATAAGTTATAAAACAAAGTTCAAAAAAAGAACAACAGTCGACTAGTCGGTACCTATAGTCGCACCGGAATGAATCAGATATCTTAAACGATCGAACCGGTGGCGGCAACGAAGGTATGGCATGACAAAAACTCCGGCGAACAGGTGGCCACAACGGAATACAATGAGCGGTGTCGCAGTATAGCTAAAACACGGAGCAGGGAATTGTTAACTAACACATGCACAATTGGAGCCAATAGAATATTGTAATTTTATTGTAATTTATTTGTATTATATTTACCTAAAATAGATAAGCTAAATTAGTGGATGTTTGTTAGGTAGGTGCTAGTATATATCTCTTTCCTTATACCAGTTCAAATTCATTTGAAAATATTCCCCTTTATTCTAACAAATCACATGGTATCAGAGCTTTGAGGCTCCATATCTTCAATCTCTTCTTTTCTTCGTTCCCTTCGTTTCTTCTTCTTCAGAGACTACGGTCTGATATACCTTCAATCATTTAACCATGGGTGACAAACTGCTCCGACAAAACCTGAAACACTTCATCCCGTCTACAACGTGACCAACATCCAAAACAAAGTCAGAATTTTGGATGGCAAGAAGGTAACCTATTCGTCGTGGGTTAAGCTATTTCAGTTGCATGCTCGCGGGTACAAGGTCTTGGACCATATCGATGGTACAAAACCTCCCGGCGAAGAAGAACCGGCGTATGGAAACTGGATGGAAATAGACGCGATCGTCCTCCAGTGGATCTATGGAACACTTGCAGACGACCTCTTGGCTCGCGTTCTCGAACTCGAGTCCACAGCCCTTGAAGCTTGGAATCGCATTAAAAATATCTTTCACAGCAACAAAGGATATCGTACGACCGCTCTAGAGCACCAACTTGTCAATCTCAAACTTCAATCCATGCCCTCTCTAGATGCTTACTGCCAACGACTCAAGGAATTGTATGATGAGTTGAAAGATGTGGGAAGTCCGATCACCGAAAAGAGGTTAGTGATTCAACTTGTTCGTGGCTTACCATCCGAGTTTGATATTACAGCCGCTCACATCAATCAAACTCTACCTTCTTGGGACGATGCTGTTGAAATGCTCAATCTTGAGGCTGACCGTCATGCCGCGCGTGACAACTCGTCCATTCTAGGGCCAGTGCCTGAAGCTCATGCAACCATTCATAATATTGGATCCAGTTACAATCGCCAGCCAAATAGAAACGGCCCAAACAGACCAAATAATAACAGGCCCAACAACCGATACATCCCTCGACCCAATGCAAACCATCGCCCTCAGCCCAATCAATCATCCACCACAGCCCACAACTCGCATTCGGCCCAGCGCACAAGCAGACCCCCACAACCCAATCAGCACCCTCCATGGGCCGACCCATATCACCCACCACCGTCACCATACTGGGCCCCATATTGGGCTAGCCCATACTAGCCACCACCATGCCCTTACCCCACAACAGCGGGCTGGGCCGCACCTTGGACACCACCTACAAACAAATCCTACTCACCCAAGCCTAACTCCGAACCACCCCAAGCCCACCGAAGCGATGTTAACCCACTGGATCCTTCTGAACTCGAAGCTGCTTTCTCTGCCATGGCTATGGAACCCGTAGAGGACCAATGGTTCATGGACACCGGTGCTACGTCTCATCTCACTAACGAATCAGGTATGATCACTAATCCAACTGTTAATTCTATTAAATCTGTTTTGGTTGGTAATGGCAATCGTGTACCAGTTCTTCGATCGGGTCATACTACCTTAAACCATACCAATACCCCTATCCACCTTAAAGATATCCTCCACACCCCACACATAGTCAAAAACCTAATACCTGTTCGTAAACTTAATGTCGATAATTATGTTTCTATCGAATTTGATCCATATGGTTTTTCTGTGAAGGATTACAAGACTGGGAAGATCCTGAGTCGACACAATAGTACCGGTCCACTCTATCCGCTCACGGCCCCGGCTACATCTACGACAACCGCATTTCATGTTTCGTCTTCATTTAACTTTTGGCATAATCGACTAGGACATCCAGGATCTCATATCTTGGATTTCTTAAGATCGAAAAGTTTAATTCCTTGCAATAAACTTAGTACTTCGTTTGTTTGTCATTCATGTCAACTTTCAAAGAATAAAAGGTTGCCGTTTCATTTGTCAAATTCCAATACTTTAATACCATTCGACATCGTCCACTGTGATTTATGGACCTCACCTTTGCAAAGTAAACATGGTTACAAATATTACATGGTTCTTATCGACGATTTTACCAACTTTACTTGGGTTTATCCATTACGCTTTAAATCTGAAACGTTTACTAAATTCACTCAATTCTATAAATTCATTCTCACACAATTTAATCGACCAATTAAATCGTTTCAATGTGACATGGGGGGAGAGTTTGACAACAACAACTTCAAATCATTTGCAACCAAACACGGCATTCAATTCCGTTTTTCATGCCCACACACATCTCAACAAAATGGCAAAGCCGAACGTATGATACGACGACTCAATGACATCATTCGGTCTTTGTTAACCCATGCTTCATTACCTCCCGTTTTTTTGGGTTGAAGCGTTGCACACCGCAACCTACCTACACAACATCTTGCCATCTAAAACCATACATTCCAACATTCCCACTACCATGCTCTATCTAAAAACACCTGACTACGACCATTTACGCGTCTTCGGAAGCGCATGCTTTCCAAACCAATCAGCAACTCAACCACACAAACTTGCACCTCGGTCCACAGCCTGTGTATTTCTTGGGTACCCACCAAAATTATCGGGGTTACCGACGTCTCGACCTTCAAACTGGAAAAATTATATTATCACGACATGTTACGTTTGATGAACAATATTTCCCTTATGCCTCAACACCAATTCAACAAAATTCATATTTTTTTTGGACAGTGACCTTTCTCCTACAATATTCACTACCTCACCTTCCCCTATACAACCTACCATGTTCCCTACCCCACCATCACCTACTCAATCTACCCCCTCCACAGAAGCCTTAAATTCGTCCCACCATACAAACTCCCACACAACGAGATACCTTCCACACCACATTCAATCCCATCCGTCACAAATACTTCCGTCACTAACACTTTGCACCACCACTCCAACACTACAGCTTCCGCCACTCCTACCCATACCACCCAAACCACCCCAACTATACCCGTACCACCCCCACCACCCTCATCACAGCCTATCACAAATCATCCGATGGTTACCCGTTCCAAACGTGGCATCGTGAAAACCAAACATCCGATTAACCTGCATGTCGATGCCGCCCCTACCACACATACCATCTCTCCTATCCCAAAGTCACACAAAACAGCCATGACCGATCCGAACTGGCATGAGGCTATGCAAACTGAATACAAGGCTTTAATAGAAAATGACACGTGGGATTTTGTGCCTCGACCTACGGATACTAGCATCATTAGATGCATGTGGCTATTTCAACACAAGTTCCATGCGAACGGTAATCTTGAACGTTACAAAGCTCGTCTAGTCGTAAACAAAAAATCTCAACAAGTAGGCATTGACTGTGACGAGACATTTAGTCCCGTTGTCAAACCGAATACAATTCAAACGGTTCTTAGCTTAGCAGTCTCAAATAAGTGGCCAATCAATCAACTTGATGTTAAGAACACGTTTCTACACGGCGACCTAAACGAAACCGTATATATGTTTCAACCACCAGGTTTCGTTCACTCGGACAAACCCACGCATGTTTGTCGCCTAAAGAAATCTCTTTACGGACTTAAGCAAGCTCCGCGCGCATGGTACCATCGGTTTGCTTCATACATTAAAACATGTGGTTTTCGAAGCGCGGTCTCTGACAGTTCTCTGTTTATATATCGCAATGGCACACAAATGGCATACCTACTCTTATATGTCGATGATATTATCTTGACCGTGTCCAACACCACTCTGTTGCATCACTTTATAAACTTGATGTCTCAAGAATTTGCAATGAAAGATCTTGGCCGTATCCACCAGTTTCTTGGCATTCAAGTTCAATCTACAAAGGATGGCTTGTTCTTATCTCAACAGTTGTATGCAGCCGACATCCTTACACGGGCAAATATGCAACATTGTAAACCAAGTACCACCCCAACAGACACAAACAACAAGCTTAGTGCCGACACCGGTGAATTGTTACCCGACGGTTCTCTTTATCGAAGCCTCGCCAGTGCACTTCAATATTTAACAATTACCCGACCCGACATTGCATACGCGGTGCAACAAGTTTGCTTATTTATGCACGCCCCACGCGAGCCACACTTTAATTTTCTTAAACGTATATTGTGGTATCTAAAAGGCACCATTGATCAGGGCCTCTATATTACTCCTTCCAAATCGGTCACACTCACCGCCTACTCCTATGCCGATTGGGGGGGTTGTCCAGACACTCGACGATCAACTTCGGGGTATTGTGTCTATCTCGGCGACAACTTGATCTCTTGGTCCTCAAAAAGTCAACCAACTATATCGAGATCTAGTGCCGAGGCAGAATACAAAGGCGTTGCAAACACCGCAGCTGAGCTCACATGGCTTCGTAACCTCCTCTTAGAGCTACATGTCCCAATTCGTCAAGCTTCCATCATCTATTGCGACAACATTTCTGCCATGTATCTATCTCACAACCCGGTCCAACACCAACGTACCAAACATGTAGAGATCGACATTCATTTCGTCCGGGAAAAAGTTCAGCTAGGCGCCATTCGGGTCCTCCATGTCCCAGCGGATTACCAATACGCGGATATTTTTACCAAGGGACTTCCACGACACTTGTTCAATCGGTTTAAGTCCAGCCTTTGCCTTCGCCAAGCTACGGCTACGACTGCAGGGGGATATTAACGTAACACATGCACAATTGGAGCCAATAGAATATTGTAATTTTATTGTAATTTATTTGTATTATATTTACCTAAAATAAATAAGCTAAATTAGTGGACGTTAGTTAGGTAGGTGCTAGTATATATCTCTTTCCTTGTACCAGTTCAAATTCATTCGAAAATATTCCCCTTTATTCTAACAAATCACGGGAATGTGAAGTTTCGGTTGCGGGGAAAAAGGCTTAAAACGTAGTTGAGGTTGGTGATAACTGATAATTACCCAAATAATCGGCCAGATCGTTTGAAGCTATTTGAAAACTTGATTTTTTTTTTGGATAACTCTTGAACGGAATCGAGGTGGGATGCGGATATACGAAACTTGAGTAGAAAGTCAACATTCATAAATCATATAGTTCTTTTATTGTTTGTTTATTTGTTTTATCTTTTTTTTCTTTCTTTCTTTTTTCACGTACACCACATGCACACATTCAAAGGTTTAACTCATTAAACCAATAATTTAATATTAATCTATCTCTACTATCTATAATAAGAGATTATGAGCTAATGTAAAAATGCCTACGTGTCAATTTCTATGCTCTGCCACGTGGACTCGCTGATGTCATAATTCTGTTTTCAATATTTATATATATATATGAATCTATCTAAAGTATATAATCTGATTTTATTATTAGTAAAAAAGAGTTTTATTTAGGAGGGAATTTTGAAATTGCATGGGGATAAGAAATTGCCATTTAATGTACTGCAAGAAGTAATCATATCTCTCTCTCTCTCTCCTTCTTCTTCACTCTTTCTTATTCAAAGTTTCTTCTCATTAGTAAATTTCACCGATTCCATTTCACCATTTTCTTCTCATTCCAAAATGTCCGCATCTTCTATGCAAACTATGTCATCCGGCTAGAAATCCGACGGTGAACCACCATCTTTGTCACTCAGTTTCATTGATGATTTGAATCCGTCCAAAGATATGTGGAATCTCAAGTGTTGAATCATCCGGAAATGGGTTCAGTCCTTTCAGATGGATCTGATCTTGCTCGATGAGAAGGTATTAGTGTTTGTCAAGCATCTGTCCTTTTTTTACTCTTTTTATCATTTTCATTTTGAGTTTTGTGTAATTTAGGGTTAGATAAAAAGAAACAAAGATGAATATTTGTTTGTTTTTTTATCCGAAATAGATGATTATTGTAAAGTTACTGTTTGTTTGTTTGTTTAAAGAAAGAAAGATGATTTTTTGTTTGTTTTTTAGATCCTTTATAATTTAGGGTTAGATATAAAGTAACAAAGATGAATATTTGTTTGTTTGTTTTTTTTCAAAGAAATAGATGATTAATAGATGATTATTGTGAAGTTAGTGTTTGTTTTTTGGATCCTTTGTAATTTAGGTTTGTGTAACTAAAGTTACATGGTTATGTATTTTCTGTTTTGTGTAATTTAGGGTTAGTTATAATGATAAAAAGACTAATATTTTGGTTTTTTATGGTCATTTATAGATAGTTATTGATTGTTTCTTTGTGAAAGGATTAGGCACAATGAAACAAACATGAATATTAGTTGGTTATTGATCCTTCATATGTGGAGACTTTAGCTGAGTATATTTTATATTTTTTTGAGGTACTGTTTGTTTGTTTGTTTCTAAACTATGTGGTTTCACTTATTTGTCAGGGTCGTAAGATTTAGGCAGGGATTAAGGCTCCATTGATACCACAGTTTATCTCACAGCTTCATGAGGATGACGTTGTTATTCTCTCCAGATTTGGTGTTGGAGAAAACACTTATGCTTACAAACTTATTAACCATGGTTACAAGATTAACTTTTACCGGTGTACGGTTGTTACATGTGCGAATGCTTGGAAAGGTGTTGATTACGGATTTAATTTCATCGCACATTCACACATTGTTAATGGAGAAGGAAAGGATCTGCTTACGTGCGGTATGACTATTTCTGATAATCTGATATATGTTTTGCCTCCCTTTCCAATCTCAACAATTTCTGTTGCTATGTTTACCATTTTCGATGTTGCTGGAATTGTTGTCTCGTGTGGAGATATGGAAATCTTTCCTAACCAAAGAAAAAAGATGAACTTGGATCTTCAAGATGTCCAGTAAATTCTCATTTGCCATTTATATAAATTTGTTTGTGTGTTATGATTGTATATAATACAATACCAATGATTAGATTATTTTATATAAAAGTTCATTAAATGGTTGTTCTTATTTAATACAATACCAATGATTAGATTATTTTATATATAAGATTCTTTATTGCATTTAATGGTATATTCATAGTAAATCATTTTCATTATTTAATGTAAATGATTAGTAAATGATATACAATATTCACAGTAAATGATTGTATGAACTTTTAATGCTGTTTTTTTTATCTGTTTCTTTTAGGGGAGAAGTAGTCCGTTGTACTTTGTAGAATGCGTATGCACAAGAATTTAATGATTTTTTGTCTCAAAACTCTCCGAATGAGACTGTGATGGCTGTCATTCAGCATGCGAGGATTAGGAAGTGGCAGGGTAATTTATATTTGACTGATTTATTTCGTTTAGTTTTTCCAATCTTCATTTTCTTACATTTTTTAAGAACATTTTTTTATTTCTTCAGTGATTTGTAATGAATTGTTGGATATGTATATTGTTTCTTGCAGGTCAATATACTGTTCAGAGTGATAAGTTTGGAAGTCGTCTATTTCTCAACCAAGAAATTGCTGAGATTAATGATCTTCGCAGGAGGTACTATCACTGATTTATATTTCATATTTTTCTTATTTTTATTAAGATAAGTGTGAGTATTAACGCTAATTGTGGTTTTATTTTTATAGTCTTTTAGTGAAACAATTTGAAGCCGGTGCTTCTTCTTCTCAAACCATTCTTTCATCTCAGAGTGTATTTCCAGTTCGTCAGGAATTTCTAACTGAGACTCCTAAGAGACATATTGATGAAATTATTGAGATTGATAACGTAAGAATAATTCTATATACATTCATAGGCATTTAATTTTGTTAATATTTTCTATATTTTATCAATTGAGCATGTTAATAAAGCTTTATCTGTGATATCGTAGGTAATGTCATGTGTGGTAGTTGCAACGATCAAAATTGTTCAACAAAACTATGGGTGGTTTTATCCGACATGTCGAGACTGTAACAAGAAGGTGTTGACCAAAATTGAGTACTTACAATATGCTAAAATCATTTCTGATGAGGTCATGAATCTGTCACCTACTTCATTGGTTTGTCCGAAATGCGATAAAGAATGCACATCGATAACCATAAAGTAAGTTAACGTCCGATCTTTTTATGTCCAGAACTGCTATGGTTTTAGCTGTAATTTACTTGACATTTATTACAGGTTCAAAGTACATTTGAGAGTGCAAGATGAAACTGGCAGCGTTTCTTTTATGATGTTTGATAAAGATGAAATGAAGCTTATTGGTTCAACTGCGAATGATATAAGGGAACGCTAAGTGAAGGTCGATGATACTGAAAGTTTAACACCTCGTAAAATCATACCCAATAAAATAAAGACACGTGTCATGTAAGATAAACGTGTCAGGAACCCGGATCAAGTAAAAGATGTATGGTAGGATTTAAAAATGTCGACATGTTAATAAACACCTCTGAGCGACCAAATTATAAATCCCAAGACCTTAAATCATTATGATAAACATCTGATATAGGTAACCGGTTATTCCTATTATAAATAAATTCAGTTTATAAAAGAATATGGGTATTTAAATAATGTTATAACAAAGTCCATACACAAAATTCTTGTTTAGAAGAATTCAATTTTTTTCAAATGTATGGCAAAACCCTTCCACAAAAATCCAAGGCAACATAAGTGCATGGATAGGCATGCATGCCCTTTTTCTGAACTGGTCATGTGGTCCCATACTGTTGCAAAAGATCCGAGATTCGGATTAGGAGATTTGCATGGGCAAAACCTTAAAAATTTACAAGTTTTTGTCTTCCGATGAAGGCTTACGGACCGCAAAGGTGAACCCTTACGGTCCGTAAGGTAGCAGACCTAGGCGATGGTTTTTAGAAGCAGTTACGGACCGCAAAGCCTAAGGCTTACGGTCTGTAAGACCTGTAAGGCTGTAATTGGGCAGAATTTTGGACAGATGCCTGTTTATCAAGTTACACCGCCTTATTTTGGTGGTTTTCGAAAATCAGGGGTCATGCAACTGGTTTTGGCATCATAGGGACATCTGGGAACATCTTGCAACATTTGTAGACTATGTTGGCATGATCTTGGACATTTAGGATCACTATATAAGGAGGATGAGTTGCAACCATTTTGTTTGCTTATTCAAAACTCACCTCAAGGCTTTCTCTGAAGTACCTGGAGCTCAAACTACTTTTATTAAGTTCCCTAATCATACTTAGGACCTTTGTAAGTGTCCTTAACTTTCTTTAATTCAGTTTAGCTTAGTTAATTAGCTTAAAGTCAAACCGTCGTAATTAAGGTTTGACTTCGTAATTAATCAAGATTTGTCTAGTCAAATCTCGAACTAAAATACCTATGAGTTGGTAATTATGTGGGTAATAAACCCTTAAAAGGGTACTCTCTGATTCCCAATCTAAGTAGGTTATATGTCGGGTCAAAGTTAACTTTAAAAAGTCAACATAAAGCTTATTTTCAAATTAAGGCATAATTAGCAATGTAGAAGCCATGCAACCTGTTTTATCATTAATATAACTTGGTAATTAATGTAAGAACATGTCTAAACATGTTCAACCCGACAATTTTCAGTTTAGGCACGGTTCGGGACCGAAAGTCGCATACTTTGACTTCTGCTTTGACTTTCAGTTCTGACCCGTTTGAAAATAATTTAGAAATGCCTTAGAGCCTTATTTGGACCAGGTTTCATATAAGTATAACCCTCTGTGATTATACAACTTGGTTCGTTAGTTATCCAATTCATATGCATGTTTCCGTTAATTGCTTAAATGTTGACTATTATGCCCTTTACACCTTAAAACGTGATTTTTGAAAAAGTAAAAGAAAACCTTCATTTCTGATTTGTAGACTTGTCCCTAAAATTTGACATCAGTTTGAGGTCTAGATTAAGAGTTATGCTCATTAGCGTAAATAAGAAGCTTTTTAGTAATTAAATGGCATAATTAACATATAGCCTATCTAAACCAAATTTTTAATATCAAACTTTTTACCCACTGATGTAATATATTATTTGGGATCTTTGAAGAATTTTATTTATTTTTAGGCTGAGCATAACATAGAGTCCTAAGCTTAATTCGGTTATTGTCGGTTTTGCCCTTTTGGGCTATAAAATGAGTTTTACAAATCCTTTTGACACCAAACCTTTTTCTGCTGATCTAATATGATAAATAAAATATTTTTGAGCCTTCTGGAATAATAAAAATATCAACTTTCCTTTGAAAACCCGGAAATGGCTTCAAAACGCCTTTTTAAGCGTTTTTAACGCATAGTATGTATTAAAACTATTTTAAACATATAAGGTTTGATGCCTACAGATATTTTCAGTAAATTTTTATATTTTAACAGTAAGCAAAAGTTTTAAACTCAGATTTCCAGTTTTGACCTTTTGGCTTATGTGAAATTACCAAAATGCCCATACGGTGCATAGTATGGTTATAATTAATAAATTTCACATATATATGATACCCTACTGTTATAACTTATTAAATTAAGTTTATTTACTGATTTAATCAAACCTGTAACTCAGATTACTATTTAAACTCTTTTATAACCTTTAAAATGACCAAGTTGCCCCTACGGGGCATAGTTTGAGTTTAAAATCATTATGGGCATAATAGAAGATATCTTACTGATGTCACAACATATTTAAGTCATATTAACTTAGGAAATCTGTATATGACTCATATGGTTACCCGTTACGCATTATCCGCGTTCGGTTCGGTTTATGTAACTAGTATGCATAAATTGACCAAAACGGGTCAAACCATATCACTTTTGTCTCAAATCTTGAATGTGTTTAATTTACCCATATTATACAAGTCTCCAAACTTGTCGGGTCTAAATCACATTCTATTCCGGTCTTTGCTTAATCATGCGTTTGAACCGTATCTTTCTTTACAACTAACCGGTCTAAGCTTAGGCTAAATTATAGACCCGTTAGGAATCTAGTAGGTTATTATAAACCTTCGTTCCAGAATAGGAGACCCGGTAAAAGCTACGTGCACTTGCTTATTGTGATTATTACTTGCAAAGGTAAATACTTTTAACTTATTTTCCCTATACGGGCTTGGGGTACGGTATATAAAATACCGCTTGGTCGGATATTGAATTTTTTATCGTATGAAGGTTAATTTATTGAGATGACCCGTTTAAATTGTTTTATTTGCTTAAACCTTTGGGGGGTTAATGACCATGTCCCGGATATCCATGGCATCCTTCACAGAAATGGCCACGACCTTAGCACACGCGGGTGTAGGCGTACACCCGCCAGTGCATTTATAAATAATAAGGTATAACCGCCGGTTTCGGGAATAACCGGCCGCGGGACTATACCATGTGGTGTGTCAATTAATCTTTAACCCGGTGTTCAACCCGGGCTACTGAACTTATAAGAAACATGTAATTCTTTTACAAGTTTATATATAAATAATTATCCCAAGTTATAAAATCTTTTGTGCCATGTGCATTCAAATCAATTTTAAACATTTTCAAAATGAGTCAGTTAAATTGTATTTACCAGTGTAAACTGACAAATTTTCCCAAAAAGGCTAAGTGCAGGTACTAATCGGAATAGACTGGTCTCTCCTAGCATCAAATAGAAGTCTCGCAAGCTTAGATGCCTAAAGTCTGTGAACAAAGTTTCCTTTTTATTCGATCCGCCTGTGGATCTGTTTCAACTATTTGTGATACTTAATATTACAATTTATTTAGTTGAATTAAATCTATCTTTTGCTTCCGCTGTGCATTTTAAAATTTGTGTTGTTTGACTACGATGATATCAACTACGTCACGATACTCCCCACCAGGCCCACCGGTAATACGTGGAAATATCGGGGTGTAACAGGTTGGTATCAGAGCCAACACTGAGTGAATTAAACACTAGCTTTTTTTGTTTAATCTCAGTTACACAATTGCACATTCCTCGATCCTCGAGTCTAGACAAAGAACATAGGACAAACTCTGTTTTGTTTTATTTTCTGTCTTTTATTTTATATATATATATATTATTGTTTGTTATCTTTGTTTATATTGACAGGTTTAAGAATGCCACCACGATTCAGAAGAGGTAGAGGCAAGGCCCCAGTGACGGGCCATGATCACGAGGCCGGACCTTCCCACCGGCGCACACCTTCAATTACCATGAGCACCAGTCCCCAAGAACCTTGGAGGACTTACATAGAACCAGGGAGGCGATCTGTCTCTCTAAGCTCATCACCGTCTTACCACCACTCCTTCGGGCCACATTCAGAAAATGAGCCCAACAACCCGCAACCATCATTTATACCTCCACAACGATCAAATTCGCACCATTCCTTGGGCGACCCCACTCCTGTCTTTCAGAGCCGGTTCAACCCGGCAAACTACATTCAAGAACCAGTGGGTTTTAACCCATTGGGACCAGAGGACCATTTCTCCGGCGATCATGCCATGGATATGGACGAGGACACGGATCCCGTCGAGCCTGCAACCGGAACCCCAAACCATCCCATCGAGATCTCTGATGGGTCCTCATTTCATGGATCGCCTTATCGCGGTCCGGATAGATATCAGGCGAGGTTCAACCAAATTGAATGGTATTTAAACCCCTCTGAGCACTCGTCTCCGTACCACCAGCAGCAGCAGCAACAACAGCAGCAGGATCCTTCTGAGGATTCTCGCTTTTTGGCAGTTACTCCACCGCCACCACCACCAGTACAGCAGCCGCCACAGGAGCCACCGAGGCGACGAAGATCAAATGCACGGATGTCTGTGCGAGGAGGAGTGCGTATCAGCACCCCTCAACCATCAAGTGGCAGCCACTATCCGCCACTCCAAGAAGAACCGCAGATGGGGGGACCTTCAAACCCTGTCTCGGAGGTAAACTCTGTGCCTGTAGCGCCACCATTGGGTTTTGATAACCCGATCCCTGTATACGCCGGTTCAGCGGCGTATAATCCATTTGAGCTGCCGGCCCACACCAACTATAACTATGCGGAGGTCGATCCATATCAAGCAGCGTGGGACTACAACGCTCTTCATCCTTAAGGGCCCTATGGTGGTCCTTGGACCACAGGGTACCCACCATATGTGTACCAGCACCCGCCACCTCCTCAACCTCTGCATCAGCAGCCGTCGCAGCCGCAACTGATCCCGTCGGAACGCCAACAAGAGGTTCTAGATAGATTGGACCAATGTGAGCGGGATATTCAAGCAAAGCGAAGAAACAACCGAGGCTTCTTCAAGGGTTTGGCAGACCTGGTCAAGGGGAAGACTAAGAAGAGGGATTATTGAAAATCCTTGTTTATTTTTAATTTGTTGTAATCATGTCCCTACGTGGACATTTGTTTCTGTACTCAGCCCCTGCGTGAGCTTGTCTTTTTGTATTCTGCCCCTGCGTGGGCATGTCTTTCTGTTGAACCCTGCGTGGGTATATTGTTTGTTTAAGCCCATGCGTGGGCATGTTATTTCTTAGAAGTCTCGTTTAGGGAAAAATTTGTACTTGTTTAAAATTTTAATGGAATGGTTTAATTTAAATTTTCATATTCGTTGTTAATTATATGCATAAACATAAAACATAAAATAAATGAAAATAACATTCCTATTACAAGATCTACCATTATAATAAAATGGCAAAATCTAATAAGGACAAGACCTAGCCATGTGTCATCTTAAGACAGGGCCAAGATGGTAGTTCCATAATTAGATTCAGATCCATATTAACATCTCAATCTAGGATTGTTTTGCGCTAAATACTAAAAGAATCTTAAAGGTAAAACCTAGTCTATATGTCATTGCAGACATGGCCAAGATGGTAAAACTTGCACAAAAGATTCCAATTCTTGTTAACATCTGAAAGCATGTTAACATTCTTGGCAAACTGTGATTCGATAAAATCACATAAGTCATCTTTAAATTGGGTTATTTCAGTTTCCCTTATTTATATGACCATCCCTTAAGGATGAAGTGCCTACGGGCTATAATCAATCTCCCTTGAGACTAAAGACAGTAGTAGCCTACAACTCCCTGTCTAGAAAAGGTAATGAACTCTGATTCAAACCCTAACACCTCGATTCTGTGAAAATCCTGGTGATAAATTAAAAACTGTCTATGTGACTAGGCTTTTTGTGTTATTATTAAATTGTAATAAAGGATTGTAATAAAGGTCCTGAATATATATAAATGATTAACAAATTAACCAAAATGGCTATTAAAACCATGGTTAATAAATCATAAAATGCTGTAAAACCTTTTAAATAAACTTTGTCAATTATCTCTTTTATGTAGCAATTAAAGCTACATGACTAGGTCAGAAGAGGTAAACAGTCATCCGGTGGAAAACCATGAAAACACTAAGATACATGTGACGGAGCAGAACTGCAAGTATTAATAGATAATGCTGTTACAAAAGCTATGGAACGACAGTATAGTGAATCTAGTGGGACTCGAAGTAGGACCCTATCCACACCACCCTCTCAGTCTGTCCCTAAAACTCATTCAGAAGCCCACAGCAAACCACCCTCTACCCAGCCAAAGCCTAAGAAAGAGGATGTTCAACATTCCTCAAACCGCCAACACAGTGTTCCATCCAAAAGAATTGTGCTTGATAATGAACCACGTGCCAAGACCTGTACTTATAAATACTTTGTTTCCTGCAAACCCCGGGATTTCACGGGTGAGAAAGGGGTAGTGGATTGCATGACATGGTTAGATGAGATGGACACTGTGGTAGATATTAGTGGTTGTGCTGAAAGGGATATTGTAAAGTTTGTCTCTCAGTCATTCAAGGGTGAGGCCCTAGCGTGGTAGAGGTCGTTGATTCAAGCTACCGGGAAGATTCCATTCTACAATATGACATGGGATCAATTTGTTACTCTCATCAAGGAGAACTACTACCCTCAGCATGAGGTTGAAAAGATTGAGTCTGATTTCTTATCATTGGTTATGAAAAACCTGGATTGCCAAGCTTACCTTACGAGCTTGAATATAATGTCAAGATTGGTTCCTTATCTTGTGACCCCGGAACCCAAAAGAATAGCTCGTTTCATTGGGGGATTAGCCCCAGAAATTAAGGCAAGTGTGAAGGCCTCTCGGCCAGCTACTTTCAGATCTGCAGCTGATATATCATTGTCCCTGACTCTGGACGCAGTCAGGCAGAGGTCTTTGAGAACCACTGATGCTGAGAAAAGGAAGCGTGAGGATGATAACTCACAGCATTCGAATAAGAAGCATAAGAGAAACGATGACCACAAAAAGGGGTCTGGATCTAAGAAAGATGGGCATCAGTCAGGTGATAAGCCCAAATGTAAAATCTGCAAGAAACACCA
Organism: Helianthus annuus; assembly: GCF_002127325.2. NCBI lineage: Eukaryota > Viridiplantae > Streptophyta > Magnoliopsida > Asterales > Asteraceae > Helianthus > Helianthus annuus. Next base: position 92,871,125 of record NC_035435.2, on the reverse strand, counting down.
TTTCGGGAAGTGCATATAAGAGTCAAAATCCCAGTCACAGCCAAGGGCATGTGGGATTTGCAAATCTTCTGAGCACAAGACTCTCGATTGCAAGAAGATCAAAGACGCAACATGCTACAACTGCAACGAGAAAGGGCACATTAATTCCAATTTCCCGAAGTTTGCGAAGAAGGCGGAGGAAGGGAAAAAGACCAATGCCAGGGTCTTTCAAATGAACGCACAGGAGGCTATCCAGAACAACAATGTGATAACAGGTACCTTCCTAATTAACGATGTTTGTGCAAGAGTGTTGTTTGATTCTGGAGCAGATAAGTCTTTTGTAGATAATAAGTTTTGTGAATTGTTGAAATTGCCTGTTAAAGCCTTAAGTGTGAAGTATGAAGTTGAATTAGCCGATGGAACCTTAGAGACAGCCTCGACTGTATTAGATGGATGTGTCATATCCATTAGGAACCACTCTTTTCCATTATCCTTACTTCCTTTTAGGTTAGCCGGTTTTGATATAGTGATAGGCATGGATTGGTTATCGCATAACCAAGCCTAGATCGTCTGCAATAAGAAGCAAGTGGTGATCAAGACTCCGTCTGGTGAGCCACTTACCATTCAGGGAGATACCCAGTATGGATTGCCTGAGCAGGTGGCTATGCTCAAAGCATCCAGATGTCTGAAGAAGGGTTGTGTCATTTATATGGCACAGGTAACCATTGATGAGCAGAAGCCCAAGATTGAAGATATTCCAGTCATTTCTGAATACCCTAAAGTCTTTCCTAAAGAACTACCTGGTTTACCACCAGATAGGTAAGTAGAACTCAGAATTGACATCATCCCTGGAGCAGCACCTGTTGCGAGAGCACCTTATAGGTTGGCACCAACAGAGATGAAGGAATTGAGGACGCAGCTAGATGATTTGCAAGCCAAAGGTTTTATTAGACCTAGTTCGTCTCCTTGGGGAGCGCTAATCTTGTTTATCAAGAAGAAGGATGGATCAATGCGACTATGCATTGATTACCGTGAGCTTAATAAGGTCACTATCAAGAATAGGTATCATTTGCCAAGGATCGACGATCTGTTCGATCAGCTACAGGGAGCAAGCTACTTTTCTAAGAACGATTTGAGGTTAGGCTATTATCAATTGAAGGTTAAGGATGAAGATGTACACAAGACTGCATTTAGGACTTGTTATGGTCATTACGAGTTCCTAGTGATGCCTTTTGGGCTCACTAATGCACCTGCCGCATTCATAGATCTCATGAATCGCGTCTGCAAGCCTTACTTGGATAAATTTGTCATCATCGATGACATTCTCATTTACTCGAAAAGTCAAGCTGACCACAAGAAGCATCTCCGTTGCATTCCGAAACTGCTTCATCAAGAAAAGCTCTATGCCAAATTTTCAAAGTGTGAATTTTGGCTTCGTGAAGTCCAATTCCTTGGACATGTTGTTAGTGAGCGTGGTATCCAAGTAGATCCCGCTATGATTGAAGCTATTATGAACTGGCAAGAGCCAAAGACGCCTACGGAGATTCACAGCTTTCTAGGACTGGCAGGATACTACCGGCGATTTATCGAAAACTTCTCAAGAATTGCAGCACCCCTGACTTTACTCACTCGCAAGTATAGCAAGTTTGACTGGGGGCCTAAGCAGCAAGAATCCTTCGATGTTTTGAAGCAGAAGTTGAGCAATGCTCCTGTATTGACATTGCGAGACGGGATTGATGAGTTCGTAGTATATTATGATGCATCACACACCGGTATGGGCTGTCTGCTGATGCAGAAGGGCACGGTCATTGCCTATGCTTCACGACAGTTAAAGGTGCATGAAAAGAACTACACCACCTATGATTTAGAATTGGGTGCCGTTGTATTCGCACTAAAACTGTGGAGGCATTACTTGTATGGAACTAAGTGTGTGATCTATTCTGATCACAAAAGCCTTCAACACTTGTTTAATCAGAAGGATTTAAACATGAGGCAGCGACGTTGGATGGAAACTTTGAATGATTATGATTGTGAGATAAGATACCATCCTGGCAAGGCAAACGTAGTCGCTGATGCCTTAAGTAGAAAGGAGAGAGTGAAGCCTATAAGGATCAATGCCACGAGCATTGAATTAAAGAATACTTTGAATGAAAGGTTGTTAGCTGCGCAGAAGGAAGCTGTTTTGAAAGCTAACTATCCTGATGAAAAGCTAGGAGTAACTGAAGAGCAGTTATGTTGGACCGTTATCGTGACCCTAAACAGTTAGTAAAAGTAGTTCATCTTCATTTACTAAGGCGGAATCAAAGTAAACAAATTCAAAACAACTTGTTTCCTCTTAATCTCCTTTCTATTACTAAAATCAAAGCTTTTTACAACGTTTTCTGACAGAATTTTGACAGCACCTCGGCTCTGATTTCGCTCAAAAGTTACAAATGACATCTAGACATCACCTATTTATAGTGGTTCTGATTCCGCTCGAAATGGTTCAAGCGGAACCCTTGATTTCACTCCAAGTGATTCAAGCGGAATCACTACTAAAGTTTCGAGCGGAATCCCTAAGTTCTATCTCGAGCGGAATCACATGATTTCTTGATTTCGCTTGAAATGACAAACCAATCATTTCAAGCGGAATTACATACTAAAATCCACTTTTCATGTTCCAACTCCAAACACCTATCTAGACCTAAGACTCGATTAAGACGCAGTAAACAGACATTCAGCGCACCAACAGACTCCCCCTTGACGAAGTCTTCGGCATCGAGTCTTCTGTCTTTGTCTCTTTCCAACTTTGTCTTCACATTGTAAAAACTCTTTCTTCTCACATGTTCAGGATCTTAACCTGGCTCCATCTTCAGTCTCCCCTTTGACTGTTGTTCCAGAATCTAGACTCCCCCTTTCACAGACTCCCCCTCTCGGTAAGCTGGGATCCAGGGTCTTGATCTGGTTCAAACTTTGACTTTTTGAGTCATGGGGATGATAAAATCCACAACCTGTTACTCAACAAATAACATTACAGTCTAAACAAACTAACAACAAACTTTCAACTTTTCATCAGTTCTAGAAATCCACTTAAGTATTCAGGTCCAAGTTAATGACCCTGATTACTCAATTAATCTACCAAGTCCAATTTAATGACCTTGGTTGAACTTGTGACAAACAAACTGATTTTTGTTTAAAATTTTCAAACATTTTCTAAAAAAATAACAAGCATCGAGTTAATGAACTTGTTTTTTACTTTTTCAACAATCCAATCTTCATCAAGATAAGCTCTTCTCATTCTCATGTCCAGAAATTTCCTGCATCTGCTTCATCTCTGAGAATCCAACAGTCAACTTTCCACTTTGGTTTGTTGGAAAATAAAGCAGAAATGAAAAATCTTTTTGAATTTTCAATAACGTTTCTAAACTAGGAATGAAAAACAGAATCTTAAATTGCAGAAAATAAAGAACATAAACTATTTACAAACATATTTTTGGTGAGCGTGTCAGGGAATCATATCAGCTATCAGACAAGTTACTAGTACCGTTAAGCTTTAATTTCATACTCAGAATTAAACAATTCACGTAGATTGTCGATATACTGATCCACTTTAAATTTTCATACAAATTTCAATCTATTCAGGATATGATTTAGATGTCTTAGGAACTTAACTCATTCATGTGTCCCACCTCTTGAATATACTCCCGTATCCAGATCCCAATATTCAGTCTTACAGGTGAGTATACCACAGATGATATCTGTAAGGGGTTAGATGCGAAACCGTGAGAGCTCAGGTCAGAACTTCCGTTCAGCAGAGAGATGACGGTTCGACATTCGGTGTGTCCCCTTTAGAGGATCTTTTATTTCAACAGCAATGACTATCAATTTTATTGTTTCATCAATTTGCTGAGGGTTGTGCTATGTTTCAAGCAATGCGGAAAGTATTATTCGGGGACTAGGTCAGAACTTCCATTCAGCAGAAGTCCGGAATAATACCCCAGATATCACTGAGTATAAAGACCTAGTATTTCAGAAAGAGGGACCTTTCAAACAAGATTTCAGGGGTTACCTATATATCCAAGTAGTGTTCCCCACAAATAACTCAAGTTTGAATTTTTTTTATGTTTATATCCCGAACAAATCTACTAAATGTGTAAAAACCTATCGACACATCATCAGCGAGACTGTTTAATGCTTTTAAACTTTACAAATCTTTAGCGTACCGTAACCGTCAAGCCGATGTACTATCATTTTCCCTTTTTACACAGACTCTTTTCCAATTTTCTATTGTTTTTGAATTTTGAAATTTTATCATGTTTTTGTATTTTTGATTTTTTTACTGTTTTTGTATTTTCTGAAAATATATCTACTCCCCCTAAATACCAAAACAAGTAAAAAATCGACAAACCATTGCAGATTGTTTCTCATCTTCATCTACAACAGTACCTTCATCAACGCCAATAATGCCATCCGACACCGAAAGAAGCATCATACCATCACTACTAGAAAAAACACCTTTCTTGACATGCATCGCGTGTCATGAAAGGGTCTTTATGACACGCAAATGCGAGTCGTTGATTGAGGAGTCATAAAATTAACATGACATGCATTTGTGTGTCATGTTTTTATGACACACATTTAATGACACACATTCATGACACTCATTTTATGACACTTTTTAATGACACACGTTCATGACAAGCATTTATGACACATACGTATGACATTCATTTACGCGTGTCATGCTTTTAATTGTATAATTTTTTTTATAAAATTACTAATTTGCCCTGGATACATGTATAATAACAAAAACAATAAATCTTTTTCATAAAACAAATACACATATATATATACCAAAACAATCCATTACATAACATTTGTCAAGTATACTACAAATATTTTAACGTTAATAAAAAAAGAATTGTTTGTCAATACATTATCAACATCTAAAATACGATTTATAACTTAAAAATAGAGTTAACCGCATAAGTCGACCAATCTTCACGAATGGCATCCATATCCGCAGCCGAGTATTCTTCTACTCCTTTCCCAACCTGAGACAACAATTAAATAAAATAAATCTTAAAAATAAGAATTAAATCCTAATATATGAATTTAAGCATTTGTTTGGATATATAAGTACATATTTCTCTAATATACAGACTAAAATATGCCTAAACTTACATTATCATTATCAAGTATTTCAACTTCTTCGTAAGCTATCTCCTTCATGAACTTCATCACATAGTAGCCGCATTCAATACCTCCCGGCTGACGTGGACGCTACACAAATAAAAATATCAAGAAATGTGAAACCTTTGCGATTTAAGTTTAAAGTAAAGGGTTTCAATATTTACAGTATCATTCCAACCACATTTTAAATAAGAGATTAAGTGTTCACCCTAGCGTTGATCCAGATAAGTTTAACCCTTACGTTGGCACCACTTCGTGAAGCATACACGGCCATAGCCCTATAAAAAACGAAATTATATCAAAGTATTTTCGACTTAATGTTAACTCAGTTAACTATAATCCTTATGTTGTTCAACTCACCATCCTATTCAGAAATGGTACTAGAAATATAAACTAAACCATTACTCTTGGTTTTGTGAATCGCCTAACCTTCAGGTTCAAGAGTGGCAAGAGAGAAATACAAGGGATGGGCTCTACTGATCCTTGAAAATGTCCAAACAAATGGCCCCACTTTGGCTGCTGATATTCCAGTAGTGCCTTCAACAAAAAATAAACGATAAGGATTACTTATGATGCAAGCAACATAAACCTAATGAACAGACAACCTACCAATCCTAGATATACCATAATCTATAAACTTAATGACACGAGGGACGTTCCAGTGGCGGACCCAAGTTTTTTTTCCAATGGGATCCATTTTTTCGGTGTTCAAAATTTTCATAACAAAACGTTAAAATTTTTGGGTCGGTCCTCATTCGGGTCGGGTCAAAGGATTGAACTAGATTTACCACTACACCAGCTTTACTTTTCTTTCTATGGTGTCCACCTAATTGTATTTATAGGGTCCTTATAAAATTTATTATACCAGATCTACTTATTTTTTTAAAAAACATTGGGGTCTGGGGACCCCGATCCGTTCAGTGTGGGTCCGCCCGGTCGTTCCCATTTCCGCCGCAGTTATTCATATTTTTACTTTTGGCATTTGTATGTTAAGAAAGTTGCCTCGGCAGTTTCAAAATAATGATATGGTCATAGTACAGGTGGGTTATATGGCTGACTATTACCTGCTTACTTAAGGCAAACCTTTTCAAATTGCAAAATAAGGTTAATTCTCTACTTATACCAAAGCAATCAAAGTTAACACGTTATAATATGATATGTACAGTTTACTAAAAACTGAAAAGAGAATAGTTAGTAAAAATTCACAAATAACCATTTAAATAAAGAGTAGTGAAACCATATGTTAATAATTTAATACATTCAACTCTTGCAGACCAATATAAAGAAATAGCAAGTGACCATAATTATATACCCGCTTTTGAAACCATGAGAAAACAATCACATATTTGCACATGTACAGGTCTAAATAAAACAGCAGAAACCATGAACCATAAGACCATAAGCACCTAGAAACGTCCGGGAGGGGGAGCTGGCACATTTTGCAACTTCTAGAATGATAGACTTTATAGTTGCATTAAAAACTCTAATAATTAAAAAAGTTAAAAACAGATTAAGGAAATGTTCATAGGTCAACCCACTCTACCTAACCCGTTTTGACCCAGTATTTTGGAACCTTCGGAATAATAGAATCTGTAATCGCATTACCAAAATTTATACTTATGAAAAAAATTAAAAGGTGTTTACAGGTTGACCAAGTACATCACACGCTTTGACCCATACAAAACAATACCCATTTTGACATAAGTGAAAGTTTCACATTAGTCAAACGGGTTGAAACTCGAACGTTAATCAAAGTGTATATAAATGCATCAAAACCTCAACTCTTTACCCAACCCGCCCATTTTGCAATATATGCCGTAACCAGTTAAGTGAGCAAAGACGATTATCTTATGAAATCCTGAAGGTTTTTCAAGTTTGGAAACGGTGACCATCATGGAGGGAAAGCTATATAAATTAAACCTTAAAAGAATATGATTAAGCACATATGTATCAAATACACATCAAGAAGACAAATGCATCCTTATACAATGGTAGCCTTTTAATTTTGGTTTTATTTTCAAAGTTCACCTCTAAACTGTTTTTCGGAGACTAACGGCGTTAGGGTTCTGTTAGTCAGGGTCCATTGGTGACCAATATGTCATAATAGTTAGGACTGCCAATGGTTATTTTTGAAGTGAGGACTATTTACGGCCAACGACGAATAGTTGAGATTATTAAAATCCAATATTCCTATTTAATACTACTATACCCTTAACCAGTAAACACTGTTATAAGGTAGTCATGTCCACAATGAAAACTCATCCAATACACACTCTCATACCATGATTATATCAAGAGCTCCCCAAGTTAAATAATCTGCCGTGAGATACTCCAGTGGTTCTGTCTCATGTGCTGCAGTTCCTCATGTTAATACCTTTATTGAAGTTCTAGTTTCAATTATCCATATCCCAATACAAATTTTGGTATGAAAGTAGTTTGTTAATGTGTGTGCAAAAACTACAGAACCTAATTTGAAAACCATTATTAATCAAATACACACTCCGGGTGTGTTCGATTTGAGGGTTTAGAATGGGGAATGAGTATGAAAGCGATTGTTAGTGTTAGTTTTATACCTTCATTCTCCTCCTATCTCTCTCTCTCTCTCTCTCTCATACCCCCCTTTTCATGTTTTCAAACAAAGCATAACAACAACTCATACCCAACTTACATAAAACCCAACTTGGAAAAAATAGACAATACGTTCACCTGTTTTCCCTTGGCTCCAATTCTCTTTCTTATCCTCTGAGATGATGATCTGATCCAATTAAAGACGACTGCCATAGCCACCACCGAGAAACCACATGTAATGGAGTTCTGGTGGAGACACGGTTAGTGGACTCGAAAGATGGTGAAGAAGCCCTAATATTCCTGTAAAGCCATTAAACGATTACTCACATAACCTAAAATATGAACCCAGAAGATGGGAACTTACCTCAATCGATGCAAAAACTCTGAATGAACCCTACCAGCCACCGGCCAAGGAGAAAACTCTGACACGAAAACTCTTGCTGAACGTGGTATTCCCGACTCCTTATCGCCGGAATCGGAACGTTGTTCACATATATTGGCCGAGGAGCACCGTCAGTGCTGCCCACTCTCCTCTCGCATCTCCATCTCTCTCTCTCTCTTTCTCTGCACATAAAATGGTAGTGGAAAAAAGAGGTGAGCAGTTATACCTTTAAAAAAAACCATGAGAAAAAGAAGAATCGTAGATGAAGAACTGAAGAAAGATAAAGGAATTTTAGGCGTGAAATTGTAATGGAAGGGGAAAGGAAAATGGGCAAAGGGCGGGAGTCACAGCAAAGAGGGAAAACAAAAGAGTTCGTATTTTTTTTTAAAAACCATCAAAATTTTTGGCGGATCTTTTACATAATTATTCAATTTTTCACATCCTAGAGCATTTATATTCATGCCATTAAATTATGTGTGTAGGACATTATTTGTGACAACTCGAGTTTCCAAGATTCCTATTTCGCATTTATTGCACGTTCATTGGTTGTTTAGTTGTTTATTTGCACAATTGGTTGCTATGAAACTGTATACGTTTTAATACAATAGAGTGTATTGTGTGATTGTGCATGGTTATGTTTTAATTGTGAAAGATTTGTCAAATGTGTGAACTTGGTGGTGAAACTGTGCACTATTTTGAGATGGTGTACTTATGTAAAAGTTAATACTTGAGGATGTAGAGAGTAATTAGTGAAATCCTAGTGATACTTAACCCTAATCCCTTTTCACTAATCATTACACAAAACAAAGCACGTACTTTCATTCTCTAATTCTCTGGCAATCATCATCTTCATCGTTGGCACAAGCTATTCATCACTTTCGATTCCACACTCTAACTAGAATAAATTCAAGGTAATTGTTTATTGATTGTTTGATTGTTCTCAATACTTGATTCTTGTTAATTCTTGTAAACCCTAGTTCTTCATATGATATTCTGTGATTATTGAATTGATTCTGAATTATTGTGATGATGATGATGATTAGTTGTATGCTTGATAGATCGTTCATGTAATGATTGTTGTTGTTAATCATCGGTTGATTTCTTATGATTCTGCCGTCTATATGAATGAAATTAGGGTTTCTTAGTTGCGATGATGAGAAAACGTAACTGTTCTGTTCTATTGATTCTGTGCAATGTTTCATGGAATTCACGCATGATTGATGTCTGAGTTTTAGAATGATACAAGGTCCGAAGATTTGTTTATATGTTTGTCTGAGTTTTGTAATGAAAACATTAACTCCGAGCTTTAAGCATGAAACTCATAATCCGACTTTTAAATAACAACATATATGTCCAACGTTTGCATAAGATATAAATGTCCGAACTTTTTATGTGGGAGAGCTTATGTCCGAATTTTGGTGAGGTGTGTGAGTCCGGCTTTTATATAAGGAACAATAGGTCCGAGTTTTAATGACACACTCACCAAGGTCCGACTTTTATCATACATTGATATAGTCCGACCTTTCTACTTGGCACCTTATCCGAGTTTTAAAGGAGGGGAGACTGTCCGACTTTTAAATTGATAATGGGTGTCCGAGTTCTTTTGTTGTGCTTGTTATCCGAGTTTCATGCTTGGACTATATGTCCGAGTTTGGTTTAAGAAATGGTGGTCCGACCTTTAAAAGTCTTGAGGGGTCCGAGTTTTGTGGGTAAGCCACCCCTGTCCGAGTTTTAAACCCCCACCCCCTCTAGTCCGACTTCTTTTATGAAGTTACCTATTGTCCGAGTTTTTTTTTGGAGGAAACATGATATCCGACTTTTATATATATCACATCAGGGATCCGACTTTTATTTATACAAGGGGTCCGACTTTCATCCTCATGCCTGTCCGAATTTTATGTGTAATGATAGTCCGACTTATGTATGCTTTGTACATGATGCCGAGTTTTAATGTATGCACGCAAGATCCGACGTTTGTTGATGAACTGTCTGAATTGTTGATTGAATATATGATTTGAATTAGAGAGATGTTACATGCCCTGAGTTCTGATTATACTTGTATAGACGGTGTGTTTATGATGTCAAGCTCAGTAACCTGTATGAGAAACAACATGCTACTATACCTTACCTGTATGAGATTATATGATGCTGTACTTTACTGAATGATATATGATGCTGTACTTTACTGAATGATACCGTATGCACGAACAACCTTTATCATATAATTCCGTACGCATTGAACGCACAAAACACAGTTGCTTGAATATCAATGACTTGAAACCCTAATTTGATGCAAACACTTACATCGTATCATGTGCAACATATCCTAGGTCGTGTGCAACGGACTTAGACAATTTGATAAACCCTAGAGCATAGCATACCGAGCAAACCAAGGTGAGTTCACACTCTTTACCAAGGCATGGGATTCCCGGGGATAGGGAATGGGTTGAATGATGGAATTGAACAATTACGCGTACATACACGGTTACTAGACTATCTACCATGGTCCTCGGGTTAAGCAGGACACTTACGTAAAACCTACGTAAACAGGAATATGCTACTGTCTTCCGGAGTCAGGAAGGACACTTACGTAAAACCTACGTAAACAATAACATGCTACTGTCTTCCGGAGTCAGGAAGGACACTTACGTAAAACCTACGTAAACCCCACGCGTACCACTGTCCTCGGGTACAGAAGGACACTTACGTAAAACCTACGTAAAGCTTGTACGTACTACTGTTCTCGGTTGTGAAGAACACTTATGGTTACGAATAGTCTAGTGGATATGCAACATGGGAAGCCCCCACCAATAGAACATACTATCGGCCCAGTAGAGCCACATGTTACAAACGAACTTACTATTACGCATTTACTTTCTGTGAACTCGCTCAACTAGTTGTTGATCCTCTGTTACATGCCTTGCAGGTTGTTAGGTACATGGAGCTTGCACAAGGAGGAGCTGGTCGTTGTGGGCAAGGATCGTGGATGTTTCATTAAACATTTTATGACATTTCACACTTATTTATGTTGGGTTTTTATTTATACGCTTCCGCTAAACAGTGATATCATACTTGTGTTTTGAACACCTTTCATATTGGTGATTGAATGGCATTTACTTTTACTTATTAATTACATGTTCAATATGATTGGTGGCTTGATCCTGGTCAGTCACGCTCCCAAGCGGTGATATTCCGCAGGTGGATTTTGGGGGTGTGACAGATTGGTATCAGAGCCATTGGTTATAAAGAACTTGGTTTTAATAAGGGAAAAACGTTTTTATTAAAACCAGACTATAACCAGTACAGTGCTCAACGATCCACAACGACGCCTCGCTCCACGTGCAAGACTCAACATCCTAGGTAATAAGGTTTATGTTTATTGCCTACATGCTAGAATTACATAGAACTTTGCTCGTGGTATGCTTAGATTACATTGCTCACTACTTGTTATTGCTTGAGAACACTTGTGTGCTTACACTCTTCTGTCATCGCACTATTCGCGAACCTCTCTCACTTACGTTACATTTGCTATGAAGATCATGGCCGGACATATCAACATGACACAAGCCCAGTTGACGGCTCTCATTAACGAACGAATTGCTGCGGCACTTGCAGCCATACAAGCAGGAGGTCAACACGCTCAGTCACCTGCTTGCACCTTCAAAAATCTCAAGGATTGCCAACCTAGTACCTTCAGTGGAACTGAGGGAGTTGAAGGCCTCCTCCACTGGTTCGAAAGGCTCGAAACTGACTTTGAGGTGCATGATTGCCCTGAGTCTCGTAGAGTAAAGTTTGCTACTGGAACACTCGAAGGTGCTGCATTAACCTGGTGGGAAGCACAGGTTCAGATGTTAGGTCTAGCAGCTGCTAATGCCACCCCCTGGAACGAGTTCAAGGACCTAATTAAGGAAGAGTTTTGCAGTCGAGAAGACATCCACAAACTAGAGGTAGAGTTCCTCAACCTACAGATGGTGGGGTCTGAAATTGAAGTTTATACGAAGAGATCGAATGAATTAGCCACATTTTGTCCCACTATGGTAGACTCTCCCACCAAACGCATCGAACTGTATCTCAAGGGTCTGGTGCCCGAAATTCAGAGTCATGTGACCGCAGCTAACCTTGGCACTATCCAGCAAGTCACTCGACTTGCTCATCGTCTCACAGACCAGGCCGTAGAACAGAACAAACTACCGAAACGTGTTAACGCGGCTACTACATGTGGTTCTAGTGACAACAAACGCAAGAGGGATGAAAGCCTGAGCAAGGAATTAATTTTGGTCCAGCCTCTGGCGCAGCAGCAAAAGATAGATGACTACCAGAGCCCCAGACAGCAATTTTCTAGTAGTCGCGGGCAGAGTGGATATCGAGGAAATCATCCAAAGTGTAACAGATGCAATAGACACCACAGCAGTCAGTGCAACAAGGGTCGTTGCCAGAGGTGTCTCAAGATTGGTCATGAAGCTAAGGATTGTCGAAGCTCACGTCCTGTAACTCAAGAACAGCTACGGCCGCCTCAACCTTCACAGAATCAGCAGCAACAACAAAGTTTTAAAGGATGTTTTCAGTGTGATGCTAAAGATCACTACAAGAGACATTGTCCGCATATAAACCAGGACCAGACGCAGAACCACGACCATGGAAACAGGGACGACAATGGGGATAGCATTGGGGGAAGCAATGGAAACAATGACGCCGGGGCCGCATGTATGTGATTGGTCAGGGTGACGCAAGGAACGATCCAAACGTAATAATGGGTAAGTTTCTTCTCGACGACTTTTATGTTACTGTCTTGTTTGATTTGGGTGTGGATACCAGTTATATGTTCCTGAAAGATAGTCAAATGTTACAACGTACACCAACTCCCTTGAACACCAAACCTGTCGTAGTGTTAGCTTATGGTACAAGTCTAGAGGCCATTCATAGTTCAGGATTGTAATCTTATCCTCGCTGGCCAGACGTTTCCTATCGACCTCATTCCTATAGTTTTGGACAGCACCTATATCTCACGCACCGTATCGCTTAGCTCCACCAGAATTGGAAGAACTATCGACGCAGCTACAAGAACTCATGGATAAGGGATTTATCGACCTATCTTTTCGCCTTGGGGAGCTCCAGTTTTATTCGTGAAAAAGAAGGATGGCACTTTCACGATGTGCATTGATTACCGCGAACTGAACAAGGTCACAGTGAAGAACCGTTATCCTCTTCCTCATATTGACGACTTGTTCGACCAGTTGCAAGGGTCAAGCTACTACTCCAAGATTGATCTGAGGTCAGGGTATCATCAGCTGAGAGTCCAGGATGAGGACGTCTCCAAGACAGCATTCAGAACTCGCTATGGACACTACGAGTTTCTAGTCATGCCATTTGGCTGACGAACGCGCCTGCAGTTTTCATGGATCTTATGAACAGGGTGTGCAAACCCTATCTTGACAAGTTCGTCATTGTCTTCATCGACGACATTCTGATCTACTCCCAGAGTCAGGAAGAACACGAGCAGCACTTACGTCTTATCTTGGAACTTCTTCGAAAGGAACAATTGTACGCCAAGTTTTCTAAATGTGACTTCTGGCTTCGTGAAGTCCACTTCTTAAGCCATGTGGTGAACAGGGATGGGATTCATGTTGATCCATCCAAGGTAGATTCGATCAGGAATTGGTCTGCACCGCGTACACCAACAGAAATACGCCAATTCTTGGGTTTGGCGGGGTACTACAGACGATTCATCAAAGATTTCTCGAAGGTCGCACAGCCGCTTACACTACTGACACAGAAGGGTGTCACCTACCGTTGGGGAGATTCCCAGGAAACCGCTTTTCAGCACTTAAAGGAGAAGCTATGCAGCGCACCTATTCTCTCACTGCCAGAGGGCACAGACGATTTTGTGGTCTATTGTGACGCATCGATACAGGGGCTTGGTTGTGTATTGATGCAACGGGATAAAGTTATTGCCTACGCTTCTCGTCAACTCAAAGTTCATGAACGGAACTACACGACGCACGATTTAGAGCTGGGAGCTGTTGTTTTCGCGCTTAAGATATGGCGACACTACCTGTACGGTACCAAGTGCACAATTTACACCGATCACAGGAGTCTCGAGCATATCTTCAAGCAGAAGGAATTGAACATGCGTCAACGACGATGAGTCGAGTTACTTAACGATTATGAATGCGCCATCAAGTACCATCCATGCAAGACCAATGTTGTGGCTGACGCTCTCAGTCGAAAAGATACTCTACCTAGGCGTGTACGAGCTTTGCAGCTCACTATTCAGTCTGATCTTCCTGCACAGATACGAGATGCTCAGGTGGAAGCATTGAAACCAGAAAACGTGAAGGCTGAAGCTTTACGTGGCTCAAGGCAACGATTAGAACAAAGGGAAGACGACGCCTACTATGTAACAGGACGTATTTGGGTTCCACTGTATGGCGGTTTACGAGAACTTGTGATGGATGAAGCTCATAAGTCTCGCTACTCGGTACATCCAGGTTCGGATAAAATGTACCACGGCATCAGAACTACATACTGGTGGCCTAGCATGAAGGCCCACATTGCAACTTACGTCGGAAAATGTTTGACTTATGCGAGAGTCAAGACAGAGTACCAGAAACCCTCAGGCCTACTGCAACAACCCAGAATACCACAGTGGAAATGGGAAGAAATTTCCATGGATTTTGTTACTGGCCTGCCTAGATCCCAGCGCGGGAATGATACTATTTGGGTGATCGTTGATCGACTCACAAAGTCTACACATTTCTTGGCTATCAAAGAAACGGATAAGTTCTCTACATTAGCAGACATCTACTTGAAAGAAGTTGTTTCGAGGCACGGGGTGCCCACCTCTATCATTTCGGATCGCGATGCACGATTCACTTCAGAACTATGGCAAGCGATGCACAAAGCTTTTGGCTCTCGATTAGACATGAGCACAGCTTATCACCCTCAGACGGATGGACAGTCTGAACGCACTATTCAAACCTTAGAAGACATGCTTCGGGCATGTGTTATCGATTTCGGCAACAGCTGGGAAAAGCACCTCCCGTTAGTGGAGTTTTCGTACAATAACAGTTACCACACCAGAATACAAGCCGCTCCATTCGAGGCATTGTACGGACGTAAATGCCGGCCACCTCTCTGTTGGGCAGAGGTGGGGGATAGTCAGATTACAGGTCCAGAAATGGTAGTTGATGCTACTGAACGAATAGCACAGATACGACAACGCATGGCGGCAGCTCGTGATTGCCAGAAAAGCTACGCTGATAAACGCAGAAAACCGCTCGAATTCCAAGTTGGGGATCGAGTGCTACTCAAAGTCTCACCCTGGAAGGGTGTGGTTCGATTTGGTAAACGGGGCAAGCTCAATCCACGGTACGTTGGACCATTCGAAATCACTGAAAGAATAGGCAAGGTAGCCTACAGACTAAACTTACCAGCTGAACTCGGTGCAGTTCACAACGTATTCCACGTGTCGAATCTGAAGAAGTGCCTGTCAGATGAGAACCTCATAATTCCATTGAAAGAACTCACTATCGACGAGCAGTTGCACTTCGTCGAGGAACCTGTAGAAATCACGGACCGGGATGTCAAGGTCCTCAAGAACACTAGAATGCCTCTTATACGAGTTCGTTGGAACTCCCGTCGTGGCCCAGAGTATACCTGGGAACGAGAAGATCAAATGAAACTCAAGTATCCCTAGTTATTCGAAACCAATGCAACTACTACTGAGGCTGAAGCTACTACAGCAGAATTTCGGGACGAAATTCCAAATCAACGGGGGGATGATGTGACACCCCAGGAAAATCAGTAAACGATATAACTTACCTAGCTTCCTCAGTAACCGCATGCTAAATTTCGGGAGTAAACGATATAACTTACCTAGCTTCCTCAGTAACCGCATGCTAAATTTCGGGACGAAATTTCTTTCAAGTTGGGGATAATGTGACAACTCGAGTTTCCAAGATTCCTATTTCGCATTTATTGCACGTTCATTGGTTGTTTAGTTGTTTATTTGCACAGTGGTTGCTATGAAACTGTATACGTTTTAATACAATAGAGTGTATTGTGTGATTGTGCATGGTTATGTGTTAATTGTGAAAGATTTGTCAAATGTGTGAACTTGGTGGTGAAACTGTGCACTATTTTGAGATGGTGTACTTATGTAAAAGTTAATACTTGAGGATGTAGAGAGTAATTAGTGAAATCCTAGTGATACTTAACCCTAATCCCTTTTCACTAATCATTACACAAAACAAAGCACGTACTTTCATTCTCTAATTCTCTGGCAATCATCATCTTCATCGTTGGCACAAGCTATTCATCACTTTCGATTCCACACTCTAACTAGAATAAATTCAAGGTAATTGTTTATTGATTGTTTGATTGTTCTCAATACTTGATTCTTGTGAATTCTTGTAAACCCTAGTTCTTCATATGATATTCTGTGATTATTGAATTGATTCTGAATTATTGTGATGATGATGATGATTAGTTTTATGCTTGATAGATCGTTCTTGTAATGATTGTTGTTGTTAATCATCGGTTGATTTCTTATGATTCTGCCGTCTATATGAATGAAATTAGGGTTTCTTATTTGCGATGATGAGAAAACGTAACTGTTCTGTTCTATTGATTCTGTGCAATGTTTCATGGAATTCACGCATGATTGATGTCTGAGTTTTAGATTGATACAAGGTCCGAAGATTTGTTAATATGTTTGTCTGAGTTTTGTAATGAAAACATTAAGTCCGAGCTTTAAGCATGAAACTCATAATCCGACTTTTGAATAACAACATATATGTCCGACGTTTGCATAAGATATAAATGTCCGAACTTTTTATGTGGGAGAGCTTATGTCCGAATTTCGGTGAGGTGTGTGAGTCCGGCTTTTATATAAGGAACAATAGGTCCGAGTTTTAATGACACACTCACCAAGGTCCGACTTTTATCATACATTGATATAGTCCGACCTTTCTACTTGGCACCTTATCCGAGTTTTAAAGGAGGGGAGACTGTCCGACTTTTAAATTGATAATGGGTGTCCGAGTTCTTTTGTTGTGCTTGTTATCCGAGTTTCATGCTTGGACTACATGTCCGAGTTTGGTTTAAGAAATGGTGGTCCGACCTTTAAAAGTCTTGAGGGGTCCGAGTTTTGTGGGTAAGCCACCCCTGTCCGAGTTTTAAACCCCCACCCCCTCTAGTCCGACTTCTTTTATGAAGTTACCTATTGTCCGAGTTTTTTTTTGGAGGAAACATGACATCCGACTTTTATATATATCACATCAGGGATCCGACTTTTATTTATACAAGGGGTCCGACTTTCATCCTCATGCCTGTCCGAATTTTATGTGTAATGATAGTCCGACTTATGTATGCTTTGTACATGATGCCGAGTTTTAATGTATGCACGCAAGATCCGACGTTTGTTGATGAACTGTCTGAATTGTTGATTGAATATATAATTTGAATTAGAGAGATGTTACATGCCCTGAGTTCTGATTATACTTGTATAGACGGTGTGTTTATGATGTTGTAGGATCGGTTTGGCGACCGTTCGATTGCGTAACGTTCGTTTCACGTGCGGAATCCGTGAACGAACGTGATCGAACACACTATAGCGTACATTTAACGTGATTCCATTGATAACTTGACAAGATCGATACACGAATCACGGATTTACAGCTTTCTCTCTCTACTTTCTCTCTCTAGAAAGTCTTCTCTCTAAATCTCTAACTCAAAGTCTTCCAAGCATCTTACCAAGTCTATCTAAAAATATGACATAACTACCTATTTATATGGTCAAGGCAACTTAGTGAGAATTCTCACTAATTACAAGTTTGCCACCTTGCCATTTCTCACTAGATATGACATAATACGCTTAATTTCTTCTCGGCTTTTCACTACGACTCGGATTAACCGGATTGACGAAGGTGATAGACAAAATATGCATCAACAATCTCCCCCTTGGATATTGCCGTAGTCAATCTCGTAGTGAAACTCATAACGACTTGTCTTTCTCTCTCTCTAAGACTCGAACAAAGATGTAGTCGACAGACAACTGCACCAACAGACTCCCCCTTGAATGTTGACGGAATCTTCAGTGAGAGTCTTCAACAAGACATTCTCGGATATAGTTCGGTCTTCTTCAAGAATTCTGCCTGGATTTAACTTTCTTTGGCTATAACCTTCATCAGACTCCCCCTATCACTCTGCTAGGATAGTTGTCTGGGATTTTGTTACCACCATCGAAATTATCTCCTGGCTTCTCTCTGTTCAGTTCATCATCTCTGGTTCTGATATATCTCCTGGCCATCTGTAGCAACAGGATCAGAAACCTGCAAAACTCAACCACTCTATCACAAAACAGAATAATTGTGATTCAATTTAATGAATCAACTTAATCATGTGATACCGTTTTCAATTAACCACTGCTTCACAAATTTGAAACATTTCAATTACTGGTTCAACCTACTGAATCATTTTAAACATTTCAAATGTCTTAACCAACCTGTATGTTCATCAAGTTTAGCCTTTGAGATTTTGAATGTCAGCTTTTCACCATCAGTTGTCGAAAATCTTTTTGGATTTTTGAAAATATGAAACATAAATGCAAAAACAGAAATTTAAATGCAAAACAAACATATTTTTGTGAGTTTGTGCAAGAGGATCATATCAGTTTTTGAGACATAACACAAGCACCGTTAAGCTTTTAATCGTTTTAAGTTCTAAACAATTCACGTAGATTGACGATATAATTGTCCTCTTAAATTTTCATACAATTTTCAATCTATTCAGGATACTATTTAGGTATTTTATGAACTTAGTTTCAATTCATGTGTCCCACCTCTTGCATATACTCCCGTATCCAGAATCCCAATATTCAGTCTTACAGGTATGAACACTACAACGATGTCTGTACATAAATTAGGGGAAAGATGCGAGAACTGAGGGATCTCAGGTCAGAACTTCCGTTCAGCAGAGAGATATCAGCTTCGACTTAGCAGTGTGTCCCCTTTAGAGGATCTTTTCAGCTACAACAGATGATTATCAATTTTATTGTCTAATCAACTGAGGGCTTTATGCTATGTTTCAAGCATTTTGCGAAAAGTATTAGCCAAGGACTAGGTCAGAACTACCGTTCAGCAGAAGTCCCGGAATAATACCCCAGACATCATAGAGTATTAACACCTAGTATATCAGAATACGAGACCTTTCAAACGAGATTTCAGGGGTTACCTATATATCCAAGTAGTGTTCCCCACGAATTTCACAAGTTTGAAATTTTAGGTTTATATCCCGAATAAATCTACTAAATGTACAAAAACCTATCGTCACATCATCAGTGAGACCGTTTATCACATTTGGCATTACATTTCTTTAGCATGCTGTGATAGTCCACTGATTTACTATCATTTCCTCTTTTTTCACAACAAAACTCATTTTTGACTTTTTCAATGTTTTTGACATTTTCAAATTTTCTAATTTTTTAAAATTTTTCTCCCCCTAAAATCAAAATATGTTTCAATTTTGATTTTCTGAGAAAATTTGAAACAAACTATACAAACTTGACAACCTGATGAGAATCACTTCAATTCTCTATCCACCTGGCATAAACAATCAGAACTCCCCCTCACAACAAACTATTTTCCCATTGTGATTTCAAAACACTTAAGTTTGTTTTAATCAAAATGACTTTTCCGGAAAATATAAGTTTGTTTACCAAACAATTTAGGTACGGGGTTACTTCATCATCTTGTTTTCTACACAAAAGTAGGAAAATCCAAGTACAAGTTAATGTCCTTGATTTACCACATGCAGTCCAGAATCCTTTGTACCACTTGTAAAACATTCACAAACACAACCAAACCTCTTTACCGTTTGCATGATTGACGTTACCGAATAAAATTCAAGAAAGATGCCGATTCATGATCCACGATACCATCTTGGGATCTCCGGCAATTCCTGCAAAATCTCAAATACTGATTTAGAAAGATGCCGATTCATGCTCCACTCTTACAAACCTGGGAGTTCCGGCAAGTCAGGTTTTTCTATTTGAAAAGTTTCACCCAAGCCTGACCAGCCTTGGGTGATTTTGAATTCTTGTTCAACAATGGTGGAAAATTTTTCTCATCCATTGTTAAACTAAAATTCTCGACCTTTACCTCAACACATGGCTCTTCTGGTTTTACCATACCAGAATCATTGCCTGAATGTGGCTTGTCTGACTTTAATGAGTCAGATTCATCGCCGACATGTGGCTCCTTTGTTTTCGAAGAAACAGATTCATCGCCAGGAAGTGAAAACTTCACTTTCTTCTTCTTCTTATCCTCTTTAGTCCTCAGATTTGTATCTGAAGATTTCATCTTGCTTGACTTTGCAGCCGAGGAAGTTGATTCATCAGAACTTATATTCTTTCCAACGGATGAACCCGAGGACAAAATCTTTTCGAGATATTCTCTTGCTTTCTTCCTCTTCTTTCTCAGTCGGTCTTTCTGCCCCTGAGACAACTTCACTCTTGTTTCTTTAACTTTAGGTTCTTTAACCTTCTGTTCTCTGACATTTTGGCCCGAAGCTTTCAATTCTCTGGGCTTGACAACGACTGGTATCTTCTTTGCCATTTTCTGAGAATTGGCCCTCAATCTTTCATGCGATCTCCTTGGGCAATCTCTTGCAATGTGACCTTTGATTTGACAGTTAAAGCATCTTCTCGTCTCAAATCTCTGTCTCTGGCAGTTAACAGCAATGTGTCCTTGATAGCCACATTTGTAACACATTCTGTTATCGTACCAATCACCATCTTCATACCAAACGCTCAGATCAAAGCACTGTTTGGCTTGGTGATATTCCTTTCTCCTCTTGATTGTTGGATTTGTCTCTTGAGCACTGTGGTCAAACCTGCACCACTTATTACCAACATTTTTTGAATTTTCATTTTTTACTTTTTGTAATTTTTTCTTTTGATTGGATGATCGATCTGATGAACTTTTATTATCTTTTTGTTTCTGTTTCACTTTCTTCTTCAAAGGTCTTTGTTTAGAACATTCACCTTTTTCGGTCGATTGCAAAACAGTTTTCTGAAATTTTTCTTTCAAATTTAAAAACAATTTTTGTTTTTCTTTTTTAACATTTTCATCATCAGGTGTCTCATCACAATCTTCAACTTTGACAGTGTCAAAGTTTGTGACATTGTCACTTATTGGAACTGAATTGATCGGTTTTGGACAAGGAATATTCAACTTGTCAGATTTAGTCGCAAAACTGATCAATTTCTTCTCAAGTTTATCTATCTTGGTCCTGGAATTCTTAGCTTCTTCCTCAAGCTGAGATATTCTCTCAAGATGAGACTTGATAAAATTGTCATTCTCAACCTTCAAATTTTCAAGAACAGACTTTTCATTTATCAAAATTTTGATCTGTTCCTGAAATTTTGATTCATTGGCTTTTAGATTCTTATTTTCAAGCTTAATCCAGAAATCTAAATCTTCTGAAGATTTCTGTTTGTCTTCAAGCTCTTTTACCAACTCTTTGATTCTCTTTTGAGCGCTTTCACCTTCTTTTTCAAGTTCGACAATCTTCTGAAGATGGGAATTTATCATCTTTTGTTTTTCAATGTTGTTTTTACTAAACACATTTTTCCCATCTTCAAGAATTTTCACTTGCCCCTCAAATTCTTGATATTTCAAAGTCAAACTGTTAAAATCAATCAACAGTTTGTCATTTTCTGCTTTCAACTTCTCACAATCTTTTTCCAGAGAAAGAATCTGGTTTTCAGCAACGTGCTTCTCGTCTTTCAACTTTTTGACTTCAAATGTCAAACATTCTATGTCTCTCACAAGTTTGTCATTGTCAGTCTTAAAGTTATCGCATGTTGAGCACATTGTTTCATTCTTCACCGATTCTTTAGCTTTTGAAGTTTCTTCTTCCTTTGCTATCAATGTACCTGCACAAAACAATTTAACGAAATCAAAAGGATTTCCATTATTATCAATATAACAACCTCGTTTGAAATCGTATTTCAGCACATGTTTTGCCCTGATACATTTAGTAACCCTTTTGTGCATCTCTTCAATCACATCTAAACTTAGATCTAGCACATTATATTCCAAAACCTTGATCAAATCTTTCTTCTTCTTTCTAACTTCAAGTTCATGAGTTTGAAGTTTGCTGATGAATTGATTTAGAGGTAATTTTGAAAAATTTGAGTTCTCCTTTAAATTCTTCAAACATTCACCCCATTCAATCGGTAATGCATCTGCAAATTTCTCCAATTTTTCAGCATTTGACGGGTATATCTCATGATCTTTCATATAACTCAATAAAACACTATATCTGTCTTTAAGATCATCCAACGTTTCATCTTTCAGACACACGAAATATTTGAACCTTTTTGCCCATCCATCTTTGCTCACTTTTCTATAACCCTCATCTAGAAATCCGTGATGCCAATCATTAAATCTTTCGAAATAATAGTTCTCCTGTTCATCAAACACCTTTGCCATTTTTCAACCTTATGTTTGTCGAAGATTCGTAAACCCGTTCCAAGAATGTACACTGTTAACTCAAATGCCCCCTCAATTCTTTTATCACATGGGCTGCGTTTTCACTTCTGAAAATTACTTGTTAATTAGGCCTTTCTTTCAAACAATAAGTGGTGGGCTTAATCAACTTGGATTGGCCCAAGTCTTCAAACAATCAAACTACCCGGTGGTTGTAAACACAACGTAGGATTGGGTCTTAGTGGGGCGGTGAAAATGGGCTATGTGATTGGTTTTTTGGGCGGTTGGGTGTGCAAATCAAAAACACACTTGATTAAAAGTTGATTTGGCGGTGCACAATAACACACGTTTAACCAGGTTGATTTGACGGTGGGTTTTATGAGGACAAAAATGTGGGTTGCAGTTAAGGGCGGCAAACGTGATAAGGTAACAACAACTTGTAGTGGGTCGGTGATACAATACACAATTTACAACACCCTGTCAACAACCTGCAAGTGCAGAACGTTCACGTGAAGAAGATGACTTATGAGCGGACCACAACCTGACAAATACGCGGTTCAGACAGTATTTTCGAGCGACCCAGACGATAGTGACACAAAAGCGGTTCAGATCAGAAATTTCGAGCGAACCAGACCCTAACCTATGAGCGATCCAGACTCTAACCTATGAGCGGTCCAGACATTCATTTCAAGCGAACCAGATATCAAAAGCGTTCCTTTGAGCGGTCCAGACACGTAACTTCGAGCGGTTCAGAAATTTTGACGTTCAAGCGGTTCAGCCTGTTCGTATAAGCGAACCAGACATGCAGATCTGCAACTTTGACGCAAAGACGAACTGAAAAATCGCGATTACTCCTAAACGGCTCGGAATTTCGAGCTGAAAATTGGTAGGGTTGTAGATCGGGTCTATATGCACAACATATCCAAAAATCAGACGAAACGGACCGTATTTACCTGTTCAATTTAACGTTTTTCAGAAAAAAATGAGTAGAATATGAAAAATTAACGAAATTGGATCTGAATCTGCTTTGAATTGGCTGAAATCAGTACGAAAACAACGTGTTTGATCAAGCAATCGAGCTCCTAGCTCTGATACCACTTGTAGGATCGGTTTGGCGACCGTTCGATTGCGTAACGTTCGTTTCACGTGCGGAATCCGTGAACGAACGTGATCGAACACACTATAGCGTACATTTAACGTGATTCCATTGATAACTTGACAAGATCGATACACGAATCACGGATTTACAGCTTTCTCTCTCTACTTTCTCTCTCTAGAAAGTCTTCTCTCTAAATCTCTAACTCAAAGTCTTCCAAGCATCTTACCAAGTCTATCTAAAAATATGACATAACTACCTATTTATATGGTCAAGGCAACTTAGTGAGAATTCTCACTAATTACAAGTTTGCCACCTTGCCATTTCTCACTAGATATGACATAATACGCTTAATTTCTTCTCGGCTTTTCACTACGACTCGGATTAACCGGATTGACGAAGGTGATAGACAAAATATGCATCAACAATTTTTTACTTTTAATGTGATTCCATTGCTGAATATGACAAGATCGATACAAGAATCACGGATCTACAACTTTCTCTCTCTACTTTCTCTCTCTAGAAAGTCTTCTCTCTAAATCTCTTACAAAAGTCTTCCAAGCATCTTTCAAAGTCTATCTAAAAAATATGACATAACTACCTATTTATATGGTCAAGGCAACTTAGTGAGAATTCCCACTAATTACAAGTTTGCCACCTTGCCATTTCTAACTAGATATGACATAATACGCTTGATTTCTTCTCGGCTTTTCACTACGACTCGGATTAACCGGATTGACGAAGGCGATAGACAAAATATGCATCAACAATCTCCCCCTTGGATATTGCCGTAGTCAATCTCGTAGTGAAAATCCTAACGACTTGTCTTTCTCTCTCTCTCTAAGACTCGAACCAAGATGTAGTCGACAGACAACTGCACCAACAGACTCCCCCTTGAATGTTGACGGAATCTTCAGTGAGAGTCTTCAACAAGACATTCTCGGATATAGTTCGGTCTTCTTCAAGAATTCTGCCTGGATCTATCTTTCTTTGGCTATAACTTTCATCAGACTCCCCCTATCACTCTGCTAGGATAGTTGTCTGGGATTTTGTTACCACCATCGAAATTATCTCCTGGCTTCTCTCTGTTCAGCTCATCATCTGCATCATCTGCATATATCTCAAACACTCTATCACAAACAAATAAAGTTGTGATTCAACTTAATGAATCAACAAATCATTTGAGAATTTTTACAATTTAAACACTGATCACAAATTTGAAACATTTCAATTACTGATTCAACCTAATGAATCATTTTAAACATTTCAAACGATTTAACCAACCTGTCTGTTCATCAAGTTTAGCCTTTGAGATTTTGAAAATCAGCTCTTCACCATCAGTTGTCGAAAATCTTTTTGGATTTTTGAAAATATGAAACATAAATGCAAAAACAAAAAATTAAATGCAAAACAAACATATTTTTGTGAGTTTGTGCAAGAGGATCATATCAGTTTTTGAGACATAACACAAGCACCGTTAAGCTTTTAATCGTTTTAAGTTCTAAACGATTCACGTAGATTGACGATATAATTGTCCTCTTAAATTTTCATACAATTTTCAATCTATTCAGGATACTATTTAGGTATTTTATGAACTTAGTTCAATTCATGTGTCCCACCTCTTGAATATACTCCCGTATCCAGAATCCCAATATTCAGTCTTACAGGTATGAACACTACAATGATGTCTGTACATAAATTAGGGGAAAGATGCGAGAACTGAGGGATCTCAGGTCAGAACTTCCGTTCAGCAGAGAGATATCAGCTTCGACTTAGCAGTGTGTCCCCTTTAGAGGATCTTTTCAGCTACAACAGATGATTATCAATTTTATTGTCTAATCAACTGAGGGCTTTATGCTATGTTTCAAGCATTTTGCGGAAAGTATTAGCCAAGGACTAGGTCAGAACTACCGTTCAGCAGAAGTCCCGGAATAATACCCCAGACATCATAGAGTATAAACACCTAGTATATCAGAATACGAGACCTTTCAAACGAGATTTCAGGGGTTACCTATATATCCAAGTAGTGTTCCCCACAAATTTCACAAGTTTGAAATTTTAGGTTTATAACCCGAATAAATCTACTAAATGTACAAAAACCTATCGTCACATCATCAGTGAGACCGTTTATCACATTTTACATTACATTTCTTTAGCGTGCTGTGATAGTCCACTGATTTACTATCATTTCCTCTTTTTCACAACAAAACTCGTTTTGACTTTTTCAATGTTTTTGACATTTTCAAATTTTCTAATTTTTTTAAAATTTTTCTCCCCCTAAAATCAAAATATGTTTCAATTTTGATTTTCTGGGAAAATTTGAATATCAACATGCTACTATACCTTACCTGTATGAGATTATATGATGCTGTACTTTACTGAATGATATATGATGCTGTACTTTACTGAATGATACCGTATGCACGAATAACCTTTATCATATCATTCCGTACGCATTGGACGCACAAAACACAGTTGCTTGAATATCAATGACTTGCAAACCCTAATATGATGCAAACACTTACATCGTATCATGTGCAACATATCCTAGGTCGTGTGTAACGGACTTAGACAATTTGATAAACCCTAGAGCATAGCATACCGAGCAAACCAAGGTGAGTTCACACTCTTTACCAAGGCATGGGATTCCCGGGGATAGGGAATGGGTTGAATGATGGAATTGAACAATTACGCGTACATACACGGTTACTAGACTATCTACCATGGTCCTCGGGTTAAGCAGGACACTTACGTAAAACCTACGTAAACAGGAATATGCTACTGTGTTCCAGAGTCAGGAAGGACACTTACGTAAAACCTACGTAAACAATAACATGCTACTGTCTTCCGGAGTCAGGAAGGACACTTACGTAAAACCTACGTAAACCCCACGCGTACCACTGTCCTCGGGTACAGAAGGACACTTACGTAAAACCTACGTAAAGCTTGTACGTACTACTGTTCTCGGTTGTGAAGAACACTTATGGTTACGAATAGTCTAGTGGATATGCAACATGGGAAGCCCCCACCAGTAGAACATACTATCGGCCCAGTAGAGCCACATGTTACAAACGAACTTACTATTACGCATTTACTTTCTGTGAACTCGCTCAACTAGTTGTTGATCCTCTGTTACATGCCTTGCAGGTTGTTAGGTACATGGAGCTTGCACAGGGAGGAGCTGGTCGTCGTGGGCAAGGATGGTGGATGTTTCATTAAACATTTTATGACATTTCACACTTATTTATGTTGGGTTTTTATTTATACGCTTCCGCTAAACAGTGATATCATACTTGTGTTTTGAACACCTTTCATATTGGTGATTGAATGGCATTTACTTTTACTTATTAATTACATGTTCAATATGATTGGTGGCTTGATCCTGGTCAGTCACGCTCCCAAGCGGTGATATTCCGCAGGTGGATTTTGGGGGTGTGACACTATTCACTCCCTATAATTTTTTAATATATTTTAAAAGTGGTTGTGAGTGGAGAAAAGAGAAAATGTAATGATAAAGGTATAAAAAAATATTATTTAATTGAAAAGAAGAGAGAAAATGTAGTGTTTTTTAATGTAATTTAGGGTGAAAATATGATGGAATGAATGTGAATGCTCTTAGACCATGTGTAGTGGGAGGGGAAAGATAATGCCCACCCTTTGTGCCAAGTGGCGGTCCAGTCAGCTTTTGGACATTATGGGGCATTATCTTAAAACGAGTGCAGCACGTCGTTCATTACTCTTGTTCCTAAAGTCAAAGACCCGTTAGGTATGAAAGATTACCGTCCGATAAACTTAATTGGAGTTATCAGTAAAGTTACTTCGAAGATCTTAGCAAACCGTTTAAAAAAGGTCATTGGGAAAGTTGTGTCAGTGTCCCAATCGGCTTTTGTTAAAGATAGATATATTCTGGACTGCCCTTTTATCCTGAGTGAAGTTTGGTCGTGGCTTAAAATAATGGGTAAAAAAGCTTTCATTTTTAAAACCGACTTTGAAAAGGCATACAGCAATGTTAACTGGGGTTTTCTGTTTGTTATGATGTTCCAAATGGGTTTCTCTTCATCTTTGGTGCAAGTGGGTCATAGGGGTGCTCGTCTCCGCTAGATCCTCAGTCTTGGTCAACGGCTCTCCCACGTTTCAATTCCAATGTTAAAAAGGATTAAGGCAAGGCGATCCTCTTTCCCCCTTCCTTTTCTTATTGTCATGGAAGCTTTTTCTTGTTTTGTCTCAAAAGCTTGCTACACGGGGAGATTAAAAGGGGTTAAACTCCCTAACGAGGGCCCGGTGATTTCGCACTTTTATATGCCGACGATGCTTTGATAGTGGGGGAGTGGGAGGAGGAGAATATTTTGTCGGTGGCTAGAATTCTTCGGTGTTTTACGCGTGCTCAGGGCTGAAAATTAATATTCACAAATCTAACTTATTGGGCGTGGGAGTTGAAGAAGATGAAATTACCCGAATGGCGTCGATTGTGGGTTGTAAAAAAAGGGGATTTCCCTTTTAGATACTTGGGTATCCCTTTAGGTGCTAACATGAATCGGGTGAATAATTGGGACCCCATTGTGATGATCTTCAAAAATCACCTCGCTTCTTGGAAAGCTCATTCTTTGTCTATCGGTGGTCGGGTGGTTCTAATCAAAGCGGTTTTAGAAAGTCTTCCCATTTATAATCTATCTACTTTTAAAGCTCCGGTCAAAGTTGTTAATAAATTGGAGTCCCTTATGAGGAATTTTTTATGGGGTGGTTCGGAGGATGTTACGAATATGCACTGGGTAGCGTGGGACAAAGTTACTCTTCCTAAAAAACTCGGTGGGCTCGACATTTGTAAGCTCAAAACGGTGAATGACGCTCTTTTGTCTAAGTGGGTTTGGAGATATAGGGTGGAAGAAGAGAGCCTTTGGAGGAAAGTTGTTTCGGCTTGTCATGGAAAAAGTAGGAAGTGGTCGTATTTGCCTTCCAAATCAGGGATGTCGGGAGTTTGGAAAAACATCACAAGAATGGAGTCTAAAGTTTTGTTAAAGGGCAAAAGAATTCACAGTCCCATTAAAGGGTTTTTGGGGGATGGGTATAGCATTCGTTTCTGGATCGATCTTTGGTTTGGTGATACCCCTCCTATGTTTAAATGGCTGAATCTGTTCGAGTTAGATAAAAATAAAAGTTGCTGGGTGAGTGAACGTTTACCGCCTGCGGGAGTGGGTGTCTCTATGTCGTGGGAGTGGTCTAGACATCCGGTTACACCGGAAGAAGTGGCGAGATGACCGATTGTTCGGCTTCGCTGTTTGATATCGTCCAAACTACAGACAAGGACAGGTGGTGCTGGCTTCCAGATGCATCAGGTCAGTACTCTTCTTGTTCCTTCAAAGATTTGGCTTCAGAGCAGACATTATCAACAGAGATTATCGGAGAAGGTTTATTCGTAGAAGGGTTGTAGGTGGATTCCATCCAAATGCAACATTTTTATCTAGGGGGCGGTGCTCGATCGTATCCCGACTAAACAAGCGTTGGTTAGGAGAAATATATCGGTTGACTCGGAAGATTGCGTTCTGTGCGGGGAAGTGATCGAATCCGTCGATTATTTATTCACGGCTTGCAATACATTTATTCGAGTTTGGAATCGTTCAAGTGATTGGGCCAAAATTTCGCCTATTTACGCTTTTTCCTTCAGGGATCTTCTCGATTATCATATAAGTATTGGCGGTAATTCGAAGGCTAAGGAGATCGTCCGTGGGCTTGTGGTGGTGACTTGTTGGTGCCTATGGAAATCTAGGAATTCAAAGATATTCTCAAACAGTAGAAGTGATAGTGACGAGATCTGAGATCTTTGGGGCGGTGAAGCCTCTTAGTTTTTTTTGGTTAAAAAGTAGGTCCATTCATAGTAACATTGTTTGGAGAGAATAGTGTAATTATTCTTTGTATATGTTGTAGTCGGTTTTTGGTGCGGTCCTGCGTTTTTTAGCCAAGCCGGCCGGTTTTGATGAAGTTTACCATTCAAAAAAAAAAACCTAAGTATTATTGTTTTTTTCAAATTAAAACTAATAATATTTTATTAATTAAATAAAAATTACATAAATAATAAAACACAAACACGAATTTAAATGTCATAAAATAAGCATGTGTCATTATTCGCGTGTCAAGATAAATCTTATTTTTATGACCCTAAAAAGATGACACACAAAAAAATGTGTTATAAATATATTGAATTTTGTAAAACCATGACATTTTTTTTCTTGACACGCTCTTTCAAATGTCATAAAATGAGTGCATGTCATTGTTTGTGTGTCAAGATAGATCTTGTTTTCTTTATGACGCTAAAAACATGACACACAAAAAAGAATGTCATATATTTATTAAATTTTGTAAACCATGACATTTTTTTCTTGACACACGCTTTTGAATGTCATAAAATAAGTGCGTGTCATTGTTCGCGTGTCAAGAGAGGTGTATTTTCTAGTAGTGCATTCAGTTTTAAAAGGTATTTAAAACGAGCTTTATCAAAAGCTTTAGTATGTAAATCAGCTTTCTGTTCGTCAGTGTGGATTTTCTCAATTCAAATCAACTTCTTCTCGAAGCAATCTCGGATGAAGTGATGTCGAATTTATATATGTTTAGTTTTAGCGTGATGTACTGGATTCTTTGTTATATTTATTGCGGCCTCATTATCAACAAAAAGAGGTGTGTTAAGAAACTGCAAACCGTAGTCGCGCATATGTTGCTGTATCCACAGGATCTGAGAGTAGCAGCTGCTAGCAGACACGTACTCCGCTTCACATGTAGATAACGCCACAGACGTTTGTTTCTTACACTGCCAGGTAACCAAACGAGGTCCAAAGAATTGACATCCTGCTGTTGTTGATTTTGCATTGACTTTGCAGCATTCGAAATCCGATTCGGAATACCCTTCAAGCGTAAAGTCGCCTTTTCTAGGATACCACAACCCCAATGTAGGAGTTCCCTTCAGGTAGCGTAATATCCTCTTCACAATAATCATGTGCGAAGCTCTCGGGTTAGATTGATATCTTGCTGCGAGGCACGTTGGGTACATGATATCAGGTCGTGAAGCAGTTAAGTACATCAATGAACCGATCATGGAACGATAAAACGTCTCATCAGCCCTGTCTCTGGTGAGATCTGGGTGAATCCCATGATTTGTTGCTAAAGGGGTAGCAGCTGGAGTAGAACTTGACATTCCAAATTTCTCTAGAATATCATGAACGTACTTCGTCTGGTGAATGAAAATTCCATCAGGTAGTTGTTCAACTTGTAGTCCCAAAACGAATTTCATCTCCCCCATTGATGATATTTCGAATTTTTGCTTCATCACTTGTTCGAAATCTTTGCACAAATTCTCATTCGTTGACCCAAATATTATGTCGTCCACGTAAATTTGAACTATCAGAAGATGTCCGTCGACCTCTTTAGTGAAGAGAGTGGCATCCACTTTTTCACGAATGAAGCTGTTGGCTAATAGGTGTTGAGACAAAGTCTCGTACCAAGCTCTCGGGGCCTGGTGTAAACCATATAGCGCTTTGTCCAGCAAGTAGACCTTGTTCTTGTGAATTGGATCGGTAAAGCCCGGTGGCTGTCCGACATAAACCTCCTCTTTAACCTTCCCATATACTTTGAAGTTCTTCCAAGATGCAAATGCCAGGAAAATTCTGATCGCTTCTAGTCGTGCCACAGGAGCATAGACTTCTGTAAAATCAATTCCTTCCTGTTGACTAAAGCCCTGAACAACGAGTCGAGCTTTGTTTTGTACAACAACTCCTCTGTCGTCTCTCTTACACTTAAATACCCATTTTGTATTGATTTTCCTATGACCATCCGGCAAATCCACTAGCTTCCACACTCCTAACTTCTCAAACTGACTCAACTCTTCTTGCATCGCATTGACCCAAGAATCTTCAGTAAGCGCCTCTTTGTAAGTTCGCGGTTCAATCTGCGAAATAAAACAACCCAATGAAAAATCAGATTGTAAAGGTGCTACTGTAGAGTAAAAACATGTAAGGCCTTGGTCAATTTGACGTCTCGTGCGAATGCCAGATTGCAACTCTCCAATGATCAGCTCCTCTGGATGGTATGAAATAGTTCTTGGCATTACTTCGCTTGGAACATCTACATCGCCTTCCAGATTAGTAACATTCTGATTTGCACCTTGTTCACTAATTTGGTTTGTCTGAATTGAATCCTGAATTTGCTCCCCCTCAGAATCTGAATCACCACGATCAAATATCGGCATATTCTCAGATTCTTGATTATCATTCTGATCCGTCTGATTATCTTGAGTGACTTCATTTTGTTGGACATCATCGTGTTCACCAGCATTGCTTGGACCTGCTTCATCGTCATTTGAAGTTTGTTGTGGTCGCCTTGAATACTCAGCTGGGAACCTTTCCTGAGATGACTCGTACTCCCTCAGAATATCCAACTCATCAAAGAAATCTTCTTCTTCTTCTTCTTGTTTTTCTTTCATGTCAAACGAATCCCACAAAGTGTCGTAATGATAACGCCATGAATCTCCAGGATTCTACGGCGGCATTGTATTACCTTGACATTCAACATTTGGAGCTTCAATAATCCGTTTCTCACTTGGAATGAAGACACGTCGTAAAGGACTTCGGACCAAACTTTCCAAAAGGCTCTAGAACATTACAGGGTGACCCGAAAGGTTCAAGATACTTCAAATTAGGCTTACGGTTATTGATCAACTCAAAGCATGTTTTGTTGAACTTCTTGACAGTGAGAACTCTGTTGAGCGTATAGCATGCGGCAGAAACAGCTTCAGCCCAAAAATGTATCGGTAACTTTGAATCTGCGAGCATTGTTCTAGCCGTCTCGATTAGTGTCCGGTTTTTGCGTTCTGCGACTCCATTCTGCTGTGGAGTGTACGGAGCACTAAACTCATGCAATATACCTCTTTCATCACAAAATTCTTCCATCTTACTGTTCTTGAATTCAGTACCATTATTACTTCGAATTCTTTTGATACGCCTTTGGTACAGATTCTCAATCTTCTTGAACAACACCATCAAACTATCATACGTTTCATCTTTTGACTTCAAAAACGATACCCACGAAAATCTGGAATAATCATCAGTAACGACCAAACAATTGTAATCTCCTGTAATACTTTTGACATTCACAGGACCAAACAAATCCATGTGAAGTCTTTCCAGAGGTCTTGAAACTGAATATCCATGCTTTGTAGGGTGTGACTTTTCCTTCTGCTTGCCTTTGATGCAGCTAATGCACTCCTCTTCCGGATGAAAACCTTTCATATGAACACCCAAAACTAAATCATTATGCACCAGGTGATTCATCTTTCGTAGGTGAATGTGACCCATTTTCCTGTGCCACAATCTCGATTCTTTCTCCGTTGCTCTAGACACAAAACAATGAGCCTGGCCCGTGGTTGTAGTAGCTACGCTCATGTCTAACATGTACAGATCATTGACTCTTGGTGCCCTCATGATAATCCATTCCTCAGGGATAACAAATCCTGGCTTCAAGATCAAACATTCTTTGTCAGTGAAGTAAGTGGTATACATCCTGTCACAAATCTGCGAGATACTGAGCAGATTATTCTCCAGCTCAGCAATGTAGTTAACTCTTTCAAACGTCACAATCCCATTGGATAACGTTCCTTCACCAATAATCCTACCACCTTGATTACCCGCAAATCCTACATAACCTCCACTAAAATTCAGAACATCATACAGCAACGCTGTCTTCCCTGTCATGTGCCGAGAAGCTCCACTATCCATAATCCATCTTGAAATGGATCTTGGAAGCTCCTGCACATACCACAAACACTTTAGTTAGATTTGGAAGCTACCCAAGCATGCTTCGACTTAGGTAACTCAACTTTGATGTGAGTTTTTCTAGTGTAAAGTGGCAGAAAATTTTTATCATTCATTTTCAAACTTTCTTCAGACCTAACCTCAACCTTTTTATACAGAAAAAAATTCATCTTTTTGTGGTTGACCAGATGGTTGGTCTTTCTTTTGAACATTTTTCTTTTGAGATTTTTGCATTTCTTTTTCCAGTTTCACATAATAATCCAAAGAAAGTTTTTCAATCTCAGAAACCTTTGGTTTAGAAACACTTTCTTTCTTCTGTTCAACAACTTTTGGCTTCCATGTTTGTTGAGATGATGCAACCCGTTTGTAAAATTTGTCATTTTTAGTTACCACCTTCTTAACAGATTCAGTTTTGATTTTGGTGTTATCATTTTTCAAAACCTTTTTCTCAACAACCAATGGAGCTTTTCCTTTCCCATCGACTTTCTTTTTCTGAATCTTCACAGCTTCAGTCTTAGACTTCAAATTGGTACACTTTCTTGCAATATGTCCAACTTGATTACATCTGAAGCATGTTCAAGTGTCAGCTACTCGACTTGTGCCTTCAGACTGAGACTGTGAAGCTTTCTTCTCAAAGAATTCTTCATCTGATTTTGAAAAGATTTTCGACTCTTCATCAGACAGTGAACTTGAACTATTCACAAATACTTTCTTCTCAACAAACTTCTTGTTTTGAACTGTAGGACCGTTACTGACAGTCGTGTGAGTCAATCAGAGCTAGATACTACTAATAATGCAGCGGAAATACAAAATCAGCATGAATCAAAGTAGAAAATGAGTAGAAACATAAGCAAATCACTTTAAACTGGTTTTCTCGTTAATTCTTCAAGAAATAGTCGAGCAGCAGTTCGGCTACACAGTAAACATGCGCGTACAAAATGAGAAAACACAACTACTATATATAGGGGATGGGATTTCGCTCCAATGACCATGTGCCATTTGGGGCGAAATCAGATGCTAGTGATTTCGCTCCAAATGACACATTATCATTATGAGCGAAATCAGTACATTAAAATCAAACTTTTACATATTGACCCCCTATACATTACATAATTAACATATCTAGACCCTATACATGAACAACTAAGACTAAGACGCAGGCTTTGGACATTCGTGCACCAACAAACTCCCCCTTGGATACAGCCGCAGTCTCCAGTCTTGGTCTTCGGGTCTTCACAGGGACTTCAACTTTTCTTCATGCTGCTTAGGCTTCTTTCTAAGCAAATTTCTCACCCTGTCGTTCTCTTTCTTTCTTGCCTTCTCTTCTTCAGCTTGAATGTTCATCCACGTTCCTCTCTTTTCTTCAAGCTTTCGACGTTCACGGTCAGCTTTTCTTTTCATCTTCTCATCGAGCGACCACCAAGATGACTTCCATTTACTCTCAGAATTGATACCTTTCTGAAAGCAAAGAGTAGCAACCGGTTGAAATTGCATAGCCTGCTCTTTATCTTCTGCCTGATAGTGAATCTTATTGATGAATAGACATTCAATATCCTTTGCAGAGCAATTTACTAACCACATGGGGTCATACACATGTATCTCTCTTAATTCCCCTCCTGCTCTGTAAGTAATTACAGCCTCAGTCGAAATGTAACTATACACCCAGCCCAAGAATCCTTTGTAAAAATCCTGCTCCATTGGTGGCACTGGGATAGTCTTCATTGTCTTCGGCTTTTTCACATTGAGTATCATTTCTTCAACTCCTGTTTCCGGATTTACCCTCCGCACTCTCTTATGGTAATGCGGTTTCCAATGACGAAACTCTTTCAACGCTTCAAACTTGATATACCCCCACATTGGAATATCATTCTTTCGTACCGGATAATCTAAAGTTCTGACTTTAGATAGCTCTTCCACATCCCACCAGGGTAATGACATCACGTCATATAAGTATTCAAAGTACTGCACCCCACATTCTCTCCTGATTGCGTAAGCATTCACTTGAGGTAAGAAACCCCAGCTGATGATGTCACCGAGAGACACACTTCGATCACGTTGATAGTACTTTAACGGTCTTTTGAACTTCCTCTCGTGACTGTCTTTGAACCAATTTTCTTTTCTTCCTTTTCCATGTCTTTGGGAGTGCCATCAAAGTTCTTATCTTTCAAAATCTCAAAAACTTTTCTTCTCAACTCATCTCGGTTCTCTTCTGTAAAGAACTCCATCAGCGTAGGCAACTGTGAAGTATCTTCACTAACACTCTCATCATCCGTCCAATCTTCAACTTCAACTCTGTCATACATGTCAGCCTCTTCAACATACTTATACTCTTATTCAGGCTGTTGATTGATGTCGAAGGCATTCAATTCTTCCTCAAAATCGAACTTAAAATCAGGATTCACCATACGGGTCATCTTTTTAATTGCTTCCAATGTGTAGGTATGAAAATGTTCACCTTCTTCTCTGTAAGTATCCAATCTCAAGATTAATTTCTCGGCATGTTGAACATTTTGTTCATCACCTGACTCCCCCTTTCCTTCAGCTCCCCCTGATTCTTCATTCACAGAATCATTCATCAGATCATCAACAGTCTTTTCAGTGGAAGCTTCAGATACTTTCACACCCATACCACCCTGAGCATCATCATCATCGTTATCAGAACCATGATTGCTCGCTGAGAATACCTTCTCATCCTCGTCATCCTCCTCATCATCATCTTCTTCATCACTATCACCAATTAACTCTTCAAGATGTATTTCTTCCTCAAACAGACCAGATATAGCAGTAATCGGTTCAGGATTTTCAACAACCATGGAAGGAACAATCGATCTCTCCGTCACTGCTGAACTACCTTCAACGCCTTTGCCTTTATCTTTCATTTATTCATCAATTTTAGCTTGGCGTTCTGCCCTGAGTTCTTCAACTTGTAACTCTTCAAACTTTTGTTCAACTGTCGTTCCAAGCATACTTTCAATGACTTTGTTCAACATATAGAATTCATGATCTCTAAATGCCTTTGCCGCTTCTAACTCTTTGTTTTTCATCTTGAAGTATTCATTTTGTTCATCTCTTCGAGCTTTTTCTTCTTCAAGCTCAGCAACTCTCACTTTCAAGATATCTAACTCTGATTGATCAGAGTCAATCTTCTTCAACAACTCTTTGTTATCAGACTCCAGCCTTTTTACATGCATCTCAAGAATTTTCTCACGATCAGAAACTTTCTTGTTATCGGCAGCTAACTTTTTGTTCTCATTTAATACTTCATCCATCTTCTTCTCCAACTTCTTCACTTGTTCATCGTTGGCAAAGCCGAAATCTCCAATGTATTCAAGATTATCATGAGGAATGTGAAGACCTTTGCCAGAAGAACCAGGTGTTAGTTGCATTTGGGTGCGAGGTGGTGTTTGGAAAAGTTCTTGCGATGTGAATAAGGTTTGTTGTGGTGGTGGTGAAATATGTAGTGGTGAAATATGTAGTGGTGAAAGATGTATAGGTGATGGTTGTCTGGGTGGTGTTGGTTGTTTTGGTGGAGATGGTTGTTGTGGTGGTGTAGGTTGTTGTGGAGGTGATTGGATTGTTGATTGAGGTGGTGTTGGCTCATGTGGTGGTGTTGGTAGTTTACTGGTTTCTTTGGAAGGTTTCTTCTTTAAGACGATCTTTGGCATTTTAATCTTCGGTGTAACTATTCGGATCTTTGGAGATACAACTTTCTTTCGTGCTCCAGATTTCTTTCAACCACGTGAAGGAGATTGTGACTCAGAGACATGTTGTGGAGAAGGAACATAAGCATCATCGTCATCCTTTTCCTGTCTCTTTCTCTTCCTCAGCAATTTTTCGTGTTTTGTTGCTTCCTGAATTCTTCTTAAACGTTCGGTTTCATCTATTTCATCTTCTGAGGAACTCGAGGAACTTGTAGTGCTTTTATTCACATCATCGCCTTCAATATCGTCAGTAACCTTCTCATTCTAAGCATCAACATTAACAACTTGTTCAGCTTCAACAGTTGGCCCGGTCTCTAAGACATCAACATTAAACATCATATCTTCACCAGCATTATACGGATCGTCTTTCGCAGCTACAACTGGCTCATCTTCTTCAGGTTCATCAATCAATAACGTTTATGCGGCTTTCTTTTGCTTTTTCTTTGGTTTTGATGATGACCCTTCACCCTCTTGAACTTTAGGAGTAGCTTTTCTGCGTCTCCTCCCTGTTTCCTTGACAAACCATTCATTTTTTTTGTTTTTAAACTCAAGAGTTTTCAGCTCTTCATCATAGGCTGCCTCTTTCATTTCTTCTTCGTTTCTCCAGTTTTTATGATCAACTGGATCAGGATCAACGTAGTCTGCATCCTTTATAAACCCGAAGAATTCAGCACCAACTTTGGTTCAGGGTGATTTGGATGGTATCTCGCAAGCTGTTTGAGCGAATCGTTGCTCATATGTGATTGTACCAACAGATCGTTCTTTATATTTCGGTCAATCTCTGGATAAGCATGGTCAATTAGCATCTACACAAATCTAGGATACATCCAAGACTTGCTCTTTGTCGTAATATTTTCTGTCATGTAGTAGAAAACGATATGCGAAAAGTTGTATTTCTTGTTCAGCACTAACGTAGTGACCATGTTCATTTGATAATCGCGCATTGTATCGTAACTTCCCTTTGTATGGCTAAGCGACATCAAAATACAATGAATAAGGAACTTGTATGGTTTCTGAAATTTCGACTTCAAATAGTTCCCAACATTCAATGCTCCCTGATAACCCATCCTGAGCATGCAGCCTTTCACCATTCGTTCTGGAAATCTTATCGGCGACTCTGCATCGTCCGGAAAATTAATAACCTCACGAATAAGCGCTTCAGTGACAAGTATCTTCTCCTTTTTACCATGCACCACAACAATTGACGAAATTACTTTGTTTTCAGCATCATAGCTTGCATTCTTCCAGAAACGGTCTATATGTGATCCGTATACTGGACGCTGATCTGTCAAGGCCTTCTGAATGGGAATACGACCCATAAATTCCAAGATACCACTGAACTTGGCCAATTCAGAGTTTTTCTGCATATCCAAATCACAACAGCTGTTGTGAAGAGGATCAAAGATCACACTAGAACCCTACACATTAACAACATAACCTGAATCAATATTACTTAGAAAAATTTCAATCATCAAAACAATTACAAGTGATGACACTTAGTACACTGCAAGCGAAATCAGAATGGTACACTAAAAGCGAAATCACAAGATTGACATAAGAAGCGAAATCACAGGTATGCACAATAAGTGAAATCACATTATCAAACTTGGGGCGAAATCAGCTTATGTACACAAGAGCGAAATCTCATGACTTAACCGTTTTGGGGCGAAATCACAAATACACAATCAAAAACTTGCTGGATGATGAAATTGGTTATGTTATCTTGTTCATCTGTTAATTCCGATCACAGGGTATGTTTTTAATTTCACTTTTGGCCTTGAACATGACCTAGATCTAAGTCTGCATATCTATTGTTCCGTCAAACATCAATTAACAACAAATCTGGTGCAATCAACACTCACATACATGATCTACACTATGAGACGACAACACATATTTGATTTATTGTACAGATCTAACAGTTAAGGACCCTAAAACTATGTTTCATTCAACACCAGTTGCCGACAGATCAAAATATGGATGATACAGGTCAAATTGAGACTCAAACTACCTTTCCCATGATTACGCACTAAGAAAATAACAAGATCTGAAGAAAATCGGGCAGCAATTCGTTTGTAAAATGACGATTTAGGGTTTCGCTCAAGATTCACCGGAGAGAGAACACTTAGGAGCAAAAGGTCTAAAGTGACACTATGACGGAATCAGATGACTTATATAGTTTGCCTGATTTCGCTCCTAATGACCAAAGAACCTTTCGAGCGAAATCAACAATGGAGCTACGAGCGAAATCAAGCATTGAAGCAACTATGAGCGAAATCAGTGTTTAAGTGTCACATGAGCGAAATCAGAACATTAATTTTCAAATTTTTAACATTTGAACCTTTTCTGATTGATCACCTACACACCCAGTTAACCAAGTCCAAGTCAATGACCTTGGTCAACTGCTTGGCCTACCAAGTCCAAGTTAATGACCTTGGTTGACCGGATTATGAAGTACGTTGTCTATTCGTTTTAAAAACAGTTCAAATTAATGAACTTCTGAACGTTTTGATCTTTCAAACACTTTTCAAACTGTCAAACAATGTACCAATCTCAGTTTAAGTATCTCCTGCTTACCCAGCCCGCATCAAACACAGACATGATCTGCATAAAGCTTTGATCGTTTGATTCCCAACGTCGGTTGTCGAAAATAAGATGAGAAACTAAAATCTTTTTGGATTTTTTAACAGGATAAACTGAAACTATGTACATACAATCTTTTTGAGAGCGTGTTAGGGGATCATATCAGCTGCCGACTAGACATAAGCACCGTTAAGATATAATTTCATACTAAGCATTAAACAATTCGCGTAGATTGCCGATATACTGATCCTCTTAAATTCTCACAAAACTTTCGATCTGTCTGGGATACAGAATTAGTGTTTTAGGACTTAAACCTCTACATGTGTCCCACCTCAGTATATACTCTCGTATCCAGATCCCAGTATTCAGTCTTACATGTGAATATACCTAGATGATATCTTTAATAGGGTGAATTGCGAGGGTCGTGAGAGCTCAGGTCGATACTTCCATATACGCAGTGAGATGACGGCTTCGACTTTAAGGTGGGTTCCCTTTAGGGAAACTTTTTTTACAACAGCACATGATTAACATTTTTCAATGTGTCATCATTTTTTATGCTGAGGGGAGGCTTTACGAGTAAAGCAATGCATAAAGCATTATCCGGGGACTAGGTCAGTATTTCCATACAGCAGAAGTCCCGGGATAATACCCCAGATATCACTAAGCATAAAGACCTAGTATCTCAGAATACGGGACCTTTCAAACAGGATTTCAGGGGTTACCCATATATCCTGGAGGTGTTCCCCACGTAGACGCAAGTAATTTTAAGTTTATATCCCAGACTGATCTACTGATTTTGCGAAAACCTATCGGCACATCTTTAGCGAGACTGCTTAATTGCATTTTAAACGTTCCAATTCTTTAGCGTACTGTGTCCGTCTAGCTGATGTACTTTCATTTCCCCTATTCTACACAAACTCTTTTTGAAGTTTTCTTATGTTTTTGGATTTTTGACTTTTATCATGTTTTTGTATTTTTCTGCGAATTTCCCCCCCTAAAAAGAAAAACATATTTTTTGTGTTTTTGTTTTTATCGAAAAGCAGAAAATAAACTGTACAAACAAAGTTGACAACGCGACATGGTTCACGTCAGATTGCTGCCTAACTCGGCTTCACATTCTATTACCCTCCCAGATTGCAGATTTTTCATCCCGTTCAATTTCAAAAGATAATAAAATCTCTTTTTATCAAATGGTTTTGTGTAAAAATCCACTTTCTGATCATCGGTGTGCAAGTGTTCAATCCGGATTAACTTTTTCTCGTGACAATCACGGATAAAGTGGTGACGGATTTCAATATGCTTTGTTTTAGAATGGTGAACCGGATTTTTAGTGATGTTAATAGCTGCTTCATTGTCCACATAGATCGGAGTATCTAAGAACTGCAAACCGAAGTCGCGCATCTGCTGTTGGATCCAAAGGATCTGTGAGCAACAACTGGAGGCTAAAACGTATTCAGCCTCGTATGTAGAGAGCGCTACTGCGGTTTGTTTCTTGCACTGCCAGGTGACAAGTCGAGTTCTGGAGAACTGACACCCAGCAGTGGTGGACTTTGCGTTTTGCTTGCAGCTTCCAAAGTCAGAATCAGCAAAAACAGATAAAGTAAAGTCACCCGATCGAGGATACCACAAGCCGATGCTTGGGCAGCCTTTCAAATACCGTAAGATACGTTTCACAATGGTCAGGTGTGACTGCTTGGGATTCGACTGATATCTGGCACAGAGGCATGTAGGGTACATGATGTCTGGACGGGAAGCCGTGAGATACATCAGAGATCCAATGATTGATCGGTACAGTGTCTCGTCCATTTTCACTCCATTTTCATCTGGACAAATCCCGTGATTCTGTGCAAGGGAGGTTGATGCAGGACTGCAATCTGTCATATCGAACTTGTCAATCACGTCCTTCACATATTTCGTTTGGTGAATGAAGATTCCATCGGGCATTTGCTCCACCTGCAGCCCGAGGAAGAACTTCATCTCCCCCATTGAACTCATTTCAAACTTTTCATTCATCACTTTCTCAAATTCACAGGTCGTCGTTGGTGGATCCGAAAATGATATCGTCAACATAAATCTGTACGATCAACAAGTGTCCTGCCTCTTCCCTGGTGAACAAAGTGCTGTCTACTGTCCCTCTTGTGAAGCCGTTGGCCAACAAGTATTGGGAAAGCGTCTCGTACCAGGCTCTCGGGGCCTGTGAAGTCCGTAAAGCGCTTTGTCCAGTAGATACACCTTGTTTTTATGCAGTGGATCTGTGAAACCCGGCGGTTGCCCCACGTACACTTCTTCTCTGATTTTTCCATAAAGGAAGGCAGATTTGACGTCTAGCTGGTACACTTTAAAATCTTTCCATGACGCGAAGGCTAGAAAGATCCGAATTGCCTCGAGTCTGGCAACCGGTGCGTAAACTTCGTCGTAGTCGATGCCTTCTTGTTGACTAAAACCTTGTACCACTAGTCTCGCTTTGTTTCTCACCACGACACCTCTATCATCCCGTTTGCACTTAAAAACCCACTTTGTTTTGATTAACTTTTGGTTCTGTGGCAGATCGACGAGTCTCCAGACACCCAGCTTTTCAAATTGTTGCAGCTCCTCCTGCATCGCATTTACCCAGCTATCCTCAGTCAATGCCTCTTTGTAAGTTCTGGGCTCGATCTGCGAAATGAAACACTTTAATGAGACTTCTTTTTGCATATCAGCTATAGAAGAATAGAAACATGTAAGAGCTCGGTTTATTTGGTCCCGGGTTTTGACACCACTTTGCAGGTCACCAATTATCTGCTCTGACGGATGGTAAGACAACGTCCGAGGCATAGCATTGTCAGGTACATTCACTTCCGATTCCAAGCTCGATATGTCAAGATCAACGGTTTGATCCTCAGCCTCCGTCGAAGTATCATTTGGCTCCTCGTCAAAGGTTGGAGCGGGTTCCACCTCTGAGTCGTCAGAATCGTCAAATGATGGAGCTGGTTCCTCTGGTGGTTCGTGAGCTGTTCCACTCGGTCCTGCTTCATTATCGTGAGTACCCACGGTGGGTTGAGGAACTACTAGCGGTCTAGGCACTTGCTCCTGTGGCATATTTTGCTGATACTGGTACAAAAGTGCTAGTTCCACGTCACTTGGCTGAACCGGCAGTTGAAACGACTCCCAGAGCTTGTCGTAATCGAACAGGAATCTTTGTCCGGGAAGTTGTGGTGATGGAGTATGCTTCTGACAATCCACATGCTGGACTTGAATCACTTTCCCAAGGCATGGTACGAACACCCTCTTCAGTGGGCTTGCATAACCTATAAAGAAACCCTCTTAGATGTTGCGCCAAATTTACCGTTTTCATCAATAAATGTGCAAGGAGACCCAAAGGGCTCCAAAAACTCAAGATTCGGTTTATAACGGTGCAGCAGCTCAAAGCATGTCTTTTTGTACTTCTTGACAGTAAGAACACGATTCAATGTGTAGCAGGCTGCAGATACTGCTTCGCTCCAGAAGAAGATTGGTAGTTTGGAATCGGCTAACATTGTACGAGCTGTCTCTATCAGGGTCCGATTCTTACGTTCAGCAACGCCGTTCTGCTGTGGTGTGTACGGCGCACTGAATTCATGAAGAATTCCCTTCTCATTGCAGAACTCGTACATCTTGTTGTTTTTGAATTCCGTTCTGTTGTCACTACGAATCCTCTGGATCGGCAGCTTATACACCGTTTCCATCTTCTTGAATAACACCATCAATGACTCAAAAGTTTGATCTTTTCTTTCTAAACACACTACCCACGAGAATCTCATAAAGTCATCAGTCACCACCAGGCAATACAAGTCTCCGCTGATGCTCTTTACGTTGACAGGCCCAAAGAGATCCATGTGTAATCTCTCAAGAGGTAACCTGATTGTGTTGAAGATCTTCAGTGGGTGTGACTTTCGAGTCTGCTTTCCTTTCTTACACGCTACACAATCATCATTCAAGTGAAAATTCTTCAGATTTACACCATCAACCAAATCATTGTGTACTAAAAAGTTCATTTTACGCACATGAATGTGGCCCATCTTACGATGCCACATTATCGAATCTTTTTCTGTCGCTTTAGTCTCTGACACAAAACATTGTTTCTGATGAGTTGTTGGTGTTGCGACGCTCATATCA
This sequence comes from Helianthus annuus, assembly GCF_002127325.2. NCBI lineage: Eukaryota > Viridiplantae > Streptophyta > Magnoliopsida > Asterales > Asteraceae > Helianthus > Helianthus annuus. Next base: position 92,827,224 of record NC_035435.2, on the reverse strand, counting down.
AGAATATAAAGATCGTTTTCTCGTGGAGCGCGCAACGACACCATCTCATCAGGGATTTTAAACCCTGGTTTCAAAACCACACATTCTTTGTTTGTAAAATGTACACTAAAAACTTTATCACAAGTTTTCGAAATACTGAGTAAATTGTTTTGTAACTCTACTATGTAGTTCACTTTGTCGAACGAAATCACGCCATTTGTCAACGTTCCTTGACCAACGATTCTCCCGCCTTGATTCCCGACAAATCCCACATAGCTTCCATTTATGGATTTGACACCGTAGAGAAGAGCTAGCGTCCCAGTCATATGCCTTAAAGCACCACTATCCATAATCCATTTTGACAGTATAGACTTGGGCAGCCCCTGCAGACATCAAATCAAATTATTCAAACAATGAAGCCCATGATTTCTTAACCTCAGACACACTGCCGAATACAACATCACACTTCTCAACTGTTTTCAGAAAGTTAAATGTGACATTTGGAATCTCTTCTTTCACAATTGATTTTACTTTATTGGTTATCGGGGGAAACTCAGCAAGAAATCTATCAACTTCATTTTCAAACTCAACAACATCATCTTTAAAAACATTTGATTCAATTTTCAAAGCATTCTCCATCTTTTTGACCTCAACAGATGGTTTCGAATTCACGACCCAAGATTGATTTTCAAAAATTTTTGTTTTAGGGTAAATTTTTGAAGTCTTTCGAGTCTTAGAGGATTCGGCAATTTCGAAAGTCGATTTTGGCATATCCTCCGACTTCAAAGATTCCCCTCTCTTCAATATGCGGATCGGAGAAACCATCGGCTTTTTACCTTTTGTGTCAACCGGTGATTTAGGTTGAGGTTTTTGAACTTTTGATTTTTGAACAATTGGTTTATGAACAGTTTGTTTTTGAACACTTGGTTTTTGAACACTTTGTTTTTGAACACTTGGTTTTTCAATAGTTTGTTTTTGAACCGGGTTTACAACAACAGGTTTCTCAATCACTTTCTGACACTGTTTCGCCATGTGCCCGATTTCACTGCAGCGATAACACACCCTTTTGTCATATTCAACAAAAGTTGATTTGACTACTTCTTCTTTCAACTTTTTCGCTGCATTGAAATCGTCCACAGCCTTTTGACTAAAAATATAATCCTTCTCATCATCAACACTCGGACCATCGACAAAAATATCGTTTATTTTCTCTTTCGGCTTAAACACCTGCTTAGCCGTTTTCTTCTCAAAACTGATTCCTTTGTTTTTAAAATTGTTTTTCTTGTTATTACTTTTGCCATCCCTTTCTTTCTTTCCCGAACTTGTAGGACGTTATGTAACAAACGATTTTTTAGGTTTTGAAAAGAATTCATTGTTATTAACCTCGTTAATATTCATTTCAACCAATTTAAACACTTTTTCGACATTCTCAATCTTCAGATTCTGAAGTGGATACTTGAACTCGGAATAAAGTTTGTCTGTTCCAATCATAGTGTATACCACCATAATCGGATCATCATTCGCACTCTTGTTCGATTTTGGTATGAACCGATCTAAGAGATTCCCCTCATCTTCAGAATCACTAACAACCTTTTCTGATTGAGACTTTTCAGATTTCTCACTCTCCTCATCCAACACCTGATCGACAACTGTTTTGATAACCTGTGATTCATTGTCGGTTTCGGATGCAGAGAATGTGACATCTATGCTTTCAGGCAGATTTTCCTCAATCGATCTCAATTTGAGATTCAAAGCAGCTTCCACCCCATCTGGATATTTCTGTGTATAACGATTCCACATTGGGGGTAGAACGCTCTTAAAGACTGGTGCAGCATGTGGATGCTGGGGAACAATCTGTTCAAGAACGTACGATGAAGCCACATAACTCATTAACTTTTTATCAATCCGATCGTTTTCAATTTTAGCCAATTCAAGTTCTTTCTTAAGCGATGCGCATCGTGTCTAAATGAAAATTGACCTCAATTTGTTTATCAAATAGTGTTGCTTTAGCCAATTTTGTTGCTTTATCGTTTTCAACACTTTCTTTTTGGATCATCTTGATTGACCTGGCAAGAGTATCGTACGCCTCTTTAACTTGGCCAAGATCAAATTTAATCATATCAGCATGGTGTTTCAATTCCTGATACTTAGTGTCTTTTTCAAGACACTCCATGCACGGTTCTAAACACTGTTGGCATGGTGTTTCAGGGATTGAAACAACTTTTTCCACAACCTGCTCTACACAATCAATTTTACCGACATTGTCTAACTCAGACTCAGACATTTTGACAGATTTGATCTCCTGAACTCCATATTCCTCTCGTTTGACTGACACACTACTGACAGACTTTGACTCCTCGAGTTCTGAGTCTACCTCTTTGAGCTTTCCCATAGGAGCTTTGTCAGCTATGTCTTTTAATGCCTCTCCAGTCAGCTCTTTCGACACATCTATCAATTCTTCAACGACTTCTTTCTTCTCTTCAAATCTTGGGCATGATCCGGTCTTTGGTTCTTCAAAATAACCTGCAAAAGATTCAGAAAATTTAGGAGGCAATACCGATTTCATTAAACTTCCCAATACCTCCTGCTCTGACTGGTAATAATACAGTTCAGCAGCTATTTCTTCAATATCGACCACATTTTCACCAGAAACCTCTTCAGGTACCACAGAAACATCTTCAGTAACTATTTCTGGCTCAGACACCATCTCAGAAATTTCAACAACTTCTACCATCATGGCCTGTCCATCGCTACCAGGGATATATTTATCCCAACTAAATCCTGTAGCTACCTTTTCATCATCTTGATTCACAATGAGCGCCTTTTCCGGTTTATTCTCAATCTACGGCCTCTGAATAGCTGGCTGTTGGTTTGGTCGGTGATAGATCGCCTGTCTATAATAGTCGTTTGTGAACGGGTTCTGGTGGTTGTTCACTTCACGGTGAGGTCATTCTCGTTTGAAGTGACCATGTTCTTTACACTTAAAACACGTAACTTTCGACTTGTCGAACCCTAATTTTTGATCGGGACCTGATAAACTGTTCCGGCCTGTGATTTCCATGAAACGTTGAGCCCTTCGAACCAAACTCGCCATACACCACTTAATATCAATCAATTCAAGCTCTTCGGGATCGATTTGGTCGTAATCCTCTTTCGTCATGTCAGCATTACCGATCCTCGCTGCCACTAAGCCCTCATAAGCCTCTAGAACGGAAGCAAGTAGTGCAATGTGCTGTTTTGCGGTTGTTTCAGTTATCTCGTTTCCATTCTTGATATTCACCGCAATATTACACTGTACCCCAGAAACGTACGCCTGATGATTTGATCCTGTAGAACTTTGAGGTGAAGGTTGTTCCTGAGCTTTGACATTTGGTTCAAAATTCACGAATGGTGAAGAATTGCTTGATTGAGGAGTGTTTAAAGAAACACTTGAGGTGTTATTAGCAATGAAACCCGTCTGTATCTTTGGACTTTGATTGGTTGCAACTGGAGTGTTGCCTTTGTAATACAGAGATACATCTTGCTGCACACTCGCTGAGTTCATCTTCTTGATTTTTAGCAATTCCGGCTCATGTGCTTCGATCTTCTCGATGAATGAGCTGAGGTTGAGATTCACAAAATCATAATTATTCTTCAGCATCATTAGGTAAGTGCCCCATTCATCATACGATAGTGCATCACATAGCTTATCAATCCATTCTTCATTCGTCTTTGTAATTTCCAACCGCTTCATTTCCACCACAAGATGACAGTATCGTTCGATTAACTGCTTTGTCGTTTCGCCTTTAATCCCAGTAAAAATGTCAAATTCTTTCTTGATTAAAGCCTTCTTGCTTTTAATCATCAACACACTGCCTTGAAACTTCAGTTTTAAAGCTTGCCACATCGACTAAGAATTATCTTCATGTTACAGTAAAACCAAAATATCTTCTTTGATGGCCTGTTGTAGAATGCTAACCATCTTCTTTTCAGCCTTGAACTCAATCTGTTCAGTTTCAGTTAAACTCTCGATGCCCTTTTCCAAGCCTAGTCCATCAACAGGTGGTACATACTTCGCCTCTATTTTCATCCAACATTCGAAGTGGTTTGCTTGGACCTAGTTTTTGAAACGGCCTGACCATCCCGCATATTCGTCCAAACTCATAAACTTCAGTGGCTTTTGCATCGTCCCCAACTCATTCTCCATGTTAACATTCTGAACTATACTCGCCTGACTTTGCGTAGCCGTCATGCCGCTCCCCGCAAACAAGTTGTAAAAATCTTGATGTTCCATTTTTAGTGACAAATTTCAAAAATGTTTCACTTTTAGACAAACAGGTTATTTTTATCGAAAAACTTTTAACACAGACTGAGTTTCCAACACTCTATCACGTACGAAACGGACTAAATGCTCAAACCATGATTTTTACACAAAAACAGGCTTTATAAGCGAAATCGGACTCTAAGTGTGGTTTGGAGCGAAATCAACTTTTGCTCTTAGGAGCGAAATCAAGAAACGACCATATGAGCGAAATCAAAGTGTTATTTTGAGCGAAATTAGCACTTGAAACCACAAGAGCGAAATCAGTGATTACACTAGGAGCGAAATCTCAAACACAAGAGCGAAACCTCTGATTTTGCTTTTGCTGTACGAGCGAAATTAGAACCTAATGTAACAAACACTTGATTTTGCTTGAACCTACGAGCGAAATCACTCAAGTACCTTCGAGCGAAATCAGTTCACGAGCCATTTTAGATCAGTTTTAAGCTGTTTTTTAGGTCTGAAAATCTCAAGGGTTTGTTATTAGACAGTTTTACACTATGTGTCCAAATTTCAGTTCATTTTGTCCGTTGGAAAGTCCAGAAACTCAAAATGTGCAAGAAAAAGCTTTGATTCAGGTAAACTAGCTCACAACTGGCTCTGATACCAATTGTAGGACCGTTATTGACAGTCGTGTGAGTCAATCAGAGCTAGATACTACTGATAATGCAGCGGAAACACAAAATCAGCATGAATCAAAGTAGAAAATGAGTAGAAACAGAAGCAGATCACTTTAAACTGGTTTTCTCGTTAATTCTTCAAGAAACAGTCGAGCAGCAGTTCGGCTACACAGTAAACATGCGCGTACAAAATGAGAAAACACAACTACTATATATAGGGGATGGGATTTCGCTCCAATGACCATGTGCCATTTGGGGTGAAATCAGATGCTAGTGATTTCGCTCCAAATGACACATTGTCATTATGAGCGAAATCAGTACATTGAAATCAAACTTTTACATATTGACCCCCTATACATTACATAATTAACATATCTAGACCCTATACATGAACAACTAAGACTAAGACGCAGGCTTTAGACATTCGTGCACCAACATGAACATTCTTTTTCTGAAACTTCTTACCACCCTGATAACCACCCGACCATTTGTTTCGGTTGTTGTTATAAAAACGTGGTGGAGCAACAGGCTTCTTGTAGTAAGCTTTGTCTTTTTCAAAATTCATTTGTCTCTTTGTTTGATTTAAAATGTTCACTTTTGACAACTCAACTTCAACCAATTTGAAAACATTTGTCAATTTGTTCACATTAACATTCTCAATTGGAAACTCAGAATCCGAAAACAACTTATCTGAACCCAACATCTTGTACATGACAAGATTTGGACGGTTGGTTGGTCCTTCATTTAAGTTGTTCTTGGACGGTTGTTTCGGAATGTAGTTGTCCAAGAAACATTTATCTTCCTCAGTAATGTCACTTTCAGATTTTAGAACATTTTCAACAACACTTTTTACAACATCAGTTTGGACACTATCTTCATCGGAAGATGAAGTGAACGTGACATCAATTGTGTCAAGAAGTTTCACCTCATTTTCATTTTCAAGATCAACCAACCCAGATTGCTTTTTCGAATAATTGTCCAGAACTGGTGGTGGAACTTGATGATAACCTACCCTGGTTCCATCAGAAAAGACATCTTCGCCAGCTTTGTTTTTGCCTATGGGTTTTGGAACAATGTGTTGCAAAACAAAGCTTGCGGAGTTGTAACTCTTTAGCTTCAACTGGATTCGCTCATTTTCAATTTCAGCTTCTTGAACTTTATGTTTCAATTTTGCGATTTCATCCAGTTGTTGGTTGATTAATTCTTCTTTTAACCGAAGCACTGTTGTCAAATGAACATTTTCCTTATATGTTTTACCATTTCTGTCATCATTATCTTTAACCGTGCTTTTAAGCTTCTCAAATTTTTCAGTGATCTGACGATTTTCAAGAACTAACCTTTTATTTTCTTTTCTAACTTTTCTAGGTTAATTTTATCATTTTCAATTTTGTTAGTTAATTCTTTTAATCGTTCAGTTGAAGCTTTCACCATTTTATCACGATCAAGAATCTGATCTTCAACACTTCTGACTCTAGCAGTCAGATCATCAACCTTCTTACCGTTGAGATAAGTGACTGTACTACAAACTTTGCACTCTTTGATGCAATTTTTGCAGTCAATATCACCACTGACTTTCTTACCTGACTCAGTCATTGACGCATTTGAACTGACCTGGCTTTTAGACTCAGAAACGGATTTAGAGTCTACCTCAAGTGCCTTAGCAGCCAGCACCTTGTCAGCCATCTTTCCCAAGTTTTCAGCATTCAACTCTTGAGTTGTGTCAATGATTCCAGTATCAACCTTCTTTGACTTCTCTTTCTCTTCTTTCTCCTTATCTTCTTTCTCTTTCTCTTCTCCACTTCCCCACCATTTTCTTTGCCAATAATCATCTTCTTCTTTCATTTCTCTAATTATGGTTTCCATATCAAGAGTGTTATGATCAATGGCAATGTTTCCATTGGGGTCAAGATACCATTCTCTGTCTGGATCCTATCTCCTCGCTCTTTTTGCTTCAAGATAGATACCAGATATTCTAATCATTCGTTGTTGAGCTATCATCTTTCTGTAAGCATACCTCTGTTCTTCAGGTCTGGTGTCTTTCCAAGGAACAGGTTTAGATTTTGCCATGAATGCATATCCAACCGCATCCTCCTCAGGTAACAGCTCGCTCCAATCGAACCCTTCATCGTCATGAATCACCGCAAGAGCTCTGGATTTCTCTTTGTTATCCTCAAGCTGCTTCATTCTCGGCGGCTCAGATTTATTCTGATGATAAATCGCTTTCTTGTAGTAATCTTCTCTGAACGGGTTTTCAGATTCATCAGCATAAGCATTTCGACATTCACGCTTAAAGTGACCTTTCTGTTTGCACTTAAAGCATGTCACTTTAGACTTGTCAAAGCCAAACTTGGTAGAAGGTCCACCAATTGAATTTCTCCCAGTTATCTCCATGAAATGCTGTGCCTGACGAACTGCACTGGCCATACACCACCTTATGTCGATCAGTTCCATCTCCTCAGGATCTATTTGATCGTAGTCTTCTTTCGTCAGGTTGGTGTTGCCTATCTTGCCAGCTACAACACTTTCATACGATTCTAGCACAGACGCTAGAAAAACCATTTGTTGCTTTGCCGACTCGTCGCTGAAATTTTGAGCGTTCTTTAAATCTACAGCGATGTTGCATCGGAATAGATTCTTTGCATCAGACTGTCTTGAATTTGACGAAGAACCACTGTGAAATCCACTGCTTTGACTTTCTTTGTTTGAAGTGTTGGAACTCTCAACAGAAAAAGTTGTCTTGGGAGAAGTACTCTTTGGCATCATGCCTTTTGGATAATACAAATCCAAGTTCTGCTGGTATGATGAGTGATTGATTTTGTGTGTTTTCTTTAACTCCAGCTCGTGACTTTCTAGTCTCTCAATCAACAAATCCACAGTCAACACTTCTGGTGGCTTGATAGTATTCTTCAACATCAAGGCATAGTATTGCCAGTCCATCTCATCTGGCAATGAATCAAACAATTTGTCGACCAGCTCATCTTGAGAATAGAAAATTTCATGTCTCGCTAGCTCTAACTTCAAGTGCCCAAACCTCTCAATCATCTTACTAACTGATTCATTCTTTAAACAACCAAATAAATCAAATTCTTTTCTTAGAAGTTTCTTTTTGTTTTTCACTATTTCTGCACTTCCCAAACATTAGTTTTTCAACTTTTCCCAAAGATCTTTAGAACTTTTGTACTCGATCAAGGATATTATATCTTCTCGAACAGATTGAAACAGCAACGCGATGCAATTTTGCTCGGCGACAAATGCGTCTATTTCTTCAGTTGTTGTCAAGCTTTCACCAGCTTTGCCTCCATCAGCATATCCATTCTTTAGACTCTTCCAGCTGGGATAAGCAAAGGCCTTCAACCATTCTTCAAACTTCTTTGCCCACCGACTGTACTCTTCGATTGCCATCAACTTCGGGGGTTTGTTATAAGTTCCGAATGTGCTTTCAACTTCCAAGGCATCCGATATCTTCTTCTTTGTACTCGACGTTTTCTCATTGGTGTTGTTTGAAGAAGTATTGTCTCCAGAGTTTCCAGCAAAAGCATACATATCGCTAAACGGGTTCATGAATAGATCATCCATCTTGCACGTACCTGAAAAAATCAGCAAATACATAGAAAATTGTCGAAATTTTGAAAAACAGATAATTCAAGCGGAATCAGCTTTCGAGCGAGATAAGCCTTTCAAGCGGAATAGGCTTTTGAAGCGGAATTACTTGATTTTGCTTGAGATTTCAAGCGAAATCACAATCTCAAGCGGAATTAGATAACAAGTTCAAGCGGAATCTGATTCGAGCGGAATCAGATTGAATCTTTCAAGTGGGATATGAACTTTCAAGCGGAATCTGTGATTTCGCTTGTAATGGCCTCTGATTTTTCAAGCGGAATTAACGTTTTCAAGCGAAATACTCGAACACCCTTTCAAGCGGAATCATGTTTTTGTGCCATTTTTACCATTTTTAATCCGTATTTTAATCTGATTGTTTGTACGGTTTGGTAATACTATGTTTTACACAACATTTGTGAAAATCAGGCCATTTCCACCGCTGGAACTGGTTCAAATCAGATAAGTATGAAAAGAAGTGAGTAGAAGTGAGAAATTCTGGTAGAATCAAGCTGAATTGGTATGAACTCCTCGTCCTGAGCTCTGATACCACTTGTTGGACCGTTTTCGTGACCCTAAACAGTCAGTAAAAGCAGTTCATCTTCATTTACTAAGGTGGAATCAAAGTAAACAAAGTCAAAACAACTTGTTTCCTCTTAATCTCCTTTCTATTACTGAAATCAAAGCTTTTTACAACGTTTTCTGACAGAATTTTGAGAGCACCTCGGCTCTGATTTCGCTCAAAAGTTACAAATGACATCTATACATCACCTATTTATAGTGGTTCTGATTCCGCTCGAAATGGTTCAAGCGGAACCCTTGATTTCGCTCCAAGTGATTCAAGCGGAATCACTACTAAAGTTTCGAGCGGAATCCCTAAGTTCTATCTCGAGCGGAATCACATGATTTCTTGATTTCACTTGAAATGACAAACCAATCATTTCAAGCGGAATTACATACTAAAATCCACTTTTCATGTTTTCCAACTCCAAACACCTATCAAGACCTAAGACTCGATTAAGACGCAGTAAACATACATTCAGTGCACCAACAAGTTATCCTACGGCAAGGACGGAATCCTAAGGTTAAATGGACGTATATGGGTTCCAGTTTGTGGAGGACTTCGGGATATCATCCTCTAGGAAGCCCACAGTTCCAAATATTTCGTTCATCCTGGAGCTGATAAAATGTACTAGGTTCTGAGGGCAAACTATTGGTGGATAGGCTTGAAGAAGTCTATAGCTGCCTATGTAGCTAAATGTTTGACGTGCGCTCAAGTTAAAGCTGAACATCAAAAGCCGTCAGATTTGCTACAACAGCCTGAAATTCCCACTTGGAAATGGGAAATGGTGACAATTGATTTCATCACCAAGTTGCCAAAGACAAAGAAAGGAAATGATACTATTTGGGTGATAATTGATAGACTGACTAAGTCAGCACATTTCCTACCCATTAAGGAGACTTATAGCTCCGACATGTTAGCCCAATTGTACGTGGATAAGATTGTATCTCTTCATGGCGTACCAGTGTCAATTATCTCTGACAGAGATACTAGATACACATCTCATTTTTTGGAAAAGTTTCCAGCAGTCTTTGGGCACGCGCTAAAATTTTAGTACGGCTTGCAGTCCTCAGACGGATGGGCAGAGTGAGCGTACCATCCAAACTCTGGAAGACATGCTACGTGCATGTGTAATTGATTTAGGTGGTAGTTGGGACAAGCACCTGCCATTGATCGAGTTGTCCTACAACAATAGCTACCATACCAGCATTCAGGCTACGCCTTTTGAGGCATTATATGGTAGGAAATGCAGAATGCCTATTTGTTGGGCAGAAGTAGGGGAAGCTCAATTATCAGGTCCTAACATAGTCTTTGAAACGACGGACAAGATTGTCCAGATTCGTGACCGCCTGAAAGCTGCCAGAGATAGGCAGAAAAGTATGCGGATAAAAGGCGAAAACCTCTGAAGTTTGAGGTTGGTGATAAAGTTTTGCTTAAAGTGTCACCCTAGAAGGGGGTGATGCGATTTGGTAAGAAAGGTAAGTTAAGCCCAAGGTTGTATATAGGACCATTTGAGATCATCAAATGTGTAGGAACAGTGGCTTATAAGTTAAACTTACCAGAAGAGCTCAGTGGTATTCACAATGTATTCCACATCTACAATCTGAAGAAATGTCTGGCTGATGAATCGCTAGTCATACCACATGCAGATGTGCAGATAGATGAGAGCTTGAAATTTGTGGAAAAACCTTTGTCGATTGAGGATCAACAGGTAAAGAAGCTTCGCAGGAAGCATGTGCCTATTGTAAAGGTCAAGTGGGATGCCCGCAGAGGTCCCGAATATACGTGGGAGGTAGAGTCCACCATGAAAGAAAAGTACCCTCATTTGTTTTAGTAAATCTCGAGGTCGAGATTTCGTTTAAGGGGGTGAGGATGTAACACCTCGTAAAATCATACCCAATAAAATAAAGAAACATGTCATGTAAGATAAACGTGTCAGGAACACGGATCAAGTAAAAGATGTATGGTAGGATTTAAAAATGTCGACATGTTAATAAACACCTCTGAGCGACCAAATTATAAATCCAAAGACCTTAAATCATTATGATAAGCATCTGATATAGTTAACCGGTTATTCCTATTATAAATAAATTCAGTTTATAAAAGAATATGGGTATTTAAATAATGTTATAACAAAGTCCATACACAAAATTCTTGTTTAGAAGAATTCAATTTTTTTCAAATGTATGGCAAAACCCTTCCACAAAAATCCAAGGCAACATAAGTGCATGGATAGGCATGCATGCCCTTTTTCTGAACTAGTCATGTGGTCCCATATTGTTGCAAAAGATCCAAGATTTCGGATTAGGAGATTTGCATGGTGAAAACCTTAAAAATTTACTAGTTTTTGTCTTCTGATGAAGGCTTACGGATCACAAAGGTGAACCCTTACGGTCCGTAAGGTAGCAGACCTGGGCGATGGTTTTTAGAAGCGGTTACGGATCGCAAAGCCTAAGGCTTACGGCCCGTAAGACCTGTAACTGGGCAGAATTTTGGACAGATGCCTGTTTATCAAGTTACACCACCTTATGTTGGTGGTTTTCGAAAATCAGGGGTCATGCAACTGGTTTTGGCATCATACGGACACCTGGGAACATCTTGCAACATTTGTAGGCTATGTTGGCATGATCTTGGACACTTAGGATCACTATATAAGGAGGATGAGTTGCAACAATTTTGTTTGCTTATTCAAAACTCACCTCAAGGCTTTCTCTGAAGTTCCTGGAGCTCAAACTACTTCTATTAAGTTCCCTAATCATACTTAGGACCTTTGTAAGTGTCCTTAACTTTCTTTAATTCAGTTTAGCTTAGTTAATTAGCTAAAGTCAAACCGTCGTAATTAAGGTTTGACTTCGTAATTAATCAAGATTTATCCAACCAAATCTCGAATTAAAATACCTATGAGTTGGTAATTATGTGGATAATAAACCCTTAAAAGGGTACTCTCTGATTCCCACTCTAAGTAGGTTAAATGTCGGGTCAAAGTTAACTTTAAAAAGTCAACAGAAAGCTTATTTTCAAATTAAGGCATAATTAGCAATGTAGAAGCCATGCAACCTGTTTTATCATTAATATAACTTGGTAATTAATGTAAGAACATGTATAAACGTGTTCAACCCGACAATTTTCAGTTTAGGCACGGTTCGGGACCGAAAGTCGCATAGTTTGACTTCTGCTTTGACTTTCAGTTCTGACCCGTTTGACAATAATTTAGAAATGCCTTAGAGCCTTATTTGGACCAGGTTTCATATAAGTATAACCCTCTGTGATTATACAACTTGGTTCATTAGTTATCCAATTCATATGCATGTTTCCGTTAATTGCTTAAATGTTGACTATTATGCCCTTTACACCTTAAAACGTGATTTTTGAAAAAGTAAAAGAGTAGAAACCTTCATTACTGATTTGTAGACTTGTCCCTAAAATTTGACATCAGTAAAAGTAAAAGACTTGTCCCTAGATTAGGAGTTATGCTCATTAGCGTAAATAAGAAGCTTTTTAGTAATTAAATGGCATAATTAACATATAGCCTATCTAAATCCAATTTTTAATATCAAACTTTTTACCCACTGATGTAATATATTATTTTGGGATATTTGAAGATTTTTATTTACTTTTAGGCTGAGCATAACATAGAGTCCTAAGCTTAATTTGGTTGTTATCGGTTTTGCCCTTTTGGGCTATAAAATGAGTTTTACAAATCCTTTTGATATCAAACCTTTTTCTACTGATCTAATATGATAAATAAAATATTTTTGAGCCTTCTGGAATAATAAAAATATCATCTTTCCTTTGAAAACCCGGAAATGGCTCCAAATCGCCTTTTTAAGCGTTTTTAACGCATAGTATGTATTAAAACTATTTTAAACATATAAGGTTTGATTCCTACAGATATTTTCAGTAATTTTTTATATTTTAACAGTAAGCAAAAGTTTTAAACTCAGATTTCCAGTTTTGACCTTTTAGGCTTATGTAAAATTACCAAAATGGCCCTACAGTGCATAGTATGGTTATAATTAATAAATTTCACATATATATGATACCCTACTGTTATAACTTATTAAATTAAGTATATTTACTGATTTAATCAGACCTGTAACTCAGATTACTGTTTAAACTCTTTTATAACCTTTAAAATGACCAAGATGCCCCTATGGGGCATAGTTTGAGTTTAAAATCATTATGGGCATAATAGAAGATATCTTACTGATGTCACAACATATTTAAGTCATATTAACTTAGGAAATCTGTATATGACTCATATGGTTACCCGTTACGCATTATTCGCGTTCGGTCCGGTTTATGTAACTAGTTTGCATAAATTGACCAAAACGGGTCAAACCATATCACTTTTGTCTCAAATCCAGAATGTGTTTAGTTTACCCATATTATACAAGTCTCCAAACTTTTCGGGTCTAAATCATATTCTATTCCGGTCTTCACTTAATCATGCGTTTGAACCGTATCTTTCTTTAAAACTAACTGGTCTAAGCTTAGGCTAAATTAAAGACCTGTTAGGAATCTAATAGGTTATTATAAACCTTCGTTCCAGAATAGGAGACCCGGTAAAAGCTACGTGCACTTGCTTATTGTGATTATTACTTGCAAAGGTAAATACTTTTAACTTATTTTCCCTATACGGGCTTGGGGTACGGTATATAAAATACCGCTTGGTCGGGCATTGAATCTTTGATCGTATGAAGGTTAATTAATTGAGATGACCCGTTTAAATTGTTTTGTTTGCTTAAAGCCGTTGGGGGGTTAATGACCATGTCCCGAATATCCTTGGCATCATTCACAGAAATGGCCACGACCTTAGCACACGCGGGTGTAGGCGTACACCCGCCAGTGCATTTATAAATAATAAGGTATAACCGCCGGTTTCGGGAATAACCCGTCGCGGGACTATACCACGTGGTGTGTCAATTAATCTTTAACCCGGTGTTCAACCCGGGCTACTGAACATATAAGAAACATGTAATTCTTTTATAAGTTTATATATAAATAATTATCCCAAGTTATAAAATCTTTTGTGCCATGTGCATTCAAATCAATTTTAAACATTTTCAAAACGAGTCAGTTAAATTGTATTTACCAGTGTAAACTGACGTATTTTCCCAAAAAGGTTAAGTGCAGGTACTAATCGGAATAGGCTGGTCTCTCCTAGCATCAAATAGAAGTCTCGCAAGCTTAGATGCCTAATGTCTGTGAACAAAGTTTCCTTTTTATTCGATCCGCATGTGGATCTGTTTCAACTATTTGTGATACTTAATATTACAATTTATTTAGTTGAATTAAATCTATCTTTTGCTTCCGTTGTGCATTTTAAAATTTGTGTTGTTTGACTATGATGATATCAACTACGTCACGATACTCCCCACTGGGCCCACCGGTAATACGTGGAAATATCGGGGTGTGACAGAAAGTTTTCCACATGAAATATCACGTTTGGTCGAAAAGAAGTTGGCGTTTAAAATTGAAGTTTCTGATTATAACCTTAACCATGACTACCACGTCTACACTATCCAAAAAGTATGTGATGATCCGGACATAATCGCTTAATTGGTTGCTGGTAATGGAAATGCTCTTGAGGTTGCTGATGAGGTAAGAGTTTTTGTATATCTTATATTGATTTGTTTTTTTCTTTCCAATTTTTATAGTATAAATATCTTAATTAAATTCCCTTTTGGCAATATTTTGATATTAGGTGTTTAGTCAAGAAGGTTCAGAAATTAAAGCTGTTCAATTATCTGAATCCTCACAGATGGCCGGTACTAATATTTCAAAGGTGAATAAGAATTCTACAGTTTTGTTTTTTGCTTGAGTGTAGATTATATTACATTATTTGATACCTTAGTAGTTGTTTTGTGATTTAATTGAAGGATGTTGTATCTGTTATGGCCGACTCTTCCGTTGTCGAAGCCGAGAAGGATTCGGCCACCAGTCCTAATGGTAAACGTTCGTTGCAGGATGTGGAAGGTCAAAATGTTGGTGAACTCTCTTCTAACAACAAAAGGAACCGGAGGAAGCCATCTAGGCTTAACACTTAGCTCCTTTCACGTCGTTATATTTTGATGTTTAAGCAAACCTATGTTTTTGGTATTTACTTAAGTATGTGGTTGTTTGAAGTTTGGTTGTCGTTGGTAAGTGTTAAACTACTGAAACAGTTGTTTTGTATGTTTTAGATGTTGGTAATTTATGAACTTGGAACATGTGGTAAACCATTATGTGGTTTACTTTTTTGTAATCTTTATAAATAGGTTTTATGCTGGGAAATATAATCCATATAAATTTCTTAGTGGTTCAAAAGTTTGTTTGACCAAAGTCAATGTTGGTGCACTTGTGTCTGTACTTTGTCTGTATTCGGTCTGTATGTACGATGTTCTATTTAGTGTTGTAAGTTGACCAAGTCAACCATCCTCCGGTTTGACTTGGACAACAGTTGGACAACAGTTGAAAGATGTTCTGATCGAAGGATAGCCTCGAAGGATACACCTGATCCTTCGAGGTGATCGAAAGATATGGTTTGACCATTAGATCTCGAAGGATGATCCTTCGAGGTCCATGCTGATCTTTCGTGTGAACTATGATCGATAGATGATCCTTCGGACCATCTATCAGATCCTTCGATCCAGACCTGCTGAGCTGGGTATATATACCCATGCATGTGTTGAGTTTCGGTAGACAGACACACAGACAGAAAGAGAGAGTATTCTTTGAGAGCTTTCTGTCCAGAACTCACACACACACTTTAGAGAGTTTATAGAACATTTCTGTAAACATTGAGCTTGTAACCGAACCCTCATTGCATTAATACAAGTTGTGTTAATCGGTGAACTTGTGTGTTTGTTTCTCTACTTGCTACTAACTCGGTTTGCTTGCTAGCTTGGATTCCGCACTCGCTAGTAGGTTTGTATAACAAGGTTTAGGTTCGTAATCCTCCGCGAAACAGGGACCTACAAGTGGTATCAGAGCCTCGCTCTTTACCTTGTTTAAAACCGGGTTTTTTTTACAAGTTTTGGTGTGTTGAAACACTTGGTTTTTGCACCTGTTTTTACTTGGTTTCTTGTATTTTCTTTGAGTAAAAACGTGTCTAAACTAACCAGGGGTGTTTAAAGTTGGGTTGGGTAACTTGGAAATTGGTTTTTAAGAAACTTTGTGTTTTCCGGCCAATTTCCGGTGTGTTTCCGGTGATCGGACTTTGTGGATAAAGTTTGCCATTTTTGGGCATTATTTTTGAAAGTCAAAAAGTAGGTGAAGATTTGTGTGCAGAACATACCTTTCTGCCGAAAGTACTTCACCAACCCATCACCTTTTTCACCAACCTATCACATCAGATCAGTCTGTGTCAGAGGTCTCGAAAGATATCTTTCGACATCGAAAGACTATCCTTCGACATCTGTCGATCAAGGAAGGCTCGAAAGATTGTTATCCTTCGACCCATTCTTCGAAGTCTGAGTCATATCCTTCGAGAAAGGAATCTAATCGAAAGACAGGTGTCCGAAAGATAAGGATCTATCGTATTGGTGAATCTTTCGAGATCTGTTGTTCGAAAGATAAGGATTTAGCTCGAAAGATAAGGATCTTTCAAAGGAGAATCCTTCGAGCTCTTGAATCTTTCGAAATCATTGTTCGAGAGTCAACAGTAATCTTTCGAATACTGTTGATCCTTCGAACAAGGTTATATCTTTCGATTGTGGTCAGTTTGTTGTTAACAAGTTTCTGTGATTTCAGATCCTTCGACCAGGATCCTTCGGCTGTGTATCTTTCGGATCATTCTTACTTAGCATTTATTTTGCTTATCTATCATGAATCCGAGTTGGTGGGGAAGTCCGGCTCCAGACAGTGGAAAATACATGAATACCAGTCAATCTCCATCATGGGCCGAATCTCCGGTATCTACATCCTCACAAACAAATGCCACTCAAGCTGGTCAATGGGCGTTTGTTTCAAATCAAACTCCGAGTATTCAAAGTCTTCTTCTAAGCGAAAGTGAAACCGGAAGTTTGAACAGGCCTCCAAAGTTGATGCATCTTAATGAATATCCGGGATGGGTTGATCGTTTCCATACATATATTCTTGGTCAAAATACAGAGTTGTGGTTGCGGTTCACTACGGAATTCGATCAAACTATCGAGGTTGCTGCATCTTCTACAGCTACATTTGCCGATCTTCCTGAAGATCAAAAGAAGACGTATGACTTAGAAAAGAAAGCATACGCTATTCTCACTCAAGCACTGAGCAAGGATATTTATCATCAGTTCGTCAGTTTCAAGACTACGAAGAAGCTGTGGGATGCATTGAAGACAAGAGGAGTAGGTAATGAAGCCACACGTCAACTACGACGAGATCTACTGAAGAAAGAATTCGATGGCTTCACATGTATGGATAAGGAGTCCTTGGGAGATATGACAAGCCGTTTCTATCACCTACTTACTGAGCTGACCAACTTTGAGGTCACAACGACTCCAACAGAGGTGGTAAAGAAGTTTGCTGATGCATTGCCTCCTCAATGGAATAACTTCCTGGAAATCTTGAAGTACAACGGAACGTTGAAAACTACAAATATCAACGATTTCGTGCAGCTTCTGGAGAACAAGGATCAGGAAGAAACGTTGAAGGCAAAGAGAGTTGCAGTGCCACAGAATCCAGAGATGTATTATGGCACCTCCACTACTTCATCTGCAAAAGCCGGTTCACATGCTCCACTTCAAACGGCATTTGTCACAAGCACGGATATGTATGGCAATCCAGTGCAAGTTCCTGTAAAGCCGCCTCCAACCACAGATCTGTATGGAAATCCAATACAACCACCTCCTCCTCCTCCTGCTCAACAACCACAATATGCGTGTTATGGAGGAACATCATCTGCTGCAGGTCAACAATCAAAGTCAAATCCAGTACAGCTTGACACTTCAAGTTTTTCTAAAATCAGTGTAGAAGTAGCTAAGGAACACATGGAGCTGCTTAACACTGTAGTGAGCGCGTACTGTGGGTTGATAGAAGGTCAGATTGGAAACATTAATCTGACACAAGAAGATTACCGGCAGATTGATAAGGAAGAGATGGACTTGATGGATATCAAGTGGGCCTTTGCGAGTGCTGTGAGAAGAGCAAAGGATTGGATGGAAAGTACTGGCAGAACCAGCTTGGAAAGTAAGCGAGACACCAAGTATGGGTTCGATAAGCAGGCTGTTAAGTGCTTCAACTGTGGTGAACGGGGCCACTTTAAAAGGGAATGTACAAAGCCAGCACAGCACGGGAATCAAAATCCCTTCAGAAACCGAGGCAACCAGCAGAATCAGAACAGAAACACTGAGCGTTCATTGGTGCCTGCAAATAACCAAACCAACCGAGCACTAGCAGTTCAGGTGGATGAAGGTTGTGACTGGTCAATCCAGTTGGGTGCTGATGCTCCTGATGAAACAGCATGTTTTGCTAAAATTGTGGAAGAGTTGGTTCACACCAGTGGTAGAGAATCTTCTGCCAGTGGTGGTGAATCGTCTGAAGATGAAGACTCTTCTGGTTATAGCAGGAGTGCTGATGAAGAATCATCCAATTCTGGTGATGATTATGTGGGTGAGACGTCGAATGCAGCAATCGATGCAGATATTGATGAACTCTTGGAGGAAGCTGCAGCAGAAACTCAAAGAAGATCTATTTTGGTGGATCAAGCTGCTTATACTTCGTCTTCTCTCCATTCAGCCTTTATGGCTAATGTCGACGGTTCATCAAGTCAGGTATGTGTCGATGAACCCACTGCTGTAAATTGTGATAAATGTGCTAGGCTGCATGCTAGATGTGCTGAAATGGAGAAAAGTATGTCTGAGTTGCAAGACAAACATGATGCTTTACAAGCTAGTTTGTTTGACTTGCAAGACAAACATACTACTGTGAATGAGAATTTGAGTGACTTGCAAAGCAAGCATGAGGCTTTGCAAGAGAAATATGATGTGACATTCGTCCACAATCAGAAGTTGACTGTGGATCTCTCTAAATGCACAGAAGCCAACATGTTTTATGAAAACCATGAAAAAGAATTTAAGTCAGTAATTGAAACATTAAAGAAGGATAAAACTGAACTGACTAAAATGGTTTCAAGAAAACAAACTGATATTAATTTGTATATATCTCGCCTTGAGAGTATGCAAAAAGAGATGGCTTGTGTGAAAACCGAAAGTGATGCGATCCAACTCAAGCTAGACAGTTATTTGAGTTCTAGCTATGTGTTAGATCACATCATTGACGTTCAGAAGGAAAAGAGAGATGTCACATGCATAGGGTACAAGAAGTGTCCACCACCAGTGAGACATAATTATGACGCCATGCCTGATGAAGAGGACAGAGTTTTCTTTGAACCTTCTGTGCCTCTAGATGTTAAGGAGTTTGCTGCAGGACTCGGATACCAAAAGGAAGTATCCTCAGATTCAGATGTGTCAGCAGATACATTTGTGAGTGCTGAACAGAATCAAGATCCTCCAGTTGTGATTGAGGATGCTGATTCGTCTGATGATGAATCTGATGATACTGTCCCAGCAAAGTCTGATGCGGTAGTCAAAAATGAGGACATACCTCTTGAGAATCACATTCTATGTGATCCCCCTGTCAAATCCGCTAAGACTGTTGCAACTGAGTCCTCGTCTGAGAAGGAGTCGGAGAGTGTAAATTTGCTGTACACTCTAGTTGGTGATGATAAAATTTACTCAGACAAAGATTTTCCCATTAAGAATGTTAATCAATCCTTAATCTGCAAAGTCTTTGAGAATTCGACAAGTAAGTTCTTGGGAAAGGCAGGACCTAAAGTTACAGTCACACAGTGTCCTCCAATCCCAAAGGCTGAAGTTCGAAAGCAATTTGGCAACAAGAAATTGCCAACAGTGCCAACACAGCAAAATCACACTAAACCCAAAGGTAAAGCACCGGCTCCAGTGCAAAAGAGGCCGAACCAAAAGAAGAAGAAGAATGTTAACTTTGTGAAATCGACGGGAACGGACAAAATTGAAAAGTTTGAAAATCAATCTAACTTAGATTTTGTCAAGAAAGCTTCTGTCGAGAAAAGAAATGAACCAAGTAGTTCAAAACCCAGTACTTCGGGTTCACAAAGTTCAACATCATCGGCTAGACGATCACATGATTCTTTGGGGTTTGTAGAACGAAGATCATGTTTTGAGTGTGGAACCATTGGGCACATTATTAGAAACTGCCCATATCTTCATAAGCAGAAAGGAAAGGTTGATGATCCCCGTGGCAAAACTGACCGTAAGCCAACTGTTTCCACAAAACAAGATCCCCGCCTTGTAAAAGAAAGGGAAAAGAAACAGAAACGGCAACAGGTCAAAAAGGTGGAAAAAGCGATTAAAACCGATGTGGTTCAAAAACAATCTGTTGTTGTAAAACCAGAAAATTCTAAAACTTCAAATCATCAAGAAGTTAAAATTTTAAAGAAAAACACTGGTGAAACCAAACAGACTTGGAAACCAAAAACGGTTGTTGAATCAGGGGGACCATCACAATTCACCAACCATCAAAGACAAGAAGTGATTGTCATTGATGAAAATGGAAGACCCAAGACCACAATGGCTTGGGTCCCCATCTCCAACTAATTCATTTGAGTTCATGTGCAGGGTGCTTCAGGAGGAACTATCAGTAGTCATTGGATTGTTGATAGTGGGGCATCCAGGCACATGACAGGCGACATGAAGCTTCTCTACGACGTTAAATCTATTAGAGGAGGTTATGTTGCTTTTGCTGGAGATAAAGGTGGATACATTACGGGTGAAGGAATGATATCTAACGGGATTGTCAGCTTTGACAAGATCAATTTTGTGCAACAACTTGATCATAATCTTCTTAGTGTTTCTCAAATTTGTGACAAGAAATTTTCAGTACACTTTGATGCTAATGGATGTTATGTGCTGAAACCCGGCTTCAAAATTCCAAAAGAATGGATTCTCTTGTCGGCTCCAAGGATAAATGATTTGTACGTCCTTGACATGAGCCAGGCTATTACTACGTCTGCACAAGCAACTTGTTTCGTTTCTAAAGCCACAGAAAAAGACACTATCTCTTGGCACAGACGAATGGGTCACATTCACTTACGAAAAATGAATCATTTAGTTTCAAATGAATTGGTGAATGGTGTTCCCCTCAAAAATTTCCATCTTCAAGACATCTGTGTTTCGTGCCAGAAAGGAAAGCAAACAAAGAAGAAGCACCCTACAAAGAAGATCAACACAGTGGCAGTTCCTCTTGAGCGTTTGCACATGGATTTGTTCGGTCCTGTCAAGCACAAGAGTATTCGGGGTGATCAATACTGCCTCGTGGTCACTGATGATTATTCTAGATTTTCTTGGGTTGCGTTCATGGCACACAAGAGTGAAACCTTTGGCATTATCAAAAACTTGATCATTCAGATTGAGAATTTGTATAAGTTGAAGGTTAGGCGGATACGTAGCGACAATGGTACTGAATTTAAGAATCATTCCATGGCGGAGTTCTGCACTTCAAAAGGTATTCTTCATGAGTTTAGTGCAGCCTATACTCCTCAACAGAATGGTGTCGCTGAACGTAAG
Organism: Helianthus annuus; assembly: GCF_002127325.2. Classification (NCBI taxonomy): domain Eukaryota; kingdom Viridiplantae; phylum Streptophyta; class Magnoliopsida; order Asterales; family Asteraceae; genus Helianthus; species Helianthus annuus. Next base: position 92,805,594 of record NC_035435.2, on the reverse strand, counting down.
AACCGCACATTGATCGAGACTGCTAGGACAATGTTGGTAGAGTCACAGTTGCCTATTCCATTCTGGACTGAAGCTGTCGCCTCTGCATGTTACACATTGAACAGAGTCCTTACAGTCAAAAGACACAACAAGACCTGCTTTGAGCTTCTTCAAAAACGGAAACCAGATTTGTCTTATCTAGAACCGTTTGGAGCTCCATGCACAATCATCGATCCTAATGGAAAGTTTGGGGCAAGAGCAATTGATGGATACTTTCTTGGGTATGCCACCCCTAACTTACGAGTCTGGAATCTAGAGACTAAAAGGGTCGAGGAATGGTCTGAGGTCAGAGTACAAAGGCACACCTTGCCAGTCAAAAATCCGGGTCAACCTTGGATGTTTGAGTACGATGACTTCTTCAATTCGATCAATGTTGAAGCCGTTGAAGAAAATGCTGCGGCTAGGATGTTTTTCGAGAGTGACAACGCAACAGTTTCACCGGTGGTTCGTCCAATTCTTGTGAATCAAGAACCATCTTCTTCGGTGAACAACAATACTCTCAACAATGAGGATTTTCATGATGCAAACGAATTGAACGAATCTTCAGAGGATGATGAATTTCTAGATGCAGATCAAGAAGCTCCTACAACAGCAGTTCATGGTACTTCAGAGGGTACTCCTCCAGTGGATACACATAGAACAGCTGAGACTACTGCATCATCCTCTTCGTCAATTCCGGGTCTTGAATTGGTTGTTGATCTTAATCTTAACAACCTGGGTATAAATGTTCCAGTTCCAGATAATCCAGAAACAAGGATTCATAATACCCATCCTCAACAAAACATCATTGGAAATGTGCAAAGTGGCGTACAAACAAGAAACATGTTGCGAAACAACAACAATGCAGGCTTGTATGCAGCTATTCGAGAATCCGGGCAACAAAACGACTGGTCCTTCGCGTGTTATGTCTCACAAGAAGAACCAAGAACATGGAAAGAAGCCTTGAAAGATAATGCTTGGGTTGAAGCAATGCAGGAAGAACTGCAACAATTCCAGAAGCTGGGTGTCTGGAAACTCGTAGAGAAACCTGCTGGATACAAGAAGATTGGTACCCGTTGGGTTTTCAAATGCAAAAAGGATGACCGCGGAGTTGTTATCCGAAACAAAGCTCGTTTAGTCGTTCAAGGTTTTCGTCAGATTGAAGGGATCGACTACAACGAAGTCTATGCACCAGTGGCACGTCTCGAAGCAATTCGAATCTTTCTAGCCTATGCGTCCTTCAAAGGATTCAAGGTTTATCAGATGGACGTGAAAAGTGCATTTTTACATGGTGTGGTTGAAGAAGAGGTGTACGTCGAACAGCCTCCAGGTTTTGAAGATCCTATCCATCCCGATCGGGTTTGGTTGCTCAACAAAGCTCTTTATGGTCTTCATCAAGCACCACGAGCTTGGTATGCAACCTTATCACACTATCTGCTGGAGAACGGTTTTCGTAGAGGTCTTATCGATTGTACTCTCTTCATCAAAGAACAAGATGGAGATCTTCTTCTGGTACAGGTATACGTTGATGACATTATTTTTGGTTCTACTAATGATGTCTTGTGTAGGGAATTCGAGCGCATTATGCAGGATAAATTCGAGATGAGTGCTATGGGGGAAATGACTTTCTTCTTGGGCCTACAAGTGCAACAAACGGAGTCTGGGATATTCATCCATCAGACTAAATATGTTGGTGACATCTTGAGCCGGTTCCAGATGTCTGATGCAACGCCCATTGGTACCCCATTGCCAACTAATCACGGAATTACTCCAGACTTGAAGGGAGAAGCTGTTAGCCCTTCAATCTATCGCGCTATGATCGGATCTCTTATGTACCTCACAGCATCAAGGCCAGACATTATGTACCCAACGTGCCTGCTTGCCAGATATCAAGTTAATCCGAAGGCCTCACATCTTGCTGCTGTTAAAAGGATTTTTCGTTATTTGAAGGCGTACCCCGACACCGGTCTGTGGTACCCTAGGGATAATAACTTTGAACTGGTAGCTTTCAGTGATTCTGATTTTGGCGGATGCAAAATCGACGGTAAATCCACAACGGCTGGATGTCAGTTTTTAGGAAATCGCCTAGTTACATGGCAGTGCAAGAAGCAGACGTGTGTAGCTACGTCAACATGCGAAGCTGAATACATTGCTGCCTCAAGTTGTTGCTCCCAAGTTCTTTGGATTCAACAACAAATGCGGGACTACGGTTTTGAATTCCTAACTACTCCTATTTACGTTGATAATTCTGCTGCTTTAGATATCACTAGAAATCCTGTGCAGCATTCAAAGACCAAACACATCGAAATCAAATATCACTTCATACGTGATTGCTTTGAGAAAAGGCTAATCGATGTTGTTAAGGTCCACACCGATGACCAACGTGCCGACTTATTTACCAAAGCATTTGACAAATCAAGATTTGACTTTTTATTATTGGTAAATGGCATTAAGGTCAAGCAAGAATAAACCAACATCGGAAAATCATTTTTGTAAATATCTTTGTGTGTTTTTAAATTTATCTTAGTTTGTTGATTTTAGGGGGAGTAAATCCAAAAAAAAAATCTGAAAATCCAAAAACATCGAAAAATTTCAAAAACAAAAAAACAATAGAAAATCAAAAATGAGTTTCCTGGCGAGTAAAAGAGAAAATGATAGTACATCAGTGGTCTATCCAAACCTCTTTAAATCTTAAATGCAAAATGATAAGCAGCTCTATATAAGATGTATCGGTAGGCTCACAATCATTTTAAAGTGTGCAGGGTGATATAAATCTTAATCGACTGAAGATCAGGTGGGAACCATTCATTGGCATATGGTCTTAGTACCGAAATTTCGTTTGATAGATTGCCGAGGTTCTGAGATATTCGGTCTTTATGCTGCTTATCATCTGGGTATCATGGTTGTACCTTTTACCGAAAAATAACGGGGACGCAAGTCTAGATCTTCCATGATACTATACATACGTGTACATATTGCATACTGCATTCGACCTCAATAAGTGATAAACAATCACATGTCCAAAACAAATAAGTGATAAAATATCACATTTATCCGGGTGTCAAGTTCGTCTCTCTGCTGTACGGAAGTACTGACCTGTTCACGGACTTGCACCTGTGCCCTCATGCATACGAAAATCAAGTTCCTCATCAATAAGTGATTATATCACATAGGGCTTGTTTTCAAATCAAAATAAGTGAGTATCTCACAATTTATACGGTCAAACAGATGATAATCGGTATACTCACCGGTAAGATGAACTCTCGTGCATACCTTGATACGGGAATGTGTCGTGATGTGGATGAACACCGGTCGGTAAGTATAAATCATACCTTAACGTATCCTCTAAACATGATTACATCTGATAAGTTGAGCTTAAGTGGACAACAATACCGATAATTGTTATAGGATGCTTATCTTAATGTTAACTAACTGAACAACAAGAGTGTTTTGGCATGACCGTACACTGATATGATTCTCTTACCCTCGAAACTCGCAAAAAGAATGTCTGTATATATTTATTTATTTACTGCTTAACCTTTATTATTTCTTTTAAACAGTTTCGTCGTTTGGTGCATATCAGCACGGCATTAGCGGTGATGTCGTTTGATAACACTCAAAGGATTTTAAATTGTTGTCTTTTAATTTCAAAAATACCAAAAAGATTTTAGGAGTGTTTTAATATAAACTTTATAAAAGCCAAAAAGATTTTATTTCTGTTTTATTTTCGATCGTACGATGTTGGAGCTCAAGTCTTCGTTACCTGAAACCTGACGGAAAACCGAATTGACTAAATCTTCATAAACGGTCGAAATTTGCATGTTTGAAAGTTAAAAGGCTAAAATTGGCAAATTTATTAAACTTTCAAACTGTCGGACGGTGTTTGGTTATGACATGGTCATTCGTGTGTCATGTGCTTATGTTAACTATATTCCAAGCAGTTGTTCTCATTATGCGTTTAGATTTCTTGCATGTGCAGATTCTAAAGGCTGGGAGAACATAGTCGATGACAAGCTCTGGAATGAAGACACGACGAGAAGGCGCTCAAAAGATGAAGATGATCGAGTTGCCGCTGGCCATCATCAACACCACAAGGATCTCACTTCATAAAGATAAAGTCTTTTCACGAGCATAACTCAAGGGGGAGCTTATGTTAAGGGGGAGTTTGTCAACACACTTTCTACATGATACGGGTAGTTTGTTGATACACTCTCTGCTTTCAAGACGTGAAGACTTTGAAGATCCTCCAACATTGAAGACTTGAAAGGACATCAGAGTTTTGATAACTCGAAGACCAAAGACCGTCGAAGTTCAAGACGAGTCTACAACCATAGAAGATAAAGACAAAGCTACAGCCAAGGGGGAGTTTGTTGGTGCACTTGTGTCTGTACTTTGTCTGTATTCGGTCTGTATGTACGATGTTCTATTTAGTGTTGTAAGTTGACCAAGTCAACCATCCTCCGGTTTGACTTGGACAACAGTTGGACAACAGTTGAAAGATGTTCTGATCGAAGGATAGCCTCGAAGGATACACCTGATCCTTCGAGGTGATCGAAAGATATGGTTTGACCATTAGATCTCGAAGGATGATCCTTCGAGGTCCATGCTGATCTTTCGTGTGAACTATGATCGATAGATGATCCTTCGGACCATCTATCAGATCCTTCGATCCAGACCTGCTGAGCTGGGTATATATACCCATGCATGTGTTGAGTTTCGGTAGACAGACACACAGACAGAAAGAGAGAGTATTCTTTGAGAGCTTTCTGTCCAGAACTCACACACACACTTTAGAGAGTTTATAGAACATTTCTGTAAACATTGAGCTTGTAACCGAACCCTCATTGCATTAATACAAGTTGTGTTAATCGGTGAACTTGTGTGTTTGTTTCTCTACTTGCTACTAACTCGGTTTGCTTGCTAGCTTGGATTCCGCACTCGCTAGTAGGTTTGTATAACAAGGTTTAGGTTCGTAATCCTCCGCGAAACAGGGACCTACAGTCAAACCACTGTTTGACCAAATTCAAACAACTGTTTGACCAAATTCAAACAACTGTTTGGAAAAATATGATTCTTAGTGGTTCAAAAGTATGTTTGACCAAAGTCAAACCACTATTTGACCAAAGTCAAACAACTGTTTGGAAAAATATGATTCTTAGTGGTTCAAAAGTCTGTTTGACCAAAGTCAAACCACTGTTTGACCAAAGTCAAACCACTGTTTGACCAAAGTCAAACAACTGTTTGGAAAAATATGATTCTTAGTGGTTTAAAAGTCTGTTTGACCAAAGTTAAAAACTGTTTGACCAAACTTAAAAAGCTGTTTGACCAAAGTCAAAATAGTGTTTGGAAAAAAAGAACCACTGTTTTCTCCACAAAACACTGTTTTAACCCAACAGTGTTTTCAAACCACTATTTAACGTAACAGTCATTTCGAAACCACTGTTTAACCTAACAGCCGTTTCGAAAAACTATTTAACACAACAGTGGTTTCAAAACACTGTTTTAATCCCAACAATGGTTTTAACCCAATAGTCATTTCAAACACTGTTTTAGACTTTTTGATTGCAGGTGGTTCCCTTTCACAAAACTTACCTAAGATGATAGATGAATAATCATAAAACAGAATACAGGAAGCCATCTAGGCTTAACACTTAGCTCCTTTCACATCGTTATATTTTCATGTTTAAGCAAACCTATGTTTTTGGTATGTACTTAAGTATGTGGTTGTTTGAAGTTTGGTTGTCGTTGGTAAGTGGGAAATATAATCTTTGCTTATAATGTGTGTTTTGATTTGTGAATATAGTATATGAGATGTCTAAATTAGTTTGACATAGTCTAAATTCTACTTTTTTAATATAGAGTTTGAATGTATGTTTACTTTATAATCGCATTACAAGGATGATTAAAAAATATGTAGTATTTAAATCCATATAAATTATGATGTTTCTAAGGGGTCCAACGAATTCCTAATAATAACAAGACAAGAATGTTTAGAAACATGTAGTAGTTAAATCCATATAAATTTGTTAGTGCACATAAATTATCGGACAATGTGACTCGGTAAAAACCTATCATTAAACTTCAACTCCAAAATATAAATCTTGTGTATCGCTTTATAATAACTTTATTGTAGGAACCACTATATTGGTAAAACCAAGACAAGGATGATAAAAAAAATATGTAGTATTTAAATCCATATAAATTATGGATTTTTCAATTTCACTTGCTTATATTTTTTATACAAAACCCAGTATGTAAACATACTAACAAATAAAATCAACCAAAGGGCCCAAATTTGGCTGCCTTTTCCAATTAAATGGTCTAAGTCTTTCAATAATTTATGGCCCATAAGTTATGAACCATAAAATCCTGTCAAAGGCCCACAAAATGAATCAGGTTTGTTAAATCACAATTTCATATCGTCCGCTATGTTTATAGCTTCTTTTTCGACTGAATCAAAGTGAAGATTAAAAATTAGCGTGAAAAAATCAAGTTATAATTGAAGACACTCTTAGTTTGGAAGCAATCGATGAACACTAAATGGTAGGTTTTTCTATCTCATTTGTATAAATCTATTCTGAACATTTGTCTGTGATCATCCACTTATTTAGTTAGGTTTTAAATGGGGATGTTCAATCTCCACTAGCTATTGAGAATAAATGTTTTTTTGGACAGTGATTACAATAATCACTTATAGCTAGCCCTAAATCACACATATTTGCTCAATTCTTATGTACAGTTATGGAGAGTAAAAAGAATTTTATACCAAGACATAGAGAGTATTTTCCACAGTGCAGTCCCCAACAGTCCAAAGAATCAAGGAAGATAAGAAAGTCTATCTTGAATAAGCGTAGAAACAGGGTGTGGTTCAATTTGTATAAACACCTCCTATTATTGATACACTTCTGGCCAACGTTACTATTACAAAAAACGATAATGGAGGTATGTTTTTTATGGTCATTTTTTTAAATAAATATATATATGTAATGTTATATTAGCTGAAATCAGTTTCTTGATATATATCAACAAATATCATCAGAATGTGTCTACGAAGCCTCAACTCTACATTACACGCCATGCAGTGTAAATCAGAAACAAAGTGTAATGTCGTTGAAATGCTCTTCTAAAAATATGGGTAAATAACTCTTGTGCTACTTTTCTAATTATCTTACAACATGATTGTTGTTGTTTATTGAATATGTCTATGTGAAATATGTGAAAATTGTAAGTGTTTGTAGCATAAATTAACCAAATCTCGTCATGTACAGCATGTCACACCCCCGACAAGCTAGATCGAACATGTGTTAGTACAATTCCTCTGACTTCATCCAGTCTTGGTAAGGTTATAAATCTTATTTTTTAAGGTATGTTATCCGATTTGATCTTGTCCCTTTGTTTGAATTTTAGGACAATCCGAAAAGGCTAATTATGGTGTTTATGACTCTAGAAAGAGGAAACAAAGTTTCAAAACCATGGATATAAGTAAATTTGATTTATCCATTGTAGTTGATGTAAGGAGGACATCTTCAATGGTCACTCCCCTTGAACCATTAAATCATAAAATTGATAGCAGCCCATTAACGGATATTACAAACTGTATGCTGTATACACTTTTTTTATTACGGTTAATCATTTATTGAATGTTAATGTAAGTTTTATAACATTTGTAAATTTTGTCTTGCAAGTGGATCGTGTTACAGTAAGGTCCTGTCGAAGTGATATTCCAACTCCTCAGAATATTGACATTAGAACTTCTCGACAGTTGCCAAAATGTTCCGTAGTATCGTTTAGTGGTATGTGTTTTACTTTTAATGCAAAACTAAATATAGGTTTCTGATTCACTATATTTGTCGAATATATTGCTTATGTTCGTATCTATTGGAACCGATGTTAATTGTCAATTCCAAAATGAAACGGCAGGAAAAGAAAATTCCTACCCTGGTGAAAGGTCTAACTTTAATGGTTCCAATTCGGAGGATTGTTTACCATCTTCTATCGTAAAAAAAGATTTACGGAATTGCAAGAGGTACATACACTCCTTAAACTTATCAAAGTATGTTTCCAAATAACAGTTTAATCTCCTAATATTTCACTTATATAATCATTTTTTTACCTGCCTATATAATTTTGTAGAATACGTTGATCATGGAGATGCTATTTTTGTATCTTCTTATTGTCATGCAATGCTTTGGAAAGATGAAATGCTTAGGGGTAATTTGGATTCTAAGAAATCGTCTTTTTCTCTTTGTTGTTCAAACGGAGACGTTGAATTGCCTTCCTCACCTGCTCCTCCTCCACTTCTCGAAAGATTTTACAAAAGAGTTACTCCTGAAAGCCGCAATTTCATGAATAATATTCGAGCATATAACATGATGTTTTCCTTTACATCCCTTGGTGGCAAGGTTTCTAAAACTTTTCAAAAAACCAAAGGTCCTTATGTTTTTGGACTGCAAGGACAAAATTACCATCGCATTGGCAGCCTGCTACCGAATGATGGTGAAGAGCCCAAATTTTCACAGCTTTATATTTATGATTCCCAAAACGAGGATTTTAACCGTCAAGAGGCTGTAAGGTAAATTAAGCATTCACTAAATTCTGATTTATGTCAAGTGTTTTATATATATCTGATCTATATAATAATGTCATTTTTTACACAGTGTCGAGCAAGGTTCGAAGACAGACACTAAACAACAACTTGATCTTGCCATCATATCGAGTCTTAAAAAAATGTTGGATTCATGCAATCCACTTTGGAAGTCATTTAGAATGGTACGAGATTGTTTTAAAGAAAATGATTGGCAAAATGTAAGACTCAAGCACATTGGAGTAAGGGATAAGGATGGTAGAATTTTTAACTTGCCTACTGCTGAAGAAATTGTTGCCTTAATAATTGGTGATTTTGATGGAGCATTTGATAAAAGGGATATCATAGTTCAAACAAAATCAGGCGATATTCAGCGAATTAGTGAGCTTCATTCCTCTTATCTTGCATTGCAATATCCACTTATCTTCCCATATGCAGAAGATGGATTTAGACTTGGTATTAAACATCGAGGTGTTTCAGTTGATTGTGATATACTTAGAACCAGCACCACAATGAGAGAGTACTTTAGTTACAGAATACAAGACAGAGCCAACCAATTTTCGTTGTTACTCAATGCCCAAAAGCTATTCCAACAGTTTTTAGTTGATGCCTATACAATGATAGAATTTGCACGGTTAGCTTACATAAAGATACAACAACCCAAACTTAGAACTCAAACGTTTAAGAATTTAAATCAAAGTGTTCAAAGTGGCCAAAGCGATGCGTCAAATTGTGGAAAACGAATTCCTTTTTCCATCTTCATTTACCGGTGGAGCGAGATATATGATGCAAAAGTATCTAGATGCTATGGCAATCTGCAAAGCTGTAGGATATCCGGATCTCTTCATAACAGTCACTTGTAATCCCAATTAGCCTGAGATTTATAGATGTTTAAAAGACAAATGGTTGAACCCTCAAGATAGACCGGATATTATCTCACGGTTATTCAAAATTAAAATCAATCATCTAATTCAAGATTTCAAGAAACATAAATTCTTTGGTGGGATACAAGCAAGTAAGTCATTGTAAACTGTTTTAATTAATTTCTCAAATAATACTTTTACTAACACTTTTTTGGATGTAATATTTCAGTTATTTATACAATCGAATTTCAGAAACGTGGTCTACCTCATGCTCATATATGTTTGTTCTTAATTGCCGAGAGCAAGTTTCCAACGGCTAAAGAAATCGATTTGGTTATTAGTGCTGAAATACCTGACAAAGAGATGGATGCTGAACTGTATGAACTTGTCAAACAATTTATGATCCATGGTCCTTGTGGTACAGACAATCCTCATTATCCATGCATGGTTAATTTAAAATGTTCGAAGAAGTTTCCAAAAAAAATATGTTGATGAGACTTGTGTTAATTCTGAAGGATATCCTATCTACCGACGTCGTCAATCATGCAACACAGTAGAAAAAAATGGCGTGTTACTTGACAATAGGTTTGTAGTTCCGTACAATGCTATGCTACTCAAAAGTATCAGTGCCACATAAATGTTGAGTGGTGTAACCAAACAGGATCCATCAAATATCTCTTCAAATACATTAATAAGGGTCTGGATAGAGTGACAGCTTCTGTTTACGAAAGTACCACCACTGCTAATGTGAACCATCAAAATGAGGAAATGACAAATAATGAAAATCTCTCAAACGAAACAGAAGTAAATGAAGTTAAAGCATATCTTGATTGTAGATATATTTCAGCGTGTGAAGCTTCTTGGAGAATCTTTAAGTTTGACATACACTATCGGTTTCCATCTGTTGAAATATTACCTTTTCACTGTGAAGATGGTCAGGCTATTGTTTATGACGATAATTCAAACTTGTGTGACGTGGTCAGTAACCCAACTGTGAAAATGTCTATGTTCACAGAATGGATGAAATGTAATCAAAAGGATGCATTTGCTAGAACTTTGAAGTATATAGAGTTCCCCAGGTACTTTGTATGGATACGCAAAACACGAAAGTGGGTACGTAGAAAAAAAACCTTTTGGAGCAGTTGGTAGGATACATTATGTACCTCCATCACTTGGTGATTGTTATTTCTTGAGAATTTTATTGAATCACGTTATAGGACCAATGAGTTTCAATGATATAAAAACAGTTGATGGAAAAATATATCATACCTTTAAAGATGCATGTTTCGCTCGCGGTCTGTTAGACGATGATAAGGAGTATTTAATGGCCATTAATGAAGCAAGTACATGGGCTACTTCTGATTTCTTGCGTACATTTTTTGTAATGTTGTTGATGTCAAACTCCATTTCTAGGCCGGGTAATTTCTGGATGGAATCAAAATCTCTATTGTGTGAAGATATATTATATCAGCAACGGAGGATTACTGGTATTCCTGGTAATTTTAAAAACTTAAATAAATTTTCAGATTCCATTTTAGTTTAATCAAGTATTTAAAAAAACTAATTACTAAATATCTGTTATATTTTTTAGATTTGGCTCTTCCAGAGGAAGAGATTGAAAACATTTGCTTATCACATATCGAAAAACTGTTACTTGGTTATGGAAGTACGTTAAGCAACTTTTCTGACATGCCAAATGTTCCTGACAACTACACTTCAGCATTGAACAATCAATTGATAATGAAGAAACTTTCGTATGATCGGGCTATCTTAAAAAAGGAACTTCCAGCTTCCTTAAAATCTTTAACTGATGAACAGCCAGGGGCGGAACCAGAGGGGGGTCAAGAGGGTCCGTTGACCCTCCGATCACCGGAACTTTTTGAATTTTTATATATAAATTCTGAGTTTTTGAAGAACAAACTTAGAGATGGACCCCCTAATTTGAACCAGTATAGAATATAAGCTTATGATGACCCCCTAACTAAATCGTTCTGGTTCCGCCACTGTGAACAGCGAAAAGTGTATGAAACCGTCATGAATGCAGTTGTTAAAGGAAGTGGAGGTGTTTTCTTTCTATATGGTTATGGTGGAACTGGTAAAACATTTCTATGGAAAACATTTGCAGCCGCGTTACGTTCCAATGGTGAAGTTGTTGAATGTTGCATCCAGTGGTATTGCATCACTTCTATTAGATGGTGGTAGAACGGCTCATTCCAGGTTTGTAATTCCAATAAATGTTAACGAGGATTCTATATGCTCTATAGAACTAAACAGTGAGCTTGGATGCTTAATAAAAGAAACTAAGATGATAATCTGGGATGAAGCGCCAATGACACATAAGCATTGTTTTGAAGCTCTGGATAGAACAATGAGAGATATAGCCTGTTCCAGTAATCCGTCCTTGCAGAACAAACCTTTTGGTGGAAAGATTGTGCTTTTTGGCGGTGATTTTAGACAAATCCTTCCAGTCATTCCAAAAGGTACCAGAAGCATGATTTTAAATTCTTGATTGAATTCTTCTTATATATGGAAGGATTGTCAGTTACTCAAGTTAACTGAAAACATGAGGTTAAAAATGGGTACCAAACCAAGTAATTTTAACAAGACCAAGGAATTTGCTGAATGGATTTTAAGGCTTGGTGATGGTCTACTTGGTGTGGTCCAAATGATGGAGAAGTGGAAATTGAAATTCCAGATGATTTACTTATACTCGATGCAGTCAATCCTATATCTTTATTGATCGCTTTCACATATCCGGATATGCAAAAGTTTTTATGCGATTCAAATTACTTCCAACAAAGAGCCATTCTTGCACCCACGAATGAAGTTGTGGATTCAATAAATACAGAACTGTTAAATAGTATGCCTGGTGAAGAAAAGATATATCTCAGTTCAGATACTTTATGTGAGTCTGAGGATCAAACCGACCTTAACATGGCATTGTTTCCTCCGGATGTATTAAAAAAATTGCATCAGTCCGGATTACCTAACCATAAATTGGTTCTCAAAGTTGGAGCTCCGGTAATGTTACTCAGAAACATTGATCAAACAAATGGTCTGTGTAACGGTACACGGCTTCAAGTAACAAAACTTGGAAAACTTGTAATCGAAGCAAAGATTATTACTGGAAATAATATAGGTCATCATACTTTGATTTCAAGATTGAAAATGACACCGTCCGATAAAAGATTACCGGTGAAAATTGCAAGAAGACAGTTCCCATTATCTCTAAGCTTTGCAATGACCATCAACAAAAGCCAGGGACAATCACTTGAACATGTAGGATCGGTTTTGACTCCGAAAGGATTGCGAAAAAAACGTATGACATGCGGAAACCATACACGAATGCGACCTAACACACACGATGTAAAATAAACGTGATTCTATTAGAAATCTAACAAGAACAAACACCTTGAATCACTTTCTCTCTCTAGATTCTCTCTCTAGATCTAGAGCTCTCCCAAACACAAATGAGCCAAAAGTCTCTAAACTATGACATAAGCTCTCTATTTATAGTCCTTGGCTTTTAATGAGATTTTTCATTATTACAATTATGCCACCTTGCCTTTTTGTCTAGCTATCACTAATATAACGACTCGTTTCTTCTGTTTCTCGCTACAGCTCGGATTGACGAAGATGATAGACATAAGTGCACTAACAGACTCCCCCTTGGATATTACCGCAGTCAATCTCGTAGCGTCTTGTCTTTCTCTCTCTCTCTCTCTCTCTTTGAGTCTTCTTGAAGCTTTGACACGTTTTCATCAACGTAGACTCCCTCTTGCTTGAACAGAATCCCCGTGAATCTGTCTTCAGCTTCAGCTTCAGCTTCTCCTTTCTGTACTTCATCAGGCTCCCCCTTTCGTCAAGTTTCCGTGCTTTGAGATCGACACCTTGCTTTCCATATACAAGTTCCTTTAGGATAGTTACATGGCTCCTTGAATCCACGCTTCCTTTTGCGTTGAGCTCGTCTTCAGACTTCCCCTTAGACTCGGCTGTCAGGATCGTAGTCTGGAACAACATCTGCAAATCTCAAACGTTTATAAGTACAATGTTTTCAAATCAAACTCTCTAAATCACTCCCCCTATCAACGAACTTTTAGAATTTGGCAGTTTCAACAAAACGGATCAGAAACTTGCTCTTTAACAATATAAGCATCCAAATCCCTCACAGTTAATCATCCAAGTCCAACTTAATGACCTTAGTTGTAGGATCGTGTACGGACCCAAACGAGTCGTTCAGAGGAGTTTTACTTTGTTTCAGAGGCGGAAACTAAGAAACAAAGGTAGAAACAGCTTAATCTTCACTTTAAACACTGATTAGATTGATATAATCACAATTACAATCAGTCTTCACACCGGCAGCACCTCGGTATGGAAATCAGCAATCGTTACAATGATTTCGCTCGTAACCTATTTATACCCAACAGATTCCGCTTGAAGCACACAAGTGCAGTTGGGGCGGAATAACAAAGTTGTGATTCCGCTTGAAACTGACCACTGTCATTTCAAGCGGAATTAGCTCCCCAAGCGAAATCAGAAACTAAACAACATAAAATCATCTATTTTCTCGAACTATGTGCCCTGATCTAACCTATCTAGTACAAGACTCGATACAAGACGAAGTCGACAGATGCATGTACTAACAGACTCCCCCTCAGATGTTGACGAGTCTCAGACATGTCGAGTCTTTGCAACTTCAGTCTCTCTCAGTCTTTGGGCTTTACTCTTTCTATCTTCTCTTGATTGTCTTCAGACTCCCCCTAATGATGTGCTGGCGTTCCTTAAGTTCATCAGCATCATCAGCTTCAGGATTGTAATCTGGGTTTTACGATTTCAAGATCGTTGCCTGGCTCATCCTTTGACCATTGAATCGAATCTTGGCTCAAACTCTATTCACAGCATCCTCAGGTATCGGAACCTGGCTCTACTAAAGATGTTCCATGATCGTAACCCAGCTCTAGTTCTGCTCAGGATTGTCACCTAGCTCAGACTTTTACCCGCACAATCTCTTCCTTAAAGTAAATTTCACAAGTTTAACAATTTAATATCAAACTGTATGCACTAACACTGACTCTCCCTCAAAATTTAACTCAAAAATCTTGATGAACCGTTTGTAAATTTTAATAAAACATTTGATTTCCAGACACACACTCCCCCTCACAAAAATGTCATCATGTTTAGCACTTTGGAACTTTGAAAATCAGCTCTCCAACATCATTTGTCAAAAATCTTTTTGAATTTTCCAAAAGTTTATGCTAAAACACACTGAAAATCTTTTTGGATTTTTTGAATGACAAGAAATGCAGTAAAGAAATATATACAGACAATATTTTTGTGAGTTTGTGCAAGAGGATCATATCAGTATATGAGACAAATCACCAACACCGTTAAGCTTCATTTCATTTTAAGTTCTAAAACAATTCACTTAGATTGTCAGTATACTGATCCACTTAAATTTTTACACAAATTTCAATTGTTTCGAGATACGATATTAATGTCTTAATGGCTTGAACTTATTCGCATGTCCCACTACTTGAATATACTCCCGTATCCAGATCCCAATATTCAGTCTTACAGGTGAGTATACCACAGATGATATCTGTCAGGGGTTAGGTGCGAAACCGTGAGAGCTCAGGTCAGAACTTCCGTTCAGCAGAGAGATGACGGCTCGACAATTGGTGTGACCCCTTTAGAGGATCTTTTCTTTCAACAGCAATGACTATCAATTTTATTGTTTCATCAATTTGCTGAGGGCGGCGCTTTTTCAAGCATTGCGGAAAGTATTATATGGGGACTAGATCAGAATTTCCATTCAGCAAAAGTCCCGGAATAATACCCCAGATATCACTGAGCATAAAGACCTAGTATCTCAGAAAGAGGGACCTTTCAAACAAGATTTCAGGGGTTACCTATATATCCAAGTTTTGTTACTCACGAAATAAGCAAGTTTTGAATTTAGGTTTATATCTCGTCACAATCTACTAAATGTGTAAAAACCTACTGGCATATCCGCAGTAGATTGTTTATCACATTTTAACTTTCCATTTCTTTAGCATGTTGTGACAGTCCACTGATGTACTATCATTTCCTCTTTTTTCAACAAAACTCATTTTTGATATTATCATGTTTTTGGCTTTTTCAAATTTTCTAATGTTTTAGGATTTTCTGAAATTTTTACTCCCCATAAAATGCAAACATATTTAAAGAAATTTGAAAACTAAACTAAGCTCTTGACCCACTTAGAAAAAAAAATTGAAAACAAACCATACAGAAAACTTGACAACTGTTATCGAATCGCATCAATTCGCCATCCACTTGGCATAAACAATTAGAACTCCCCCTTTCAACAAACTATTTTCTGATTTAGATCTCAAAACACTTAAGTTTGTTTTAATCAAAATGATTTTTCCAAAAAATAAGTTTGTTTTTACCACTTGTAGGGAATGGTTCATCATTTTGTTCAATTTTAATCACTTATAGTAGATCAAGTACAACTTAATGTCCCTGATTTACCACTTGCATGTATGCAACCTCTGTACCACTTGTAAAAACATCCACAACATTAAATCATATGTAGGAATAAGCCTCTACACAAATCGTTTTACCAATCACGATGCCGATTCCTGCTTCGCACTTACCATCCTGGAAGCTCCGGCGTAGTCCTTCAACCTGTAAAAAATTTTAACAATTTTCAAATCTTTCACAAAAACTATTTTCAAGAATAATGCCGATTCCTGATCCACGATTACAAACTTGGGATCTCCGGCATAGTCAGATATTCAAGGGAAAAGAATTTCCACCCAAGTCTGACCAACCTTGGGTGTTTTTAGCTC
This sequence comes from Helianthus annuus, assembly GCF_002127325.2. Classification (NCBI taxonomy): domain Eukaryota; kingdom Viridiplantae; phylum Streptophyta; class Magnoliopsida; order Asterales; family Asteraceae; genus Helianthus; species Helianthus annuus. The sequence continues at coordinate 92,789,296 of NC_035435.2, read as the reverse complement.
TTTTAGCTCTTGTTCAGTTGGGTTAAAAGTTGCTTTCTTTGTTACGTAAAAATCTTTAACCCCTTTGGCTTTCCCATCAAACATTTTCCCAAAAATTTTCTTAACATTCCCATTGAATGTTTTCTCGACATCAAACTCATTCTTCTCGGAGTAAAATTGATCCAAGATCTCAACCTTACCAACTTTCTGTTTAATCTTCTCAAACTTCAGTGATGGAAACTCATCATCATTTACTGAAGGTACTGAATTCTCTTCTTTGATCTCAACCTGTGACTCTACTGGCTTTGTGGAACCAGTTTCATCGCCGACTTTCTCATCACACTTCTTAACAACCCACACTTGGTTGTTCTTGGCTTTCCTTTTGTAAAAATTCTTTTTAGAACATTTTTTAAATTTTTCTCTTTTTGTTTTGGTTTTGCATTCTTTTCCAAAGGTTTCTGCTTTGAACATTCATCTTTTTCTGTAGAATGCAAATTAGTTTTCTGAAACTTTTCTTTCAGTTTTAAAAAGAATTTTTGTTTTTCTATTTTTTCATTTTCATCATCAGACTTCTCATCGCAAACTTCAATTTTTTACTTTGTCAAAATTTGTGACATTGTCACTTATTGAAACAGAATTGATCGGTTTTGGACAAGGGATATTCAAAAATTCTGATGAAGTCACAAAACCTTTCAGTTTCTTTTCAAGCTCATCAATTTTAGATCTTGAATTCTCAGCTTCATTTTCAAACTGAGATATTCTTTCAAAATGAGACTTGATTGTCTTTTCATTTTCAATCATGATGTTTTTAAGAACAGGTTTTTCATTATTCAAAACTTCTATCTGTCACGGCCCCCGACCCGGTTTGACCCGTTTCAGGAGCCGCGGGACAGGAATCCCGTGGTATTTAATTTAGGCGACAGCGGAAGTCTTTTTAAAACCGGATCTTTTAATAATTTAAACTGCTCGTTTTATAACTTAGGGAAAAATTCCCGAAATTTACAATAATGTGATTTCTCAGGGAAATCTTTATTTTCAAAACATGTTCATTTATTTATTTACATTGAGCCACTTTTCTAAGCTGGGAGTGCTCAACGGCACTTTTCTTTGCTCAAACCAGATCACCTGAAACATGTTTGAAAAAGGTTTTGTCAGCGGGGAAATACTGAGTGAATCATTCAGTTTACTGAAAATGACACATTTGTTATAATCTACAGTATTAAGGGGAATTACAATGTTTCTGATATCAAACCAACTACCCACAGTATTTGTCACTCGACCATCCATTGGCTAGCCCATTTGTCCAATGGTGTCTGTGACTGTGGTCAGATCACCCCTTGGCCACCCATTTGTCCAAGTGTGACGGGAAACAAGTAATGTATACAAAACCCCACATACCGGCTGTAATTTGGTGATTACATAGACTTAATCCCTGTAATTATAACTTTAAAAATAGTTTTGGAGTTTTGTAAAACAATTGACTCACAAACTGTGAGAAAAGAGTTTATAAAAGAGGAATGACTCACATTGCAGATTCACGAGCAGAGTATAAGCTTTACTGATTAGCCTTCTAACCTAATTTAAATAACAATGCACACACAAACGGGATTAGTAACTAATTCAGCAGTTACGTCAATTCACGAGATTAAACCCTCACAACTATTATCAAGTGCGATACTTAATAATCCAATGGAGTCACAACGAATGACAGAGCATAGTCCGAATTCGAACAGCACTCAAACATTCAAGTTGAAATCACAATGAATAACAAAGTACAAACTCAATTTGAGCAGCACTCGGACAATCGTTGGATAGTTATAATCGATCGGACATTGAATCGTAATAGCGATCGAGTTATTACCCTGATTGCGGCAGCACCTCGTGATCGTGTGTGTGTTTATTGTGATATAATGGCCTGAACTCGACGTACACAGAAGCTACTTACGTCGTTTTAACTCCCCTGTGCAAGTCCCAAGGTCGGCTATTTATAGCAAGTTTTGGGACTCCCTTACGGACCGTAAGCCTGTCCCTTTACGGTCCGTAAGCTAAGCAGTCTATTTTATAGGCTGCCTAGCTCGGGACTAGCCTTGGTGAATCAAAATTTCAACTAATCAGCTGTTAGCAACGTTTTAATTTAGATAATTACTAACTAGGGTTTGCCCCCCTCGAGTTTTAGGGGCCCTGATCCTAATTCCGATCATTCTGAAAATTTTAGGGCTAGTGCAGAATCACTTGGGTGTCTTAATTAGGGTTTTCTTATTAACTAATTATTGTCCTAATTATTGATTTTAGTGGCAGTTGTTACACTATCTGTTCTTGAAATTTTGTTTCATTTGCTTTCAAATTTTTGTTTTCAAGCTTTATCCAGAAATCTTCATTTTCTGAAGATTTCTTTTTGCTTTCAAAATCTTCTTCTTTCTTTTTCAAAACTTTGTTTTCTAATATCAAACTGTTCAGATCACTTAACAGTTTAACATTTTCAGATTTCAGCTTCTCACAATTTTTCTGCAACATAAGAATCTGTTTATCATCAGATTGCTTCTCATTCTTCATATTTTTGATCTCCAATGCCAAACTTTCCGCATCTTTCAAGAGTTTGTCATTGTCAGCTTCAAGTTTATCACATTTAGAACACACTGATTCAAAATTCGAAGATCCAATCTTCACAGATTCTTCATTCTTTGGAACTTGCTCTGTCTTGGTTTTGTATGTTCCTGCCCAAAAAATTTTAACAAAATCAAGAGGATTCACATTCTCATCAATAAAACAGACCCTCTTGTTATCATATTTCAAATTTCTTTTTGTTGCCCAACATACATTGATTCTTCTGTTAATTTCATCTATCACATCTAAATTCAATTCATCTAAATGCATTTTTACTTCATCCATCAAATCTTTCTTTTTTTATAACTTTCATAACTGTGAGTTTGAAGTTTGCTGATGAATTCTGTTAGATTTAATGTTGAAAAACTTGAATTTTCTTTTAGGTTTTTCAAAATTTTAATCCATTCTGCAGGTAATGCATCTGCAAATTTTGCTATTTTTTCTGCATCAGACAAATATATCTTATGATTTTTTAATTGTTCAAGTAATACTCCATATCGGTTTTCTAGATCATCCAATTTTTCATCTTTCAAACACACAAAGTAGTTAAACCTTTTTATCCAACCTTCCTCTTTCACATCTCTATAACTATTATCCAAAAACCCTCGATACCATACATTTAATTTTTCAACATAATCGTTTTCTTTTTCATCAAACATCATTGCCATATTTCAGACAATCCCGACAAACTTCACACAAATGATCACAATCACACTTCAAGCGAAATAACAACTTGAAACAAAATAAACTGATTTCGCTTAAAATGTTAACATGTTGAAGTGGAATCACACAAAAAAAATTTCAAGCGAAATAAGAATTTGAAGCGAAACCACTGACTTCAAGCGGAATCAACTTAAATTCTCGAGCGGTATACCTTTTCAAGCGAAATCAACGAGTAATTTCAAGCGGAAACAGAAATTTTCAGGCTGAATACCTGATTTCGCTTGAAATTCAAGCAGAATAAAAACCTGTTCGTTCAAGCGGAATCAGGTTTTCTGTCCATTTTAGGCTGTATTTTGTTCTCAAACTTTCAAGGGTTTGTTAAAATACACTTTTACATAATATGTGAAAATTTTGGCCGATTTTAACCATGAAAACTTGTTCGAATGATGAAAGAAGGTGTAGAAATCAGAATTTTCCAGCGAAAACGAGCTAAACGGTAAGAACTCTTCCTCCTGAGCTCTGATACCACTTGTAGGATCGTGAAACGACCTAACGAGTCGATCAGAAGAGTGCTCAGACTGAATCAGAGGTGGAATTCATTGATTCAGTCTTTGTTTAGCTTGTAAAACACTAGAATATCAATTAACTGTCTCTTGTATTGATCAGAAAGCGATTACAGACTTGGAGACAACTCGACAGCACCTCGGCGTCAGAAAACATGAACTGAACTACTGATTCCACTCAGACTGACCCTATATATAGACCTTCTGATTCCGCTTGACCATGTTTCAAGCGGAATCTCAACATTCATTTGGAGCGGAATCTGTTCTATTAACTCAAACGGAATCAGAAAGATATGTGGTTTCGCTTGAAATTGACAAGATGTCATTTCAAGCGGAATCACACCTAATTTACACTTTCTCGATTTCCGTGCACTATACAATCAGTTCTAATCTAAGACTCGAACAAAGATGAAGTCGATAGACAACTGCACCAACATTAGAGATATCACAAACTGTTTTTGATTTTTGATTTTAAAAACTTCAAGTTTCAAATTAATGAACTTGTTTTATTTTCAGAAACACAATCAGCATACTTAGATTTTGAAACTCAGCTCTCGGACATCGGTTGTCGAAAATAACGCAGAAATCAAAATCTTTTTGTATTTTTCTGAAACATAAAGCAGTAAAGAAATATTTACAAACATATTTACAGACAATATTTTTGTTTGAATTCGTGTCAGAGGATCATATCAGTTTTTGACAAATCACTAGTACCGTTGAGCTTTAAACACTTTCAGTTCTAAACGATTCACTTAAATTGTCAGTATACTGATCCACTTAAATTTTCACACAAAGTTCAATTGATTCGAGATACGAGATTAATGTTTTAAGAACTTAAACTTATTCGCGTGTCCTGCCTCAGAATATACTCCTGTATCCAGATCCCAATATTCAGTCTTACAGGTGAGTATACCTAGATGATATCTGTAAAGGGTTAGATGCGAAACCGTGAGAGCTCAGGTCAGAACTTCCGTTCAGCAGAGAGATGATGGTTCGACTTCAGGTGTGTCCCCTTTAGAGAATCTTTTCTTCAACAGCACATGATTAGCATTTTTCAATGTTTCATCATTTTTTATGTTGAGGGCGATGCTATACTTCAAGCAAGTAGAAAGTATAATACTGGGACTAGGCCATTGCTTCCGCAAAATCAGAAGTCCCGGGATAATACCCCAGATATCACTAAGCATAAAGACCTAGTATATCAGAAAGAGAGACCTTTCAAACAAGATTTCGGGGGTTACCCATATATCCGAGAGATGTTCCCCACGAGATAAGTAAGTTTGAAATTTAGGTTTATATCTCGAAAACAACTTACTAAGTGTGTAAAAATCTACTGGCATATCATCAGTGATACCGTTTATCACATTAAAACATTCCATTTCTTTAACGTACTGTGATTGTCTACTGATGTACTATCATTTCCTCTTTTTACACAAAACTCATTTTTTGAATTTTATCATGTTTTTGGCTTTTTTCAAATTTTCAAATGTTTTTGTATTTTCTGAAATATTCTTACTCCCCCTAAAATGCAAAACCATTTAAAGAAAATTTGACAAACCGACACTGATAGCTTTGTTTCGCCATCCATTTTCTGCGTTTCGTGCACTGATTTACAGAAAGTATAACGCACCCCCATGATTTACAACACATTAATCTTTTACAGTTTGAAAACCATTTTTCAATCTTGTGAAATTAATCATGTTTGTTCCGCCGTGAGGGTTTCGGCATATTCAATCAACATATTTTTGAATTTTTTAAATTTTAACAAAATAAAAATATATTTTTGGTTTTTAAATTTTTCAATTTTTAGGGTTTTTGAAATATTGTTTATTTATGTACAGAAAACAAACAAACTCCCTGTTTAACCAAACCAGGGTTCAGCAGCCTCCTCTCCTTGTTGTGACAGGCTGCTCCAACTTCCATTCTCACAATCTGTGGTTTTGTTGAGCACCTGCACATTCAAATTACTCAATTACTTGAACAATTTTGCCCAGGTCTGTTTGACCTTAGGCATTTCAACACAATAAACTTCATTCAATGTCGGAAAATCTTTGTCATTCTGAACAAAGACTTTGTCAATTTTCACTTCAACTTGTTCATCATTTGTCGATGTCATTTGTTTCTTAACACTCCATGTTTGACCTTCAGGAGTACCTCGTTTGTAAAAATGTGAATATTTTTGAACATTTTGATTTTGAACAACATTTGGTTTCCAAAACTGTTGGGGTTTTGTCACTCAACTGATGTTTGCCAACTTTACGTTGTTCTGAATCTGGGTGTGTATGAATTCCAGATCTGTCTTAAATCGAACCTATTCGGGCTTGATTTCCAATTTTGATTCGAAGCAAACTTGTTTATATCGTAACTCCAAGTTTGTTTTGAATCAAATCTGGTTGATCTTTGTTTCACATTCACAGATTTCTGTTTTTGAACATCATCAGACTTCTTTTTCGTTTCAACATCAACAGGTTTCAGATTTGCACACTTGCGTGCAAGATGTCCTGTTTGATCACATTTAAAACATATTCTTTCGGACACATCCTTGACCTGTTGTTGTTGTTTTTTCTGAGCATAGAACTCTTCATTAGACCGTCGTCTAAATTGGAATTCTTTCTCTTCTTCAGAACTTGTTCCATGAACAAAATTCATTTTTGTCTGATAATTTGGCTTTTCATTTTTATTCCAACTTTGTTTCTTCTTATAACCCAACCCAGCCTTCATGTTTTTTTTCTTGAAACCAGGTTTGTTATAAAAGGTTTTATGACCTTTTCCAGCAAATTTTGAAATTTCAGACTTTTCTATCTCAACCATCTTGAAAACTTTGTCAATCTTTTCTAAAATCACATTCTGAATCGGGAATACAATATCTAAGAATAATTTGTCCGATCCAATCATGGTATAAACCAATCCTTTTGAATCATCATTCAAATTTTTCTCAGATTTTGAATTTTTCAGATATTCTTCATGAAAACTACCTTCATTTCCATCTTGTGATTCAGATTTACCTTTTTCAACCGACTCTTCTTTCAACACACTTTCAACGACCTTACCACCACCTCTGAATCACTAGAATCATCAGATTTGGAATAGGTTACGTCAATGTTATCTGGCAATTGATCTACCATGTTGAAAGCTTTTTCGACCTTTTCATCATCATAAAATGCAAACTTTTCCGGTGGTGGAACTTGATGAAACTCTGAGCCAATGCCCTTTTTGTTTTGCTCAGAATCTTTTCCAACCGGTTTTATATTGAAAATTCTTTCAAGCACATATGACGACGCATGATAACTTTTTAACTTGTTGTTATCCTGTTCTAAATCAACAATCTGACGCTTTAGCTTAGCAACATCCTCAATATAAGAATTTACAACTCGTTGTTTTATTTCATACCGTCGCTTAAGCTCATTAGATGTTTCAGAACAGTAATTCAATCTTGATTGAACAAATTTCATTTCACTTTTCACTTTTTCATAAGACTCTTTTGTAATATAATAAGCCAATTTTATTGAATCATATTCTTTTTTCATTTCTTGACAAACATTTTCCTTTTGTGAACATTCTTCCGTTATTTTTAAAACTTTTTCTTTCAAACTTTCATTTTCTTTTTCTAAATTTTTACATTTTTCTGAAAGCTTTTCATTATTTTCTTTTAAAACCTTTTCCTTTTCAAGCATTTCTTTGTATTTATTTTTAAAAACTTCTTCGATTTTGGTGAATTCAAGATCTCTTGTTCTGAACTTTTCGTCTTTTTCAGTACAAGCACTGCATGGTTCCATGCATTTCTTGCACTGTTCAACAGTTTCATTTAAGATTTCAGAATCAGAATTTACCTCAGTGATTGGCACCTCGGTGTTTGCTTCCATCTGCTTCTGATCAGTATCACTCTTCTTCTTATCACCAGCATCATCACCAGAAACATTCAAACTTTCATCCTTCACTTCAACCGAACTTTCAAGCTTCTTCTCAGCTTCTTCAATCTGTTGTTCTTCAGTAACAGCTTCTTTTTCCACAACCTTTTCTTCTACCTTATCTTCATCTTCTATCTTCGCATCCTCCACTATCACAGCTTTGTCTTTAGCTTCTTCAGCAACTGTCTTCAAATTTTTCACCATCTCATCAACATTCTTCTTCATTCTCTCTTCATCCCTCTTCCTTAGGCTTGAAGTCATAACATCTCTAAGATGTTTTTCAAACTTTTTCACATATGTTTTATCCTTTCCAACATTTGTATAGTACTCAACGGATCGAGGGATTTCCAAAAGAACATCATCAAAAACTATGTCCTTTTTGGGAACAACAGGTTCACCATTTCTGTTGACATAGCACTCTCGCTTCTTATCCCATCTCTTATTGCTGACAGCACTCTCATACTCTTCTTGCATTTATCCATTCTGTTCCAAGCAATGTTTCTTTATCGGTATGTTTTTTCACTCAGAATCTCTTCTCTTGTTTTCTCTTTGATTTTAGCAACAAAAGCATAATGTTTGCCTTGTGTTATTTTTCTACCATGAGTTGTAACTGTTTCATCAATACAATCCTCTTCATTTCTTTTCTTGATTTCTGTAGCCAATCCTGAATCAGATGGAATGTATTTGTCCCAACTGAAACCTTCTGCAACTTTTTCATCATCTTGATGGATAAGTAAGGCTTTCTTCTTGTTTTCAATCATTTTCGGCTCTTCTTTGCTTCGGTGGTAAATCGCTTTTCGGTAATAATCATCATTGAAAGGATTTTCATTTCCATCAACTGCAGAATTATGACACTCTCTCTTGAAATGACCTCTTTCCTTGCATTTGAAACAAGTCACTTTGGATTTATCAAATCCCAGCTTCATTGATGGACCACCAATTGACTATTTTCCAGTAATCTCCATATACCTCTGAGCTCTGCGAATGCAACTAGCCAAACACCAGCGGATGTCTATGAGTTCCATTTGTTCTGGATCAATCTGGTCATAGTCTTCTTTGGTCAATTCAGAGTTTCCAAATTTGCCTGCAACTAGACCTTCATACGATTCCAGAACGGATGCAAGGAAACTCATTTGTTGCTTGGCTGCATTGATGCTCATAGACGGAGAATTCTTCAATTTGAGAGTAATGTTGCAGAGAACTTCTTTAGATTCTTCAACACTTGATTTTGATGAAGACGAATAATATCCAGGATTGTAGCTTGATGAGCTTGTCGGAGGTTCTTTTGTCTTCACACCACTGAATGCTGTTTTTGGTGATTCATTAACTTTCACCGAAGGTATTGCACCTTTGTAATAAAGACCGACATTCTGTTGATGCGAAGAACTGCTCATCTTGTTCTGCTTCTACAATTCAAGCTCATGACTTTCTATCTTTTCTATCAAGACATCAAGATAAATTGTATCATATAAAGCATCATTTTTCAATATGAATACAAACGTTTGCCACTGACCAGCTCGTAGTAACGCTTTTATGATCTTATCAATTATTTCTTCTCGAGTTTTAACAATGCCAAAAGGATCAAGTTCAATTTTTAAATGACCAAACCTCTCTATCATTTGTCTCACAGTCTCTCCTTTCAAACTATCGAACAAATCAAATTCTTTTTTTAATAATGCGATTTTGTTTTTCTTGATTTGTTTACCCCCCTCAGCTTTAACCCGTAAAGCTTCCCAAACAGATTTTGATGACCCATCATGTTGAAGTAAAGCAAAGAGGTCATGTCTAATTGATGATTGGATTAAAGCAATCATCCTTTGTTCAGCTGCGAATTCGGATTTGTCTTCTTTGGATAAGCTTTTGAGTGGGAGATCTTCTCCTTTATCATTGATCGGCCTTTGATAACCAAATTCCAAACAGAACCAGCTTTCATGCACGTAAGCTTTTGCCCAGTTGATAAACCTTTCTTTCCACCAAGTGTAGTCTTCAATGCTTTCGAGCGTTGGTGGTTTTGAATGTGTTCCGTAGAAATTATCATGTTTGATATTTTCATTGATTGCTTTTGTTATAGCTTTTGGTGTAACAGTTGAGGTTTCGGAAGACTCGGACGTAAACGCATTGTAAAACGTGTTGTAGAACTCTTCAGCCATGATGCTAACTTCCACGAATCTCAGCTCCCTTGAATCACCTTGAATCAAACAAACCAAACACTTATCAGTTTAAACACTATCAAATAACTGAATCAAAATAATACTCGAACTGATGAATATTCTATGCGGACTGAAGGTTGACAAACTGTGCGGACTGAAGGTTGACAAACTGTGCGGACTGCTATGACCCGGATCAAATTCAAATGACCTTTTCCAATGACCTGACAAGGTTCAAACGAACTGGACCTTTGAATAATCAAACCGTGAGACTTGAACCTTTGACTGATCAATCCAGGTGAATTGGTTTTTCGATCGAGTCACACTACACGACAAAAATTCTTAAATGCTCACAATTCAGATCACATGCGACTGACACTCCTTTTTCAAACGGCTAACAAGTGTTTCACTTCACATGCAAATGTATTGGGCCGATGACCATCTATTAATTCAATGTTTCAATGAAACGATGTCTCGTGAAGTCCAAAATGAAAGTTCATTGGACCTTAACTTTCACTAAGCCGACAACAATAATGGATCTGACAAACTCAGTCATTTTTTCACATGACTATTTGAAAACACTTGGACCAAATAATAGGCAATTAATTCTATTGGGTCGCTAAAGTGTTTGGCAGACAACAATCTTTGAATTCAAACTTGATTGGACCAAAAATGAAATCGATACCAGCTTGTTCACGTGAACTGATACAATTGACCCACAACTTTCACTAACTTTGACTTATATGATAACAAAAATTCTTACTCAAATTCACTAAATCATATCACATGTATTGTGGCCGACAACACTATGACATATGTATATGTTTATTGGACCGAAATTATTGAACAATTAATGAGCTAACAATTTTGATATTAAACAATTTATATGTTCCATAGATTTGTTGATTGGACCGAGCAACTTTAAGACAACCAAATGTGATTGGGCCAAACACTCAATATACTCTAATTGGACCTTTATCACATGCAACTTTGATTTTATAAATTGCCGACAACTGTTAAGCTTCACATGCAAACTGGTATAATCAAAACACTTTTGCCGACAACTCTCTAAGTCACAATTCAGTTTCACATGTATTCAAGCAACCTGTTTCACATGCATTAATGACCTGATACACTCAACACTTGTTAATTGGACCTTTCAACGTTTAGTGGATCTGATTTATAATCACATGCAGCCGTTTTTTATTCAAACGAAATGATGACTGTTCAAGCGAAATCAGGCAATAATGTTCAAGCGGAATCTGATTTTTCAAGTGGAAACAACTTTTGAAGCGGAATATGATTCCGTTTGAACTAACACATACAATTTCGAGCGGAATAAGGAATTTCAAGCGAAATAAGGTGGCAATTTTAAGCGGAATCAGGCTGTTAATCACGAAATCGGACCTAAAAACTCAGATTTCTCTTAAACGGCTAGGAATTAGGATCTGAAACTTGGTAGGGTTATAGATCAGGTGTTTTCGCACAACATATTAAAAAATCATGAATTTTCGACCGTAAAAACTCGTTCAATTTGACGATTTTCAGTGAAAACGTGAAAAAAATGAAAAACATGAAGAAATAGATGAAATTCGGATCTAAAATCGATGAAATCCTGTACGAATCTATGTGTTTGATCAGTGCAATCGAGCTCCTGCTCTGATACCACTTGTAGGACCGGTTTTGACTCCGAAACGATTGCGAAACGAACGTATGACGTGCGGAAACCGTACATGAACGCGACCTAACACACACGATGTAAAATAAACGTGATTCTATTAGAAATCTAACAAGAACAAACACCTTGAATCACTTTCTCTCTCTAGATTCTCTCTCTAGATCTAGAGCTCTCCCAAACACAAATGAGCCAAAAGTCTCTAAACTATGACATAAGCTCTCTATTTATAGTCCTTGGCTTTTAATGAGATTTCTCATTATTACAATTATGCCACCTTGCCTATTTGTCTAGCTATCACTAATATAACAACTCGTTTCTTCTATTTCTCGCTACGGCTCGGATTGACGAAGGTGATAGACATAAGTGCACTAACAGAACATGTAGGCTTATATCTTCCACTGCCGGTTTTTAGTCACAGACAACTATACGTTGCTGTATCTCGAGTAAAGAGCAGGAAGGGTTTGAAGATCTTGATATGTGACAGGGGAAAACAAGTGTGTAAAACCACAACTAACGTGGTCTATAAAGAAGTTCTACAAAATCTATAGTCGTTGTAGAAATAGCATTTTGAAGAAAAGTCTTTTACTGTTTGAAGTTATTTGGTATTATGTTTTGCACATCCTATGAACATGTTCCTTTTATCTAATAATAATGGATGTTATTTTAGAGAATTGTTTTATAATATAGTATACATTTTAAAAAATGATACCTTTAACAATTATAAAACAATGAAAGGTAAATAACAATAACATATATCTAAAAGACAAGAAATAACTAATGCAAGTAATACTTTCAACCGTTAGTCATTAGGAACACTTGATGTTCTTAATATATAGTCTGCAGTGGTTCAGTAACATATGAATTAAAAACTTTTGAGTAGCTACACCCTTCGTACCACCAGCGTCAAAATTAAACTACCAACCTTTACAAAAGTGTTTTGAGCAAACCAACAACCACAAACAAAAAACATTGTTTCCATACAAAATAACATTATCTTCAAAAGCCCCACAACCATTCAGTCAAACAAGAAAATACCTTTACCCATGACGAACTTAAGGGTAAACTCTTCACGAGGAACGATGTTTTTATCCTTCATAAACTGTTTCATGTTTTTTATGTAAAACTGATCATCAGGAGACTCGATACCAACTCGAACATCCCAAACATTTCCAGTAGCATCTACAATCTTTAAAGTTCTTTTCCTATCCAAGCCAAGTTTTTTAGCGAGAACTTTTTTAATGCACTGTAACAAACAACAAATAATGTTAAGAAAGATAGTATTATAATATGGTTAATAAAATGTAAGGTCCTGTTAGTACTTTTTGGTTACAGAAACTTACAAAATGATTGTCCACACGGAAAACTACTGAAATAGTTTCGTCGTTCGTAGTTACAGCGACCATTTCAGCTTCATTGTCCTTAGTTATGTCATGCACATCTTCACCATCAGAGATACTGATAACCTCTTCTACCACTTCTTCCTTAATAGCAGCATATAATTCCGGTGGCAACACTAAATCAGCATCCTTGGAACAATTGAAAACGGACATATCAAAAGTGTGAAGATCAATCATTTCAAACACAAGAAGATGTTCATCACTTAGTGAAAATTTCTTCTTAATCCGATCCCATCCAGTTGTTATGTAAAGCTGATTGTCACTAACATCCATTCGAACAAAAAAATTATGCTTCCCAGGACCTCTAATAACAACCGGATAATTTGGAATGGTATTGTCCATCTTGTGATGTTCAAATAAACGATTGATATGCTACAACGAGAAAAAAAAATATTAGTAGTTTCATATACCGAACCGTAATAAATAGGAAACCATAATAAATATACCGAACCCAGATTGCGAACTACATACCATAGCATCAGGTTTATCAAAAGTGCCATTGGGTCTGTAGTAAAAATAATCAGATGGAGCAAATGCAATATTGTCATAGAAATAAAATATCCGGAAACTTTGTAGTGCTTCTTCATACTGAAATACGAGCCATGATCCAGATTGTAGTTTCAAAGTTTCAACCACGGAATACCACCCATTGTAGAGATAATAGAAGTTTCCTAGATCATATATCTTGACTTCAAAGACTTGCCTATTAGTTGTCTGTACTTTTACAAACCCAACAGGATACTTAAACTCTTTTATCCATTGTTTATATTTTTTTGGCAGAACCTATGTATAAATATATTAAAATCAGAAACTATCTAACATGATATTATAAAGAAAAATAAATTCGTCATAACTGAGATTAAAATACTAACCAAAGATTTCCTTTGGTTGTCGGTCATGTAAGAAGCAAACCCATACATCCTTCTAAGTTTGAACTGTGAGAGAAAATAATATGAATATCATTAATAAATAACAGACTAAAACGTTAAAAGATTATTATAAGTATTGCAATTAAAAAGAGTATAACTAATAGACTAAAATATTATATAACTTTAAAAGGTTATTTTATATATTCAATGTCAACAATGTGAAAGACGAAATGTTGTTTTCGATGCCGAGAGTTTCTAAGGCTTCGTCTTGCTTCTATTTTTGACAGTGTGATATAAAACCCTAAACCGGGATGTTACCATTTGCTTCAATATTCGTTGTTGTCGTTTCTGATATGAAATCCTAAGTCCTTGGTTTGTTGACGACTATTGATGAAGAAATCATGTACGTTTGAGACTGTGATGAATGCGTAAGTGTGATATTCAGGTTCTATGATGCTTAATAACTCATTGCAAATTGTTACAACACATTTTATCCTAAAGAGAAAAAAAAAGACATTTTATTTGGACCGTCATTATTATTTCTCATTAAGCATCAGGAGAGCTTGACATGTCATAAACAAAGACTTGTAAATACAAATGTATCATCTAAACTACCATAAGTAATCAACATATGAACATACATAACATGTGAAACATCCAAAATATTACAATTCAATCTGTGAAAGACTAAAATTATATAACTAAACTAAACATCATAATCTTATAAAATCTTTATATGAAAAATAGAATTATAACACATCAAGAACTACAAACTGAAACTATACTAAACATTATAATCTGATAAAATCTGTCAAGAACACCAACTGAAAGTTTACTAAACATCATAATCTTAAAAAATCTTTATACAACAACTGATAAACAATCATTTTTAACATAGCCCTAAATATATAAACCTCAATCGAACATCCATACAAAAGTATAAACTTCAATCGAACATCAATACGAACATTCATATGATGGAATCTGAAGTATAACAAATCAAATAAACAAACATGATCACAAATTACAGTTCATATAGAAGAACAAACCTAAGATCAAAAATCATACATGCAAGCGTGGTATAAAAAATTAAATGAAGCAAAGATTTCAGAAAAACAAAATCGAATCAATACGTTTTAGATTACCTTTTGCTAATAAGGAAAAATCTTTAACACTCCCTGTCATTTCTTTGTCGCCCTTCGAAGAACGGAGATGGAAATGGAACGGTAGATGAGTGATTAGAATTTGGAGCTGGATTTGATAGAAGGGTTTTAATGGGCCTACAAAATCTAATCCATTATTAAGGTTAATTGGATCAAATATAAGGGGCTTTATTGAACAGTTCAATAACATTTGGTTATTTGAATTAGGTCATGTTTTAATTATTAGACAATATAAAATTAGGTCATGCTTTCATTTTAGACAAGAAATTATCAGTTAGTTAGCTAATTTCTATATCAAACATGAACTAAATACAAAGAATTTAAATGCTGTATTATAATCAATTTCGATGGTTATTAAAGCTACATGTGTGGTCACACATACAGTCTTTAACATTACTTTATAAAGATATAGAACTAAAGACCAAAATTTAAATGATAATGATGATGATCGGTGCATTTGATATATATTTGAGATTATGTGGATATTAAGGGATAAGGGTATTAAGGACATTTCATACATGTCTTTAACATTACTTTATAAAGATATAGAACTAAAGACCAAAATTTTAAATGATATATTATAACCTGCTTTTAGTATTTGATTTCGATCATTATTAAACCTACCCGTATGGTAACACAGATCCTACAACTAGTACTATATAATAAAAGAAACCACTATAGGGACACTTGTCATCATATTAGGGCATCTGTTATAGATAATTATTATTTTAATTTTCTTTTCTAATTAATTATAGATAATCCTCCTATCAAATATTATTTAGTTTAATATCTTATGGATAATTATTATTTAGTTTAATCTTCTTCTCATTTATAATATTATTTAGAGAAAATTACGATTTTGGCCCCTGTGGTTATATCACTTTTACCCTTTTAGCCCAAAAAAAATTTTTTAACATCAGAGCCCCCAACGTCTTCTTTTCTAACCCTTTTGGCCCCTAACACTAACCCCATCCATTAAATGTTAGGGGCCAAAAGGGTTAAAAAAGACGTTAGGGGCCAAAAAGGTTAGAAAAAAAGACGTTGGGGCTTAGATGTTAAAAAAATCTTTTTTAGGCTAAAAGGTTAAAAGTGATATAACCATGGGGCCAAAATTGTAATTTTATTATTTGGTGTATAAAATTAGATTTATTCAATTCATACAATACACGAGTTTTTTAAGGATATATATATTTTTTTATTATTTAGTACAGAAAATTACATTTATTCAAACCGTGTAATACATATTTTTAAAGATGTAATTTTTTTATTATTTAGTATATAAAATTACATTTATTCAACCCGTGTAATAAATAAGGTTTTTTAAAGATGTATTATTTTATTATTTGGTAAACAATATTACATTTATTCAACTCGTGTAATACATGTGGTTTTAAAGATATAATGTTTTATTATTTAATATATAAAATTATATTTATTCAACTCGTGCTATAAAGAAAGTTTTTAAAGATATATTGTTTTATTATTTAGTATATAAAATTTATTTATTCAACCCGTGTAATACATAGAGTTATAACCCTTCTTTCCCTACATATTTTATTTTTATGACTGCCCAGCCGGAATGGGAAGCCATTCTGGATGGGCATCGTCAAAGAGGAATCACCTCTTCCCAGAGGTACTGGGTTCGAGTCTTGGGAGTGGCATATGTCGCCCAGGGTAAGAACTCGGCATGGGGAAGTCACCGTGGAGCTAGCTTGGTCGGGTAGCGGCTCCCGGAGTGAGATCACTCCGGCGGTCGGGAGGACCGTGCACTATCCCCCCCCCCCCCCCCAGAGTTATAACCTAGTTCTCTTTAAACTCTTAAAAATATTATCTCCAATTTATAAATCTAGACTTTCAAATATTACACTTTTGAGTTTAGACAATTTCATATATATATAGAAAAACGTATACGAGTGTAAATGAGTAATCACGAAGGTAACGGTGTTAACCTCAAAAAGTATGGGTTGTCACCGAAGCCTTTCATTGTAACTGCTGGACTGGTTTGACTTTCGTCCAGAGTTCTTGTTTTTCCTGTTGCGCCAGCTAGAATCCAGCGCATTGATCCTCGAGTGTTGATCTTCTAAGTAATGACTGGATCTGCCCCCAGTCAATGACTCTTCAGTTTGCGCCACAATCTTTGCTGCCGCCATCAGCTTATCCCATTCTTTCGGCATCCCATCTCTTCCTGTGATAGTCCTGATCAGGCTATCACAATGTATTGCTTTCTTGAAGTGAGCGCACATGAGATCTTCGCTAACGCCCCTATTTCCAGGCACTCCTTGTTGAAGCGAGTAATGAAATCTTCCAAACCTTCGTTTTCACGCCTCCAGATGTTCAATACCTCTAGTATGTCGCGTTTGTAACGCCTCTATTGGCTGAAATGAGCAAGGAAATTCCCTTAAAATCTGGCCATGACTTTATTCTACCTGCAGGGAGGCTGTCGACCCACGCGCAAGCCGCCCCTGTCAGGGTTTGCACGAAAAGATGGCACCACATAGGCATGGTCCATCCACCCACCATGATAACACTTGTAAACAGTTGTATATGATCATCTGAGTCGGTTAAGCCATTAAACTTACCCACAGCTTGTGGAAGTTTGGCTTTTTTCCAAAGGTGCCAGAGCGATGCTCCAAGTGAACTTGGAATGCTCTCCTGCTACTGGCCTGTAAACGAGGCTGAAATCATGCTCAGCCAATTCATTGTACGTTGCGCGCGTCTTTGGCTTGTAAGAACCATGGTTTCTCGGTAAACGGCTGAAGATTGATGAAGTTTCCTCTTGTTGGTACGTTGAGTCAGCTTCATCAGTGTTTTTACCCCATTCATCGTTTATGTTGCAAAGACCGATCCGGCTACTCAACGGAGTTTTTCGATGGGACTGAGAATGAGTTTCATAGTATCTTTCTATGTCGTCATAAGTGTCACGCGTGTTGCGAGCACTTTGCCTTCGAGGTGATTGTGACCTTTCATATTGCTGCTTTCACGCGCGTTCCTGGTACGGCGTTTCATAGTTCAGTTGTATTGGCATTGGTGTCACCATCGAAGTTTGTTGTGTTTGGGCTTGTGCTGGCCCATGTTGCGCACAGAGTTGTGCATAAATGAGGTTCAGCGTTGCCTGACTTTTGCATACCATGAGGCGGGAGTCTCCCCCTCTGGCAATCCTGACATCGCAGGTGCTAAAGGACCAGCGCCTTGATTTGTTGGAGCCACTGTTTGCGCAGTACGAATACCACATGCGCACATGGCTCCAACATATGTGCATTACCTTCGTCGTACTCGTCAATGGGTTGGTTTTGGGCGTGCGAGTTGTCCGATGCCGTACCCATTTGAGAGTGTGAACCGAATGGTGGAAAAGAAAAACCTTGATCAGCCATTGATCAAGAGTAACAACTTAGAAAGAAGATGAAAAAGTGATTGTAGAAATCGATTGGCGCCAATGAAGAAACACCAAACTAATCTGGTGATTAGCATGTGGTTAGTGTCTCATCCAAAAGAGGTTAATTTTCTTCCGTTCTTGTCTAAACAGCGATGATGATCCTGTGAGTGCATATGTCTATCGCTTGCGTCAATCACGTATCGTAGCTTAAACAAATGAGAGAAGATTGGTACTGAATAGAAGAGAGGATAGTCTAAAGCAAAAGTAGCTTCATATGAAGCCAGCTGGCTTCGTACGAAGGGACCATAGCATGCCTTCGTACGAAGGCAGAACCTCTATAAATAGGAGTCTTGTTTTTGTCATTTGTATCTTTTGGGCATTCTTGAGGCGAAGCTCTGCCTGTTTGATTTCATGGTGTTAACTCTCTTAAACGAGTAATAGAAATCAATTATAATTACATCCTCGTGTTCTATCCACACACGTTATTGGATTCCGCACATATCACGTGTTTGTACGCACTCAACGGTCGAAGATTCGATCCAGGGTTCGAATTCATAAGTGGTATCAGAGTGGGTGATTGTTTGCAAGGATCAGAAACACGAAGATTCAAGCTTCTACATCAGTTTCAGAGCAAAAATCATCATTTTCTACTCATATATTCTTCTACACTTCTTCTACATTTCTTTTGAAACTTAAAACTCAGATCTACAAAGTTTAAACGGTTAAAATCGGCTGATTTTTTAGTATGTTGTGTGAAAAACGTTTTTGAACAATCCTACAAAGTTTCAGATCAAAATTTAAAAAAAAATTATATTCAAATCAGTGAAAAACTATGAAAAACATAACCTTGTTCTTCGCAGCGTAGCTTCGTACGAAGCCACACATCCGTAGCTTCGTACGAACCCACTTAACAAATGTGACTTCTTGTAAAACCCGGCTTCGTACGAACCCAATTTTATAGCATCGTACGAACCCAACATACTAGCTTCATACGAACGGAGAGTGTTTGTTGTTAATTTTCAAGTTTGATCAAGTGTTTGTTTGATTGTGTTTGCAGGTGATCATGGCTGAAGAATTCTAAAACACATTTTACAAAGCATATACTTCTGAGTCATCCGAAACACCAAATGTTGCACCAAAAAGTATTTCAAAAGCTATATATGATAATATAAAACATGAAAACTTTTATGGAACTCATTCTAAACCACCAAAACTTGACAACATTTGAAGACTACATGTTGGTGCATCCGTCTGTCGTCTTCGTCTTGTATCGAGTCTTGTATACATGTAATTAGATCAGGGCACGAAAATCGAGATAGTGAGTTTAGAGCTGATTCCGCTTGAAATGGCATTAGGCCATGTTCAAGCGAAATCACATGATCTTGATTCCGCTCGAGATGTTTGAGTTGATTTCGCTCCAAATGTAGAGTGTTGATTTCGCTTGAGTGTGTTCAAGCGAAATCAGGATCCCTATATATAGGGTTGTCCCGAGCGAAATCAGTAGAGGTCAGTCTTCCGGTTTGCAATGAAGTGCTGCCGAAGTGTTGTTAGAACTGTAAACATCATTCAATAAATAGAAGCAACAGGTTAAAGTGATATATTAGCTGAATTGAGCTTAGTTTCTTAGTTTCCGCCTCCGAAATTGAGTTTAACTCTTCTAAATGACTCATTCGGGTCCGAAAACGATCCTACAAGTGGTATCAGAGCTCAGGAGGAAGAGTTCATACCAATTCAGCTGCGATTTCTGATTTCTACACCTTTTTTTTCGAATTGAACACTGTTTCAAGGTCAAATTCACACAGTGCACTCGGAATTACATATTAACAAAGCCTTGAAAGTTTCACCTTTAAAATCAATCTAAAAGTCACAATTTCTTCTATTTCGCTTGAAAAGGTTCGATGGAATGATGACATCATCAGTGATTTCGCTTGAGAATTGGTTTTTGATCCCGCTTGGAAGTTAAGTTTTGATTCTGCTTGAAACTTGACTTCACTTGATCCCGCCTGAACTGAGTTGTTGATTTCGCTCGAAATTTGATCCCGCTTGAATTGTACTTTTGATTTCGCTTGAAAGTGTTTTGTTATGTTGGTTATTTCGCTTGAACTGATTGTTTGAGGATTTCTTGAAATTTGAAAAATGGATGAAGAATTCTACAACGCATTCGCTACACCAGTTACACCGATCACTCTTGCACAGAACACGTTGTTGGAAAACGAAACGGGAACGATGCAAAAGCCTCCCAAATTAATGAACATCGAAGAGTATAAGGGTTGGGAAGGTCGTTTTGAAAACTAGGTACAAGCAAACTATCTTGATGCTTGGGAATGTGTGGAGACGAAGTATGTCAGACCGACAAATGATGATGAGGAGATTATTCCTATCAAAGATACGAGTACTAAAGATAAAAGGAAATACAAGAATGAGAAGATGATGCTGAGTCTGCTACAACAAGCTGTGAAAGAAGATATCATGGTCTTATTGCAACATAATGGAAGTTCGTATTCCATTTGGAAAGCGTTAAGATCAAAGTTTGTTGGTAGTCAGGAGATGATCAAAAAGAAGAAATCACTTTTGAAGAAAGAATTTGATTTATTTCGTGGTTTGAAGAATGAAAGCACAAAGCAGATCATCGAAAGATATTGCAACTTATTGGTGAATATGAAGAGGGTAAGCATCAACAAAGACAATGAAGAACTGATAGAGAAGTTAGCAGATGTGTTACCACACGAAACATGGGGAACATATCTGATGATGCCCAGGAACAAGAAAGGATTTAGCACGCTCACTTTGAGTAAATTCATTGAGAAGTTGGAAGCTCAAGAGATGGAGCAATGAAAGATTGTTCGAATGAAAGATTTTGATGGTGAACAGGATATTGGGTTGTATTACAAGGCAGGGTTGAATGAGGTTCATCAGGAAGTTCATCAACAGGATCAAGCAGCAAAACAAGTTTTTCATCATTTCCATCATTCGATCCAAACATCTCTGCAACAAAGAATGGAAGAAAACTTCAATGCAACATAGTTTTGAATCTTGAGAATGATCAAGATTATTCAGAGGAAGTTGCTAAAAATCACATGTCTTTTTTGGGAATGGTATTAGAATTATAAAGTAGTTTTGTGGCCGGAAAGATCGGGAATCCAATGCTTACGAAAGAGGATTACGATCAAATAGATGCTGAGGAGATGGAGTTAATGGATATAAAATGGTGTTTGGCCAGTGTTTTGAGGAGAGCTGAGAAATTTAAGCAGATTACAGGAAGAAATGATCTACGTGAAGCTAATATTTCTACTTTAGGTTTTGATAAATCTAAAGTCACTTGTTTTCGTTGCAGGGAGAAAGGACACTTCAAGAGGGAGTGCACCAATCGCAAAGCAAGTGGAGCTCAGAATCCTGTCAATAACAACAATGACTACTACAGGAAGGACATCTACCATCAAGTTGCTCAACAACCAAATCAACAACAACAACATCAGGCACAAACTGCACATGGAAGAAATGTGATTGAAGATTCTTCAAAGAGAGCTGATGGTAACGCCTTGATAATAGATCAAGATGATGAGAGATTACCTGAAGGTTTTAGCTGGGAGAATTTCACTTGGGATGATTATATTCCTGACCAAACTCCAGTTCACAAAGCTTTTGTTGCCAGAATTGAAGAAGATAGTGATGATGATGGTACTGAATACTATGCTAAACAAATGAGAGATCATTTGAAGATGTTGGCTGAAAGTGACAGTGAAGATGAGAAAGCCAAGAAGAAAAAGAAAAAGACAAAGACACCGGTGAGCAGTGACGATGAAACAGTATCGGTAGTAAGGCAAAAAGTGAAAGAAGTTCCAAAGTTCAAGATTGATGAAGAAGCTGTTGCGAAAAAGTGTCCAGTGATGTGTGAAAATTGTGAAGAAATGAAGAAACAAAATAGCTCGTTGATTCACAATATGAACCGATTGAAAGAATCTTATGATGTGCTGAACAAAGTGAT
The DNA here is from genome assembly GCF_002127325.2 of Helianthus annuus. NCBI lineage: Eukaryota > Viridiplantae > Streptophyta > Magnoliopsida > Asterales > Asteraceae > Helianthus > Helianthus annuus. The sequence continues at coordinate 92,766,967 of NC_035435.2, read as the reverse complement.
GAATATGTACAATGACACAAGTGAAGAACAAGCCACCGCAATGAAAACACTTCAGGGAGCGTTCATGATTAAACAGAAAGTTGTGAACAACTACATCGAGAAATGTGCAGCACTTGAACAAAAGTTGGAGTTACAAAGAATAGAAACTGAAAGAGTAAATCGTTTGTTAAAAAGTTACTCATGTACTTCTTATGTCATTGACAGGATTTATCCAACTGTTGAAGGCATGAAGGCATTCGAAGAAGATGAGATGACTGAAAAACAAGTTGATGAAAAGACTCCAGAGAAGAAGACTGAAAAGAAGAGTGACGCTAAGAAAAAAACTGACAAGAAAAATTCTGGTAAGAAACAAGGTGTCAGTTACAACAAGTGTCCACCCCCGCAGCAAAATGGATATTTGCCCAGAAATCCAAATTCTGAAAGAGTCAAAAAGGCTACAAACTTACAGTGGGAGTTGGAGTCGTCAGTAAATTTGCCAGAAAACATTGATGTTGTGTTTACATCGTCTGACACTGATCAACAATCTCAATTGATGAAGAAAGTGGTGGATCATGTGTTAGATAACGATGAAACAGAGGAGTCAAAGTCGGAGTCTAGTTCAGAGTCCAAGTATGAGTCCAGCACTCCGAGTCAAGTTGAAAAACAGGGAAAAAGAGTTTATGACAAAGAATTCCTGTTATCAAAATCTAATTTGAATGATGAAACGTTTAAAGTTGAATACACTTTGAATGATTCGGACAAATTATATTTTGATGAGGAATTTCCAATAAGAGGTGTCAAAATTGAACTGATAAAAAAGGTTTTCAAACTAACAGAAATTAATATTTCTAAAATAAAAGATTTAAATCTTAATGATAAACCTAAAAAATACACCTCAAGAGTGCAACAGAGATTAAACAAGAAAAAGGGTTACAGTTCTGGTTCTGGTTTTCAAAAAAAACCAAACCAAAACCGTAATTTCAAAAAGAAAGGTCTTGGATTTAATCCAACAGAAAAACAGAAAAATGAAAAATATGTTCGTGATTTTAAATCAAATATGACATTTGATTCAGGTACCTCTGCAGACGAGGAGGAAAAGAAAGAATTCTAGAGGCAATCGAACAAAGAATTCCTTGCAAAGAAGCAAGAAGAGATGAAGTTTGCTGGTCAGAGGAAAGATACGAGAACCTGTTTCCAATGCAACAAGGTTGGACATATTGCCAGAGATTGTTTTAAATCAATACAATCGAAACAGGGAGTTTCTCACAAACAGAAAGAAAAAGTTGTTGAGTTTGAACCATCGATTGGCAGAACCAAATTATTTAAAAATTCCACATTTGAAATTGGTGAATGTTCGAACAAGTTTTACAAGAAGAGAGCTAAAACTGACAAACAAAAATGGGTGGTTAAGAAGTCTGGAGAGAGTTCTAGCGATGATTCTGATAGGTCGAAATCAGAGGAGCTATCTTCTGGCAATGAGTCTGATTCCACAAAATCAGAAGAGCCACAAGTTGTTAAAAATTGCGAAAAGTCAGTAACTCAGTTGGATGATGAAAATTTTCCACCATTGAGTGCTGAAAATTTTAAGAAGGAAATTGGTAAGGTTTAAATTTCAAATCAATTTTATGATGACAAAAAGGTTTTTGATGCTGATAAGGTCTTTAACCCCAAGGTAAAACATATCTTTGGTAAAATGATTGATCGAAAAGTCAAAGGGGTTAAAGAGTTCTATGAGAAGAAGAAGAAAGGTAACAAACCGAGTGATGATGACTTGGTTACACCCAAGGCTGGTCAGGCTTGGGTGGATATTTTCTTTAACTAAAAACCTGACTTGCCGGAGATCCCAAGTTTGTAATTGTGGATCAGGAATCGGCATCATTCTTGTTAAAACTGATTTTGTGAAAGTTTTTAAAGTGGTTGAAATGTTTACAGGTGAAGGACTATGCCGGAACTTCCAGGTTGGTAAGTGAGGAGTAGGTATCGGCATTTTTTGAGAAATTCACTTAGATGATTGTGTTTTTACAAGTGGTAAAGAGATTAATTGTGTGTAGATGTTTCATTCCTACAAGAGTTTAGGTTTTACAAAGTGATTAGTCAAGGTCATTAATTTGAACTTGATGTAATCCTCATACATATGATTGAAAGACAATATGATGAACCACATCCCCGAACCTACTAATGGTTTCCCTACAAGTGGTAAATTCAACTAAACTTATTTTCCGGAGAAACCATTTTGATTAAAACAAACTTAAGTGTTTTGAAATCTAAATGGGAAAATAGTTTGTTGATAGGGGGAGTTCTGATTGTTTATGCCAAGTGGATGGCGATTTGAGGCGTTTCGATATCGGTTGTCATATTTTTTTTATAGTTTGTTTTCAAATTTTTCTAAGTGGGTCAAGAGTTTAGTTTGTTTTCAAATTTCTTTAAATGTGTTTGTATTTTAGGGGGAGTAAAAATTTCAGAAAATTCAAAAACATTAGAAAAATTGAAAAAAGCCAAAAACATGATAAAATCAAAAATGAGTTTTGTTGTGAAAAGAGGAAATGATAGTATATCAGTGGACTGTCACAACATGCTAAAGAATTGGAAAGATAAAATGTGATAAACAATCTCACTGTGGATATGCCAGTAGGTTTTTGCACATTTAGTAGATTGTGACGAGATATAAACCTAAAAATTCAAACTTGCTTATATCGTGGGGAACAAAACTTGGATATATGGGTAACCCCCAAAATCTTGTTTGAAAGGTCCCTCTTTCTGAGATACTAGGTCTTTATGCTCAGTGATATCTGGGGTATTATTCCGGGACTTCTGCTGAATGGAAATTCTAACCTAGTCCCCGTATAATACTTTCTGCAAAATGCTTGAAACATAGCAATCGCCCTCAGCATAAAAAATGATGAAATGTTAAATCATGTGCTGTTGAAGAAAAGATCCTCTAAAGGGGACACACCTAAAGTCGAACCGTCATCTCTCTGCTGAACGGAAGTTTTGACCTGAGCTCTCACGGTTTCGCATCTAACCCCTTTACAGATATCATATGTGGTATACTCACCTGTAAGACTAAATATTGGGATCTGGATACGGGAGTATATTCAAGTAGTGGGACACGCGAATAAGTTTAAGTGCTTAAATCATTAATATCGTATCTCGATGCAATTGAACTTTGTGTGAAAATTTAAGTGGACCAGTATACTGACAATCTAGGTGAATTGTTTAGAACTTAAAATGAAATGAAGCTTAACGGTGTTGGTGATTTGTCTCATAAACTAATATGATCCTCTTACACAAACTCAAAAAAATATTGTTTGTAAATATTTCTTTACTACATTTCTTCATAATTCAAAAATTTCAAAAAGATTTTCGGTGTGTTTTAGCATAAATTTTTTTTTTAAAAAAATTTTTGACAACTGGTGTTGAAAAACCGATTTTCAAAATTCCAAGTGCTAAACATGGCGACTTTTGGTTTAGGAGAGTATGTTGTGAAACATATCTTACAAGTAGTCATCAGAAAACTTTGAATATGATATTCCTGCAAGTGGTTCAGCAGATGCAATTAATGTTAGACCATTTTGTGTTTGTTACAAGTGGTGTCTAAGTATGTGTTAAGTTTGAAAAGTAGAAAATTTATTTTTGGGTAGAGACTTGTGCAGGTAGCCAGGTTCTGATCCTGAACTGAAAGAGTGTCAGATCACAATCCTGGAGTGAATTCTGAAGAGCTAGGTTAATCGATCCTGAGAGTCTTGTGATTTAAAGATGTCAGGTTTCCGATTCCTAGAGACTCTGTGAACAAAGATTCAACGCTTGAGGGGGAGTGCATGTCGGTGCTGATGAAGAATAGAAGTCAACATCCGAGGAAAAGAGTTTGTTGAAGTTAAAGACATGAAGATAGAGATTGAAGGATACTTACAGCGTCAAATACTTCAAAGAGAAGCCCAAAGGCTAATAAAGACTGAAGATGCAAAGACTCGACACTGAAGACTCCGTCAACATCCGAGGGGGAGTTTGTTGGTGCATCTTTCTGTCGTCTTCGTCTTGTATCGAGTCTTGTATACATGTAATTAGATCAGGGCACGAAAATCGAGATAGTGAGTTTAGAGTTGATTCCGCTTGAAATGGCATTAGGCCATGTTCAAGCGAAATCACATGATCTTGATTCCGCTCGAGATGTTTGAGTTGATTTCGCTCCAAATGTAGAGTGTTGATTTCGCTTGAGTGTGTTCAAGCGAAATCAGGATCCCTATATATAGGGTTGTCCCGAGCGAAATCAGTAGAGGTCAGTCTTCCGGTTTGCAACGAAGTGCTGCCGAAGTGTTGTCAGAACTGTAAACATCATTCAATAAATAGAAGCAACAGGTTAAAGTGATATACATCATTCAATAGCTGAATTGAGCTTAGTTTCTTAGTTTCCGCCTCTGAAATTGAGTTTAACTCTTCTGAACGACTCATTCGGGTCCGAAAACGATCCTACACTACACTTGGTGGAAAGAAAGGTTTCTTAACTGGGCAAATGCGTTTGCTCATGAGAGTTGGTTCTGTTTGGAATTTGGATATCATAGGCCAAGAAATGATAAAAATGAAGAAAGTCCACTTGCAAGCTTAGAAGATGAAGACAAAAGAAAATTTTCTTATGAACAAAAAATGATTGCGTTAATCCAGTAATCGATCAGAGATGATATTTTTGCTTTACTTAATCATGATGGTTCTTCAAAGTCTGTCTAGGAAGCGTTGAGAGTGAAAGCTAAGGGAGGAAAACAAATTAAAAAGAACAAAATATCATTGCTAAGAAAGAAATTGGCTCGGAATATCATCAGGCTCCACCACCGTTTGAGAAAAAGTTCACATTCTATGATGACGAGAAGGTGGAAAAAGCTTTCAACATGGTTAATCGATTACCAGATAATATTGACGTAACCTATTTCAAATCTGATGATTCTGGTGATTCAGAGGTGGTAGGTAAGGTTGTTGAAAGTGTTTTGCAAGACGATTCTATCAAAACAGATAAGTCTGAGTCACAAGATGAAAATGAGGGAAGTTTTCATGAAAGTTATTTGAAGAATTCAAAATCTAAGAAAAATGTGAATGATGATTCGATAGGATTAGCATATACCATGATTCGATCGGACAAATTATTCTTAGAGATTGAAGTCCCGACTCAAAATGTGATTTTGGAAAAGATTGATAAAGTTTTCAAACTGGTAGAAATTGAGAAGTCTGAAATTGACAAATTTGCCGGAAAAACGAGCAAGAAAACTTTTTATAACAAACCTGGTTACAAAAAGAAAAACATGAAGGCTGGGTTGGGTTATAAAAAGAAACAAAATCAGAAAAGCTTTTAAAAGCAAAACTTTCAGAAAAAGATGAACTTTGTTCATGGAACAAGTTCTGAGGAAGAGAAAGAACTCCAATTTAGATGACAGTCTAATGAAGAGTTCTACGCTCAAAAGAAACAACAACAACAATAGGTCAAAGATGTTTCAAAGAGAAAATGTTTTAAATGTAATAAAACTGGACATCTTAGCCGTAAGTGTCGAAATTCGAAGCCTGGTGATGTTGAAAAGAAAAAGAAAGTTGAGGTTGAAACACATAAATCAACCAAACAAACTTGGTTTCCGAAAGGATCCAAGTTTGAATCAAAACAATCTTGGAAACCAGCGACATTTAGATTTCGGACAACACAAAGTTGGAAAACAACGGTTGACATGAAAAAATCAAATCAGTTTTGGAAACCAAAAGTTGTTGTTCAAAATCAGAACATTCAAAATGATTCAAGGTTTTATAAAAGGAATGTTTCAAAAGGACAAATCTGGGTGGTCAAACAACAAAAGGTTTCTGTTGATGAGAAAATTAATGAGAATGTTTTTGAAAACAATGAAAGAAACTATCCAGTTTTACCTGGAAAGATACACATTCAGCTACCAGAGTCAAAGTAGGCTTGGGTTGCCTTGTTCAAGTAATTAAGTTTGGATGTATGTACAGGTGCTCCAGATAGATATTGATTGTCAAATCAAGGAGAGGAGCAGCCTGGTACGAGAGGCAGTGGAGGATCCCTGCAACTGAAAATCAGGGAGTTTGTTCGTTTATGTACATAAATAAACCATATTAAAAACCCTAAAAGTTGAAAAATTTAAAAACCAAAAATAAGTTTTTATTTTGTCAGAAAATTGAAAAATTAAGAAAAAAATGTTTGTGTTTTTAAATTTTGTCAAAAATCAAAAATTTTAAAAATATATAGGTTAACTGAATATGCTGAAACCCTCACAGCTAAACAAACATGATTATTTCACAACTGAAAATGGTTTTAACATTGTTAAAAATCAATATGTTGTGAATCATGGGGGTATTTTCTGCAAAACAGAGCATGTAAAGAAAAAAATGGATGGTGAGACAAAGTTATCTACATCAGTTATCAAATTCTTTAAATGTTTTGGATTTTAGGGGGAGTAAAAATTTCAGAAAATACAAAAACATTTGAAAATTTGAAAAAGCCAAAAACATGATAAAATTCAAAAATTAGTTTTTGTGTAAAAGGAGGAAATGATAGTACGTCAGTAGACAATCACAGTACGCGAAAGAAATGGAAACGCAAATGTGATAAACGGTCTCACTGATGATGTGCCAGTAGGTTTTTACACGCTTAGTAGATTGATTTCGAGATATAAACCTAAATATCATAAACTTACTTATTTCGTGGGGAACATCTTTCGGATATATGGGTAACCCCCGAAATCTTGTTTGAGAGATTGCCTGATTCTGAGATACTAGGTTTTTATACTATTTGATATCTGGGTTATCATACTTGGTCTTCTGATTTTGTGTCAGCAATGGCCTAGACCTCGTATAATACTTTATGCACTTTTAAAAAGCTTTCCCTCTGCATAAAAATTGAGAAAATATCGAAAGATATAAATCAATTGCAGTTGTAAAGAAGATCCCTAAGTGGGACACACCTCAAGTTGAGCTGTCATCTCTTTGACTGAACGGTAGTTCATACCTAAGCTCTCAAGGTCTCGCACTAACCCTGAGCACAAATATCATTATAGTATATTCACCTGTAAGACTGAATCTAGGGAATCCTTATACGGGAGTATAGTCTAAGGTGGAACACGCAAATAAGTTAAGTCCTTAAAACACTAAATTTCGTATCTCGAAACAGTTGAACTTTGTGTGAGAATTTAAGTGGATCAGTATACTGACAATCTAAGTGAATTGTTTAAAACTTAAAGTGTTTATAGCTCAAGGGGTACTAGTGATTTGTCATAAACTGATATGATCCTCTGACGCAAACTCAAACAAAAATATTGTATGTAAATATTTTTTTACTGTTTATTTTTCAGAAAAATACAAAAAAGATTTTGTTTCTACTTTTTTTCGACCACCGATGTCTGAATTCTGAGTTTCAAAATTTAAGTATGCTGAACATTTTTCTGAAAATAAACAAGTTCATTAATTTGAAAGTTGAAATTTTCATAAAAAAAATCAAAAACAGTTTATGTAATCTCCAAGGTCATTAATTTGGACTTGGATGATATTCGTGAGGTTTTGGATATTAAAAATTGTTATATTTGATGTATAGAGTAAAGTTACGATTTTGAACCTAAAATTGTCAAATACATCTGTGATTAAGGGCCAGTCAATTGTTCTTGGGAGATATTAGATAGTTTAAACTTGTTATATGTGAGCCAGGTTCTTGATCTAAAAATATTTTGAACCAAGTCACAGATTTTCGTGAACAAACGATGTCCTGTGCTGTCACATATTTGAAATGCTCCAGCTTATCCATGTGATATGTTTTAAAGCTAGGTTGTTGATTTTGATCTTTAAAATTGTCAAATATGTTACCAATATTTGAGATTTTGCAGATGATTTTCCAGATTACGATCCTGATAGTTGAGCTTAAGGGGGAGTCTGAAGACGAGCTCAAAGCATGGGGGTGCTTGTAGAGCCAGGTGACGATTCTAGTAGCTGAAATCACGGAAGCTTAAAGCAAGGGGAGCCTGGGCTGAATGAAAGGGGGAGAAGCTGAAGCTGAAAACAGATCCACGAGGATTCCGTTAGTATCAAGGGAGAGTCTGTGGTGCTGATTATGTCAACACTTCGTGAAGACTCAGAGAAAGACAAAAAGCTACGAAATTGACTGCAGCAATATCCAAGGGGGAGTCTGTGTCTATCGCTTGCGTCAATCACGTATCGCAGCTTAAACAAATGAGACAAGATTGGTACTGAATAGAAGAGAGGATAGTCTGAAGCTGAAGTAGCTTCGTATAAAGCCAGTTGGCTTCGTACGAAGGGACCATAGCATGCCTTCGTACAAAGGGACCATAGCATGCCTTCGTACGAAGGCAGAACCTCTATAAATAGGAGTCTTGTGTTTCTCATTTGTATCTTTTGGGCATTCTTGAGGCGAAGCTCTACCTGTTTGATTTCGTGGTGTAAACTATATCAAACCAGTAATAGAAATCAGTTATAATCACATCATCGTGTTCTATCCAAACACGTGATTGGATTCCACACATATCACGTGTTTGTACGCATTCAACAGTTGAAGATTCGATCCAGGGTTCGAATTTACAGATCCTACAAAATAATCAACACACCGTAAGCTTGTTACAATGAGGAGAATAGGGGGTTCTCCTTGTAACAACCCTCTGGCGTGAGAATAAGTAACTGTTTTAAGGATAATAGTGTGCGTATTAAGTCAGAGAGCAAGAGAGCGGTTCTTAAACCTGGAGGTGAAGTTTCCTATTTATAGCAGGGGTGGTTTGTGAAGGACAAGGGATGATGGATAACAACCCTCCTAGAACCCTTAACATAACCCTAAACATCTAAAAATATATCTCGTATGCAAGAAACAGGCCCAGAATACCTTCATATTTATAAAAATCAAATAAAAGCCCAAACCAGGTGCCCTCGCGGGTCGCGACTCATTGCTCAGGATATGTCGCGGGGCGCGAGCTAGTTGACTTGCTAGCCACACAAGTCCGCCACGTGTTGGACACCCGACAAAGCTATACTCGATGACCAATCAACCCTAGGACCTAGTCTACTCCCTCGCGGGCCATGAGAGAGTTAGAAGAAGGCTTCGCGGGCCGCGAGCCGACCTTCGTCGGGCCTATAAATAGAGGCCGATGCCTCATTTGTTCAATGTTCAAAATTCTGAATTCTCTCTCAATTCTCTAGGAAAATTATAATACTCGGGTATAATACCCCTATAAAGCAAAGCTCTGCCTTGTTGTAAGTATTATAACCCTGCTTCTCAATCAACCTTTAACCAAACTTCGACAAGATTGTCTGGTAGAGACGGCAAACGGAGAATCCATTAAGATTAGTGAAATATTGTAGGGAGCAAGAATAGAAATTTTGAACCATCATTTCTTTGCTAACCTTTACCTAATGAATCTAGCTGGATTCGATATTGTGTTAGGAATGGATTGGTTGGTAGCCAATCGTGCCAGTATTTTATGTGATCAAAAGTCAGTACAAGTAAGTACACCAAGTGGTAAAAAGATCACAATCAAAGGAGATAAGCCAACCATCTCAACAAAATTCATCTCTGTGATGAAAGCTGTAAGTTTTGAAAGGAAAGGAGGAATAATGTATACGATTTCTATAATCATTAGTACTAAAGGAAAAGAATTAAAAGATACTCCCGTAGTATCTAAATTCTCAGATGTTTTTTTCAGAAGAGCTACCTGGATTACCGCCTTATAGAAAGGTTGAATTTAGAATTCACCTAATACCAGGAACGACACCGATTGCCAAAGCACCATATCGATTAGCACCAACGGAAATGTAGGAACTAAAGAAACAATTGGACGAACTTCTTGACAAAGGTTTTATACAACCTAGTTCATCGCCATGGGGAGCGTTGGTGTTGTTTGTTAAGAAGAAATACGGATCAATGCGTATGTGCATTGATTACCGAGAATTTACAAGGTTACGATTAAGAATCGGTATCCACTACTGAGAATGGATGATCTGTTCGATCAACTTCAAGGAGCTAAATTCTTTTCTAAGATCGATTTACGCACAAGATATCATCAATTGAAAGTACAGGAAGAGGACATTCCTAAAACTGCTTTCAGAACAAGGTACGGTCATTATGAATTTACCGTCATGCCATTTGGTCTAACCAATGCCCCAGCTGCATTTATGGACATGATGACCAGGATATGTAAACCATACCTGGATAAATTCATAATTGTCTTTATAGATGATATTCTAATTTACACTAAGAGTAAAAACGAACATGCAGCGCATCTGCATACACTTCTGACATTATTGAGAAAAGAGAAGCTTTATGCTAAGTTCTCAAAATGTGAATTCTGGTTACAAGAAGTACAATTCTATGGACATCTGGTTAATCATGAAGGAATTCATGTGGATCCCACAAAGATTGAGGCCATTACTAAATGGAAAGTCCCTGAGTCGCCAACAGAAGTAAGAAGTTTTCTTGGACTAGCAGGATATTATAGAAGGTTTATCCGAGATTTCTCTAGAATAGCCATTCCATTAACCAAACTGACCTGCCAATCAGTTAAGTTTGAATGGGGACCAAAACAGGAAGAAGCCTTTAGAATTCTTAAGCAAAGGTTAACCAACGCACCCATACTCGCATTACTAGAAGGAACTGAAGACTTTATAGTCTATTATGATGTGTCTAAGTTAGGATATGGATGTACGTTGATGCAACGTCAAAACGTTGTAGCTTATACTTCTAGACAACTTAAGAAACATGAAGATAATTACACAACCCATGAACTAGAGTTAGGAGCCATAGTTTTTGCCCTTAAGATTTGGAGACACTGTCTTTACGGAAGTAGATTTGTTGTCTTCACTGATCATAAGAGTTGAAGGTATATTTTTGGGCAAAAGGAATTAAATATGAGACAGAGACGATGGATGGAAATTCTTAGTGATTATGATTATCATGCTGGGAAGCCCAACGTAGTAGCTGATGCTTTAAGTCGAAAGTATCATGAAAAGCCAAAACGAGTACGCTCTCTTAAATTAAATCTGCAGATAGATTTAAATGAGCAAATTAGAGAGGTACAGGAAACAGCATTCAAGGACGATGCTGAAGGTTTAAAAGGAATGATTAAAGAATTAGAACAAGGATCAGATGGAATTTGGAAGTTCCATAAGAAAAGGATGTAGATACCTAAACAAGGAAACCTATGCCACAGAATTCTAGAAGAAGCTCACAAATCTAAGTATACGATACATCCCGGAAGTGATAAGATGTATCAAGATCTAAGAAAGAATTTCTGGTGGATAGGAATGAAAAAGGATATAGCAAACTATGTTGCTAAATGTCTGACCTGTTCACAGGTTAAAGCTGAACATCAGAAACCCTCAGGGTTATTGCAGCAACTAGAAGTGCCAATATGGAAATGGGAATTGATAACAATAGACTTTGTTACCAAATTACCCAAGACTCAAAAAGGTAATGATACAATCTGGGTGATTGTTGATAGATTAGCCAAATCTGCTCATTTCTTACCAATGAAGGAAACTTTCAGTATGGAACAGTTAGCCAAGCTATATGTAAATGAAATAGTTTCATTACATGGAATTTCTTTATCTATTGTATCTGATAGAGATAGCCATTTTACTTCTCAGTTTTGGACAAGTTTCCAAAAAGCAATGGGAACCAGGTTAAATCTAAGCACAGCTTATCATCCACAAACGGACGGACAAAGCGAAAGGACAATTCAGATAATAGAAGATATGCTTAGAGCCTGTGTAATTGATTTCAGAGGAAATTGGGACGATCATTTACCATTAATAGAATTTTCCTACAATAACAGCTATCATACTAGCATTAATGCTGCACTATTTGAAGCACTTTATGGACGAAAGTGCCAAACTCTAGTCTGTTGGGCAGAAATTGAAGAAAAGCAACTATCTGGACCAGAGATAGTGCAAGAAACAACAGATAAGATAATTCAAGTCAAGGAAAGACTAAAAGCAGCACGAGATCGTCAAAAAAGTTATGCAGATAACAGACAAAAACCACTAGAATTTCAAGTAGGAGATAAGGTATTGTTAAAAGTTTCTCTATGGAAAGAAATAGTCAGATTCATTAAAAGAGGAAAGCTAAGCCCCATGTATGTTGGACCTTTTGAGATTATTCAAATAATAGGACCCGTAGCTTATCAGCTACAACTGCCAAAGGAAATGGCAGGAATACATAATGTGTTTCATGTATGTAATCTCAAAAAGTGCTTAACAGACGAATCTTTAGTGATACCTCTTAAGGACATCGAGGTAAATGAGAAACTTAAGTTTCTAGAGAAACCCATTCAGATTGAAGATAGAAAGATCAAGAATCTCAAACACAAGAGACTAGTTCTGGTCAAAGTAAAATAGGATTCCAAGAGAGGACCAGAATACACTTGGGAACTCGAGTCAGAAATGCAGAAGAAATACCCACACCTGTTCCAGTAGACCTCGAGGACGAGATCTAAAACAAGGTGGGGAGGATATAACAACCCTCCTAGAACCCTTAACCTAACCCTAAACGTCTAAAAATATATCTCGTATGCAAGAAATGGGCCCAGAATACCTTCATATTTATAAAAATCAAATAAAAGCCCAAACCAGGTGCCTTCGCGGGCCGCGACCCGTTGCTCGAGATCTGTCGCGGGGCGCGAGCCAGTTGACTTGCTGGCCACACAAGTCCGCCACGTGTTGGACACCCGGCAAAGCTATACTCGATGACCACTCAACCCTAGGACCTAGTCTACTCCCTCGCGGGCCGCGAGAGAGTTAGAAGAAGGCTTCGCGTGCCGTGAGCCAACCTTCGTCAGGCCTATAAATAGAGGCCGATGCCTCATTTGTTTAACGTTCAAAATTCTGAATTCTCTCTCAATTCTCTAGGAAAATTATAATACTCGGGTATAATACCCCTATAAAGAGAAGCTCTGCCTCGTTGTAAGTATTATAACCCTGCTTGTTACTCTACACGATTGATCTAGGGCTCCATAACGCATGTCAAGGCTCTGTTGTTGGATTTCTGTCTCTTGTTACACCCGATTGATCTAGGACCCCGTAATGCATGTCAAGGCTCTGCCTGACTCGGTATTGGATTTGTGTCTCGAGTTGTATGGTTAATGTGATTTGGGTTATTTTACTAACACATGTGCATTATTTAATTTTAATAGATAATAACCAGGAGATACACCAGGAAGCTTTAGTTTTACCTAAGTAAACAATGTGAGTACATTCTCTTTTTGTCACCATTTTATAAATATATTTTTGTGAGTCAAATGTTTTACCAAAACCTCAAATGTTTTAAATTACACTTAATAGTAATTGAGTATTTGTAATTCTACCATTACTACCGGTATGTTGGGGGTTTTGTATACATTACTTGAAACTCGTTACTATTGGAATAGTAGCATGATCACAAGTGAGGATTGACAATACCAGAAAAGGGGTAATTGGATAGATATAAGCAAATGAAATTGCGGATGCCCTCAATATTGTAAAGTGATAAAAACTGTTTTGATTAAACTGGGATGCACTCACCAGTATTTCTTGCTGATAAAACATTTTTAAAACGCGTTTCAGGTAACTTAATTTGAAGCTAATAGAAGCCAGTTGTAGAGCACTAAAGGCTTGGAAAAGTGGCTATAAAAGTTACCTAAATAAAAAGGTGTTTTGTAGGGATAAATTAGGGTTTATCCCTACAAAATGTATTGTCAAATGAACTTGAGTTTTATCCCAATTATTATTATAAAAATTTGGTGTTTAACTCTGATAAAAATTTCTTAACTACGGTCCTGATGTATTCCGCTGCCATATTAATAAACACCGATACCACCCGCTCTGCGTGCCGCGGCTGCCCGCCTCCCGGGGCAGGGGTCGGGGGTTGCGACATGATGGGCCTTAGGCCTTAGGACGAAAACAAGGAATATCGATTCTGCTCCCTCTGCCACGACCGTTAGTGATTCTAGGGGAGGGTAGCTGGCGCATGCTGAATTGCTCCACGTGTCCTGACGATTGTCCTTGTTGTCTGGTTTGTCATCAGCAGTTAAGTTGAGATCATGGAGCAGCGGTCGGTGAACACTGATCGGTGCCACGTATACGTCCTTGTATACCTTTTGGTCTCCTGTACGATTTTTCGCCGTGCAGCACGATCAGATACATCCTGTTGGACACTTATTGGCGCACTGCTCTGCCACTTGTACCTTTTGTACTTGTCTGATATTTACTTGCGCTTCTTGCCTCTACACGACTAGGGTATATCCTGTCTAGTCGGTGCAAGGTTAAGGAAACCAGGATTTTATCTAAGGAGCTAAGTGTCAGAATTGGTCTTGTTTTGGTCCTGACCCTGCGCGCGACTTGGAAGACACCTGTGTAGCCGGCGCAAGGTCAGGGAAGTTATCAATTTGGTTTACCATGGCTATGGTCTCGCGCGCTACCTCAGGGTGGCTCGTATGGTCGGCGCAGGATTTAGGACTATACCCCTTCACTCTCAAACTCAGGGGTTTAAAAATTTTACCTTTAACAATGGGCCACTACCCCATTAGTTGGATGTCATTTATCTTATTTACTATGTTAAAAGAAAAAAAAAGGTCACCATCTTTTTTATTTCTTTTATTTATTATGTTATTTGTTAGTTATAAAAAAAAATTAGTATTTTGACCCGCTGTGCGTTGCGCCGACGCCAAAACTTAAAGTAACTTGAATTTGTACTGTCAAATATCTGATCCGACTAGTTTCCGAACAATACTTACGTTAAAATACAAACCAACTGAAAACATAGATAAAATAAGCACGAAAATGTATTATATTTGACCCCACTCGTTACCGAGGGAAAAAAAAGCAAATCAACTTGAATTTATACCGAAATGTACTTATATAAAGCACGTAAAAAATAATATTTTTTTAAGTAAAAAAATGGTACCGTGCGTTGTGGCAGCGTTGAAACATAAAGTAACTCGAACTTATATATCGCCCAGTGAAAATGTATTATATATGACAAAACGTAGACCAACTGAAAACATACATAAAAATAAGCAAGAAAAAAATTGCTAAAACGTAGACCAACTGAAAACATACATAGAAATAAACACAAAAAGGTATTGCGAAAACGTAAACCAACCGAAAACATACATAAAAATAAGCACAGAAACGTTTTATATTCAATCTACGTACATAAAAATAAGCATGTAAAATTCGAGAGGTCAAAATGACATTTTACAAAATTCTTAAAAGTTGAAGATAGAAAAAAAAAAAAACAAAAGAAATAAAAGACCAAACATTAGAAAGAAAAAATCTTAAAAGGACCTTCGTTATAGTAAATCATCTTTTCAAAAATGTTACAGATATACTAAGTGAGCCCATTTTATTATATTGATTTGTTTATTTAATAAATTCTGTTTGTTTAAAATTCATAGTTCATTTATTTATATGTATAGTTATTTATATATCTTTTTAATTGTCTGTGATATTATAATAGTGATTCGTTAGTAATTCAAATCTATCATTAAAAAAAACATATATCTTTTTAGTTATGTCTGTTTCACAAACGTTGAGTTGATATGTGGCCCATTTTTTAGTTGTCATGTCTAGTCTCATTTATTTTATTTGAAACATCATAAATTTTGAGCCTTTTTTAATAACTCAACATATGGACACATTTTTTTAGCAAAGTTGTCATTTCTAATCTCATTTATTTTATTTGAAACATCATAAATTTTGAGCCTTTTTTAGTGTCCCATATGTCCACTAATTGTTTGTGAAAATCATAGTCATGGTTTGTTAGGATCCTATTACCTCAATAATGTTTGTTTGGATCATATTACCTCAATAATTAAAATTTTAATGATTAGCCTACTCAGTCGAGTCTAAAGGGTCATGTAAAGTAATGTTATAACCTCCAGATTTATGAATGTGATTTTACTATTCAAAAAGAGTAGCGACAGGGAAATTAATAGTCGGTTATTTGGGAACTCATGAATGTACGAAATCATCTGAATTTTCTTAAATTTGTCCAATACCTCTCTTCCTCTCCCTATCGCCGCCCGAAATTCGCCATGTTTGCTCGACGATTATTGCACTGTCTGGTTAGCGTGCGGGGTTTAATCGATCGACTCAGTGGAGTCATCTAGATCTAACCTTTCATTCTATCTGGGTCTTTGTTTTCTCCATTCGCTGCATAGGTTTTCCGCGGTTCTTCTAAATGGCTTCGATGGTAGACGATGAGAGAGAGCAGGATGATGGTGGTCCATGGTCTAATGTGCAATATCGAAGGAACAGAAGGAACAGAGGAGACGGAGTCGAGTGGACGTTTCTTGTGCAAAATCTGTCTGACCGAGTAACTAGGAATGCATTATGGCAGGCTTTTCAACCGTATGGATTTATTTCTGATGTTTATGTGGCCCGTAAAAGAGACGCAAGAGGGAGATGCTTTGGTTTTGTCCGATACGTGGGTGTGGATAACATGAAGGAAACTTTGGCTACAATGAACACGGTTAAACTGTTCGATATGAAACCAACGGTAGCCCTGGCCAAATATGACAAGGACCACAAGCGATTCAACTACTCTCCGTCGAATATGGGTCGGAGTGTATGGAGGCCGAAGGAGGTTAACAGATATGAGCATAACAATTTTGATAAGTCTTCTGGGGGTAATAAAGTTGGTGATCAACATGCTATGAAGAATCAGTCTTCCGGTCTCGGTCCATCTGGTCCGTCGTTTGTCCAAGAGGGGATGTCTTATGCAGATTGGCTCAGAGGTAATGGAGGGGTCCAGAGTCATGGTGCTAAGGTTGTGACTGTGGAAGGTAAAGGCTCGTTATACCCCTTACATTGTGTTGGGAGGTCGATCATGGGTAATACAAAAACTGTCATGTCTGTTAGCAAGTTTAGACAAGCAATAGAAGACGTCGGTATGACTGAGGTTGGTTTATCATATGTTGGTGGGTTGACGTTCATGTTAACCTTTAGAGATAAGGCGGTGGCAAGTGAAAGCTTGAAACAGTACTCGCATTTTTTTGGGACGTTGTTCTCTAAATTCTCGATTTGGAACGGAGAAGTAGGGGTGAGCAAATTAACCACCATAACCGATAACCGAACCATAACCGACATAACCGAACCATTAATAACCGATAACCAATATAACCAATGGTTATGGTTATGAAACTTCGTATAACCGCTCAATCGGTTATGGTTATGGTTATGAAGCTTTGGTTAACCGAATATAACCGAAACCGAACCGAAGTTGTGATGTTAACTTTACATAATAGATTTGTGTTTTACAAAACCATATAGAGGGTTTTTACTAAGATAAAAGTATGTTAGTAACAAAATGATCTTGATATAGATGTCATTTATTTTGATAAAGAACTAAGGTGTTATGGCCATAATTGTTTTTGTTTGAGAATTACCTTATTAAAAAGAACTCTAAATTGGTAGTTTAACCAAAAAGTTTAGTCTTTGTTATCTTATAAAATAGGCTCAAGCTAAGTTCAAATCGTGCACAACCCTATTTATTTCAAACCTTGCTTGGTTATTTAACCGAAATTAACCAAAACCGAACCATAACTGACTTCATAACCGATTAACCATAACCGAAGTTTGGTTATGGTTATGGTTACCAAAACTCCATAACCGAACTAGCGGTTATGGTTATGGATAATAGTAAAAACCGACCCAAACCGACCCATGCACACCCCTACGGAGAAGATGTTCCGTTTAGCCGGATTGCGAATCTAAGAATTTCTGGTGTGCCATACATCATTCGAGACAATGTAGTATTTGACAGGATCGGTGGCTTATTTGGGGAGGTGGTGCAACAATCACAATTTTCATGGCAGTCGGTAGATAACTCGGTCGGAACGGTTCAGATTTTAACCTCCCAAATGTCCAGAATAGAGGAGGCAGCGGTGATTAAGTAGAAGGACAAAAGTATCGCTATTTGGGTCTCGGAATTCGATGGGCAGTGGTCTTCTAAGGAGGATGAAGATAGCTCGTTGAGTTCTTCAGATTCTGATTCAGAAATGGAGTCTGGTTCAGAAGGCTCAGTGGATTTGGATGATCTAGAGGAGGGGGAGATTAAGCAGGATGTGGAGAAAAACGACCGGAATCATGTAGATGTTCAAGACCCGCAACCGTCGATGGAGGAATGTCCGGTGGAAAACAAACCGCCGTCGGAAGTCCAAGGATCACCGGTTGCCCAAGTGACTGTTGATCTACTTGTTGGTGGGAAAGAACAACTCGTGCATGGGGAGGTGCATTCGGCGAGTGACAACATTAATGATGTGGGGAATCTGGGGAATAATGAAAAGTAAAATATGGGGAATATAGCCAATCAAAATATTAATGTGTCTAATATGGGAAATAATGTTAGTGGTGAAGGTTGTGGGCCGGAAATTACATGTCCAAAGCAAAGCGATACTGGGCCTCCTGATAAGGGTGATGATGGCCCAACTCCATTCAATAACCTGGGTAAAAGAAATCGGGACGAGAGGAGCCCACCATCAATAGGCTCTGTTCAAGGGCCTTCCCAAACGCTATTTTATCAATATTCCTGCTCGAATTCTGATCCTCTGGATCTAAACTCTCCGGCAAGAATTGACTCTGATAACGTGGTGGATAATACTAGATCTGGGAGAGATAATTCATGCCCGGAGCCTCGTGAGCCAGTTCACCAGGGTGGAGGCGACAGATGTTCCACAGATCATGATCAAAACGAAGGCTTTACTGATCGCTCATTGAGAGACGAGGTTGTAGCTATGATGTGGAAAAAGTAGTTCAATTAAATAAACTAAATTACCCTAAATTAAGACTCAAGTAATAAATATCTAGACTCTTTAACCTGACTAAACTACTCACCGGCAAGTGTACCGGTCGACTCTAGCACAGCAAAGTAAGTCCGGATATCGAACCCACAAGGACTCTAATGAATTACGTTAACGACTAAACTTAGACTAGACACTGACACGACTAAACAAATATTGTGTTTGGGGGGGGGGGGGTTTACTAAAATTCTAAAATTGCAATTAAATTGAAATTAAACTAAATTACGAATGAAACTAGGGTTTTAATTCAGATGCGATTAAGGACTACCTAGACTTGAATCCAGTTTAACTACTAATGGACTTCTAACGGTTTTATTGATGTATGGAGCCGGGATCGTAAAATAACTAAACCTTAAGGTATTTCAATGCTAAGACTTCCCGACCCTTCTCAGGAAGAAACCTAGGAAACCCTACAAGGCTGTTATGATTACCGACTGTTTAGATTTCCTCTCAGTCCTCTAACGACTCTAAAGTGCCTAATACGACTATCTACCTCTGCAGCGCGACAATCCAAGGCAATTCTAGGTTCTGACTTGGTTTACTAGACCACAAATGCAATTAGGGAACTAACGTCGACTTCTCTCAAAATCTAAATTAGCTATATACTGCACCGCGGACTAATAACTAACTCGAGCCTCTCAGCGACAAGTTAAGCAGAATATTACTTCTATTATATTTTATTACTGTTTCTAAGGCTATCGGCCCGATTTACCCAAAGATCACCGAACCCGCAAGGATGCAAATAATCAACACATATCTATTATGTGAAAGACATCACCAAAATCTATGTGAAACAGTAACAATCCACATCAAAGTAAATACGCACACGCACAAATCAGAAATCTAGAACACGTTTACTTTCGAAGTCAATCCATAAGCATTCAATAAAAACCGTTAAAAGATCCATAAGTAAATTAAACCATCATCAAATCTAGGTAGTATCTAAAGTCTAGCCAAGAAACATGATGTTTTCAAATTCAACAAAACAAATTCAAAACATGAATTCATCGTAAAGTATCGAAAACGCGAAATAAGGAACACCGGGAGATAAAACCCGAAAGATCTTCACTCTCACGATCCAAGCTTCAACCGGATGATTCCGTTCGGCAAAATACCCAGAATGCTCAAAATCACCTTCGAAATTCGTCCTAGGGTTTCTTGATTCGTATTCAGAGTTGTGTTCAGTTTCTTTTCCAACAAATCAACAAAACCTAATTTTTCCAGAAATCATACCCCTCGCGTGACGCCTAGGGGGTGTCGCGTCACGCGGCGCCTCCCTATATATTTTTTTATTTTTTATTCTGATCAGTTTCCAGTCTTCCCGACGCGCGTACAAATCCCGATTTTCTTCCAAACTGCTCGTTTTTTCAACACTTTAAGCTACGGGACCTGAAATCAAGCTTAACGTCAGCAGTATCGCAGTTCTAACCTAAACTAGACTCTAAACGACTGAAAACTAAACCGAAAGTATACACCTTAAACATATGTACTTTGCAGTACATCAAACATCCCCACACTTTACTCTTTTTTCGTCCCCCGAAAAGAATTATGCAACGGAATCAGAGATAAATATTCACTTGGGCCGAGAATTATAGGTATAATTAATTAAACCAAGGCTTGCGTTAGCTGCGATGCGAATATACTTTATCCACTTTAAACCCGAATCCAATCCTAAACCCTTATCATGTGAATTTAATTTAAGTGCGGTCAATCCACCTAGGGTCTCACACTAGAATCAACAGTCCACCTACTCCCGTCTCAGCTTATAGGACTAAAAGAACGATCATTTGACAATTCCAACCGTCTTATATCAAAACCAAGAGAGTTACAATCAGACTTTTTTTTTCATTCATTCTGAGACTAGACGGTGCTTTCCCTAGCCAAGAGGCAATCCGGCTGTAGAGTCGCTATCCCCAACCACAGATTACTTAGGTTTCGGACTTATTATTTTTTGGTCATTATTATTATTTATTCTTTTTTTTTAGCACGGTCGATTCACCACCCTAGAGGTAATTCGGCTGTAGAGTCACTATCCCAACCACAAACTACATAGGAATTGCATTACTTTCATTTAGTTTCTAGCCCACTTTTTATTCTATTTTTTTATGATCAAAACTCTAACGGTTTTAACTTATAACGGTGCCCCTTATACTATTATTGGCGGTTTTAGTTTCCCATATCTCCCAGGCGAAAACCACTAGCGGACCGACAATTAAGGTATATTAGCTCAAAGGGACTTAAAACCAAACCCGGGCCTACCCACATATCCCTAACTAGACACAAGCTCGATTTATTTAAATCTCATATTATTATTATTCGAACCCAAGCAAAAATTTTCTTTTCTATCATTTTCCGCTTTATTTTGCAAACTTCTTTTTATTTCGAAAGATATTTTCTGATTTTTCAATTTTTTTTTTCAATTTTTTAATTTTTTTTGGATTTTTATAATTAAGACTCGCAATTTACATGTATTCCATCCCCACACTAGAGATTGCATTGTCCCTAATGCAATAACGAAACACGACTCGACACTACCTAAAACTACGAAAAATAACGAACTAACTAACTAGACTAGACGACGAATAAATAAAAATAAAAATAAAAATACAACACAAACAAAAAGAAGGAAAACGACTTAACTCAATATGTGAGACTGTCAAAGTGCCAGTCGTTTCCACATAGCCCGCCAATACCGAACGTGCTCAGCAAACAATACCAAACCCTCTCACACACGAACGGAAAGCGGATCCAATCCATCAACCTAACATAAGTACCATACCAAGCATACTTCTACAAACGTTCGTCGTAGCAACATCCCAAGTTCAAACAGAAAATAAAAATATGTCTAAAGATACAACCATATCGAACTATGAAACAGCATAAATAAAATAAAACATGAAAGGATATATATGCTGCTGCAGTCTGCCACATCACTCCTCCTCAGAAATCCTCCTC